>NC_138340.1:127571909-128171909 GCF_046562875.1 Panthera onca
ACTAATGGTGGTAACAAAAGGAGATGTCATTTGCAGCAAGTAGTGAAAGCTAATACTGACCTCATAAGACCTGGGAAAATGAGTAGTAATGTCATGTCTGAGAGGAACACTGTGTGTGTGGAAAGTCATGTGTCTCTCCCAGCAAAAGACAGATTACTTTAGGAAAATGGTGAGGGGGAACAAGGAGGCAAGTGTAGGGTACTAAACCCAGGCAAACAGGGTCCTTTCCTTGCAGAACCACTGGCGTCATTATGCAAGGTTAGAGCAGGAATAAGATGGCAAAACCCAAATGCCTTTGTTAAAGTACATTCGAATAAGTAATAACAATGGCTACCATTCTTACATTTCATAGATTATAATGCATGTTCAGATATAGTATCTTACCCCAGCCTTCCCAACGTTTTACATACAAAGGAAACTGAACCTAAAGGCTTACAAGGATTCTTTCTATATAGTGTCTCATTTATCATCCAAATGACCTTAAGATGAAGTTCTTATTACACTATATTTTTAACTAAGCCAAGAAAAACTATATTAAATGCACAAGCGATAGTACCTATTCTGAGTGTATCTATGGCTGTTGTTTTGTTTCTATCGTCAAAGTCATTAACATCAGGCAATTAAGAAATATAGGGACATTTATAGAACTAATGTTTAAAAAAATTTATGATTATGAAAATAGTATTCTTATTACAAAAAATGTTTACAAAAAACACTGCAAAAGTGTACGGAAATAAATTAAAATCATTCACAATACAACTGCCCAAACCAACTACTCTTAAATATTTGATACAGTCATTTTCAACATATATATATATATATATATATATATATATATATATATATATATATTCAGATTATGCAGAGATCAGTGTATAAACAGTCTTCTTTATCACACGAATCTTCTATTTTATTTAATATAAGCATAATTTCAGAGGCTTAATAGGTCATGTGGGTGTAGCATAATTATTTTTTTAAGTTTATTTATTTTGGGAGAGCATGCACGAGCTTGAAGGAGTGGGAGAGGGGCAGAGAATAAGGGAGAGAGAGAATCCCAAGCAGACTCCATGCTGTCAGCACAGAGCTTGATATGGGTCTCGAACTCACAAAACTGAGATCATGACCTGAGCTGAAATCAAGAGTCAGACCCTTAACTGACTGAGCTACCCAGACACCCCAAGATCTTACCATTTTAATTTTCACTTATTTGAAAACCATTGATGTCAGGTCTCTTTACCTTGTCAACACAATTCATTAAAGGCACAGATGAAAGAAGTATCTGTAAAGGGCAATCTTAAACTAGATGTTTCCCACCAAAAGTGAAGATCAGATCACAAGTAGCTGCCAGTGGGCGTGGTAAGTAGCTAAGGGCTAAGGGCGAGGGAGGCTTGGGTATTGAATGTGAGGGCAGGGAGCACAGCAGCAGGGACTCAAGTACATCTGTGTCTGTCAGCTGGCCTCTTGTACTTCTGCTGGAAGTATTTCTTATTGAGCGAGCAGTTGTTGAGTGCCTATGGCGTGCCCACAAAGCTAGCACTAACACTCTCTAGGCATTTGTTTCACAGCATGGGTCTTCTGCTCACAAAGCCCTCTCTGCAAGGGGTAAAACAAGGGTTGACTCCAAGTAGACAAAGTGAGGGCACTTGAGGATCTGGAGAGACCCCCCCTCCCACTGGCAATGCTTCCTCTGGAAGCATTGGACTTAACCATATTCACTCTTCATAATAGAAAATGGAAGTATATCTATCTTTCATGGTTTGTATTTTGGAGGAGGGAATGTTTTCTGGCTTCATTCTTTTTAGATTACTGATTATAGAAAAATTGAAATACACAGTACAGTAGGGAGCAATGAACCCCCATGCACCCATTACCCAGCTATGACTTGGCTCGCAGCTGCTCTGGTTTGATTTCTTCCTCTCCCAGCCCCTACAACTCTATCAATTTGAAGAAAACCCCAGATGTAATATCTTATCCATAAATACTTTGATATGTATCTCTAAAGGATAAGGACTCCTTTATTTTTTAAAAATTGTTTAACGTTTATTTATTATTGAGAGACAGAGAGAGACAGAATGTGAGCAGGGGAGGGTCAGAGAGAGAGGGAGACACAGAATCTGAAACAGGCTCCAGGCTCCGAGCTGTCAGTGCAGAGCCCGACGCGGGGCATGAACTCACAAACCGGGAGATCATGACCTCAGCCGAAGTTGGACACTTAACTGACTGAGCCACCCAAGAGCCCCCATGGACTCCTCTAAAAAAAATAACTATAATACAACTATCTTGCTCCAGATAATCCCCTTAGTGTTATAGAAAGCCAGTTATTGTTCAAATTTTCCTGATCACCTCATACTTTTTTCAGTTGGTTTCTTGACTTGGGCTCCAAACAAGGCCTACACACTGCCCTTGTTGATCTGTTTATTACATCTTTTAAAATCTAGAATTCTCTTCTCTCCCTCACTTTTCTCCAATAGGCAGCTCTGGCTTCTTCTAGAGGGAAATTATATTTAAAGCCCATGATCTGGGTGACAGAGATCCTTATTGTTGTTGTGATGGTCATTATTTCTGGACTGAGCTAGGAAGTAGTAGGAAGGTATTTTTGTTTTGCTTACACAATTTTGATTGCTATTTACTTATGTACATAACAGGATAAATTTTTTCCTCCTGAGTTTCAGAATGCCATACCTGTTTCATCAAATATCCCATGTGTTTATTATAACTAGTCGTGTTCTAGTTTCTTTAGGGTGAGAGTGGAGATGACTTACCACAGATCTGGCTCTCAAAGTCTTCCTTTACACTCTATAACAGTCATGAATCAAAAGGGGAAAAAAAGCAGGGGGAGAGATTGATACTATTTGGAGTGAAATAGCAGAATGACAGATCTCCAAAGGCTCTACTGACATCATCCACGTTAACCTCTTCATTTTGTGGACAGAGGGGTGACTTGCTCAAGGTGAATTAAGTCAACAGTCCTCAAATATTAATATGGCCAAGAACCCTCTGGAAAACTTGGTTTAAAAATTGATTGCTGAGCCTCAGCCCAGATATTCTCATTCAGTCAGCCTGGATAGGGCCCTAGTGAAGTTGATGCTGTCAATGCACAGACTAACCTTGAATGGCACCAATCTAGAGGTTTCCTGATAAATGACCAAAGTGAGCATTTCATTGGCTACAGCTCTGTTAAAAGTACAGATGAACTCACCGTGAGCTACATGGAAAAACACTGTGAGCACATGCTGGAAAAATCAGGTCATAGGGTCCGGAGCAGACGAATTATGAATTGGCTAGATACCTCCCCAAATCTACTGGGTATCTTCAATTTTTCATCAGAAATTAATTCCTGTAGGTTAATTCCACCTTAAAAATCTCGTTCTTAAAATTCTACCTCTGCTAGCAAATTTAAGCCATTGATTTGAATTTAAGCCTATTTGAAACACCACCAGGAAATTTTATATGAGTCTCCTAACTGCAGGAAATCTTTCTCTGAAATCTCACAACTTCTGCCTGTATCCTTTTCTTGGCCCTGAATACTTTCTGCACGATATGTTTAGATCTTCTTGAATGAGGTATGATCTAGCAAACTAGGTATCCTAGACATGCAAATTTCCAACTCCAGATAAAGATAAAATTATTTACCTGAATAATAGCCTCAAGATTTGATTAAATACAGCCAGAAGTGTCAGAGGTCTGGAAATCTCAGTCCTCTGTGTATGATGAAAATAGATGATAGGGGGGCACCTGGGTGGCTCAGTGGGTTAAGCATCTGACTCTTGATTTCATCTCAGGTCATGATCTCACAGGGTGGATCAGTGGGTTAAGAATCCAGCTCTTGATTTTGGCTCAGGTCTCTATCTCATGGTTTGTGAGATTGAGCCCCAAGTAAGTCTCTATGCTGACAGCACGAAGCCTGCTTAGGATTCTTTCTCTACCCCTCCCCCGCTCACCACACGTGTATGTGCGCATGTACGTGTGCGTGCACACACTCTCCCAAAATAAATAGATAAACATTTTTTTAAAAATAGATGACAGATACCCAAAAGGCAGGATAAATACCATTACTTCATAACAACTCAGCAATCTCGGAATAACTGACTTATTCTTTAATAAGGTCACCTTATTCAAGATTCTAGAGGCTTTGTATTATAAGTTTCCATAGGTTGTGGGACACAAGAGAGGAGTGACTGAGTTCCTGCCTCTGGTCCCTTTGATAACAGTGACTTATTCACCTCCAAATTTCCTAGGCTTGCCTAAATAGGTGCATATGTTGTTGTATGGAGAAGGACCCAAGGGTTAGTATTGGTGGTTAAGAGACTCAGGTTACTCACATGTTTACCAGTGGGGAGTCAATAAGAGAGGTACCAAAAAGTTTGGAAGAAACAAAAACAAAAAGGGTAATATGGTGATTGACTTTCCATACTTAATATTACTTTTGTTTGGACCATAAAAACTAGACTGCCATTCACTCTTCATATCACCTTTCTCTTCTTCTCTAGATAATGTATAAGTCATGAATCAAAGGACTTTTTTTTTTTTTTTAAAGCATACCTTGACACCTGAAGGATGGCAAACAGTGGTTGCCTTTCTGATGGCAATGAATAAGCAGATAGGGACAATACTTTAAAAAGCACGATGCCTCTTAAGAACAGTGTAGTCAGTTAGCTATTGCCAGCAAAATGCTTGCAATAAGTCATTCCAAGACTCAAAAGCATAAAGAAGCAATCGTTTATCTTTATGGACCTACGTACTGGCTAAGGGTCAGCCAATTGGTCTAGGCTTAGCAGGGTGGCTCTGCAGATCCCATTTCAGCTTGCACCCACTTCTGGTGTCTGCTGACAAAAGCTGGGTTCTATTGGATGGTTTAGTTCCACTTCATGTGTCTTTCACCTTCCTCCTGGGACCAGGGGCTAACCCAGCATGCTCTTCTCCTGGTAATGGCAGAGACAGGGAATATGCAGAGACATTGCTTCTTAAGGTCTAAGCTCAAGACTGGCACACTGTCACTTTTACCTTAGCCTATTTGCCAAAGCAAGTTACCTGGACAAACATAAAGTCACGGGGGCTGGAAATACAAGCTGGTCCTATAGTGGGAGGGACTGCAAAGTCACACGTCAGAGTGTGTGCACATGGGGTAGGAGAGTGAGGAGGTAGGCAAATAATGCCCCTGCCACAAATATAGTGTGTGCATGTTATCAATAATTAAGTCCAACATTATTACATATTTAAAAATTCAGATAAAATTCCATTGGACTCTGATGCTACTCTATAATGTTTTTTCATGGGTAAATTGTTAAAAAACACTTCAGCCAATATATCCAAGGGTATCTGTTAGGTCTCTTGTTTAGATTTCTCTTCCTCTTTTGTTGCCTAGAGTGTTTTAATTCTTTTCCTGTATTCCACATGGTGCCAATGTTACACTTGTCTGTGTTGAGACTTATGAGTTAATGAAAGTTCCCAACTTCATAGCTTCAATTGATCCATCACTTTAAGTATATGCCATCTCCAGTATATGCTGTCTTGCTGCTAAAGAACCTCCAATTCATGGCTCAAAGTACCCATTAGTTATATATTTTCATGACTGAAACCTTATTTCTCTACTTGAATATTCTGTGTAATTTCAGCTACAATTTATTAACAAATTCCTAAAGCAAGACTCTATAGTAAGCCCTTTATATCCCTTTGTTGTTTCATTTAACACTTTTGCAATATTGATAATATAATATTCCATTATATAAATCGGGGAACTGAACCCAAGGAGATTAAATAAATTGCTTAAGATCAAACTAGTAATAGTGTCAGAATTCAAATATGGTTGTGTTCAGCTGCAAAGCTAATGATTTTCCTATTCTTTTCTTTTTTAAGCTTATTTATTTTGAGATAGAGACAGCATGAGTGGGGGGAGGAGCAGTGAGAGGGACAGAGAGTGAATCCTAAGCAGGCTCCATGCTGCCAGCACAGAGCCCGATGTGGGGCTCGAACTCATGAACAGTGAGATCATGACCTGAGTCGAAACCAAAAGATGGGACGCTTTACCGACTGAGCCAAGCAGGCACACTATTTTCTTTTTTTTTTTAAGTTTATTTTTATTTATTTTAAGAGAGAGATAGAGAGCAAGCAGGGGAGGCGCAGAGAGAGAAGGAGACAGAATCCCAGGCAGGCTCCACACTGACAGCACAGAGCCCAATCTGATGCAGGGTTCAAACTCATGAACCATGAGATCATCATCTAAGCCGAAATCAAGAGTTGGATGCTTAACTGACTGAGCCACCCAGACGCCCCTTTCCTATTATTTTCTGAATGACTTTTGTTTCATTCCCCCTCCCCCATCACCTGCCACCTACCCCCAACCTGGGTTCTAGATGCAGTTAAGGTTAGGTTTTATGCCAGGTATTTTGGTGGCAAATATTGTTGGGAATCCTTTTTATTCTCTTGAGAGCCCATGGGTTTGGCAGGGCATGTACTATTATCATTATCCTCTATAAAGCTGAGAGGGCTAATACTTTGAAGTAAAGAGATTTAAACAGTTAATAATCCACAGAGCTGGGACCTAGGCTCAGGCTATTTTTCTCTTAT
The DNA here is from genome assembly GCF_046562875.1 of Panthera onca. Lineage (NCBI taxonomy): Eukaryota > Metazoa > Chordata > Mammalia > Carnivora > Felidae > Panthera > Panthera onca. Next base: position 127,578,477 of record NC_138340.1, read on the forward strand.
ATCACCTAAATTACTACATTTAATCATGGTAATTGGAAAAAATGATAGTATACATTTTTGCTAATAGAACTAGCCAGATAACTTGACTCCAAAGGACTATATTTTCCTATAAGGCTCTAGAAGAATTTGGGAATAATAATAGTGAGAATTCCTCCCACTGTAACAAAATAATTACAAATATCTTGGTAGAAGACAGTTACTATGCAGTTTTATAGTGTACTAGGTTCTAGAGTGTTATATTTGTAACAGAATTTTTTAATAACTTGGAACTCTTGGTAGCTAATTGCTGGTTACATAACTTCTTGGACAATTAAAGTTAAAGAATAATCCTAAAAGAAGCCAAACAAACTTGAATTTATCCAAATAACCTGAAATAAATCAAATTGAAGTTTCTTCCTTTACATTATCCTCATTTTCCAATGAACCTTTTTTAACGTAAAAATCTGGCCCAAGGAATCAAGAGTTTACTTTTCTTTGTGTTTTCATCTGCCATTTTTGTAGCAAGCATTGTTGCACCATGGTTTGTTACTCTGATGTGTAGAAACAGGATGTAAGCTATTACCTTATTTGTAATGACAAAGTTTCACAAAAGTATATGAGTCCTGATTTGGTTAGTCTTCTCCTTGCAAAAGCTGGAAGATGAAGTTTCTTTCCTGAGCATTATCTAGTTTTATCCTGAGTTCTTCAAAACATGTTATTACAAGAATTTTTCATTATTGATATATTTCAGCTTTGGGAGTTTATTTGTTTGTTTGTTTTTAAAGACTTCTAGATGGGGAGGAAAAGAAAGGGAAATTATTGAGATTTATGGAGTAGCTGTTCAGTGTTTAGCTCCATGCTGGGTGCTTTACATAATTTATCTCATTCTTGGTCCCATATTACATATGAGGAAATAATGACATTTTTAGTAATGCAAACTGAAGAGAACTCTAATTTGACTTTTTGTTGTTGTTGTTATCAGATGGGCTCAAAATTTGGGATTTTTCCTCCTGTTCTCTTTTCCTCCTGTTCCTATATGTTATATAAGAACATAGTTCCTATACCAGATACCTATGCTTGTTTCTTGCCAAGCCGTATCAGCAACATGAGCCTACTGTAATGTTGACTTCTGTTATGCCAGTAAAATGACCACAGCACTTCTAAGTCTCAAATACATATACCTCTAAACAAGAGAATTTGCCTTTGCCCAGCATAGCCAGAAAGAGTCCTGAAATCTTTCCAACTAGACCATCCTAGGTCATACCTCCATCTTGAAGCAGTAATTATGATTAGGTGTGAGTTGGGGGATGAAATGTACTGCTCAGTTTACCTTAGCCCAAGGCTAGCGTCCCATCTTTGGAGTTGAGACATGGAGTCAACGTCTTCAGAATGACACAGATCCTAAAATGGAAATGATGGGTTTTGAGGAGGGCAGAACTGATGTCTGAGGAGGCAGACAAACACAACCATCCACAACATCATTCATTCTTTCAGTGAGCCATGCAAACAACAGTCTTGCTAAGAACTGAGGGGAAAACTAAAAAAAAATTAAACATAGTTCCTTCTCTGGGTATCTATATATTTATTATGTAGAGGGAGGAGCCAAATCAAAAAGCTATACTAAAACTTGCAATGATGTGAATCAAAAGTGATACAACTATTAGAGTGGGAAAGATCATTACGTTTCTGGAGGAATAACAGAAAATTCTTGAGAGAGTTGAAAGATGACTTAGAACATAAAGGACTAGTTCGGAATTTTTTGGGTCATGTGTGATATATTGCTGGGAGAAATCAGGACATAGGAAAAAGTCAGCTTTGTTAAAGGAATGGGATGGACAGAGATATTAGAAGAACAAGTAATAGGGCTTTAGTAGAAATGTAGCACCCTAAAAAACAAAAATTACCCTATTTCATTGTTTTATTTGGGATTAGTGTTTTTAATAAAGATGGTCAAAAAAATAAGTATATGGATGAAAGTATGATTTCTTGTTGGCCTAAAGTAGTAACTTCTATATTCTTTAGTTGAGTTAGTTCTTTTGCTCAGGAAGCCAGTACAAATTGTTTTTTTGTTTGTTTGTTTGTTTGTTTGTTTAAATGGTTCCTTTCTTAAGAATTTCTTTTTTAAAAATGTTCATTTATTTATTTTGAGAGAGAGAGAGAGAGAGAGAGAGAGCGAGCGCATGTGCATGCATGTATGGGGGAGAAGCAGAGAGAAACGGAGAGAGGATCCCAAACAGGCTCCACACTGTTGCTATCAGTGTGGAACCCGATGCAGGGCTTGATCTCACGAACCATGAGATTATGAATCAAGAGTCAGATGCTTAACAAAACTGAGCCATCTAGGAGCTCCCTGCCTTCTTAAGAGTTTCTATTTAAGAATGAAGTTTCCATTTTAGTCATTTGCTTGTGTCTCATGTGTTATAAAAGAGCATGTAAAGTTGCTGAAATTTTGGCTAGATTTTCAACTCAAGCTGTGTATCTAAACATTAAAATGAAGTTTTCCCTTATAGACTGGAGATTGATAAAGTGATAAAGTGTTTCCCAAGGGGCCAAGGGTGTTATGAGCATTCATTAGAGACCAGCTCTATAGAAGGTGCCTAGGAAGGTATACGGAAGGTCGCCTAGGTCATGAGCCTCAATTTTTCATGATGGGTATGATTAAAAGGGAACAAGGCCCTGTCTAAACCATGGGGGGTGTCTGATTACAGATGGACCTTCCTAATTAGGTGTGTCTGACTATGGTTAACATTTATGTCATTTCGTAAACACATGATACCTCTCAGCAGGGAATGTGGCCAGAAAATATAGATTGAGGCCTTGGGAGAATGAGAAGCTGCTTTCAAATCTACAGAAAGGAAACACTATGCTTCTTTCCTCTAGTCTACAGTATATGGTCTAAAATAGAAGCAATTAAAGAGAAATACAAATATATCTCTTACTGTCACCTCCCTCCCCCCTCCAAAATTAAGTAGATTGAGGACATCTCTGAACAACAAGGACTAAATAATCAAAACTTACAGAGAGGTTGTATATTTGCTGATTGATTTATTCATGGTTTTAATGAAGAAGACCAAGTTGTTCATCAACAAACCTTTCAAAGTTTGGTGTCTGTCTTTTATGGCTCATGTTGTTTCATCCCCTGACATTTTCTGTCTTCTCCTTCTGTCCCCTACTCTCTTTTTGTCTACCAAATCCTTTCCATCCTTCAATTCCATTTCACAAGCAGCCTCTCCGTGAAGCTTTCCTGGATTTCTCCTTCTCCCAGTTTGGCTTCTCTCATCACTCTGCTCTCAAGGCACTCTCTCATTCTACCTTCGTGTATTTCTACTACATGTATCTGCCTCTTTCAGGAGAGGATAAGCTGCTTGAGGGCAGGACTGTGTCTTCTTTTACTTTGTGCCCCTAATTCATTACTATATAATCTTTACACATCTCTTGGGAACATATATGTACCTTAAATATAATTGTTCAAAGGTAATATACCAGGAAATCAGTCTCTGCTCTCATAGCCTTGCAATGCATTGTTTCTTCTCTCTGGGATAAAATAGATTAATTACATTGAAAGTTGCCACCATTAATAGATTTATACCTAGTAAGGGAGGTAAAAAGCCTTAAATTCAACAAATATCTAACAAAATATTTAGTGTTTACTATGTATCCAGCATCAGACTAGTAATGGACTAAACAGCCATGGTCACTGCCCTATGGGAGATTCTTGCTTAGTAAGGGAAATGGTCAATCAATATACAAAACAACAGGCACTTTTGCAGTTAGATACTACATTAAATGTTATATATAAAGTGAATGGTGATTCAGGATGAAATAGAAGCTTTAGGAAAAAATGAGGGTTAGAAAATCATTTCTGCTAGTGAGCCTTGATTTGAAGTAAATGGAATGATGACATATGCATTCATGGAACTTCTTGAAAAAGCCTCTCATGGGCAAAGGAAACATGACATTTGCCCTAAGCAGGAATGAGAGATGAACTAATGCTAGAACCTCATCTACCTAATGTGGGTTCTTCTGAGATAACAAGGGTGAGAGAGTATATGAAAATACTTTGAGGATATTAAGTTTCAGATGCCTACCACAGCATGAAATTTGAAGATACAGTATCTCAAGCAGAGCTCAAATTCACAATACTCTTTTGTTGTTGCTGAGAGACAGAGAGTGTGCATCTGCATGATCAAGAAGTCAGACAGAAGTGGGGGGAGAGAGAGAGAGACTGAGAGAGAGAGAGAGACAGAGAGAGAGAGAGAGAGAGAGAGAGAGAATCTCAAGCAAGATCCATCTCCAGCGCTGACCCTGTCATGGGGCTTGATCTCACAACCATGAGATCATGACCTGAGCCAAAATCAAGAATTGGATGCTCAACTGACTAAACCACACAGGCACCTCCATAACACTCTTCTATTTTAAGTTTTCCTGGTAAGTTTTGTGGGGGACATTACAGAGGCCTGAAGAGTAAGCTTTACTATTTATAAATGGGGAGTTTCATCAGATGATCTTAACTTTCTCCTGTAATCTGGGAAGGCTGTGGTATGTAGCACAATTTGTACTTGAATATGTCCCCACAGATCTGGGTGATTCTGACATTACAGACCCAGAGGTTCTGCCAGAATTAAGATTTCTTCCCCTTGTGATAATGTAAACATTAAAATTATGGCCACCTGTATTAGTGTCATAACAAATTACCACAAACTTGGTAGCTTAAAACAATAGAAGTTTATCCCCTCACAGCTTTGGAGCTAGACATCTGAAATCAAGGTGCCAGTATGGTCATACTCCCTCTGAGGGCTCTAAAGAAGAATCCTTCCTTGCCTCTTCCAGCTTCTTATTGGCTCCAGGCACTTCTTCGCTTATGGCTGTATATTTTCAATTTCTGCCTCTGTCTTCTCATGGCCTTCTCCTCTTCTCCTGTCTCTTCACTGTGTGTCTTTTTTAAGGACACCTGTCATTGGATTTAGAGCCCACATGGATAATCCAGGATAATCTCATCTTGAGATCCTCAGTCACATCTACAAAGATTCTTTTACTAAATAAGATCACATTCATAGACTTGGATATATATCTTTGGGGGCTGGCCAACATTCAATTCCCATCTCACTCAGAAAATATGGGAAAGACAAGGCATTTCTACTCTCATTGTACATGGCAGTTGTAGCCATAAATAAATGAATATAGAATATTAACAGTAATACTAGCATGTCATCTGTGATGAAAAAACATCATCCACGGGAAAATGTTTAAGCCAAGTCAATGACACAAGTTTGAGATCTCTAGTGAATTCTGCCTTTCCCCCTCAGCCAGTCTTGGAACTTTAAGGTCTAAGTCCTTTCTGAATATTCTATTTTAAAGCCCTTCAGGACTGAGGTTAATTCTGTGGCCAGAATCCAGAGAAGCTGCTGATTTGCTATCAGGTACCTTTAAGAAAATGAAGAGTGAACCAGAAAGCCCCAAAGAAGTGCCTTTGGCTGCTTGGTAACCAGGACTACTACAAAGTAGTTCTGTTGTTTGAGATTAAGGTGGAAGTCCGAATGAGCTAAGAGATGGAGTAAGGCATGACTGAAAAAGCCAGGTCTTTGTTGAGTCACAGGATCTCAAGATTGGTCATTTTATTTGACCATCAGATGCAGTGATGAGTCTTCTGTACAACAATCTGCCAAGAAGCTTTCTGATCCATTGTTAGATATCTGGTGGCTCTTCCTTCATCCAGCATTAATAATAGCTTCCTCTATTATAAAATGGATTTTACCCTCTGTTTATTAATAGACAAACTGGCCTTCATTTTCCTGTATGAAGGGCCAAAATGATCCTAGTGACTTAGTTCCTCTCTTCAAAAATATTAAAACTTGGGGCATCTGAGTGGCTCAGTGGATTAAGCCTCTGACTCTTGATCTCGGTTCAGGTCATGATCTCGCAGTTTGTGACATCCATTGAGCCCCCCATCTGACTCTGCACTGGCAGTGTGGAACATGCTTGGGATTCTCTCTCTGGCCTTCTCCATCATGTGCACACTTTCTCTCTCTCTCTCTCTAAATAAGCTTAAAAAAACTTTTAAAAAATATTGAAATTTACCTTTTGCCACACATATCTGAGAGTCATGAGTCACTGTTGTAAGAAGGGTCTAAAATTGTCTAATCTTAGAGTTCACCTTGGCCATGGTTAGAATGTGCAGTTCAGGGGCAGCTGGGTAGCAAAACAGGAACAAAGAAGCTGAGATTTAAACACAAAACTGGGGAAATTAGTGGTATCTCTTACTCTGGGGATTTCAGCAGGATACTATTTCAGTCCCTGTGGGATAGGGTGGGGAATAAACTTTGAAAGGAAGTGGTAAGGAAATTAGAACATAAGGCAAAGATTGAATCTTTCCAGGGATTCTATTAGAAATAAGTTAAGGATGAAGAGAAGCAGGAACAGCCCTTGGAAACAGGGGCCAGCAGGAATAATAGAGGAAGTAGGGCCTAAAGAACTTTATAGTCAGGCTGAACCAAGATCTGAAGAGTTGGCTGGTCCTGGGAGGGTCATTGATCTGAAAGCTACAACTAAATTAATGGGTGAAAAGAATTAACGGAGTGAAAGAAAGGAGTGCCAGAACATGGAGAAATGGATGGGGTTCAGGGAGGCTCAAGATCTAGGGAGGCTGTGAAGTTATTTAGGAACCAGGGAGTCAGAGGAAAGATGTGGCATGATTCGAGCCTGGCACTCCCAGGGGAGGGGTGTGTCCCAGCTGTTTATCCAGGGATTCCTGGGCACACAGCAGCAGATACTTGCAGATACCAGCCCCTTGTGCCCATCGATGGTTACACATGGACTTCCCTGGGCTAGATCTGTCTGGGGTTGAGCAGTTTGACAAGGCCCACCATAACAATCTCTCAGTACAATTTTCAATCTCAAAAAGGGCGGGGTGGTTAAGGACATAGTTCAAAAAGTAAAAAGGAATTAAGAAAAAGTTTCAGGAGTCTATCTTTAGGACAAATTAAATTTTAGTAATTAAATTTTAATTCAGTTTTTTCTATTATATTGCAATCTGACGAACTGCTTCGCAAATATTGACTTTAGAGAATGTTGAGTGGACCTATTTTAATTACTTCTCCAAGTCTCTTGCTAGTATTCAAATTAATTGCCCTTAAATACTCTGGTCACAACACATAAACAAATGCAGTGGAGAAACAAGGATCAACTGTCTAGCAGATTCCCCAACTCAGAGGAGAGCAGCGATGCAGCAGCAATGGAATGCCCACTTTTTTGTTCAGGAGGACTCTACTGCTACAACCCAGTGAAGTGACACTCAGCATTTGGGCTCTAGTGCTGCCACTTGTTAGCTGAGTAACCTTGGAAAAGTTGCTTAACCTTCTTGAGTCTCAATTTCTGATCTGATACTTGGGATAGAAAATACCCATGTCCTAGACTTCTTAGGAGGATTATAAATAATGTATGTGAAATTTCCATCACAGTGTCAGGAACGGACGCAGGGCAGCTATCATAACCAACACACTGTGTTGAACAGACACACCCGTTGTTGATAAAAAAGCATACATTCAGAGGCACCTGGGACTAAAGAAGGGAGGAGAGTGAGCCTTGGCTAATTTCTGACTAAATTGTCTGGCTAATTTCTCAGCAGCTTTGACTTGAGGAAAGTTCTTCTGAGTAAGCTTATATTTTCCATTACCCTTGAAGCTATGGTACCTTCCTACCACAGATGTTGGTAATTCCCAAATGAAATGCCATCTTTCCCTTAATGAAGAGGTTCAACATTCTCTAAAGTAATTTTCCATTCCTGGTCCTCCTAGGTGTTCTGTTGGCCATTTCATCTTGACTTGTTGGTAGATTATATTCAGCTGAGATCAAGGATTTCCCAGAGCTCTATTTAGATATGAAGGGGAGCCATGGTTTGAACAGAAGAACCTGTAGAACTTCTGACAGTTTTCTTTCATTGTTGGCTTTGCTTGTTGAGGGCTGAGAGTATAGTGTAGGATCAAGAATTCATAGCACATTTTAATACCTATAGGCCTAGAGATGTGTGCAAAGTTCTCCCCAGGAATGGAAAGACCTCACAGATTTCTCCTTATTTGGGGAGAAAATAGGTGGTAAATAGTGTGCCAAGATGGCTTACTAAGCAGTGTAACTCTCGCTCTGTACAAAACCTCTGAGTTTCAACCTCATGGGATTCTGACATCAGCTTTCACTTCCCTTATGGGTAACCAGAAGTTGTGAAGTCAGGAACAATGTTTAACAACTCAATTAACTGGACAGATAATAGCTCAAACCCAGAATGTTATTGTTGGCTGGAATTGATTTTTTTGATTAGTGAGACTACAGATGTAACTTTATTTGACACTGCCTAAGCAAGCATTTTTTATAATTTTAGTTGAACACCCAGGAGACTCCTTTCAAACAGAAATAGAATAGCAAAGATGAGGACTGTGAGAGAAGGCAAACATACACACACAAATGTAGGGGGATTTTTTTTTTCATGTATATTACTTAGGCATATAATTCTCTCAAATGGATTTCTGTTGACCTGACATTTATGTTTTGTTGTTTTTCACACTGCCTCTGGTATTTTCGGAAAGATTTTTTTTATTTATTATTTTTTTTTTTTTAGCTACCCTGAAGTTATCCTTAATGTGGAGCTCTCATTCCAGAGTCTTTTCTCAAAATATTTTGGATAAAATGCTGCTTGATTTTTCCCAGAGTGATTAAAGTGAATGCTCCTATTTTTTTTTTTTTTTTCAATAAACATAACAAAATGTAATTTGTTCCGAGGATATCTCACAGGCAGGGAAGCTGTTTGTCCATCAACAACCTTTTCTCATTGTTCCGCCTCTTCTGCCTGGGCAGAATATTCATCCTGGCTCCTAACTGATATCCTTGAAGAAGTATCCTTGGGGGAGGGCTTCAATCATGGCTCTGCCACTCAGAAGCTGTCTTTAATGTCTCTGGACCTCTGTACTCTTTCCATAGTGGTCTTGTGTCATGAAAACAGTTCTGGACTAGAACAGGAGACCTGAGGTTTAGATAGTGACTACTTTGTTAGGTTAACAAAAAGTCCCTGTGTGGTCTGCAGTGTCTTCCTCTGTTTAAATGGTGGTAATCTCTAGATTTCATTCTGATTCTAAGATTTTGTGATGTTGTCTTCTGATCCCTGGTACAGGTGTCCCTATGGCCTTGGTGACACAGTGGTAAATCACACATCTTTTGTGGATCCTTCATTTCTGGGGACAAGGATGGGTGTGAAACATAATGAGGAAAAAGAGAGACAACAGTGACAAGTGCTCTTGTTCTCTCATATTGAATGGATTCACCCACAGGCCCATCTGTGCAGTGCGGTAGGAGGAAGTGAATCCAGGGATGGAGTGGGAAGCAAAGAGGAATGAAGTGTAGGGTCAAAGGGACCAGGCCTCTGAGCTATCTGTCTAGCCAGGACTCTTAAGTTACACTTCTCTTCTCTCCTCCCAACAGGAAGGGAGTAAGTTGCTTAGCACCATTGTTTCTGTCTTAATTCTTTACCTTGTCAGTAATAATTCTCTTTCTCCTTCTCATTACCATTTCTCCTTTTCCTCTCTCCTATCTCATTACTCAGTTCAGATAGTTTCTCTCTTTCTAAATAATGGCTTTATTGAGATATTATCTGTATACCATAAAATGCACTGTTTTAAAGTGTACAATTCAGGGGTGCCTGGGCGCCTCAGTCAATTGAGCATCTAACTCTTGGTTTGGGCTCAGGTCATAATCTCACAGTAATGGGATTGAGCCCCATATCAGGCTCTGTGCTGGGTGTAGAGCCTGCTTGGAATTCTCTCTCTCTCTCTCTCTCTCTCTCTCTCTCACTCTCTCAAAATAAATAAAATAAACATTAAAAAAGGGTGTACAATTCAGTGGGTTTTAGTATATTCACAGAAATGCATACAATTCTTTTTAGTAAGTAGAGGAAGGAACAATATAGTGATTTCAGAGGTGTCTGCACTAATTTTCTCCTTTTTAAATTTGTCTACTTACCATTTTTTCTTGTTTGTTTTCTGTTTTATTGTTTCCCCTCCCTTCCTTTGCTTAGATTTATTGGCTTTACTGTATTTCATTTTTCCTTATAGTTTGTAAGGCATACCAACATCTATTCACCAAGTTGACCATTCTTAAATTTCATCAAAAGTTTAAACTCATAGTTTTTGGATTCTCTGCAATTAAATACTACCTTTAATCCCTTCCCCAATAAAACAAAAATCTTAACATAGAACTTTTCCTTTTTATTTTCACCACCCCCACCACACTGAAACCATATTTTAGTTTTGTGTGGTAACATTATAGATTTCGCTGTGTTTCACTTATATTTTGGTTCACTATTCTATTTTTGGTATCCCATACATCTTTTCTCATTTTGCTGGAATTTACATTAATAATTCAGGAAAGATCTGAGAGAGGTAAACTTTCTGAGTGTTCATGTATCAGGAAATGCTTTTCTACTCTTCTGAATGCAGGTTTGGTTGCAAGCAGAATTCTAAATTCAAAATCATCTTTCAAAACCATTCAGATTCTTTTCCCCCCAGCATTTAATATGTCAGAAGTCTAATGCTGGTTTGCTTCTAATTCTTTTATAGATTATCTGTGTTTTTTTTTCCTCTATGGGAACTTTTAGGATGTTTGGTTCCATTCATTCAATAATTATTTATTAAGAAGCTACTAGGCACAAAGCGCTATTACAGATGCTAGAGGTAAAAAAGTGAAAAAAACCAGAATTCTTTGTCCTCAAGGACTTGATTCTAGTGGAGGCAACAAGAAGACAAACAAACAAACAAACAAACAAAACATATGGTGGGTCAGTGATAAATGCTGTGGAGAATGATAAAGTAGAAAAAGGAGATGAGGTGTGCTGTGTGAAAGTGGAGTATTGACATACTAAATATGAAAGCGAGGAAGTGAATTACTGAGACGACCTTTGGCCAGAGACATGAAGGGGGTAAAGGACAGATCAAGCTGTGCAGATATCTGGGAAGAATACTCCTGAGGAGGAAACTTCATGTGCAAAGGCCCTGAGGTGAGAACATTCCAGGGAAGTTTGAGAAAAAGCAAGGAGTTATTATGCCTAGTTGGAATATACCAATGAAAGTGATAGTTGTAGGAGATAAGATCAAAGAGAGAATGTGGGGGATGTGGGGTTAAATTCTGTAGGGCCTAATAGACCATTTTCAAAATTTTGATTTGAGTCTGAGTGAAATAAGAAGCCATTAGAAAATTGTGATAAGAAGAATGGCATTGAAAGAGCATGCTGGTTGCTGAGTTGAGAATAGACAACAAGGGAGACAAGAGTCAAAGAAAGGAGAATTTATGGGTTTGTCTAATATTCCTAGGGAAAGATGATGCAACTTGAATCACAGTTATAGCAATGTAAGTGGTGAAGAGTAGACATATTTTAGATTCTCCTTTTCATAATTTTAACTTAGAAATAATGTTTTAGGAGTTTATTTTTAAGTAATCTCTACACACAACATGGGGCTTGAACTCACAACCTCCAAGATCAAGAGTCACATGCTCTACCAACTGAGCCAGCCAGGTGCCCTTAACTTAGAAATAATTAAAAAAAAATTTTTTTAATGTTTATTTACTCTTGAGAGAGACAGAGACAGAGACAGAGTGTGAGTGGATGAGGGTCAGGGAGAGAGAGGGAGAGACGGAATCTGAAGCAGGCTCCAGGCTCTGAGCTGTCAGCACAGAGCCTGACGCGGGGCTCGAACTCACAAACTGTGAGATTATGACCTGAGCTTAAGTCGGATGCTTAACCGACTGAGCCACCCAGGTGCCCCAGAAATAATTTTGTTTATACCTGTTAAAAGCATAAGAATGGTACAAAGGACTCCAATATACCCTTCACACAGATTCCCCAATTGTAATAATTATCACATTTGGTTTTCAATTTATATATATGTATCTATGCATGCATGTATGTGTATGTATATATACATATATAGATACATATATATTTATTATTACGATTTTTTGATTTAAGAGTAAGTTGAAGACATGATGCCTTTATGATATATAGTGTATATTTTCTAAGAACATGACATACTCTTATATAATGACATAGAATGATCAAAGTCAAGAAAAAAAACATTGATGCAATGCTATTATTTAATCTAGAGACTGTTCATGTTTTGCCAATTGTCTCAGTAATGTCCTTTATAGAAAAACATCTGGTCCACTAGATTATTTTTAAGGAGGAAGGATTAGGGTTGGTTAAGGAGTGTAGGTTAATTTGGGGAGAAAAAGAAGAATCAAGGATGACTTTCAGGTTTTCTACTCAAGCAACTGGAGAATGTAGTTGCTATTACCTGAGCCTGGGAGGGTATCAGGAAGAATGGTGTATGTGTGCTTGGGAGATGGGGAGGAAGAGCACAGCAGTTCAGCTTTAGATATACTAAATTTGAAATGTTTGTGAGACATCCAAGTGGAAATGTGAGTTTGTCTTCTGTGATCTGAAATTCCATCCTGATGTGCCTAATGTGAGTCTTTTCTATTAATTCAGCTAAGCACTGGTTAGATCCTTCAACATAAAGATATCATCTTTTTTTACGTGTAAGGAATGTTCTTCGACTCTTTATCTGAATGTTTCATTCCATTCTGCTATTTCCAGATGATGTTGGAACTTCTAAATTTGCCCTAGGTGTTTCTTAGATTCTTTTTTTTTTTTTTTTTTTTTTTGAGAGAGAGAGAGAGAGAGAGAGAGAGAGAATGAGGCAGGGAGAGGAGCAGGAGAGAGAGAGAGAGAGAAAGAGAGAGAAGCTGAAGGAGGCTCCACACACAGCACGGAGCCCAACATGGGGCTCAATCCCACAACCCTGGGATCACAACTCCAGCCAAAATCAAGAGTTGGATGCTGAACCGACTGAGCCACCCAGGCACCCCTCTTAGAATTTCTTTTACATCTCCTATCTCTTAGGCTTTTTGTTGTTGTTCCAGCTGTGGGAATCCTTCTGAACATTCTTACAAGCTCACTAATTGTGTTGGTTCAGTACATCTTTTATTCAATAACAACTATAATTGAATTTCACATCATTCTCTTCTCTTTGACAGTATCAATTACATTTAAAGTTACTTTTTCCTCTTTTCTCTTTCAGAAAACTAACTAGACTCTCAGTTCTTTGCCTGAGGGGTTTAATGACTTTTTAATATGGCATTTGTTCTCTTAAAATATTCAGTGACTATTCCTGTCCTTTTATCATTGATTTGATATGAAGATGTCACTATTTGCTAATGGACATACCTGAAGCACACAGTCTTCTCCAACCCCAGAGTCTTCAATTCTGTTTAGTCTGGGTGCAAAAAATTCCCCAAAACTCCCCGAGGTGGTACCAACTTGCACCAATCTTTATGATATTTAAACTTGATCAGCATAATAGCCTCCTAATGGTATCACTCTTTTTGTCTTGCCCCGCTTCAATCTTTTCTCCATTCTGTTGCCAAAACCCAGCTTTTGGAATTGAAATATTAAATGGCATTTTACATTTTAAAATTTACATCTCTCATAATTTTCAGGATAAAATAGGAAATCCTCAGAGTGGCAACATGAGGGCAACATGATGACAAGTGTCATCTACAGACATTTGCCTGTATTCTGCTTATTTGCCTAATGTTCCAGGCACATCAAACTACAGGTGATTCTCTGAACATGGATCCATGCTTTTTATCAGCCTCTTGTCTACACCTGGAGTGCTCTACCTCTTCTCTGCTTCTGGAACTTCAAAACAACCTTCAAGATGCAGCATCTGTTGTACACCTGTGCCCAAGAACTACTCTATTGCCACTACATTCTGTCTCCACTGTGTTAATCACTCCCCTTTCTGAATTATGGTGCATTTTTAAATATACCTGTAGGTGTTATAAATAATTTATGTACGTCTTCTCCCCCCTATCAGATAGAAAGAGATTTAAATGCAGAGGTGTGTTTTATTCACCTCAGAATCTTCACTATGTACTATACATACATAAGAAACATCGATGCGATGCTATTACTTAATCTATAGACTGTGGCAGGGAGTCCCTTAAATGAAATGGAAAATCCCAAGTTGATTATAGCTGCTTTTCTGTTTAGAAAGAAGGGGATCTGGGACCTGATGTCTACGTACTCATGAGGATGTGGACTAATTAATGCCATTTTGTAGGACTCTAACAATTTTTTAGGACTTTCACTTTGAGATTGGTCTCTGATGTTGGCTCTACCATGGATTCCTTATAAAATAGCCACAGAGGCCACTTCCATGTCTCGCTTTTGATATTAAAGTAGTCCTCGAGCCTTGGGCAATGACCAATGAGGCCCAAGCAAGTATGTGGGAAGGGAAATGCCAAGACACAAGGAAACAGCCCCCAGCCAAACCACAGGGTAAACCCAGGAGTTCTGCTATGCGTGGGTTGAGGTCAAAACAGAACAATGAAGAAATCTTTCAGGCAGAGCAGGGGAATCCTGGTGCTCTAGTGGCAGAGAAGCTAGGTACAGAATGATAAAAGTCCAGTGGCAGGGATCTAGCATGGCATGCTAAGAAGTTTATATACCTCCAAGAGAAAACGGGAGGCCAGGGGAAGTTTTTAAATAAGAGATATAAAACCTTTTATCATACAACCTAGACTTCAGTGTCCAGTGTCCAGCTGTACGTTTGGGGTCTGTGGAGAGAAGAAATGACCTGGAGGTTTAAAAGAGAACATTCTAAGAATGGCATGAAGGTCTGTAAGTCCAAGGCACAGGATGAGGAAACAGGGGTAGGGAGAAGGTCATAACAGGAGGTTCACCTTGAAACATAAGTTGGGGTCAGATTGCAAAAGGTTTTATGGCATGGTAGATGTCATACTTCATTCTTTTCACTAAAAGGAACGAAGAAGGATTTTAAAGAGGGGAATGAAAGAGGGCAGAGGGAAACTGGTTTGAGGCCAGGCTTCTTGCTGAGCATCAGGGTTCAATCACAGATAAAGAAGAGATCCCTGCCAAGGCAAGGTGGTTCATGGAGAAACAGGGAGACAATCTTACTCCCTTAGGAGAGTCTGCTCTGGGTCTATAGTTTATTTCTGGGATCTTGACATTAGTTACTGGATTAGATCCAAATGGGGCCCTATCAAGAATGTGTTTAATAAAGTCAAAGCAGTCTTTTACCATTATTTCACTCATTCAATTAACAACTCATGCCTACTATTAAAAAAATAATGTTACTTCTGAAAGAAATGCAGTGTCTAAAACAAGTACACAAATGACTAAAATAAAGAATTAAACTAGGAATTAATAAAGCAGTGAAGAAAGGAATGAGGCACCTAAGTAAAGCATTTTGAGAAAGCAGCTGAAATGTCTAAGGGGCAGGAAGGAGTCCTGAAGGAAATGGAACCTGAGTTTAGATCTCAAGGATACACAAAGGGGATTAAATAGGATAGAATATTTCGAGAAGAGGAAAAACGATGAAGATATATGGATGAGATATCTAAATAGCATCAGCAAATAAATGTTATAGATGTTGTTTAAAGAAATTTCCTGACTCCTTGTACTAGTAATGGATTATCTCCATGGAAGTGCAACTATATCCCTTACCATCTTTCAGGTCCTTTTTTAAAAAAAAAGAAAAATTATTTTTGAGAGAGAGAGAGAGAGAGAGAGAGAGAGCAAGCGCATGGGCAGAGTAGGGCAGAAAGAGAGGGAAATAGAGAATCTGAAGCAGGCTCTGCACTGTCTGCAAAAAGCCCGATGTGGGGCTTGAACCCACGTATCATGAGATCATGACTTGAGGCCAAATGACTGAGCCACCCAAATGCTCCACCTTCTTTCAGGTCTTAAAGAGATCGGCTGCACTTTTTTTTTTTTTTTTAATGTTTATTTATTATTGAGAGACAGAGAAAGAGCATGAGCATGGGAGGGGCAGAAAGAGGGGAGACAGAATCCGAAGCAGGCTACAGGCTCTGAGCTGTCAGCACAGAGCCCGACGCGTGGCTCGAACTCACAAACCATGAGATCATGACCTGAGCCAAAGTCAACACCCAACAGACTGAGCCAGCCAGGCACCCCCCGCTGCACTCTTTAACAACAATTCATATTATATTAGACAATCAACTAGGTAAATAAAGACATTTGTATAATTTCCAGGTGTAAAGACTTTGACCCCAGGAAAATAGGTATACCCTCTGATCCATCAAATCCACACCTAGGTAAACTTCCAACAGAATACATACTTATTTTTACAAAAGATATTTATAAGAATGTTCAGAGTAACATTATCTATAATAGCCTTATAACTGGAAATAATATATCATCCATTAAAAATATAGCTGTGACATATTCATACAATAATCTAATATACCACAAAAAGAATGAACTAAAACTATACACGTGAATGAATCTCAAAGCATAATGTTGAGTGAACGAAGCTAGATACACACAAACAAAGGACATTAAACTCATATAAAATTCAAAGTTGACAGACCTACTCTATGGTGTTAGTTATGAAGATAGAGGTTACCTTTGGTGAGGCTATGTTTACTCTTAAAATTCATTGAGCTATATACATACAGCTGAGCACTCTACTATATATGCATGTTAGTTTTCAATAACGATATTTACATTCATTTTAAAAATTCATTAGTTTCTGTGGATAAAAGGAAAACATGATTCTTCTGTAGTTAGTCTTGTTTGGAGGCAGCGTAACTGAGAATTATGGTCTATGTCCTAAGTGACATAATAGAAGCAAGCATGGTACATTTTCCATGGGGCCAAAGAGGAATGGCACACTATCTGAATTGCAAATGGAGATTATCAAAGGCTTCCTGAAGGACACCCTGCTTCTGTGGATTCTTTTTTTTTTATTTATTTTTATTTTTTTAATGTTTTATTTTATTTTTTGAGAGACAGAGAGAGACAGAGCATGAGCAGGGGAGGGGAAGAGAGAGAGGGAGACACAGAATCCAAAGCAGGCTCCAGGCTCTGAGCACAGAGCCTGATGTGGGTCTTGAACCCACAAATGCGAGATCATGACCTAAGCCAAAGTCAGAGGCTCAACCGCTCGACCAAATGGGCCACCCAGGGGTCCCCCTGCTTCAGCGGATTCTTAAAGGAGAAATAGGAATTGATCAGCTTTGCCAGGGTTGTTAACTGAAGACAACAAAATCCACTTTAGCTGGTGCAAGCAGGTGTCTAGGGGCTCTTGGGTGGCTCAGTTGGTTAAGTGTCCAACTTCAGCTCAGGTCATGATCTCACAGTTTATGGGTTCAAGTCCCACATTGGGCACTGTGCTGACAGATCAGAGCCTGGAGCCTGCTTCAGATTCTGTGATTCCCTCTCTCTCTGCCCCTCCCCTACTAGTGCTCAGTCTCTCTCTCTCAAAAATAAATGAACATTAAAGAAAAAAAAAAGCAGGTGTCTACTCTGTAATAGTTTACACAGTATCTTGTAATGTCTGGGAACTAGGGAACAGAGATCATAGCAGTTTATACATAAGAAAGAAGGAGTATTTGAGACAAATGACTCAAATAAGACTGATTATACTTTCTTCTCTCAGAAATCAGTCCAGATTCTAGTTCAATAGCTGAAGAAAATGATGGACAGAACTACAGTGACACATTTACTATTAATTCAGATACAAACACAATATAATTAAATGTTTACTTTTCAAAGGGAAGAATAAAAGGGAAATACAAAGATTACACAGCACATAGAACAAATATAACATGAAAGAATCTTTTAAGTGGGTCACATGGAAATTCTATTCCATGCCCACAAAAGCAGAGGTTTCCTGGGGTCAGGTTATTATTATTATTTTTTTTAAATTAGTTTTATTAAGGTATAAGTTATATGCCAGGAAATTCACCAACTTTAAGTGTGCAATTTGTTGAGCTTTGACAAATAACTAGAATTGTAACCAACATGATATAAAACGTTCCATCTCTGCATCAACTCTCCCAGACCCCTTTGAAGCCAATCCTACCCCTGTTACCTGTGTCCTGGACTACACTCACCTTTTGCCTCATTAATTTTGATTTTCTAGAAAAAAAAAAAAGAACAATATGTAGTCTTTTGTGGCTGCCATCTTTTATTTAGTACAGTGTTTCTTTAACTTTTAAAATTATCTCCCCCTTAAAGAACATTTTTAGCCATTTGTTACCTAATTGTTTCTCCCCTCTTTATGAAGTTTTCATGCCATAGATATACTCTTGTCCATTTGTGTACCTATGTATATTTGTGTTTCATACATGGAAAGATTTTTTTCACACCTTAAGAATGGACTTCTGAGAATATATGATTTACATGTACACCAGTATAATGTTTTTGTAATTTATCGGTGGTTCATTTTAACTGCTGGGTAATTTTGATTATATGAAGAGACATCCGTAAAGTGAGTAAGAATAACTGCAAATGTGTTACAAAGGTCAGATACTAAGAGTATAATTCAATCACTGCTCTTCCTCAGATATGATCCTCAGTCTCCCTGGTGTCAGTAAACAGATCTCTAATCACACAATTGTTCAAGTTAGAAATTTGGGAGTGACTGAGATACTTCCCCCCCGCCCTTCATTTCCCTATATACAATCTATTAAATTCTGTCAATTTCACCTCTAGATCATTTTTAAAATCTGGTCTCAAGGGATCAGATTTTGCCATGACCCAGAACATTGCAGACATGGAAGGATTTTTTTAAAAATGGTTACTTATTCTGAGAGAGAGAGAGAGAGAGAGAGAGGAGAATGCATGCACAAGCAGAGGGGGTGGTGGCAGAGAAAGAGGGAGAGAATCCCAAGCAGGCTCTACACTGTTAGCACAGAGCCTGATGGAGGGTTGGATCCCATTACCCTGGGATCATGACCTGAGCCACCCAGGAGCCCCAGGATTTTTTTACTCTGAAAGAAATGGGAAGCCACTGAAGGAATTTAAATAAGAAAAGAAATGACTTAGTGTAACTAAAGGATTACTAACTCTTTCATTTAATAAATAATAAATTAGAATGTGGATAATGGGTTAGAAGGGACTAAGACTATTTAGGGAAAGGATCTTTTCAGAGGAAAAGTGATAGTGGTTCTTCCACGAATTTGAAGGTGTGGGAATGGGAGAATTGGGAGATATGCTGTGTTTTCAGTGGGACCCATGAGAATTTAGCCAAGGCCTCATTGCTAGATTACAACATAACTATGGTGAGAAATTCACATATACACTCCTATTGTTTATTGCTGCTTCGATGTAGTTGATTTTCCTTGGCCAAACTATTTAGCATCCTAAATGAATTATGAATACTCTTGCATCATTTGCTGATGAGTTGGAAGGAATTAGAGAATTAGAATCATACTTAAAAGAGAAATATTTTGTGCACTTAATGCATCTACTCAACTTTCCTTCCATGCTATTTTTCCCCACTGGCTGTCACAGTAATAGTATCCATGTGTCAGCTTCAGATGGTCTGCAATCCAGTTTTATGCAAACTGTTTTGACTATGTACATACATACATGTCTCTGGGGGCCTCTCGATGAAGTCTTTAACCTATTAAAGCTTAACAATCAATGACTTAACTATGTTTTCAGTCTCAAGTATACAGATATGCATATGACATAGTCTTTATTCTTAAGGTACATAAAGTTTATATCATATACACAGATAAGTGACAAAGTCATATTGCCAATGCTAGGAAGGAGATATGAACAAAGCTCTGGAAGTTTTGTCAGTTATATTTGTGTTTTGTCTCTTCTAGGCGACTTCTGAAATATGGCTGACCACAACAGTTCTTCCTGCAGTCCTATATTGACACCCCATTTAACCAGGCTCTACTTCATAGTGCTCATTGGAGGACTGGTGGGCATCATCTCTATTTTGTTCCTGCTGGTGAAAATGAACACGCGGTCGGTGACTACCACAGCAGTCGTTAACCTGGTGGTGGTCCACAGTGTTTTCTTGGTGACAGTGCCTTTTCGCTTGACATATCTCATCAAGCACATCTGGACATTTGGGTTGCCCTTCTGCAAATTTGTGAGCGCCATGCTACACATCCACATGTACCTCACATTCCTGTTCTATGTGGTGATCCTGGTCATCAGGTACCTCATCTTCTTCAAGCGCAAGGACAAAGTGGAATTCTACAGAAAACTGCATGCTGTGGCGGCCAGTACTGGCATGTGGCTGCTGGTGATTGTCATTGTGGTACCCCTGGTTATTTCTCAGTATGGAAATAATGAGACGTATGATGAGAAACACTGTTTTAAATTCCACAAAGAACTTGCTCGTGCCCACGTGCAAATTATCAACTATATGATAGTCACTATTGTTATAGCCATTGCAGTGATTCTCTTGGTCTTCCAGATCTTCATCATTATGTCAATGGTGCGGAAGCTACGCCACTCCTTGTTGTCCCACCAGGAGTTCTGGGCCCAGCTGAAAAACCTTTTTTTTATAGGAGTCATCCTTGTTTGCTTCCTTCCCTACCAGTTCTTTAGGATCTATTACTTATATGTGGTGGCACAGTCAAGTGACTGTAACAACACTGTTGCATTTTATAATGAAATCTTCTTGAGTGTAACAGCAATTAGCTGCTTTGATTTGCTGCTCTTTGTTCTTGGGGGAAGCCATTGTAAACAAAAGATAATTGACCTTTGGAATTGCTTTTTGTGCCGCTAGCCACAAACCACAGTATTCAGAATTCCTTTATATTGGGAGTAAAAATGGGCACAGAGAGGCAGGAAGCGTTATTTCCTTACTTGATTAAAACCATGCCTTGATGCAGCCAAACAAAAAGACTATAAAATGTCAGAGCATTCATGCCAGTTCTTATTTAATCCCTGCCATCTCTAAATGATGTCTATAGAAAGACTAGTGATGTTCAGTCCTCTTGGAGCTGCACTACAGCATTATTTTCCAGTATAAAATGTCTACTTGGCCCATGTAGGTACCATGGGTTTAATGGTTTCTGAGTTTCACCAGCTTATTTTGGTTTCATCAGTTTGAAACATGGTCTTTTTCAGGCTTTGGACAGATTTAGCCCTCTAGTTCTTTTCATTCCACTTAACCTTAGGTAAATTAATCCTGGCAATGAATCAGCCCCAAAGGCACAAACTCTACTTGGTTAACCAGATAAGATGTCCATTCAATTCCCACCCTGACAAATAACAGATAAGGGTGGAGAGCAGTAAGACATTTTTCTAGATTATCATAACTTTGGTAGGAAGTCACTTATCTAGCAATAAAGAGAAACAGAACTCCTTGCAGCCTTCTGCGGTAACAAGGCTATCTAGATTTGTCCTTTAAAAAGTCAAGTTTAAGAACATGGGATCAACATCCTCAATAAATCCAAAAATCATTTAAAAGTTTACTAAACATATATAAATGAGGGTGAAACTATAAGTTAAATAATATTCCTCACCAATATGCTGGTAAGCATTAAAATGAGTTCCTAAGGAAATGATTAATTTTTTTTCCCTTTATGTTTTTTGAAAATAACTCTAGATGTCTTGAGCCACAGTTAATTTAGATTTTCCTTGGAAACAGAATGTTATACTTTTTAGAGTTACCTTCTACTCTTAAAGTTACAAGTCTTTAAACAAAAACAATATTCTTAAAAAAGACCTTTTGAGAAATCTAAATAAAAATTAATTTAAGGGGCACCTGGGTGGCTCAGCAGGTTAAGTTGGCCCTTGTCTGACTCTTGACTTTGGCTCGGGTCCTGATCCCATGGTTCCTGAGTTCAAGCCAGACTCCACGTTCACAGCATGGAACTTATTTGGGATCCTCTCTCTCTCTCTCTCTCTCTCTCTCTCTCTCTGCCTCTCCCCAGCTCATGCTCTCTCAAAATAAATAAATAAACTTAAAAAAAAAAAAAAGGAAAAATTAATTTAGACTATGAGACTAGGCTGCTAAGTTGATACATAGGTTTGTGGGTTTTTTTCCCTTCTTGCTCATATTTCTACTATTTTCCCCAAAGTTTTATAATTTTGAAACTCTCCGAGGAACTGATGCAGTTTCATTTTTAATATTTCAGAAAACCTAAAGTGATTGGTGCTAGGGATAAAAGAATGGAATGAATTAAGTTAAGGTTTTTTTCCCAGTAAAATAAATGTTCAGAATTTAAAGATTTCTCTTAATTTGTTATACTCTATGGATCCATAAATTTATCAGATGAATAAGAAATATCCCTGTGAGTTTCTATGATCACTAAAATTACTAATTCATAGAAAATAATTTTGAGGAAGACAAAGCAGCAACATGCTGTATCGATGACTTGTTACCAAAATTTTCCTGTTTTGAAATTTCTTTTATCTATTCTTTTTTTTTTAAGGTTATATTTCCTTTATTTCTTATTTGCCTTCTTTTACCATTTTTTCTTATTTTTTTTTTCCTTCTCATGACTCATAAAAGTTGTAAGGAAATTTCTAAGATCTACAAAAGTTTTAAGAAAATCTGTTACATCCATAAAACTTGTAGGAAAATAATTAGTAAAATATGACAAAAATAAATAGCATAGAATAATACAAATAGTAAAACATTAAAATTTCCAAACAGTTATTTACAGAAATTACATCAAATTTCTTTTCTTATATATCTATGTCTTACTATCATAATATCTGCTAGCTTGTAAAATAAATGTATTATAACCTCTTCCAGGTTTTTAATATGTTAAGCTCAGACATTATGCTTTTCCCTATATTATTATATATCATAATAAAGGGCCTATTTCTGTGGACCTCTATGAAATATTACCCAAAATATAGAAATGCAATATTCCATAACATAAAATAACTTAATCATCAATATTTAGAAAATAAGTGGACATTTTCAATTTGTCTGTTTGCTGTTTCTCATTACTATGAAAATGAATCTCATGCAGGAGTGGGGGCATTACTGGCCTCTCTGGCCATTTTTGAATATCCAAATCATAAGAGTATACTACTGGCAATTGTGGCTGGGGTCAGAGACATTTTGCCTTGCACACAACTGTCTGCATAATAAATAATTACCAGGTCTCGCTGTGTATTTGAATGTTCTTCCAGACATTTATGAAGTGAAACATATGTAAATAATAATTAGAGCAGTTAGTCAGGTTTTATTCTATTTTCATAAACACATAGTGTTTTTTGGTATAGTTTTAATTTTCTGAATTTTCCAGAAATGTAGCTACCATGGCATGGATATTGAGGAAAGATTTTATTATGTTTTCCTCAGAACTTTACCAAGAGTTGTTCATTCCTTTGTAAAATCACATTATCAATGGTGACACCATCTATGGCATTAAAATACAACAGAACAAACCTGTAAACAATATTTGTAGCTGTTGTATTCAGATAGATACTAGAAATAGGTGCCAACATCAGACTGCCTGATTTTGTCTCCTTTGGTGATGTCTGAGCATTTACACATTGAAATATATTAAATATATATATATATATATATATATATATATATATATATATACTACTTTATTACAAATAACTGTCTTCATTATTCTTTTGTTACAGTTAGAACATTATATATTTAATACTGTAAGAAGGTTACATTATCTGTGAATTTTGTTTTAAAATGGTAAAAGTGTTACCAAATATTTGCAATAAAAAGTAAGGTTTGGGGTCTGCAATCATTGAGACCAACTGAGCCAGCAAAGAGTCAATTTAAAAGGCAGATTTATCAATTATGACATTATGAACAGAAAAAATATTCTTATATTTCAGGAATACTTAAACCTCAGGTTGATTCAATTCTAAACTATTTCTTTCATTTCTGC
Organism: Panthera onca; assembly: GCF_046562875.1. Lineage (NCBI taxonomy): Eukaryota > Metazoa > Chordata > Mammalia > Carnivora > Felidae > Panthera > Panthera onca. Next base: position 127,602,171 of record NC_138340.1, read on the forward strand.
AGTGATTAAAAGAGTAAATGTAACTTTTTAGAAAACATATATGTGTATTTTCTTTTTTGATAAGACAAAGGCACTTCCCTTTGAGGGAACTCACGACTCTCAAATTGGCTCATGGTCAATATCTACCAGATTTTAAACCCAGGGATAATGACAATTTTTTTTAAAAATTTTTTTTTTTTAACGTTTATTTATTTTTGAGACAGAGAGAGACAGAGCATGAATGGGGGAGGGTCAGAGAGAGGGAGACACAGAATCCGAAGCAGGCTCCAGGCTCTGAGCTATCAGCACAGAGCCCGACGCGGGGCTCGAACTCACGGACGGCGAGATCATGACCCGAGCTGAAGTTGGCCGCTCAACCGACTGAGCCACCCAGGCGCCCCGATAATGACAATTTTTGAGGCACCGACAGAAAGATTGTTTCTGGCATCCGTCAAGAAAAGCTCTCTACTCAGCCTTTGTTCATTTCTTATTTTTCCTCTGAAAAGGTCTTTGGGTCCCTTTCCTCCTTAACCTGACATAGATTAGGTAGAAAGAAACTATTTTGCCTGTAATCTTTGTGTGGAATTATTCAACAAGTGGTGAAAATAAGTAAATCCTCCTCTAATCCTCCTCATTGGGGCTGCCAGTAAAACTGCTTTCCTAAGCTAATAAAGGGGTTGTGAAGGAGAGCACTGAGCCAAGACATTCTCAGTCATCAACTCTTGAGTGGAAGGTCAGTGAGGTGAAACTGTGAAATTGCCATTTATTAGATTATGCAGATTTTGCTCACGTAACCTCTAATAAAATGAGGCATGGACTGAGGACTCTCACACCTTTTGGGGGTGACAGGAACAGGAAATTCTCTTTGTAATAGGGGCTGGTTATAGCACTTTGGAGATAGTTGGTAACAAAAGCCCTATGGTAACAGGGCACAGTGATGGTGGATTTACTTGGATAATGCCAAAAAAGAAAACCCTGAAGACTCCCCCCAAAAACTGTTATAATAAAGGAAATCAGTAGTTACAAAATACAAAATCAATAGTCAAAAATCAGTTGCATTACTATCTACTATCAACAAGCTATCAGAAAAAGAAATTAAGACAACAATCACATTTACAATTACATGAAAAAGAATAAAATACTTAGAAATAAATTTAACCAAGAGGTAAAAGAGCTGTACAAAGAAAACTCTAAGACATTAATAAAAGAAACTAAGGAAGATGCACGGAAAGATATTCCATGCTCATGGACTGGAAGAATTATTATTGTTAAAATGTCCATATCACCAAAAGCAATCTACTGATTCAATGCAGAATCAAAACTCCAATGGCATTTGTCACAGAAATAGAAAAAAACAATCCTAAAATTTGTATGCAACTACAAGAGATCCCCAAAAGCCAAAGCAATATTGAGAAAGAAGAACCAAGCTGGAGGCATCACTCTTCCTGATTTTAAACTATATTACAAAGCTATAGTAATCAAAACAGCATAATACCGGCTTAAAAACAGACCCGTAGATCAATGGAGAATAGAGCCCAGAAATAAACTAATGCATTTATAATCAATTACTTTATGGCAAAGGAGCCAAGAATATACAATGGGGAAAGGACAATCTCCAGTAAATGGTTGGGAAAACTGGACCACCACATGCAACATAATGAAATGGGACTCTTATCTTATGCCAGGTGCAAAAATCAGCTTAAAATGGATTAGACTTAAATTTAAGATATGAAACCATAAAACTCCTGGAAGAAAACATAGGAAGTAAGCTCCTTCACACTGGTCTTGGCAATGATTTTTTTTTTCGATTTGAAACCAAGAGTAAAGGTAACAAATGCAAAAATAAAAAAGTGGGACTACATCAAATTAAAAGGCATCTTTACTGTGAAGGAAACCATCAACAAAATGAAACAGCAACCTGTCAAATGAAAGAAAATATTTGCAATCAAATAGCCAATAAGGGATTGAAATCCGAAATACATAAAGAACACATAATTCAATAGCAAACCCCCCCCCCCCAATCTGATTAAAAATGGGCAGAGGAACTGAATTGATGTTTTTCTAATTAAGACTTACAAATGGCCAACTGGTACATGAAAAGATGCTCAGTGTCACTAATCTTCAGGGAAATGCAAAGCAGAACCACAAAATGAGATATTACTTCGCACTGTTAGAATTGCTGTCACCAAAAACACAAGAGATAATAAATGTTGGTAAGGATGTGGAGAAAAGATAACCTATGTGCATTGTTGCTGGAATGTGGATTGGGAGAGCCACTATGGAAAAAAGTACAAAGGTTCCTCAAAAAATTAAAAATAGAACTATCATATGTTCCAGCAATCCAATTTCTGGGCATATATCCAAAGAAGTTGAAAACAAGATCTCAAAGAGATATCTGTACTCCCATATTCATTGCAGCATTATTCACAATAGCCAAGATATGGAAACAACACAAGTGCCCATCAATAGATAAATGGATAAAGAAGATATGTACAGTTGACCCTTGAACAACGTGAATTTGAACTGGGTATGTCCACTTATGCACAGATTTTTTTCAATAAATACAGTACAGTTTTGTAAATGTATTTTCTCTTCCTTATGATTTTCTTAACATTTTCTTTTCTCTAGCTTACTTTTTGTAGGAATACATATATAAAACAGGTAACATACAAAATATGTGTTAATCAACTTTTTTTTATTGGTGAGGCTTCTGATGGGATTTTAGAGTAATGGGGGTCCAGAGTTGATGGCCAAGAAAAAATTCTTGAAATGTCTTTGGTGCAAAAAAGGTGATTTTATTAAAGCACAGGGGTCAGGGCCTGTGGACAGAAAGACAGGCACTGGGATTGTGAAGAGTGACTGGTTATACACATGGAGTTGGGGGAGATAAAATCAAGAGGAAGTTTCTTAATGGGATTTCCATATGCTAAAGAAGATTCAAGTATTACTGGATTACTATTGTCAAGCTAAGGCTGTTTTTTCCTCTAGCAAAGCACTATCATTTAGACAGTGGGGAGTTCCTGGAGATTAGGCTATTGATAAGATTGCCTTTTTCTTGTAATTTACTAAAACATTTGTAAACTGATGGAGACTCATACCTTGCATGACTGTGATCTCTATCAGTTAACCAGTTAACCATTTGTTTTCTTTCCTTTGTTCTTGGTAGCCAGGAGTGCCTGAGGAATGTCACACATATCCCACCTGGGGGAAGGTGATTTGGGGGGTGGGGGGTCAGCTTGCCTTATGTGGCCTCATCAGCTTCCAAGTCTACAGCAGACTGTAAGTATTAAGTTTTGGGGGAGTTAAAAATTATACATGCATTTTTGACCAGGCAAGGGGTTAATGCACCAACCCCTGTATTGTTCAAGGGTCAAATATGTGTGAAGTTAAAAAAAAAAAAAAAAAAAAAAGTAAAAGTTATAGAAGTCGAGAGTAAAATGGTGGTTGGTGGGGAAATGGAGAGATGTGGGTCAAAAGGTACAAATTTGTAGTTATATAGGATAAGTTTAGAGATCTAATGTAAAGGCATGACTATATTTGATTTTGTTTTGAACACTGGAAATATGTTAAAAGAGTAGATTTCAAGTGCATTCCTCACAAATGTGGTAACTATGTGAGGAGATATGTTAACTGGCTTAACTGTAGTAATCTTGCACTATGTATATGTGTATCAAATCAACATGTTATACACTTCAAATATACTTAATTTTTATTTAAAAAATCTTTTATCCTGGGAGCACCTGGGTGCCTCAATCGGTTTGGTGTTCAACTTCGGCTCAGATCATGATCTCATGGTTTGTGAGTTTGAGCCCTACGTCAGGCTTTGTGCTGATAGCTTGGAACCTGGAGCCTGCTTCAGATTCTGTCTCTCTCTGTCTCCCTCTGTCCCTCCTCCACTTGTGCTGTCTCTCTCTCTCTCTCTCTCAAAAATGAATAAACATTAAAACAAATAAAAAAAAATTTTAGTGTCTTCCTCTCTGCCCCTCCCCCCTCAAAAATAAATAAACTTTAAAAAAAAAAGGGGCTGCCTGGGTGGCTCAGTCAATTAAGTATCCAACTTGGGACTCAGGTCATGATCTCGCAGTTCCTGAGGTCAAGCCCAGCGACTGGCTCTGTGCTGACAGCTCAGAACCTGGAGCCTACTTTGGATTCTGTGTCTCCCGGTCTCTCTCCTCTCCCCTGCTCACACCCTGTCTCTCTCTTTCTCAAAAATAAATAAACAAACATTAAAAATTTTTTTTTAATATTTTAATGATAGTATTTGCTTTCACCTTTTGTCATATTGAAACCACTGTCAATATAAAAAAGGTAAATATTTTCTTTAACACTAGATGGCAGCCCAAAGTAACCAATTGTATCTGCTTTTCAAAGCTTGTTTACTTGAGTTTTAAGCTTAATTTACTTACCAAAAAAAAAAAAAAAAAAAAGGAGGTTGGGGAGAAGAGAAAATTAAGTAAGAAAAATAAACTTTTAGCATTTTCAGAACCCTACACAAAAGATTGTTTTTCTTAAAAAAACTATTTCATAAAAACTGTGTTTTTTTTGTAGCAGGTTGGTTGAGAAGATACTGTTAAAATATATCTCTAGCTATAAGAGCAAAAATAATTCTGAAAGAAAGTATTTTTTTTAGTTCATATTTAGAGGTTTTAGTACTTTATTTTAATAATGGTTTGTTGCAACTAATTTTTTGATCCCAAATTAAGTTAATTCTTAGAAATAATGTATAGAGCACAAACAAAACACCATTGTTTTTGTAGAGGATTGGGATTTTGGTAACCTGTTTTTGTTTCATTTTGTTTTGAATGCTTGCCAATTAGCAAAACATTTGAATGCTTTTAAGACAGGGTTTCTGGGCTCCTGGGTAGCTCAGTCTTTTAACCATCTAAGCTGACAGCTCAGAACCTGGAGGCTATTTCAGATTCTGTGTCTCTGGCTCTCTCTGCCCCTCCCCTGCTCGCACTGTGTCTCTCAAAAATAATAAAATAAAATACTAAAAAAAATTAAAAACAAAACAAAACAAAACAGGGTTTCAGGAAACTCCACTACATTTGAAATCCTGAAAAGGCTAGAGTTTATGAGAAGCAAGCCAGTACCTTACTTAAGTCTTTCTCTCCAATGACACAGCCTTTGACTAGCTCTCAGAACCTTTATTTTTCTAACTTGTAGATAGTGTGATGAGATATTTCTCTAACCACTATGATATGATTTATCACTGCTGAAACCTGTATCAGAAAAAAAAAAACAATCCAGGGAAGAGAAAGCAAGTTAAGATTTATCCTCTCTGTCACAAGAATAAATATATGGTGTCCGTTGGATGCCAAGTAGAGAAGTATTCCTGAGGAATATGTATTGTGATTTCTGATGTGAAAAAGTTGGTTGTTGTTTTAATAATCTCAAGCTTTAAGAAAAATTACAAATAAAATATAAGTAACTTCTTTTTCCTGAACAATTTCAGGACAAGTTACTGACCTGTTGCCATATCACTTCCTAATGTTTTAGTGAGAATTTCTCATCAACAAGGTCTGTTTCTCCTATAAATGATTATACAAGCTTAAAAATCAGTAAGTTATTGATTCATGACTACTATCTAATCCAAAGACCCCACTGCTTCTGTCTCCTTCACTCTGGAATAGTTCTTTGGTCATTCCTTATTTTACACGACCTTAATACAAACACGTGTTTTGTAGTTTGTCTCTTAGTTTGGGTTTGCCTCATGATTAGATTCAGATTATGTATCTTTGGTAGAAATATCACAGAAATGCTGCTGCTTTCTTTCTTTTTTTTTTCTTAAAGTTTATTTATTTTGAGAGAGAGAGTGCATGTACCAGGGAGGGCAGAGAGAGAGGGAGAGAGAGGGAGAGACGGAGAGAGAGACGGAGAGAGAATCCCAAGCTGACAGTGAGGAGCCCGACACCAGGTTTGGTCTCACAAACCCGAACCTGTGAGATCATGACCTGAGCTGAAACCAAGAGTTGGACACTTAGCTTAACCGATTAACTCACCCAGGTACTGAAAGGGCGGACCTACGCCGCCGACTCCATCTTGTTCTGTGTCCTCCACCTTGAGTGACTATGTCCCCGACATGCCCCTTTCCGGGAAAATCGCAGAGGGGCGCCTGGGTGGCTCAGTCGGTTAAGCAGCCGACTTTGGCTCAGGTCATGATCTCGCGGTCCATGAGTTTGAGCCCCGCGTCGGGCTCTGTGCTGACAGCTCAGAGCCTGGAGCCTGTTTCAGATTCTGTGTCTCCCTCTCTCTGACCCTCCCCTGTTCATGTTCTGTCTCTCCCTGTCTCAAAAATAAATAAACGTTAAAAAAAAAAAAAATTATAAAAAAAAAAAAAGAAAATCGCAGAAACCTCAGACCACGCCTCCTCCCCTTGAGTAACCTCCCGCTCACCCGTTCAAACTTCCCGATCAAAACACGCCTGGCGACCTGCGTAAGAGGACTCCGACCCTTCCCCAGCCAATCGGCCGAGGCCATGACCCTTCTCCAGCCAATCGGCTGAGGCCACAGCCATTACGTCACCAACTGCCCCTAGACCCCAACAAAACCTTTGTGCTTTAGAAACTCGCTCTCTCTCCTCGGCATCTCACCGCTGCGTCGTCGTCGGTGCAGGTAGGGGATTGAACTCAAGCTAGCTCGAATAAAGGCTCTTTGCTTTTGCATCGGACTCGGCTCCCTGGTGGTCTTTGGGGATCACAAATTCTGGGCATAACAGTACCACATTGTTTCTTATTATATCTCATTACCATGAGGTGGTCTACAATTTTGACTTGTCCCATTGATGTGGGAAACAAAGGCAAATGAAAAATTAAATTACCTTACTGCCTACAACCCACTGACAAGTCCTTGAAACAGGCAGAGCAACCTTCCTTTGGGACCTCAGCTGCCTTGATGCTGACACTTTGCTAAGGACAAAACGCAATCTTAGCACAACCCTCAGGATCCTGTGAGTCTTTGGCATATGAAAGTCCTTTTGAAAACTTCCCCTTATCTTTACTTCCCCCAACTGTATAATCAGGTATATAATCAGTCACCCCTCACAACCCTAGTGTAGCACTTTCTGCCCAAGGGTCCTGTCCCCATGCTTTAATAAAACCACCTTTTTGTAACAAAGATGTCTCAAGAATTCTCTCTTGGCTGTCAGCTCTGAACCCCAACACTTCAAACCACATCACCATTACTGATGACAGTCACTTTGGTCACTTAATTAAGGTAGTGTTTGCCAGATTTCTCTACTGTGAAGTTCCTTTTTTTTTCTTTGTAATTAAGTATTTTGTGGGAGCTATTTTGAATCTATGTGTAATCATATTCCTCATCAAACAATGGCCAACTATCATGGAAAGATGCTCAATATCACTAGCATTCAGAGAAAAGCAAATAACATTTTTATCAGAATATTTTTTAAAGTTTAATAATATTTCTTCATTGTGAGGGTAAAAGTCACTGTTGTTGGAAGGGCATATTAATATTGCTTTTTGGGAGAGGAATTTGGAAATATTTATAGAAGTTTTAAAGGTACCTATCTCTTGGTATAGTAATTCTACTTCTATAAATATGTCCTCAAGAAATCCACAATGCACAAAGATAGAGGATGTATAGTGCAAGAGTATACTGCAGCATTATTTATATTAGCAAAAAGCCAGAAAGGAACTAAATGTCTTCAAGTGGGGTGATTAACTAATAAGCCATGGCATATTCATGTTTTGGAATTGTGTGAATTAACTGAAAACAGAAGTCTATGTTTTGACTTGGAAGAAAACCTCCATATTATTAAGGGTAAAAAAGCAAGTTGTATCCCTTCTTCATATCTCAGGTTGTATGCACACAACCAATCTTTAAGCAGATCCTGTCAAAATATATCCCAAATCCAAGCACTTCTTATCACCATTATCACTCTGTGCCATCATGGCCCAGCAAGAAACAGGTCGCTCATTAAAGCACAGTAATTTGGGGAGGGTGTATGAAAGGCACTATTTAAACGTATAAATTGAGTTAGAAAACTCAACAAGAGATAGTATGAAATCTCAGGGTTAGCAACCTTGCAGAGCCCTCATTAGCATAGGTTAAAGGGGTGAATGTTAGACGTTATAGAACCTAGAAAGCAAAGGCATTTGAAGAGGGTTGCCTAGGAGGAGCTATGGATAGAGGCACACATCAATTCCTGTGACCCTGCAGGAAGTGAATCAGGACAATAAATAACCCTCCTCACTCTCTTCTTGCTCTCCAATTTCTGCCAGTGTCCCTCACTGGCTGAATCAAACCAGCCTCCTAGGGCACAAAACACCATGGTGAAGGATGGAAAGTGAATCTGGAGAAGCAAACAGAAAACATCTAGAACACACCTTTATCCAAGGCACCATCTTCTTTTGCCATAGCCTCCTGCAGGTTCTTGATTGCTCTCAGGGCTTTTTCATTTGCCACTATGTTGTCATTTATGTAGCAGTTAAAGGAATCTTTTATTTCTCTGCTCAAAACTTTTTAATGGCTTCTTATCACACAGTAAAATCCAAAGCTACTGGGCATTTCTCCAGCATCATGGTGATCATTCCCTAGGTCACTTCAACCTCACAGGTCTTGCTATTCCTTGAATTTACCAATCAAGTTCCAGCCTCAGGATTTTACACCTGCTGTTCCTGCCTGAAACACTCTTTCCCCAGATATTCCCAGAGTTTTCCCCTTTATTTCATTTACATTTCGTCTAAAGTGTCACCTCAGGGCACCTGGCTGACTCAGTCGGTAGAGCATGTGACTCTTGATCTCTGGGGTTGTATGTTTGAGCTTCACATTGGGCACAGAGCTTACTTCCATACAAAACCAAACCAAACCAAACCAAACACACAAATATCTAAAAAAAGAAGTGTCCCCTCTCCAGAAAGACCTTCACTGATCATCTCATCAAAAATGTACTCCTTTTACACTCTATTCCATACCTTGCTTTATTTTTCTTCACACTATTTCTTACTCTCTGGCATTACATAATTCATTTATTTGCAATTTTAAGTTAATTTTCTCTCTTTAGATTGAATGTCAGCCTCAAGATAACAGGAAATTTTTTTTTTTCTGGTTTGTTTATTGTTGCAAACTCAGAATATAGAACAGTTTTTAGCAATACATGCTCATTAAATGTTGATAAAGGAACAAATGAATTAATGAATCCTCCAGGGTGCATGAGGGAGCAATAGCTTCCACAATGCACAGGAACAATCCATAATGTACCTTTTTATATATACATAAATAACCAGAAGTAACAGCTTTTATTATGGCTTTTATTGCATTACAATGTAATCATAAGCCATGAAACAATTTGGTCTGCTCAGTAAGTAAAGTATATCTATATTTTACTAGCCTTAAGTGATAAGATAGCTTTTCTACTCATTTGCCAACAACAGTTGTCAAATACAAGCCATTTGACTATTGATATGGGCCTTTGTGTATCCTGAGAAATGGATGCATTCTATGGTGACTATTATGAACTAATGAAGCCATTGGGCTTTGGGATAGATATGATTTAGTATTTACAAGCCATTTTCTTTAAAAAGTCTGTCCTGGATTTAATTACTTTTGTTATGGCAATGGAAAAACACTTTAACAATTGCCTAATGAGCTAAAAACAAGGCTGGAAATTTCAGTCATTCAGCTGTTTCCTTTCAGTGGGCATGTGAGCCAGTTCACCTTCTCTTATTTTCTTCAGATCTGAACAATTGTGATAGTAGCACTTTAAAGCTACATAAAAAGAGCTATATAGAAACGTGGCATTCATTGAAGGCTTATAATGATTTTTAATATGCCTCAAGGAAAGGACTCTTTAATGATAACTATTTCTTCACATGTATTTTTGTTTGTTTAATGAGAATGATTCCTGGTTGAGCCAAGAAGGAATCAATGACTTTAGATATTGACTGTGTTTTCTGTTGCTATACAATTATTCTTCATTAAAGAATAAAAAGAAGGATTAAAAACTCAGGACAGACACACTGAATTACTTTATATACACTTTCCAATTAAATTCTCACCAAGCCAAATTAGGTATGAGGCTTTTACTAAAAGTAATTTATGATCCAGGATGTTGTTTAAAAAGCACTAGATATTTGGTTAAATTTAGCAGTCATTGCTTTTTATATGTTAACCTTTGTTATATTGTTTATGATCTTATTGGCTAAAAGGGGCTGCAAAGCACAGACTAATCTTAAGTTGCATGAGACACCATGGATATCCAACATAAAGCTTTTTAACACTCCAGGAAGAGATAATTCTCTCAGAAAGCAAATCCTCTATTACAGATCCATTCATTCACAGAGATTTGTTTCAAAGCATCCTGAAATATGAGCTAGTCCAGTATGTTTAGAGCCAAAATCTAAAAGCTCAAGCCTTACATTACAACTCGAATATACCCTTACACATGAAGATGTTTTTATTTTCTCTCCAAGATGACAACCAATAATCAGAAAGTCTTGTTCATTATAATATCTTAAACATAAAAACAAGTTTAAAAATATATTTATTTAGAGAGAGCGAGCAAGCATGTGTACATGTGCATGCAGAAGGGCAGAGAGAGAAGAACAGAGAGAATTCCAAGCAGGTTCTATACTGTCCGTGTAGAGCCCCATGTGAGGCTCGATCTCATGAACTGGGAGATGATGAACTGAGCCGAAACCAAAAGGATGCTTAACTGACTGAGCCACCCAGGTGCCCTTCAAGTCTTTTTATTTTTTTCTTTTTTAAGTTTATTTATTTTGAGAGAGAGAGAGAGAAGGAGAGAGAGAGAGAGAGTGAGTGAGAGTGAGCATGGTGGGGTGGGGAGGCAGAGAGAGAGGAGATAGAGACAATCCCAAGCACTGTCAGCATGGAGCCTGATGTGGGCTCAAACCCACTAACTTCAAGATCATGACGTGAGCCGAAATCAAGAGTCTGAAACTCAAGTGGCTGAGTCACCTAGCTGCCCCTAAAAACAAGTCTTTACCGGCTGAAGACCAGAAATAGTCAATAATATTAAATTGAAATAACTGTGTTGGCAAGAACTGTTATAAATTTTAGAAACTGTATTGTCATCTTAGCTCTGTGGAGGAGAACAAAGTTGTCTAGGATATACCACTTAGCATGTCAGATTTGATGGTATTTTTCTAGGTTCTCTTTCAACTAATCAGGAGTCTCACAAAAGTCTTTATAAAGCTAAATGTTAGGGATGTTTTCCATCATTTACATAATAGTCATTGTTCTGGTTATCCTCTGTGTAACAGTCCTAAGCCTTAGTGGTTTAGAACAATAAGCATTTTATTGCATTTCAAAATTTCATGGGTCAGGTATTCGGGCATAGTTTGGTTTCTTCTGTTCCCTATGGCATTGACTGAAGTTACTTGGTGGCATTTAGCTGGCAGATGGGCCAGTCTGGAGGGTTCAAGGTGGATTCACTTACATGTCTGGTGCCTTGGTGGGTATGGCCACAACTCTAAGCTCAGACTATTAACTGAAGTACCTTCATATAGCTTCTAGAATGTGGTGAGATCAGGATACTCTGACTTCCTATGTTGTAACCGGTTTCCCCAAGACAAAGTGTTGTAAGAGGCCCAAGCAGAAGCTGCAAGGCTTTTTATGCCCTAGCTGTGCAAGTCCCAGAACATTGCATCTGTCACATTTTATTCATTAAGCAAGTCACTAAGGCCATCGCAGATTCAAAGGAAGGTAAGGAATAGGTTCTATCTGCTATTTCTTGATGGGAGTATGATGTGCTTATATGGAGAGGGAAAAAATTGATGATAGCCATCTACCATCATGATAGTACTAGAATCATGATGACTATAGACCAATGCCAAGCAGTCCATCACCAAATGATTACTTTCCAAAAGAAAAGTTATCTTTAAAATACTGCAACTTACAGCAACTGTTATCTTTAGTTTTTCAATTCTAGGTTTGAAATATTTCCAAGTATTTTTGATAGCTATACTGAATTGTTCTAGTCAACAGTTATCCACGACTTACTTGGCATGAATTTTCCTTCATATTATTTTTCATCCCAGCTATAGTTTTGACTGCTTGTCAAATAAAATTTTGTGAGATATTTCAGGTAAACATATATACAGAAAAACACAGTGCACTGCAAATCAGAGGTTAATAACAAATCATACCATCTTGAGCCAGCAAGTTATGTAAGTCACCACTGGGGCTCGTTTTCCCACATGTAAAGGGGGTTAAAGATGTTACTTAATGCAGGGATCAATCAATAACAGGAATAAAAAAAGGGTTAGATATCATTACAAATCCTACAGACATCAAAAAGATAATAAAAGGGTGTTATGAACAAAACATTTGACAACTTAGATGAAATGGACAAAACCTTTGAAAAACAGATCTTTCCAAAACAAACACATGACCAAAAGAAAATATGAATAGCCTCATTTCTATTTTAAAAATTGAGGGGTGCCTGGGTGGCTCAGTTGGTTAAGCCCCTGACCTCGGCTCAGGTCATGATCTCACGGTTCGTGAATTCAAGCCCTGCATTGGACTCTATGCTGACAACTCAGAACCTGAAGCCTGCTTTGGATTGTGTCTCCCTCTCTCTCTGCCCCTCCCTCACTCATGCTCTGTGTCTCTCTCTCTCTCAAAAATAAACAAATATTAAAAAAAAATGAATTTGTTCTCAGAAACCTCTTTAAAAACAAACAAACGAAACAAAACAAAACCTTTAGGTCCAGGGAATTTTGCAACCAAATATTAAAGGGAGAAAATAAGGTAATCCATAATTGAAACTTTCAGGTTTTCTTTTTAAGTTTATTTATTCATTTTGACAGAGAGAGAGAGAGAGAGAGAGAGAGAGAGAGAGAGCGAGCAGGGTAGGGGCAGACAGAGGGACAGAGAGAATCCCAAGCAGACTCCACTCTGTTAGCGCAGAGCCCCATGCAGGGCTTAAACCCACAAACCACATGAGATCATATGACCTGAGCCGAAACCACGTGTTGGATGCTCTGACTGAGCCATCCAGGTGCTCCAAAACTTTCAATCTTCTAAATAAAAAAGGTCATTAACATTAAAATAAGATAAAAAACCCCAAAAGACAAAAAACCAAAGGAGTTGTAAGAATGAGTGTGAAACAAACTTTCTGGGCGTAAAGATTTTCTTCTACTTAAGATTTTCTCTCTCCCTCTACCACCTTCACTGCTCACCCTCCCCTCCCCACTTTCTCATGCATGCTCCTGCACTCTCTGTCTCTAAAAATAAACAAACAAACAAATAAACAAATAAATAAAACCAACACAGGAAATGCAGTAAAACAAGTTTAGGAGGAAGAGATAGTCAAACGTGCTAGATACATGTCTCAGGAAAGATAATTCCAAATTATATTTGGTTTCATTTTGCCTTATTCAAAGAAATGTAACTTGCCATAGTTTATGTGGGATTTGATGCTATATTTAAAAAAAAATAGACACACTTCTAAGAATGACAAAACAGTTGAATTACTCCAGAAAATGAACTGATACAAGATTTAAGATAAGTAAATGAAGCAAAGTATTATTCAGGTTAAAATGAGCTTTCAGAAAATCCATATTCTTTTATAGTGTAATGAAAGTGATTTTTCATGTCTAAATAGGTAAGTGTAGTTCCCAGAACAATCATAAACAGTAAATATGTGTCACTTTAAGAGAGTCGGTAGAAAACATTCCATGGCAACAAGACCAAATGGCAGGTTCTCTATAAAGCTCAAAGTACACTTAATATGCTCTCAGTTCAGTTGTGAAAATCAAGACGGACTAAAATAAACACTTCTAGAAATAATATATATTTGAAGTTATAGAATAAATGTAGGTGAAGTTTAAACTTCATAAAATAAAATCTAAATCAAGAGATAAATTACTTCAGATGAAGATAATTGATAAAGAATTAAAGGCTTGACTTAAAAAATTTCAACTTAGATTTTAGGTAAATCCAACATAAGGAAGATTTAGTAATCACCAGTAAGGTATCTTTAGCACTACTAGATTTTAGATTTTTGAGTCTTATTTATTTTTAAATCATTTTACATATTGCAATTGAAAACTGAAATCTTGGAGTAAATATTTTGTGACTTTCTAGATGAGGCCTCAAATTGAAAAGAGTGATATCCCTATTCTTAACTATCTTAAACTTCTATTTGCTGTTAACAGGTAAATTTGAGATACACGTTAGGGCAAAAGAGCCAGCACTGAATTAGAATAGGCTTTGAAACTGAGCAATTTAAAATTCTTATTAAGTTAGTGTTCTATAGCATTTAAAAGTAATTAGACATAAGCCTAATGCTATATACTTTATCCACCATCTGTCATTCAAATATAGCCACAAGAGACAGCATATTATTGTGTTTTCCCAAAACTAATTGAGGGCCTACTAGGTGCTAAAGGGGGTCAGATTATGTCATCCCAAAACATATCACTTTGCTTTCAGTTGAGGACAACTGAGAAGAAGCAGACACACACACACACACAAAACCTTCTGGCTCTCTCCTATATTAGGAAGAACAGGATAATTCGTAATTACCAGAGACAACTCTAGACTTACCAGCATCAGAGTAAGCTACATAAAAAAACTTACTAAAACAACCCTATCTTCCCTAAGTTTCCTCCATATATTTACCTTGCCATAACTTGCCATCCCTACCGACCTAAACCCCTTTACCTTTGTCTTACACTGCTCTTTGTTTTTTTGTTTTACCCGAGAGAGAGACAGAGAGAGAGAGAGGGAGAGAATGAGTGGGGGAGAGTGGTAGAGGGAGAGAATCCTAAGCAGGCTCTGCAACAATGCAAGGCTCAATTCCACGACCCTGGGATCATGATCTGAGCCAAAATCAAAGGTCGGACGCTCAACCAACCGAGCCACCCAGGTGCCCCTCACTTCTCTTTGTTAAGATGCTATATAAGCCCCAAGTTCTGACCACCCGTTTTAGTTACCCATTGCGGAGTTATCCCACATGTATGTGCCATGCACGTGTTCATGTGCTAATAAACTGTTTTTCTCTTGTCAGTTTGTTTCACAGGCCCACACAATCTAAGAAGGCAGAGAAATTTTTTCCTCCCCTATAGTGCCAAAGATGAGTAAGTGTTAATCTCCACTTCTTAGTAACTTGCAATGTAATCAGAGAGACCTGATATGTAAGGTGGTAATTACAACAAAGAATTATCTAGTTATGATATAGAGTTTGTAAAGACAGAGGAGTGAAAAACTAAGCGGTGTGTGTGTGTATGTGTGTCCACATGGAAAAGGTGACATTGCAACTGGTTCTTCAGTGATACATAGGCCCCACCACCCATGAAGTTCTTGTTTCAGTTCTGCCCAGATTAACAAAAGAAAGACAGAAAGGGGACATTTGTGGGAATACTTAATCTAAGTTTGGAAGCAATTTCTCCTGTGCCAAACATAACTTGTTAAAACCAAATGCTCCACTCCCTGTTCTTAGTAATGGTGTCTCTTCATCCTCAGTATTTTGCTATTGCTAAAGAAGGAGCAGCTTACCTCACTGTGCCTTGGACTGGCTTTGCTGTCTTTCTCAGCAAAAGGCTTTGTTTACAGTATTTGTCTTCAGGAATGCATTTCTGTGATGATACCCAGTAATGTGCTTCTGCCTGACAAAGGAGATTAGATTATAATTCTGAGGCAAGGCGGATTGCTCAGTCTTCTGAGTCTCAGCTCTATGCCCCTCCTATATTCTACCACATATTTTCCCTTCATATTTTCTCATTTCCCAAGTTAATAAAACTAAACTTGCATGTGGACTGTAAGTTAATATGCCAAAAGATGTTTCAGACCTCGAAAGCACCAAATTTTAACATAGCAAACCAAATCTCTCTTTAACATAGTACACTTAGCGTTCCAGGGAGGAATAGATGAATGCTTTCTTATTTAATGATTGTCTGAGGATTATCTGGAAAATCTGAATGAGGCTCTTTGCTCTCCCACCTCATTCCTCCCAAACTCCTTCTCATATTTTAATACCCCATCATTGAACTGATTGACTTCTTTTTTCATCCATGGTTCAGATATGTTCTAGTCTCATGTCAGTAAATTCATTTTCCCTAGACTAAGCATATTGGCAAGTTCAATAAAATTAACCTCATTTCACATTTTTGATATTCTAGTCTGTTGTGCATATTAAAAACACTATGCATTTTTATTAATGTAAAACCTGAACCATGCACTGAGAAAAACAAAGATTAGGCTCGCTCTGAAATTGGCTCCTGTTACATTGCTTCTTATTTTGAATTATATTTCAATAACCAAGAAACAAGTGTACTTAAATAGTATTTTCCAAAAATCAAAATAGTACTTATATAATCTCTGAATTTGTTTTTCTGACAGTCTATATACTAATTTGAACATTAAAATCTATTTTTCAGAAAATATGAAATAACACTGGTTGGAAACTCTTAAAAATTGTGTAGAATTTACCCAGCCCACTTTTGGATATGGGCCGATTTTCCTTTTAATCCCAGTTCTATTCCACAGAGCTAAATTGGTGGGGGTTTTGTGTATTCAAATCTAGAATACACATTTTCTTATGTTTTTGTTGCAGAGTGCTTAGGAAATAAAGTATGTAAAGAGCTTTATGATCTATGGCACAATGTAGAATGTAAGGTATTATTGCATTGTCTAAATTTTTTGGAGTCATTTATCCCTTTTCTAATATAATAGAAATTATTATGGCTTCTCTTTCCAGAAAAATGTCTATATACATAAGATGTCGCATTAAATTTTAGGGGATACAGTGACCCTCCTGGAGACTTCCTAAAGTCCAGACTTCCAAGTTACAAAACTCTTGTCTGGAAGAAATGGTACTTCACATTTACTAGGTACTATTTATAGCATGCCAATGAAAGATTTAAAGTAGCATTCCATATGTCAAAGCTATGTTCTCAAGCTTTTGTGAGATTTACAGAACATTTGTGTGGATTATAAGCTGCAGGCCACTGGATGCTATAATGTCTCCAAATATAAAAAAAAAATTAAAAATAAAGTAGCATTATTTACATTATAATTCAAGTTAGTAATTTAACAGAGCCTGCTTGAATAATGGGGCAATAATGCATCATGGAGCTGCAAATTGGTTAACTTATCTAGTGACTGTCTCAATGTGGAGACAGAATTAGACCCAACAAAATAATTCCTGAAATATGGTTTAGTAGGTGACAAGTTACTTACTTGACAAGTATTTATGGAGCTCCTACTCTGTATGAGAAATTGTGCTACACAATGAAGCTTTTATTAAAAGCATGTAAAAAGCTTATACTTTGAAGGTATGAAAATTTATATTGGGGATATGAGAACAAGTAAAGAAGCAATAATGACGCTGGAAGATAGATATTATGATAGGGAAAAGTAAAGGTAGCTAATAGACTAAAAAGGGCATCTGGAAAGGCAAATGAAGGCTTTGTAGATAAAATAATGAATAGGTCAGTCCTAAAGGATGAATAGAAATAAACCCATTACTCTTAAACATGTGCTTAAAAAGTCAGCATCCTATAAGCCTTGAAACAAAAAACTGCAGTCCTTCTCCATTTCTTACTCCTGAGTCAACAATTTCCAATGACATATGTGGATTCTTTATGTATTTACCTATTTAACTCAAAATAATATGCTTAATTTGCTATTTTTAAAGTTTTTGCATTTAGGCATTATCTTTTGATATCCCACTACGGTTGATGAGGATTTTGCTTCAATTACATCATCCCACTCCTTTCTCCTGGCCCCAGCACAATTATATATGCACGCCTCTGGATGCGCATGGCACACACCCCCCCCCCCCCCCCCCGCCCCATACTATCTTCCTAATATATCAGTGTTTATATTGTATTTACATTATTTTAACGATGTACTAAGTATTTTTTAACTATGTATTTTTTAACTACATTATTTTAACTATGTATCTTAGTATGTACTAAGAAATAACGGCTTGACCATTCTACATATTTTGTGTATTTGTTCCGATTTGTTTGCATAGTTTTCTCTGTATTTACTATTAATTCAACTCTAAATTCTACCCCAGTCAGTTATTCCATCAATTTTTATCTTCTTGAAGAACTCCCTGAGCCTTCTGCCCTACTCTAATTTGGACTGGTGGTCAGGCTATTAAATTGGGACCTCCCTTAACTACCAACTTGGGATTCTCTCTGCTTCTCTCTCAGTTTGAATTTCCTTTTTCCTATTTCTAATGTCAGGATCAATTGAATGATAAAATATCATCACAGGTATAATTTTATAAGACAGGCCATTCTCTTAATTTTCTTTTACAGCCTTGTTTCCCTAGGATGCATTTTCCAATAGCTGCCTTAGAAAAGAGAGGATGCTATATTTTGAGACTTTGGATACAGGATTTGATCTTGGAAACCTTTTTCTCATAATTTTCAAATCATTGATCTCTTGTCTTGCTTCCAGTGTAGCCATTCAGAAGTTTGAAGCTGTCCTATTCTTGACCCTTTGTGGATTTTTTCTTGATGAAATAAGATCCTCTTTTTGTGTCTAAAGTTTTGATTTTTAAAAATGATGTGCCTCGGTGTGTCCCTAATATCACACTTTAAATTACTAGGGTTCTTTTTAATACTCCTTTTTAAAGATGTATTGTTAGGGGGCCCGGGTGGCTCACTCAGTTGAGTGTCCGACTTCAGCTCAGGTTCTGATCTCACAGCTCCTGAGTTGGAGCCCCGTGTCGGGCTCTGTGCTGACAGCTCAGAGCCTGGAGCCTGTTTCAGATTCATCTCCCTGTCTCTCTTTCCCAACCCACTCGCATTCTGTCTCAGAAATAAACATTAAAAAATTTCTTAAATAAATAAAAATGTATTGTTTTTGTTTTCAGGTATACAATATACATCTCTTTTTAGTAAGAGTATTAAGTATAGTTTGGTTCTTTCCCCTAACTCTTCTTCTACTTAACAGTATTTTCTCTAAATTGCTGTTTTGTACTTATTTTAGTTGCTATCTCTAATACAATTGACTGTCAACTGTCAGCAGGACACTGATGAGAAACTCTTCACTCGGGGATGAGCCATGTCCATAAGCTTTACTGTAGAGCAATGATTCTCAACTTTTGCTGTATAGGAGAATCACCTGGGAAAAATTTTAAACCACAGATACTCAGGTTTTATACCTAACTGAATCAGATTGAGTAATGAAACATTTTAAAACCTCTCGAGTGATTTTGATGCAGTGAAGGGTTAAGAATCACTACTGAAGAGTGACTTAGCTGGACCCAGCTGGAACTCCCAATGTGAAATCTTGTTTCATCATCATGAGTTTGTCAAATTCCCAAGAGAAAATTAAAAGGTTTAAGTTTGGTTGCCACAGTTCTGGGAACTGAATATATGTTAGAGGCTAGGTTGGAGCTCACTATTCAGCTTTCACTTAATGATACAAATTTTCACTATAAACTTTCACTTAATACCTCTTTTTCAGTACGGTATAGGGATACCCATGATCTTTTCTGAAGAATTTGTTTTGTCCTCTCCAGAGAATAAACTTGCAAACCTTTGAATTTAGGAAAGGGACACCTGCCAAGCTGTGTGAGGACTACTGCTTGTTAATATCAATTCTATTCTTTTAAAAAAACATGTCTTCACACCTCTTCCTCCAATTCCAGAGATACCTGTTGACTCCAATTACTGTCTTTCAGGACTCTGTGATACAAACTGAGTTGCTTTTTGGCTTCTTCACATTTTCTAGAGCCTCTCCATGTGGCTTTGGCTTTTCCAGTATGGTATCAGGGTAATCACATATTTTAGAGGGCATCTAGCATTCGAAGAGATACTGTTCCAAAGAAGTAAAAGCTGCCAACCCAATTAAGGGCTAAGTTTGGAACTGGCTGCATGGCTTTCACTGTATTCTATTGGTCAAAGCATTCACATAGCCCACCAGATTAAGAAAGGTAGAGAAATAAATTTCACCTCTTGATAAGGGAGTGGTAAGGTCACAGTGTAGGAAAGAATATAGAATGAGATATATTCTATAGCCATACTTGGACTTACTTCCTTTTTAATTATATAGGATAGAAAACAGAAAATATTTGAGTGGGGATAGTCTACCACACACACACACACACACACACACACACACACACACACACACACAATTCAGAGATGGCATAGCAGATAATTGGTAAACTGTATTGTCCACTGGAGACATGGAATGTTTCAACGATTATGTAAAGACCTATAACTTTCCCTAAACATTCTAAGGTATCAAGGACCCATTCTGTTAAGAAGGTTCTTGATTTTAAGTGACAAGAATCAAGTAGGCAAATTCAAAATGTTCATCCAAACATTTATTGAGTGAATATTACATTGTCAAAGAAATAAGTGATTAATGAAAATTCTGCTTTATAAAGCTTGCAATCTGGTCAAAAAACAGCCATAAATATCATGAAGTAAAAAAGTATACAGCAAACGCTGTTATGGTGTTATAAAATGAAGCCCCGTAGGAGCAGAGAGAAAACAATTTTGACTGGAAAAAAGGAGATGGAATTCAATCAAATTGCAATTTTGACTGGTTAAATTTCAGGAAGAAAGTCACCTCTATATTTGGAAAATGCTAAATAAGTAGTGCAGCTAGAACACATGATGAAGCCAATCACATAGGATCACATATAGTAACAAGTTTGGTTTTATTCTATAGGTATTCAAGAGTAATTTCAGATTTCTGAGTTGGGAAAGTTAAGTAGTGGGTGGATGCTATAGTTAGATCTATAGTTGAAGTAAAAAGCTGACAGAATCCATAATGATATGGAAGGGATTAAAAATATGGCAAGATTAGCTAAGAGATTGCTATAATAATGCAAGTAAGAAATAAAATTCATCAGAATCCCCAAATATATTTAGAAGTTAACAGGTTGGAAACATCCCGAATTGAATATAGGCAGGCCAAGAAAATATCTTAAATATTTATAATTTATTAAATTTAAAGAAATACAATGAGTTTAAATTATTCCTGAGTAAACTACAACTTCAAACAAATGGAAAATAACTACAATATACACAGTTAAAAACAGAGTTGAAACATTACTTCATAATGACTTATCAAGGTTATTTTCATCTATACTATTTTTATTAAAGTACTGTAAAAATGAAATATAAGAATACTTAAAGGTAACCATATTAATTCTACCAATTATCTGCACACAATTTATGAAAAAATTTAAACTTTTTTCTTTTTTTCTCCCATGAGCACATAAGGACATGTCTAAATCAACTTTTTGTATTTAGCAGACACATATTTATATAATACCAATTAACTTTATCAGCTTAAAAAAACTAAAATGTGGTCAGAAACAATCACCGTGAATTTACAAAACAATTAGTATACTATTTGCTGTGCAGTCAACTAATATTTATTGAGCACCTCCTATCTTCCAGGACCAAAAACATGCTACCTCAAGAATTCTCAAAATCTTTCTTGAATAGTATTTTTTACTTAAAAAAAAAAAAAAAAGATGAAAAAAATATGAATCACACTGATCAGAACTTGCTCAATACCACCATCAGTAACATTTTAATTATGTGAAGTGACAATTTTACAAGATCTTTTTTGTTTTCACATTTCTGTTGTTCCCATTAAGTCTTTGCTTTCACATTTTAAAAAATTCATATGGATATAAGCAGTATTTTTATTTATATCACCATTTCTCTCCTACTTGCCTAAGAACATCACCAAATATCTATAATTTCTTATGTATTTTAATAAAATATATGTAAGTGGGCATGTAGAATATTAAGTACTACTCTATCATTCTGGAATTTAATAATGACAAAAGCACACATTTTTAAAAGTTACACATTAAACAGATAAAAAGGTATGATTTCTAAAATAAAGTAATATATAGATTTTTAAAAATTAACCTCATTAAAGCTTTTGGTTTGCAAATTATAACCTTAAATACAGAATGTTAAGATTAAGTGACTCTGTATTATGATGGTCAGCTACATATACGGTACTGAAATACATGTTCTTTGAAGTTTAAGGTACCTCTTCTATGAACTGGCTAAAGGATGGCTATTTTAGTTCAAGTGGATAAAATTATAAAGAGTACCTTCCTTTGTTACTACAGATTACTATATAGCCAAAACGTCACACACCACAGAATTTTGAGGATAATCCAATAGTTAATAACATCAAATGCTAGCCAATACCTATTATTACATATTTATTACCTTATAGAAAATTTGTTCTATTAGAAGTACGTGAATAGAAAGGAAAAGAACTATAAACAGACTAGATTTAGGAAGTGCCCTTATTTTACAGATTACAGACTGATATTCAATAGTAACTTGCCCAAATCATAAGCTAATGGTAGAACCAGGACTGATACCGGAGTCTATTTCTCTTCTGGATCCCTTTCACCATATCCATGCTCTC
This sequence comes from Panthera onca, assembly GCF_046562875.1. Classification (NCBI taxonomy): domain Eukaryota; kingdom Metazoa; phylum Chordata; class Mammalia; order Carnivora; family Felidae; genus Panthera; species Panthera onca. The sequence continues at coordinate 127,624,512 of NC_138340.1, forward strand.
CCATTTTATGAATCATATTACCATATTATTTATTCACTCTATCTTAACTTTAATTTAGAAGATTACCAAATAGTGAAACTTTTTCTCTACAGCCCAACAACTCTCTAGTTTTTCCCAAAAATGAACATTATAAGAACAGGATACAGTTCATAATATTAGAACACTTAGCTTCATTAAGATGAGAACTTTATACAGGAAAAAAGTTCACTTTACATATAATTTGGTTTGGCTGCAAAAAGCTTATATGAAAGTCACAGCTTTAAAACCTCTTAACACTCTATATCATAGTAACTTCATATGTTGTGAAGTGGTTTTCTATAATCTTGACATTTTCTTCAGATAGCCAGTTTTCTTGTTTTAGCTGCCTTATAAGAGCTTCCAAAGACTTCAATCTTCCAAGAGTCTGTTGTTCTTGTAGTTCAAGAAGAGTTATTTTTGAATGTAGTTTAGAGACTTTCTGCCAGAGATGTTCCTTATTTATATCTTGTCTGCAGTAAGAATGTTCAATTTGTAAAACTTCTGTCTCATAGTCTACATCCTTATATAAGGAGTCTTCAACGTCTAGATCTTCCATTTCCACAGTTTCTTTTTGAGCAGGTACAAAAGAATCAATCGTAGGTTTGGAATTTTCTGTGGGTACAAAAATGGCAATAACAGATTCTTTATTTGTATTTAATTCTTCAACTGTTTGAGTAATTGTACTGAGTAAGAATGGACTTTCCTGTGCTGACTTTATTTCCACAGAATTATTTGTAAAGTTTGCATTAGCAAGATGATTCGTAGTGATTTCGAGTACTTCTTGGGTTTCCAAAGATGGTTGAATATCTTCTGAATTTGAAGTTGTCAAAGTAATAGTTGTAGAATTGAGATTCTCAAAAGATGTGTGAAAACCACCTATGTTTTGGGTAACTGATGTTTCCAAGGTAGATGCTGGTTTTCCAGTATCTTGTTTAATCAGATTAAGAGTTAATATGTTATTTTGTATACCTTCTGTTTTTGCAGCTGGTGGCTTCACCAAGGTAGAAGAATTAAGTAATTCTGTGTGTTCAGGGAGAATATCTGTATTAACTGTATTTTTCTTTAGCTCATTTGATGCAAATGATTCTTGTGACTTGGCTTTTAGGCATACTTCTTTCTCATCATCTAATTTTTTCTTCTGAGATATTTTTTTGGAAGGGTCTTTTTCCTAGAAAATAATATTTTCAAATTCTAAAGATGTCCTCACTAACCTTATTCTCTTATTAGTCAGTGCTGAATATTTAATTATAAATTGGCCAAGCAAATTTATGCAGTTAAAAAAAGTTCTAAGCACATAACAACTCAAATTACTTCAAAGTGTTTTTTATAAAGTATTAAGCACATTCAATATATGATGGAAATATTTCAGATCATTCAAAGACCAGTAACAAAATCTTAGATCACTATCTTATGTCAATAACTTAATGATTTATGCACATGTTATCTTTGGTTCTTAAGGTATGCTTCACAATGGTTTAATTTTTTTTTTTTTAATTATCATACTTTTAGTAAAAGCATAAATTAGTTCTTCCTTTTTCTCAAGCATCTGTTTCCCCAGCAGTTATCTTTCCCTCTCCCTCCCTTAACCTCATTACCTGCGACCCTGCAACCTACCACCCTGCATTATCCCCCTCTCCCCTATGCTCTGCCTCCAATACCTGATTATCTTCAGGCAAAGAAAATATTGTTGGAATTGCAGTTTGTTTCAAATATCGAATACCCCATCTGATGTCAAGAGAGTCAGGAGTAAAATGGTCACTACACAGGAACTGGTATTTACTGGGAACCCATGAATCACGTTTCATATTCTTTAACCATTTTTCAAGTCTTTCTTTGTCATGTAGAGGAAACCTGAAATTAAAAAAGGAAAACTTTGCTATATTTTTACAATTTTGCCAAGTTTCAGGACTGCATACATAGGGTAACCTATGCACTGAGTGCTGCAAAAGCAAGGCAACAGTCCCTACCATGTAAGAGCATCTTTGTGATAATTACTACATCCCCTCTCGAGGAAAGATGAGTAAGCTCTAAGACATGTAGCCAAAGCTTTTGAGAAGACTGGCTGGTAAAACAGAACTCAGAGTCTCTTCAAGTAAAATGTGTGTGTTCCAACAAAGGATAAAATCTACTCATATTTTCTGTGGATTATATTATATTTTTATTTCGTTGTATATTTTGCCTAGAACTGGGAAAGAGCTTGGCATAAACTACAAAGTCCTATCCAAATGTATTCTATACTGATACTATATACTAATAAGTCAAATGGTGTCTTTTCTATATTTCAAGGGAGTATTTAACTTTAGGCCCTTATTAATATTAACATTTTTTTAAAAAAAGTTAGTTCAAGTAAGTGATTTAGTTGACAATGAATACTATATTTTATAAAAGTACTAATATTCCATGCCCTTTACCAGAATCAGCCTCAAGTCTATCCATACATAATTTAGTCTACTATTTCTAAACTTATATGACCAATAAACTAAGAACCCTAAAATTCAAGTTATGAAAGAAAACTGACACAAGAACTAAAAATGTTGTAAAGAACAGGCTCATATTTTATTTTATTTATTTATTTATTTAATTTTTTTTTTTTTTTAACATTTATTTATTTTTGAGACAGAGAGAGACAGAGCATGAACAGGGGAGGGGCAGAGAGAGAGGGGGACACAGAATCCGAAGCAGGCTCCAGGCTCTGAGCTGTCAGCACAGAGCCCGACGCGGGGCTCGAACTCACGGACCACGAGATCATGACCTGAGCCGAAGTCGGCCGCTTAACCGACCGAGCCACCCAGGCGCCCCTGAACAGACTCATATTTTATAACATGAAATTGAAATCAAAGAGAAAAGACAGAGAAAAGACAGTTCTTTTTTGTGCTGTTCCTGGGCTGAAAATAACCTCTGTTTAGAGTTGGTGCTAACATAATGAAATGCGTGTTATAGGCAAAATTAGGCTAATGACAGAATCTGAGAGAAAACTTTTCCTGCCAATCTAAATAGGTTTCAGTTAAACTCCATTAAACAAGAGTTAACAGTAATTCATATTTCAATGATTTTATGAGAAGTCTCAATTCTTATTTTTAAAAAATAGTAACGACATAAGGTTTCTTATATAGAAAGCAGCAATTATACATTCCCTCTCAATCCCAACCATTTAGGTTATGCTTTGTAATAGCATGCCTCCCCCCGCACCCCTGCAAATATTGATAACTTTAGAAGATGCTAAGGAGGGGTGCCTGGTGGCTCAGTCGGTTGAGCATCCGACTTCAGCTCAGGTCACGATCTCGCAGTTGACGAGTTCGAGCCTGGCGTCGGGCTCTGTGCTGACAGCTCAGAACCTGGAGCCTGCTTCGGATTCTGTGTCTGCCTCTCTCTCTCTGCCCCTCCCCCACTCATGTTCTGTCTCTCTCTGTCTCAAAAATAAAGATAAACATTAAAATAAAAAAATTTTTAGAAGACGCTAAGGAAAAGGAGTCTGGGTACTTTGTAGGAAACAATTTTTAACCCAGATACCCTTATATGGAATAATCAGATGATCTACCTTTGTAAGTTCTTACCATAGATACAATATTCATACATGGCTTGAAAAACTTTTAACCTTGCATGTATCAGTAATTTAGGTTGTAAGTATAACACACATAACCAGAAAAGACATTTAAAGGCAAAAATAATTTTCTTTTCAGAAGACCTAAATTCTGTTAGCCATAGGTAAGTTCATACTTTTTCTGCTACATCTAAAAAGGGAATATGCCTTTTACAATATTTTTAAATGTCATTTTATGTATAAGCACACTGTTTGCAGATTATTTCTATTGTACCTATACTAAGTTACCAAACTAAAAAAATAAATAAATAAATAATTAAAAAAAAATCAGTTTGTGCATATCCTCATTAGTAACTGGACTGCAATACTTTCTCAGCAGGTAAATCTCTAAGAAATCTCCTGGAATAGGTTTCCTGAACAACTTCGTATCTTTACAGTGTGGTTCAATTTGCTCAGTAATTTTGTTTCAATGCCATATTAATCCCCCAAAAAGTATAAAATAATCACAGTATAAACTGAATATTATATACACACGCAAACTGAATTATCAAATTAGTATACAGTAGAGCTTATTACAGTGTTAGCATTAACAAATTCAATTCTTCAAGTTTGGTGCTATTAGGGGACTAAAACTAATTCAATTTTTATTTTTCAGACTACATATGGAAATAAAAAACATAAAAAACCCACTTTCAGTAAATTCATAATTGGAGGAGAAAAATCTTTACAATTGACCTCCTCTGGCATTATTATTTTTCCCTCCTTAAAAACAGTAACTATGGAAAGATTAACTTAAAAGAATTTGGAGTCTGGCATTATTCCCCCTAAATCCAAGGCCAAATAAATCTGGGAAATATGAGGCTAAATCAAGTTTAACATGATTTTTTGCTACAAACCTTCTCAGAGTCACAGCTATTGATAACTAACAATTCCTCTCAAAAATCACTCTGCATCTTGTGGGCTATGGGTGGGAGACAATCCTGGAAATATTGCCATATGTAAGTTATTTTGGGTTACCAGGGTTTTTTTTGTTTTTTTTTTGTTTTTTGTTTTTTTCCATTAGTTAAGATCATGGAAAGCAACTGTATCCACGAACACAGAGTTTCTGGTTTAAAGTAAAACAGGCTTCAAAAAATAGCTGGTGAAAATCTACAAGAGTAAAAGACGACCAGGTTAGAGCTAAACGAATTATTTTTACAAACAAGAAAAAAAGGAAACAAAATATTGCAAATACGTTGATTCTCACATATATTAAGCACGTACTGACTGTCAAGTGCAGCTTTACCTATTTACACACAAAGTGTGAAGTAGGTACAATTAATAACTCCACGGGTGAGAGATCTCAGGCACAGAGAGTTCAAACTTTGCAGAAGGTCATTCAGCTACAGAGTAGGGGAGCCAGGTTGTGAACCTACTAAGTCTGGCTTTGGAGCTTGGACTCCGAGTTACTACTGCTTCCCTCTTCTTCTGAATAAAAACGAACACTTCTGTGGGTTCACGGAAATATTTCGTGGCAGTAGTAGTTTGGAACAACACTTAGCCTGTTGTCTGTACGAATGAAGAGTCTACAGAGCCCTGAGCAGGGCACAGGTTGTAATTCTGGCTTTGTCACAGAACTTCAAGGTAACCTACTTTCTGAAGGGCCTTAGTTTCGTCGGGAGAAGACGGACTTAAGAACATCTATGCAACCTAACTCACAGAAGGTGTAAATTAACTGTGAATGCAACGTCCCACTTGGCGGGTTTGATGTGTGCCTTAAGTGGTGGTTAACGTCGTACAATAAAATGAGATCAGGTGAGGTGGGGAAACGCTCGGAAATCCACGGAGCACCGCCCAAACTCTACTGTTTTAGGGGGCTATTTAACACCCAAAAAGGCCCCTATATGCCTCGCCACCAGCCCAGTGTCCTAGCCCAGGGCATTTCTAGGTAAACTCAACTCGACCCTTAACATCCTCCTCCCGCGCAGTGAAGAGCCACGCCCGGAGAGCCGAGGACGAATTTCCAGATAACCCCAAACCGTGGCTACAACGGCCACAGGACAGTGACCCAAAGACAAGGCGTCTGACGCTTCTGCTCGAAGGACAACTTACGGATAAAAACTCAGCTTCCGGTCCTTACTGTTTCGTCCCCGACGGTTCTTACAGCAAATCGCTGCGCAATAGCGAGGCATCGCTCGGGTGCGGCCCAGAAGGCCCAGGCCGACGAGGGGCGCTGGCGGAACCTCCTTGCCAAGGTGGGGCCGCCAAGTCCAGGCCGTCCGAGGCCACCGCGCCTGCGCCGGAATAGGCCGAGAGGAAAGACGCTGCAATCGTCGACTCACTTCCGCTTCTTCAGGCTTCAGCACGGCCCTTTCTGGAGGTTGGGGCCGGAAGTGACGCACCGGCTGAGCGGCAACAACAGTTTTCCACGTGCGCGTAGGGCGCCAGGGTCAGGTGGGGAAGTGGGAGCCAATAGGGAAGCGTTTCGTGTAGGTCTTCTCCTGAGGTGGCGGAGCCAGTAGCGGCCGCTGGCCAGTGGGGAGCGGGCTGAGAGGGGTCGCGGCGGCGGCGGCGGCGGCGGCAGGCGGAGCGTTAGGTCGGTGTGCAACCGGCAGTGGGGCGCCCGCCGGCTAGGGGAGGCCGTGGAGACCTGGGCGAACGGCCGGGCCGAGCAGCTGTGCGGAGACGGTCGTCAGTCTCCCGGCGCCTCTGCTCTGTTGAGCAGCAGCAGTCGGAGGGTGAGGATGTGGGGAGAGGCCGGGAGGTCGCGGGGAGGGGTGTTTAGAGTGTCCCCAGGGCTTCGGCCGGTCTTTGTAGACTGACCTCTCGGTGGTCGCCACGGTCGTCGCGAGCGCTTCAGGCTGCCTGGTGTTCTTGAGGGACGAGGAAAAAGGAGATGACCGAACCACAGAATAGGGCGTTTTGTGTTTTGGGTTGGCCGCTGGCTTTTTCGGGCGTCGGACAGCTCTTCCCAGGGCTGGCCTCCGGGCCGCGGACAGCCGCGAGGGCGGTGCCTGGACGGACGGGACGCGTATGGGGTCGTCTTGGGGTAAGGGCTGGACAGTGCAGCCCAACCGCCCACCGGCTCTGGGGAGTAAGGCCCAGGCTGCTGTCCGATGGGTCCCTCTTGGGAAGGAGAAATATGATACAAAAGTCGGTCTCCTAAAAAAAGTGTCAGATACTAAACTGTGGAGTATCCTTCATTAAACCAGTAATATGTGCCTCCCTGTCAGTTTCAGACCCACCCTCTGACTAGGGAAGTACCTGCAGTCTTTGTGGCGTCCGCAGTACTCCCTCTGCGTTCTTTAGACGGTCGTACTTGATCCTCGGTGCCCGTGACTATGAGTAACTCTCTGGAAAGGAGGAATCCATCTGCTAATTACGCTCAGAAAATGCCACAGGAGAGAAAGGCAGGCAGTTTCCACAAACCGTACTGTCTTTCGTCAGCCTTGTAATGTCATCATAGGTTATTAAGAACTCCTGTAGTAGAGTTCAAAAAACAGGGTCACATTCGTTTTGAATCCCAAGTCATTAAATCTATACTACCCAGAATTCTAAGTTGAATTCTAATGTAAAACTTCTTTAAGGTTAGAGAGATATTTTAATGACTACTGAGAAGTTTGAAAATAACTAGCTTATCCAAAGTAAAGACTATGACAGTTCGTTTTTCTGGTAGCCTTAGGAGAAATGTTAAATTCTGTTAATTACAAGTTTTTAACAAAACCCATTTTTCTGTTAAATATTTGGGATGTTACAATTAAAAAATCATTACATTCTACTGTATTGTCAATACTATTATGATGAGATTTTCCTATTTGCAATACTTGGCTCACCTTGCCAAAACGAAGGCTGAAGTTGGTACATTCTTAGGAAGGGAAGATTATCAATTCAGACCTACTGGGCTGTTTACCTTGGTAATGTACTTTTTCTGTGAAGTTAAATACTTTTATTTTTAATCCTTTTAGAATATGAATTTTTGAAAGGGAAATTGACATCCTTTGAAAAATTACTTGGATTTCCCACCCTTTTTACAATGTTTGCAAATGATGAATCTTCAATATTAACTGGCAAAAATCAGTTATTGAGTATTTTTGTGTCTACTCTGTGTATGACCAGAGTATTAGTGGAAAGGTAAAGCAAAGGAGATTTTTTCCCACTTTGGTTGAATTATATTTGCCTTCAAGAAGATTACAACCAATGTAGGGGTAATAAAACCTGTAAACTGAAATAACATGGAAACAAGTACAAGATACTATATGCTTAACAGTTTTAATACTGCAGGAAGTATAGCTTGTATCCTAAAAGTTCACTGGGTTTCATTTTAAAAAATCTTAACGTTAGCTCCATGGATAATTTTTTTTTTTCTTTTTTAGGATATTAAAAATGGCTACTCCCCAGTCAGTTTTCGTCTTTGCAATCTGCATTTTAATGATAACGGAATTAATTTTGGCCTCCAAAAGTTACTATGATATCTTAGGTGTGCCAAAATCAGCATCAGAGCGCCAAATCAAGAAAGCTTTTCACAAGTTGGCCATGAAGTACCATCCTGACAAAAATAAGAGCCCTGATGCTGAAGCAAAATTCAGAGAGATTGCAGAAGGTAAGTAAATGACTGTCTCTGAGGCCTCACAGATATTAACTAGTAAAGGAGAATGATAGCTAAGAAGTGTATGTATTTGGAGATACTGTGGAGGTGGGTGGCAGAGAGGGATCTACATTTAAATAAAGGGAGATTCTTGAGACTATTTTCTTATGATAAGTACTTTGATTCCTGGATGGATGGATAAATGGTAGTATGCATTTTTATTGACATATAGATCTTAAAATGTTGATAATGTATTATTTCTTTCTTTTATTGTTTATGAAGTAGCTTATTGTTTACATGTTAAAAGGAATTTTAGGTTCCCAAAACTTATAAGCTAACCTATGAAACATGGTTTTTACTAAGTATGGAGATTAAATATAAAAATATTAAGTGTAAAAAGTTTAAATAGACTTTGAAATGTGGGTTTTTTCTTCATATATGTTTAAAAACGACATTTGTCTTTAAAGAAAAAATATGAAACAAATTTTAGCTTAAGACTAGCCCTGAAACAAGTTGCACTGAGCATATGGTAATTAATGGTGGATGGGGGTAATTGAATAGACAGTTGGAATTAAACATTTACTTCAACTAGTAAGGAAGTGAGAAATCTTAATTCTTCTAAATATAACTAATTAAAGTTATATTGAGCCATTAAGTTATTTAATACAAGAATAGTTTTACCCAAATAATATGAAAAATAACTAATTGTTACCCATATGCTTACCTTTAAGTAATGGTAGCATTCATTTAACAAATATTTATTGGATGTTTATTGGGGGCAGGCATATGCTAACGGCCGATACTGTACAGTGAACAAGGCAAAGGCCCTGCCTATTGTAACTTTCATTTTACCTTTTTCCTACGTTTATAATGTTTTGGTTTTATTGATGGTATGATATTCTTCCCTAAAATAGAGAATTGAATTCACTTATTTGAAGAGGTTGGGTTATATGTAATTTTGATTACCTTCAGTTACTAATATTTTTATTTCCTTTAGCATATGAAACACTCTCAGATGCTAACAGGCGAAAAGAGTATGATACACTTGGACACAGTGCTTTTACTAATGGTAAAGGACAAAGAGCTAACGGAAGCCCTTTTGAGCAATCATTTAACTTTAATTTTGATGATTTATTTAAAGACTTTGGATTTTTTGGTCAAAACCAAAACACTCGGTCCAAGAAGCCTTTTGAAAATCACTTCCAGACACGCCAGGATGGTTCCAGTAGACAAAGACATCATTTCCAGGAATTTTCTTTTGGAGGTGGACTGTTTGATGACATGTTTGAAGATATGGAGAAAATGTTTTCTTTTAGTGGTTTTGACACCACCAATCGGCACACAGTACAGACTGAAAATAGATTCCATGGATCTAGCAAGCACTGCAGGACTGTCACACAACGAAGAGGAAATATGGTTACTACATACACTGACTGTTCAGGACAGTAGTTCACTGTTTGTCCTCACTAAATCCAACTAGTTGACTCTTCAATATCTTTGATGCAAAACAGTTTTCTGTGAACTATTTTGACAAGTGCATGATTTCACTTAACTTGATATAGATATTAAATGTATTTAAATGGTTTTTGAAAATTCAGCAACATTCAGTTAGAGAAATAGATAATTATTAATTTTCCTGATTAGGAAACATTCTTTTAAAAAAAAACAAAAGATATTATAATTCTGCCTGGTCTTTCTTTCTCTACTTGCCCTTGGGCTTACTTGCGTGGCCAGTTTTATTACCAAGAAAAGATTGAGTTTGCCTGATACGTATTTAAAAGTTAAACTTTAAAACTTACTGTAGATTTAAATTTGTGAACTTCAGTGGTTTTTGCAGTGAAACCTTTGCTAATTTAAAGTTGCATGCTCTGCAGCATCTCTGATTTGGGTTGCTAAATGTACATGAAACTGCAATTGAGTCACTCAACAAAGGATAATAGTATCTTTCCACTGAAAGTTTCAGAAAGTCACGGTTTAATATTTACCACAGAACCATACCTTTCTGTAGTAAAATTGGAGTAAGGGAAATGATTGTATTGCTTATAGCCATTTAGGCTGAAAGACAGTTGAAAACTTTTGAAATATTGCCAAGACATTGTTACATGTTTGGTCCCTGGCTAATGATTTTGTAGTGTTGAAATCATAGCTCATTTACACATCTTTTCACATTTCTCTTAGTCGTTGGCGCACTAGGTCTTCTATGGATTTATGTATCTCTTGTGTGTGGCTCCTCTTCTTTGCACTCATCTTTATCTAGAGATTGACTAATACCTCATTCTGTTGATACAGCCAGTAATTTCTGTGCAAACTTATTATGTGCAATATTTTTAAATCCTAAGAAACGTGTGCTTTTGTTTTCATTTGACTTCTTTAGTTCTGCACTTTTTGCATTCTACTCCATATGAGTATTAATCCTATGGATACATTAAAACTAGTAAATGTCTCATAAAACATTGTGTGTGAGTGAGAGAAATATAATATTTACAATATAACGTCAGTTGTCACTTTATTGTTAAGTTTATTCTGTAGTCTGGAGCTATGGAGGATATATAAACAATGGGGCTGCTTATGCTGACCATAGACCATATTCCAGCAATTATTTTTGACCTGAAACCCTGAAAAACTCTTACTTTCTTATCATCCTTCCCTCACAAGTTTTTGTAGTTTAAAGATTTTGTTAATTATGATTTTGATGTATTTGCTTGCTAGGAGCAAGTATTCTTTCCTCTTTAGGCCTGATTGGGAAAAAGAGATTTTACATAAAGCTATATTTGTTAATAATTGTCTTTAATTTTCAAACTGAAGAAAATGGAATTATGCTATTAATTTATGAATCTTAATTATTTCCTGGAAGATATACCTACTACTTTTTTTTTTTAATGTTTATTAGTTTTTGAGAGAGAGCAGGGGGTGGGGCAGAGAAGGAGGAAGAGAGAACGGGAGCACTGACAGCTCCGAGATCCATGCTGGGCTCAATCTCATGAACCTCAGGAACCATGAGATGATGACCCAAGCTGAAATGAAGAGTTGGTGGCTTAACTGACTAAGCTACCCAAGTGCCCCATCTACCTCTTTTGCTTGATAAGAAAATGGCCATACCTTGAATTTTGGTCTGAGGATTATCTGTAGCCTATGAACAGAACAAATGCAGCAAAAAGCAAAAACAAAAAACCTCAAACAGGATTAACTTTACGTTGTCAGCATCTGTCCCCTTTTTCTTCTGGACCAGATTACCCCTTGTTTTCCCATTCTGAACATTGATTTGAATGTCCCCCCTTTTTTTTTTTAAACCTCCCTTTTGACTCTTTGGTATAATTTTTGCAAGGAAAAAATGGACCCTGAGTCATGCACACCTTAGATACAAACTAAATATCAAAAATATACTTAGGTAATCTATGGGGGTATGTGTATTATGTGTGTATAGTTTGATATATAAGCAACTGGAAGGCCAGGAATCAACATAAAAGTTTTCTCAATAACTTACGTGTTTTCTTCTTTTTAGTCTGTACAGGTGTATGGTAAAAAATAGAAAACTATATTTAAGAAATGATCAATACAATAGCTTAATCTATCTTCCCTACACAAATCGATACATGAAATCTACCAGTCTTTTTTTTCCTTCTGGGCAAAATAGTAATATCTATAACGTGACTTTTAGTCTTTTTCTTGAATGAATTTTTATAATTCTTCAAGTTTTCTGGATTGAATATGTCTTGAATTAGATACTATAGGGCATATAGTAGCCATGAGATTTTTTTGGTGTTCCAGAATTGGCATAATTAACTCCTGATCTGACGGTTGGTTTTAGGCAATTGTTTGTGCTATGAGTTTCAGTTTCAATTCTGAGATTAGTTCTTTGAGAATTCAGGTTGCTGAAGGACAATTAAAAATTTGTACATTCTTAGGGTAGTTATTTTAATTTTCTGAAGTGAAAGTTTATTTAGCAATTAAAAGAACACACTAGGAAAGAAGATGTTGGTACCACCAGTAGATCTCCAAAGTTTTTATATTTATGTTAATGCTGGTACCTTCAATTCCAGATGACAGATTGAGTATAATCAACCATGATTGTTTTCCCCCTTTCTTGGTCCCAATAACAGAAAATATAAGAATGAAGTCCTAAAAGTTCTGGAGAAGAGGAGGATTTTTGAGACATTCCAGGAGGGAATAAAGCAGAAGGGATTGGATTGAGAGAAAAGAGAACCATGGCCAGGTATCCTAGAGACACTTTAAGGCTCAGATTTGGGTGGTGGGGGTGCGGGGAGACAAAAGGAATGGGCCAGTGTTCAGTCATGCTGATTAATTGAAGAACTGCATTGGGAACCCCTGCCCTTCTTTCCTCCAGCTAAACTGCTATTAACTGAGATAGCTTTTTCTTTAGGGTAAAACCTAAAACAATAAATTTTCAAGGAAACAGATTATCCTATTCCCAGGGAGGCTCCTCAGTGAGGGTATTGGGGTGCTATAGAAAGTAGAGTAGAGGTGAAGTAAATTTTCGCTTGGGGAAGGGAAGGATGAGTAATGACACCATTCCACTCCCAGAGTAAAGCCTCCTTACTTGGGCATGTGTAGGAAACAATAGCTTCTGTAAGTCATCCACATACCTGCAGGTGCCTGCTGGTTGAGATGCCCTGACAACTTACACAGAACCATAGCTTCTGTTCAAATGGCTATCTAATTGCTGAGGAAACTTGCTTTTCACAGCAATCTGGAATTTGATGTAGTCCTTCATAAACACAGGTGTCCAAGGAATATCAGACATTTAAGGAAAACCCAACATCCAACCCTGACAAAGAACTATAATTCAGGAAATAATTGTGATACTAGGAGATAATTTAAATTTAAAAATTTAGTAGTACTAGACTTATGATAAAATATTTCATCAGTGAATCAGGCAGAGGTCCTTGTCTTACTTAACCTGCTTCTCCCAAGATTTCTTTCCATGTGATGATGGTGTCAGACAGGATAGATGAAGCGTTATGAATTTACATGAACATCAACTACAACCAAAGTCACTGGAAGATAACTGTAGATGTGTGGTATATATGTTCCCTATCATGCAGGACTTACTTGGACCCTTCTACAAAATTCAGATTCTCCTCTCAACTTTGCTACTCAAACTCCTCCCCTGCTTTTCTCCAGACCTTGCTGTATGGGGAACTACCTAGTGAAGAGCAGAATTTGCCACCTCTAAATATGCCTTTTAGGTCTAAAAAGTATTTTAGGCTGATTACTTTTCTTAAAAAACAAAAACAAAAACTATAGACATGGAAGACGCTCTGAAAAACAAGAGGATGTTTTTGTAAAAGATATTTATATTTGAAAGGAAAATCTCAATTTGTAAGGGTGTCTCCCCTTGTACTAGGAAGAGGAAGATAACTAAATCACTAGAAACTCTGATGAATGGAGAAGACGTGGACTTAAACCTGTGTAATAACCTTACTCTTCTTTACTGTGCTTTATCTGAACATCTTCCATAACTGGCTCCCCCAACCATAACATTTTTTGTCTTTCTCTCGAGATGGTTGGGCCATTTTGGAAAGTTACTCAGTTTTCCTGAGTGTCTCACGTGTATACTGGAGGTATACATGTTATTAAATATCTTTGGTTTTTTTTCCTGTTAATCTGGTTTTTTAATTTTTTTTAAATTTTTTTTATTACAGGGTGAGGGATGGGGAAAGAGGAGTCTCAGTCAAGAACCTAGAGAGGAAGAGGGAAAATTATTTTTACTCCTCCATGCTAGATAATTTGTTGTGCAGTCCTATTTATTGTTATTCATTATAATAATAGGGTGCCAGTGCTTACATTCTGGTGGAAGGAGACCTGCAATAACCACAACAAATAAGTAAATTACTATGTTAGGTGATAAACTCTACAGAAAAAATGTAGCACGGAGGAGGGATATGGGATATTGAGAGGGCAGGCAGATCAAGCAATTTTCAACAGGATGGCCAGTGCAGGCCTCACTATGAAGGTGAATCTGCACAGGTTTGAGTTATTTGCATGGAAGATGGAAGCATGTGAGAGAAGTTCTAGGAACAGCAAAGAAGCCAGTGTAGCTAGAGGTCAGTGAACAAGGAGAGTAGCTAGACATGAGTTTATAAATGTGGTGAGGATTAGGAGCATATCACATAGGGCTTTTGCCTTTTATAAAGAAGTTGGCCTTGCAATGTGATGTGATAACTGAGTTATGAACAAATAAATGACTTTATCTTCCATACATGTTAGATCATTTTAGCACTGTGTTGATAATGGGCTGTGGAGGGGCAACAGTGGAATAGAGACATGAGTTAAATTATTTTAGTATTCCAGAATGAGAAATTGGTGTAGCTCATGCAGTGTTCCAGGACGATAGCAGTAGAGATGGTGGAAAGTGGTTGGATTCCACATGCAATCTGCAGGTAGAGCCAGCAAGATTTGCCTATGGTTTGGATATAGACATGAAAGAGAAAAGGATGATTCCAAGCTTTGTGTTTATAGAGAACTGGAAAGATAGTTGCTATTAACTAAGAGGGGGAGGGCTAAAGGAGAAAGACATTTGAGAGGGAAGATCAGAAGTTCAATTTGGACATATCAACTTTGAGAAAATATCTAGAGGGTGGAGATATGCCTGGAATTTGAAAAGAGAGCTGAACTTGAAATGTATACTTTGGAATTGTCAGAATATAATTTAATTGTCAAAATATAATTTAAAATATTTTAAACCTTGAGACTAAATGAAATCACCAAGGGAATATTTTTAGATATAAAAAGAAGCAATCTAAGAACCGAACCCTCAGGGCACTCTAAAAGTGCAAGGAGAAAATGAGGAACCTACAAAGGTACATGAGAAGAAACAGCCAGTGAATTAAGAGTTTTGTGTCCTGGGAGAAAGTGGAAAAACAAAAACTAAAATCTATCAAAAAGTAGAAACTGATTGGGGATGTTTTTACAAACATCCCCAATCCCTGAGAACTGACCATTGTGGGTTGTTTGTTTGTTTGTTTGTTTTTTAGCATATGGAGGTCAGAAATGACTTTGACAAGACCAGTTCCTGTCAGGTGGTGGGGATGCCCCACCTGTTCGGAGCAGGTTGAAGAGACAATGGCAGCCAAACTAAGTGCTTTCAAAGAAATTATTTGGAAAGTAATTTATAGCGAATGTATTTCTGGACAGAATTCTTAACATGGATATTTTAATTGAGTTTCAGTTATGACTCCATCTGTGTAGCAAATAGCTTGTTATTCAGAATAGTGTTATATAGAATGTTAATAAGTATGCTGCAAAAAAAAAATGATGTTTAAATAATTTTGTGAAATCCAGGTTAAGATTCAAACCTTGTTAAATATGTTTATAGGTAGGCACTATATTGTGAATTATAGGAAATATGTATTTGGTCATTTAAATGATCATAATATGTTTTTCATATATCCTTGGTTTTTGTCCCCAGTTTTTAGCTCACAGCTTGCAAACCCCTTGGAATTTCCAGTAATGAGAGTGATAACTCTGTCTCTTGTTTTATTAATGAAGTGATTTTGGGACTACACCCAAGAAGGGGGCTGGTTGCCAGGAGAGCCAACCCTGTGTTTAAAGGGTTGGAATTTTCAGACCCATCCCCAGTCCTCCAGATAGGGCACAGGGACAGGAGGTTGAATCCATAGCTAATGGCAATGATTGAATCTATTGTGCCTAAGTTATGAAGTCTCCATAAAAGCCCAAAAAGAGAAGGTTCAGAGACCTTCCTTCCCAGTTGGGGAACACATAGAGATTTGGGGAGAGTGGTGTGTCTAGAGAGGACATGGAATGTCCCTGCCCTGTCCCCATATTTTTCCCTATATCTCTTCCATCTGGCTGTTTCTGGGTTATATCCTTTACAATAACCTGTAATCTAGGAAATAAAATGTTTTTCTGAGTTCTATGAGCTGCTCAACAAATTAATCAAACCTGAGGAGGGAGTGGTGGGAAACTCCAATCATGTAGCTAGTTGGGCAGAAACACAAGTAATGTGCTGGGCTTGCATTTGGCATCTGAAGGGAGGGGCAGTCTTATAGGACTGAGCCCTTAACCTATGGGATCTGATGCTGTCTACGGGTAGATAGTGTCAGAATTGAGCTGAATTGTAGGACACCCAGCTAGTGTCCAGAGCATTGCCTTGTGGTGTGGGGAGAAAACATGCTCCCACGCTTTTGAAATTTGGGTCCCAGAATACACCGTCTTAGTGGCTTCTCAGAGCTTTCAATATGCTAGTCTATATCATTAATCTCTAGTCAATATACCAAGTATTGTTTGCCAAACTTATTGGACCATGGAACTATTTTTACCTAGTGCCTTTAACTATATCCAAGTGTGCCACCAACAAAGTTTGGTAAATACCAACCTAAATTGAGTAAAAAATCATAACGAATCATTTGTGAACACATATTAAATAGTATGTGTTCTTAAAGTAGAGCAAAAATGATATGCTTGTGTTCCCATTCTCTCTCTATTTGAATTAACTATGACCTGAAAAAGATCCCATCAGACCCTTTATAATTTTATTTATTCTAGCTTACATTTCATCACCATGCTTTTCTTTTGATCACTGCTATAGCTATGTAAATAGCATTGTTTTTTCAGGACTATATACCCTATAAAAGCCATCATCAAACAAATATACAATTTAATTTAAAAAATTCCTTTCATATTGCCCCAAGAAAATAAAAACTAGTCATTGTTACTAAATTGTATTTTTAAAATAAGATAGTATTGGCGAACAGAAGAATCAAAATGAGATTATTAGGATAAAGAGCAAACGATTCTTATAATCTAGTCTCATCCTTTACTAACTGGACCAGTATTAGCAGTTTGTGGTATCAAACAGGTTCTGACAGTTGAGTAGTGAATTCAGGTTATATCTAGTCAGTGAGGAATAGAATAATCACACCACTTCTATACATATACATATATTTTCTTGGTGAAATATCCTTTGGGTCTGTAAAATAATGGGGTAAATGGAAACAGATCAAAATACTAATATAAGTGAATAATTTATCACAGTCTCTTGAGAATTCCTTACAATTTGGAATTGCAATACAATTTGAGAATTCCATAATAAAGCTTCTAGCATGTGCGGGCAAGATGGTCTCATCTTGTGGGAGAATATAAGGATTAGTTTCTCTCCCAATCCCAACCAAACCAAAAAAAATATTGCAAAATAGTGAGAAGGAGAAAGAGGATAGAAGACACCAAGTCTAGAAAAGCGATGTATAGTTTTCTTGGGAAGAGCTACAGAGAAATGAAAAGTATTTGGTGGGGCAAGTGGGGTTAAAAGAAGTTTCCCTACATAATAGCAAGAATTAATTTAATAGATAGCTGAAAAATAATACCAGGTACTGGAGTGGAATGGAGCAATGTCTTCAAAGAGCTTAGGGAAAAATGCTTTTGAACTTAAAACTTTGTAACCAGATAAATTATTAACAGAAGGGGAGACAAAAATGAAGGCATTTCAAAAATGCAAGAACTCAGGATGCCTGGGTGGCTCAGTTGGTTGGGCATCTGACTCTTGATTTCGGCTCAGGTCATGATCTCACCTCACAGTTTGTTGGGTCAAGCCCCATGTCGGCTCTGAGCCTCCATGTGGAGACTGCTTGGGATTCTTTCTCCCTCTCTCTGCCCCAACCCTGCTCACACACGGTCATGCTTGCTCTCTTTCAAAATAAATAGACAAACTTTTAAAGAAATCCAAGAACTCAAAGATTATTACCCACATATGCTATATGCTGATTTTTACTTTAAATTACAATGTAATAGAAAGGGTACAGCATGGGAAATGAGACAGTGGCAGGTGCGTATATATCTTCATGAAGAAATAAGGAAAGTTAGAAAGCAAGAGCATAGATTAGAATTTGACATGGGAATTTCTCATTCAGAAAACAAAACTTTTGTTTCCTTCATGGATCTATTACTCAACTTACAATTAAGTTGTAATTTACAATTAAATTGTACACAAGATTTATTTTTATAGGAATTATCTAAAGTGTACCTCACATTAGGGAATAGAAAGAGAAAGAAGACAAGGCAAGGTGGAAGAAAAGGTTAGTGTATTAATTATATCATCTTTCATGGTAGGTAATCAATTGATTCTGTTGAAAGGTAATAAATCAAAGACCAGTGATTTAAGCATATATCACTTGGAATTTTAATGATAAACACCAGAACACCTGTTAACCTGATAACTTCTGAGATGTGGCACTGAGAGGGCAGGGAAGACTTATTTGCATTTTACAGGAACCTGTGATGTTTGTCTTTTTTTATTTTTGAGAGAGAGAGACAGAGCGCGAGTAGGGGAGGGGCAGAGAGAGGGAGACACAGAATCTGAAGCAGGCTCCAGGCTCTGAGCTGTCAGCATAAAGCCTGATGCAGGGCTTGAACCCACAAACCATGAGATCATGACCTGAGCTGAAGACAAGACGCTTAACCATCTGAACCACCCAGGTGCCCTGAACCTGTGATGTTTGAATTCTGTTTGTGAAAAGACTTTTTTCTACATTAGCATGTATTTAGAGAAAAAAAACTTGGTCTATTACTTAGGATGCCTGCAGCTAATAGAAAACCCCTAAAATTAAATTTACAAACCAATAAAATGCTTATTCTCTTTTCTAGGAAAGAGTCCAGAGGTCAGTCAGGCAGCTCTAGGAGTTTGCCAGGAATCTGGCTTTGCTTCTTTGTAGTTGTCTTCCTCTGATCAGAGGAAGTGTTGGCTTCATTATGAGCAATAAAACCTTCTCTGGAAGACCTTCAAAAAAAACTTTCCCTCCCATCTTAGTGGCCAGAAATGTTCTATGTTGTTACTTACATGTCCATAGCTAGACTAGTCACTAACAAGGGAAATATGACCACCACGATTGGTTTGGGCCAATCATGACCACCTGCTGGGGCTGGGGCTATTCTCCCCCCTAAAACTCGTGGTGTCCTGCAAAAATACTGACACCTGGAGAAAAAAGGTACTCTATTAGGAATTGGAAGAATGGAGGGGAGGAATTGGAAGAATGTGAATAGTATTCACTATGAATAGTTGAATACTAGAAAACAAAGACTTCGGTAGCCTTGAACGGTTTTGCTTTATGATTTATTCTTCACTATGAGATAGATGTTTTAACAGAGGATTGGGCTCTTCTCGTTGTATCCCCAAGTGGTGGCTGAGTTTTTGTGTGAGTCAGGAACCAACCTCACTTTAAATACTGTAGAATCTTGGCATTGGCATTGGTTTAACATTTATGCTTTCAACTATTTGGAACAGACCTCAAAGTTCCATAATATAGTAATTTGTGATTTTTCTGAAGTACAAAATTGAATTCTCTGCCTTACTAGTCTACTACTATTCATGAGACAGTCATTTAGGTAGAAAGCAGGCCTAGCCACCTATTCAACATCTATATATCAAAAGATCTTCTGATAACTTGTATTTGTCATGATGTAGGCATTTTAAGAGGGAAGTTATTTGCTAAATGGTGTACACTAAATTAGAGGTTCAAGTCCCTTTCATCAAAGTCAAGTCTATTCTATTTTTTTCTTTCTTCCTTTTGTGTGTGTGTGTGTGTGTGTGTGTGTGTGTGTGTGTGTGTGTGAGAGAGAGAGAGAGAGAGAGAGTGAAGATGGTTGCTACCATGGCCCATTAACCTCATCATATCTTTCGCCACCCACTCCTCTCTGTTCCGCCCCATCCTACCTCAGTCAAACCTCAATTTTCCTCATTAATTTGAATATTGGCTTTGAATTTTTATCTACTGGCCTATAGGGAGTCAAATCTACATCTGGATTATTTCCCTTAATCTTGATGCTGCCAACTCATTGTTTTCATCTTTTCCCCCAGCAACCTATGCTGCTGAGGCCCCATGGATGCCTCATGATAGAATCTTTTTTGGGATGTGACACATTATGTAATTATCACTTAATAAATTAGCAGTTTAAATCAGTATTGCAAACATTTTCAACTATTCAATATTTTAAACTTAATTTCCTGTTATGTAAATATAATTTTGCATAGCAATAGTCACTTGAAGCATTACATGATTCATTGCCTATATTAGGGAAAAGTCATTAAAATAATATTTTCTGCCAATATTTTACAATTGACTTTTAGTTACAACTAAATGTATTAATATGTAGATAATTAAAAGTGCTACAACATTTTCTTGTTTTAAATGAGTTTTACCTTAGCATTTTCTATGTTATATATTTCATAATTAGAAATGGAATGAACCAGAGTTTGCTAATGCATATTATTTGATTATTTGTGTTCATTCTTGTCATTTAGATAATACCGAATCTCCTTCTCTGACACATAGACCAGGAACACTGTATAGGCCTACATAGATCTGGGATATAAGATATGGAGAAAAACATTTTTCTTTGCTTTTTCAGGGAAGGCTATGATCAATTCCTCTCTGTTTTTTTCCCTGTGTAGGTAGAGGTGTATGTTAGTTGGCATAGACTAGAGGTAGAGGTGTATGTTAGTTGGCATAGACTAGACATGCTGCAATAATGTATTAGTCACATCCATTTTCTTAAATATTACCAAAATAAAATATGTCTTATGATTTTATTAGGAATACTATATTTTCACAAAAGGAACGGCACTAAACTAGCTTTTTGTAAAGTGTGTAATATGTGTGTTTAATGAAAATAAGAACTCCATAGTCAAATACGGGAAACACTGGATTATGAAAGTCTTAGGACTTCTCGAAGTCATTAATATGCTAATTTATGTTAGATGTCTCCATGAAGCAGATACAGTTTGAGGCATTTCTAAAATCTGTCATCAACAAACCCTTTTGCAGGAGCAGCTTGCTGGACCAGTGTGATACTGTGTGATACTCTTTGGAAACCGTGGACTAGACATATCTTTCATTAAAGAACAAACATTTGTAGAAAAGGCAAACTTCTAAAAACTTTACTCTAGAAGCTTTCCATGCACAAGTATTAGGACTAATGTATCCACAGAGCTACTGTAGTTAGTAGAGAGAGATTTATTAGAAGAGTGATTTGAGGAGGGTTATGATGTTAAAAGTGCAAAGTACACATATATTACCTCATTTTTCTTTGTTATGAATATTAGGAAGTTCCAGATTAAACTTGGATGTTGTTATAAAGATAGACTGCCTGTGATTATGGCAATGCCATAATCTCAAAAGTAGAAGCCCAAAAGTCCTCCTTTTCTTATTCCCATAGTGCTCTTTGATGTCTCTGTTTGCCACTTGGAAAATGACATAAAAATTATGAATGTAGAAAGCCAGTACTGGGGAAATTAGAAACTTCACCTGTACAGGAAAAACATGCAAAGGTAAATGCATCCATATTCATTCATTGCTGGAAATCTATCTTCACTGAAAAAAACTGAAGCAATCTGAAAAGAACTTCCCAAGTTTCCCACCATCATTTGGTAGCACAAGCTCTACTCTCTCTGCCTTTGCATGAACCCATTACCATCGACAAACTCTTCATGTTCCCACTTAAAGCCAAGCCCTCCACTGCACTGGGTCATGTCATTCAGAGCATTCAATACATTGCTCCAGAAGTTCTTCCCTTTTATCAAGACTTTGCTTTCCATTCAATAATTCCCACCAACAAACAAACCTATTGCTGTTTCTTCCGCATTAAAAACAAATTCTCTTTATTTTTCCAACTAATTGCTGTCTCGTATGTATACTTCTTTGGAGAAGTTTAGCTACACCACTCCACCAACACTTTCTTGTTGGGGTTCTCTTGTTGATGAGCTCTACTGTACAAAATCAGTGTCAAATAATAAATAAGTTGATCATTTCTCAGGCCTCATCTTATACAATTCAATTCGCTCCTTAATCTTCTTTCCTCACTTAGCTGTCAGAACACAAACTCTTGGTCTTTCGTGTCCCTCAATAGTTGTTCATTGGCAGTCTCTTTTGTTCTATTCCCCTTGTCCTTTGCATCTTCTTAGTCCTAGTCCTTCCCTCCCTTCCACTTCTTTCTTCTTCTCCTCCCTTTCCTCTTCTTCCTTTTCCTTCCCCTTTCCTTTCTTCTATTCTCTTCTGATTATGCTCATTCCTTATGTGTCCTCTTTTCATAGTTCAAAAACTGTCAATTTACCTGCATTTCCAAATTTCTATCTCCAAGTCAGGTCTCTCCTAAACTCCATATATCCAACTATATAAAGTACAACTTTACTCAACATGTCCAAAATACAATTTGTGATATTCTGATTGAAATCTGTTCCATCTCAGATGATTGCAAATCCACCTTTCCAGTTGCTTAGGTTGAAACCTTGGAGTGATTCTTGATTCTTTTCATGCTCTTGCACTCGCACCCCATAGCCAGTCCTAATGGCTATACCTTCAAAATATATCCACAATCTTACAACTTTATATCACCTCCAATGCAAATATCATTATCATCTCATATGGATTATTGAGTAAAGGTAAATTTCCATCCTTTACCCCTTATAGTCTGTTATCAAACCAGCAACTAGGATTATTCTTGTAAGGTAAATCAGAGATTATTATTTCTTTACCTAAAACTTTTCATTTACTCCCTTCTCACAATTAAAGCTAAATCCTTTATAATGGTCTACTAATCCTTTATAATCATCCCACCCCTTCCCTTTAACTCACTAATTCTATCCCCTTGTTCACTGTGTTCCTACCATATTGAACTCTTTACCCCTCTAGGAACATGCCAGGCATGCTTCCTCTTTAGGGCTTTTGCACTAGTGTTTCCTCTTTTTGGGTCATTTTTCTACCATATGGCCAATCCTTTTACCTTCTTCCAGTCTTAGCTCAAATGTTATTTTTTCAGTGGACTTCCTGGGCCATCCTATTTAATACCATAGTGTCTGTCCACCTCCACAGTCCTTATCTCTTTTCATCTCCATTTTTTCACAGTACTCATTTGCTTACTTATCTGTTTCCTCTTGATAGACTGTAAATTCCATGAGAATAGGAATCTCTGTTTTGTTCATTGATGTGTCTTAAGTGCTTAGATCTATGACTGCTATAGAGTGAATACTCAATAAATACTTAACGAATGAATTAGATAATTTACACAATGCACATTATCTCAGCAATTTGATTTTCTGAAACATTACAGAATCCTTCAACTCATGAAAGATTAATCTGAATAGAGCTATTTCGATTATACTAAATAAGGGACATCTGTACATAAAGACACTGATAATCTGACATAGTCATCCAGCATTTTTTTAAATCCCAAGTAACATCTCTTTTACTATTAATTTTTTATCATTATTTTTTTGTCAGATCTTAGTGTTAGAAAATAATTTTCATATACCATCTCCAAACTGTCAGAGATACTATCTCAAGAGATCATTCTTGAAAGGAGATAAATCAGTTTATATATGGATACTGGTGGATCTTTGGATAGTCAGAAAACTAAGACACTGCCCCTCAGGCATAAGAGGATCAAAGGGGAACTTTAGAAAAACTTTTATTGAGTTAAGAAATTAAAGTTGAGTGTTAACTCTTTTTAAATAGACATTCTTGCCTGAATAGGGTTGTGTGAGCTTATCTTTTAAAAACCTTTAAAAGAATCCTACTTCTCCCAACCCCTTTGAGCTATATGCATTGGCACAGACACCTAAACATGTGATTTAAATTTCATTTTAAAGCCATAATAAATGGTGTACTGATAATTTCCCCTATTTGGTATTTATAAACAAAAGAACTTTTTGTCTTTTCCAACACTTCTAGAGTATTTTCAAACAGATCATAAAGTAGGTCAAAAGAAATCTCAATTAATTCATGTTTAGATTATAAAATATCTTTTCTCCTGGGACTGCTAACAGAAAGACTGACGTCAACCTGATTCTGTCAAGAGCTACTTCAAGGGAACTTAAAAAAAGTGTCCACAGAGAATTTCAGGGCCATTTAGCTCTGGATCTAGCTATGCCTGAAGCCAGAACTCCCCTTGGACTCTTCAGTTATGGAAGACCAAAGATGTCCTCTTTTTGCTTAAGATAGTCTGAGATGAATTCTAGCACTTGTCACTCAAACCCTTCATGAAGTGTCAGGAGCAGCAAGGAATCACATTAAGTTGCCCCCATAGGAAGAAGGGGTAGTAGACAGGAACACAAGGGAAGGTAATGCTTAGGTAGGAAGATGAATATGTGCTGGTCTGGTGGAGAGAGTGATCCCCTGAGAATGGGAGGAAGTAGGATGGCAAATCAAATGGCAGAGCTTCCCTTCCCACTTATCTGCCTTGGAAGACTCCATGGAGACAGTACATGCTGGTCTATGAGTGCCTCAGCCTTAACAGGAGTAGTAGTGTGAGCCACTATGATCAATCCTGTGGTCAGTGTAGACTGCAGGGGTTCCCAAAAAATTGTGCTGGGGCATGACCAGGTTATCCAGTTGTTAAAAAATAGCCTCAATATTCCATAAAGTATTTTCATTTTCATATTGTCATAAAATAAATTCATTTCCCCTGTGTTCCCTGGTGTAAAAAGAGGTTGGGAAGCACTAGAAGAGGGTTGCCATGCAGAGCTTCTGTCACAGTGTCTGTAGTAGGTAGAGTAATGGCCCTCCAAACATGTCTGTATTAATCCCAGAGTCTGTAAATATGTTCAGGTACAGAACAAG
Organism: Panthera onca; assembly: GCF_046562875.1. Classification (NCBI taxonomy): domain Eukaryota; kingdom Metazoa; phylum Chordata; class Mammalia; order Carnivora; family Felidae; genus Panthera; species Panthera onca. The sequence goes on from NC_138340.1 coordinate 127,649,221, forward strand.
GGGGAATCAAATTTGCAGATGGAATTAAGATCGCCACTCAGCTGACTTTAACATAACGAGATTGTCCTAGGCTGTCCTCGTGAACCTAATGCAATCACAAGAGTCTCTAAATGGGAAAGAGAGAGCAGAAGAGTCAGATCTGAGAAATGAATATCCTGAGAAGGACTTAACTTTGAAGATGACAGGAATAAGGGCAGCCTCTAGAAGCTGGAATGGGGCAAGAAAAGGGTTCTCCCCTAGAGCTTCCAGAAAAGAATACAGACCTACCAAACCTTGATTTTAACCCATGAGATCCATTTCAGACTTCTGACCTTTAGAACTATAAAATAATAAATTTGTGTTGTTTTTAAGCCACTAAATTTACACTAAGTTTGTTACAGCTGCAATAGGAAATAATACGGTGTCTCATAGAGAGTAGAGTTTCAGTGCTTAGTGGCAAAATCAGGCAGCAGAAGGTGGATGATGAGAGATGTGGACTAAAGGCCAGGCCTGACCTGTTTTGCTGTCACTTGTTAGCCCAGGATTCCTGTACATTTCTCAGAGGGTGGCAGAGTTGTTGTGGTTTTTTTTTTTTTCTAAACCTTATTGGTTGTAGTTTGTTGAATGCTTTCTTTTTATTCCATTCTCTAACTTTATTTTCTTCTAACTTTCCACTGAATTCTAAACACATTATTAAAAAAATACAATAAAACCTTGGTTTGTGAGCATAATTTCTTCTGGAAACATGCTTATAATCCAAGGCAAATTTCAAGAACAATTGGCTCAGTTGTGATCATGTGACATTTGGCATCATGTACTACTCATATTGCAAGACTTCACTCGTTTATCAAGTTAAAATTTATTAGAAATGTTTGCTCATCTTGCAGAACACTTGCAGGACAAGTTACTTGCAATCCAGGGTTTTAATCTATATGAAAATTAGCATCTGTCCACCCAAGACACAATCAACAAGTAAAATTAAAGGTCTGAGGGTGTAGTCTACCCCTTCCTATCACTACTCAGAGTAGATGGGGGGAAAAAGTGGTCCAGCAAAAATATAACCAATATAAGAGCTTATTAGTCCAATTAGTGGTATGTTTCCACATGAAATGAAATTGAATGTAATTTTCCATGTTTTTATTACACAGCAGAAACTGAATAAACTGTTTCAAGTCAATTTCTAATTAAAAACTTTGGGCAGTTGCTAGACCAATGACTACCTTGGATTATAAGGTTTGGATTACAAGCATGTTTCCAGAACGAATTATGCTCTCAAACCAAGGTCTTACCAGTGTCTTGACGAATTTTCCACATTAAACTACAGCATAAAGAGTGACTTTGCAGTCTTGCCAGTATTTCTTATTTAAAAAATCACTTGGTATATATTGGTTGAATTGTAGTTTGAAATGTATTGTTTGTTTTAATTAGATGGATTAAAATATATATTGCCTAAAGTTGAAAAGACTTTTTTCAAAATGATCAGATTCTTCACTTTTTCCATTATTACTAGTAAAGAAGAAAAAATTACCTTTATTCTGTTTAGCCTACTCCCCGAGGGACAGATATTTTTCATTGAGTTTCACTGATGCATTAGCATCTGTGACACAGCAGAAGCTGGAACATTACAAATGTCTGTAATTGTTTGCATTGCTGTAGGGAATATAATGTTGTTAATATCTATTACTGGACTAAATGAATGAATTAAGTAGCCAGAAACAAATATGATTGTCAAGCATGATTTAGTTGGCATATAGCTTTAGAACAGCTGCCAAATTTAATATGGAGGGTGGAGGAAGGTTTCATAAATTTGCAACTAACATTTGCAATGTTGGACACCCCTGCTTCCCCACTAGATGGAGGCCTTGCTTTGCTTTAAAGCTATGAGCAGCCTGGGTGTGCTGTAAAATGAATACCATTCTACAGGGTTTTTCCTTTTCCTTCTGTGTTCTATTGCTCTTTCTATTGTTCACCATCAGTTGTGCATTGTGCATGTTCTTGTCCTTTGGAGTAGGCCATAAAAGGAAGAGAGGATGAAGTCAGAAGCGGGGAGAGCAGGGAAATCAGAGGGTAGAACTCGTACTAGTACAAGCTCCCCTGTGAGGAAGGCTGAGGTTTTCTTTTAGTTTCTCCATTTTCCCATCACATCACCCCCACCTGTCCTCTGCTCTTGGACATACAGGACACATGTACAGCATTCCTGATCTGTGTCAAGACATACCTTTTCAGTGTCCTATTTCCTCATTTGGATTCATATGTATATCTGGTTCATCTAATACTGTGTTCATTGAACAGTTTTTATGCATTGAGCTTCTCCACTGCAATGTTTTGGGCTGCAGGGGTGTGTCCTGCTGATGGAGGAAGGGAGAGGGGAGTAAAACTGGATGCAGACTAAAATTTTAGACTTAAATTTGGTCAGATATTCTGTTGCCCAAAGTGCTTAAAGGACTTAAATGTTTTTATTATGATAAAAGATACATAATAGAAAGTTTACCATCTTAACCATTTTAAGTGTGTAGTTCAGTGGTATTTGGTGCATTCACATTGTTATGCAACCATCACCACTATCCATTTCCAGACCTTTTTCTTCATCTAAACTGAAACCCTGTACCCACTGGACAGTAACTCCCCGTTCCTTTTCCCCTCAGCCCCTTGTAAACACAATTCTACTTTCTGACTCTGCAAATTTGACTACTATAGGTATACTTCGTATAAGTAGAGTCATACAGTTTTTGTCCTTTGGTGACTGACTTATTTCACTTAGCATAATGTCTTCAAGGTTCATCCATGTTGTAGCATGTGTCAGAATTTTCTTCCATTTTAAGGCTGAATAGTATTCCATTGTAGGTACATGTACCACATTTTGTTTATCCATTTAACTGCGGATGGACACTTGGATGACTTCCACCTTTTTGGCTGTTGTGCATAACACTGCCTGTGAACATGGGCCTACGAGTATTTGAGTTCCTGTTTTTAATTCTGTGGGGTATACACCTAGGAGTAGAATTGCTAGATTATGTTGATTCTGTTTAACTTATTGTGTAACTGCCAAACTTTTTTTTCTTAGCGGCTGCACCGTTTTACATTCCCACCAGTAAAGCACAGGGATTCCACTATCTCCACATCCTCACCAACACTTTGGAAGACTTTTTGTTACCTATATAGACCTGAATACCTATAGACCTGCCCAGGATTTCCTCCAAGGGCACAGAAGAGCAAACTGTGAGAGCCAGTGTGAAGAGTTGAGGGCAGTCCAGATAGCTTTTTTCTGCTTGCACTCTGTGTTCTGTGGGGTTCGGTTTGTCCAACAAACTGAGCAGCAGACAGTGGCTGAGGCTGGTCTAATTTCCTCAGTCAATAGCATCCTAAAGTAGCAAGTCTTTTTTCTTAAGAACTAAGAGCAAGGAGGGCCCAGAGCTCTGGGTCATATTCTACCTTTTTACCTATAGGTCGACAAAGTAAGTAAAGCCAAGGCCTGCAAGTAAGTTTGTTTTGTCCTTTCAATTCTTCTCAAAAATCAAGATTAAAAGATTTAGAAAGAGTTAGAGAGATAGACTCTCACAAATCAGAAATTATCAACCCTCTTTTTCAATTAGAGCCTTTATTTATCATATAGCTGGTTTTGAGGTCAGAGTGAAGACTACTAAAATCTGCAACTTAAATATTCATTGTTTCTTTCCTTCTTGTTGTCCAGATTTGTCCTCCTTGGAGTTTCCTGTAGAATTCATGGTGGTATCTAGGTGCCATATCCTATTTCCCCAGCTTTCTCAGTGGTAGAAATCAGTTCTAATTTCATCCTTTTCATGAATTTACTAATCTGTTCATAAAATGTGTTCATAAACTCCTACAGTCATGGTCCACGGTTAAGCAATTAAAGATAGACAAAATGATCATTTTCTGGCTGATAATGACTGAATGAAATAGCTAAGGGCCTAAGGTGAAACCGAGGCTCTCCCACCCAGGATTAACCAGCAGTATTAATTGATAATCCTCAACAGTTATCCTTAGCACTTCGTAAACATTAATTAAACCTCATGACACTCTTATGAGGCAGATTTTGCTATCTCTGTTTTTACAGATGAGGAAACTATCTTAAAAAGACAAACAAATTGCTGAAAGAGTATCCACCTAAGCCTTTGACTTTTCACGGTCATGTAAGTGGGGAAAAATGGTGACAAATAGATCATTTTTCTCTCTCCACCTTCTTTCCCTCAACTAAAAGGCTGCTTGGAATTTCAAGGACGTTTTGAAGCAACACTACTTTTATTTTACTTTTTCTCCTTTTTGCCCAGGTCTTTGAAGAATTTAGAAATCAAGAAAAATCTATTCCCGTAATTAAAATGTGAAGACAAAAGCTATTTGCAGCGGAAAAACATCCCATTAATGTGATTTCCTTGTGGTGGATTGACAAGTTCAAAGCAGGAATGTATGTTGCCATGGGCACCAGATTCTATTTGCTCTGCTGGTTCATTTTACTTAGCTGCTGAAGGAGGAGGGTAGCATTCAGCTAGGAATCACTGAGCATTGTTAGAATAGATTTGTAATTTTTATGTAATACTTTCTCTTTATAGATCTATACAGAAAACAGCAGCAAACTGTTTACAGTCACTTTAGGGGCTGAGTTTTCAGAATCTCTCAGGCATATAAGCTGTGGAAGGGGGTCTGAGGGAGTGCTTTTTCTCCCTTCTCAAACATCTCATCCATAACAGGCTGTAAATAAATATTTGTCAAAAAGATGGGGGATGGATGAATAGAGGACTTGTTATCATGCACCAGCTGTCTGAATTAGACTTTAGGTTTATGGGAAGGAAGGTTGGGAAGAAAGGGAAGGGGAAAAGGAGGAATGTCAGGGGAAGGAAGCAAGCCGACATTCTGGAGTGGTCTGTACTCACTCAGACACAAGAAGGCAGAATCAAAGCTGTCCTGCAGTGACAGAGGCAGACAGAGCAAGAGTGAGAGATTTGTGCTACTTTCCTAAGGCAACTGAAGTGAAATACACAAAAAGTAGTTAATTTTCATTAGCTCGATGATCCCATTGTCCTCTCTCTTCCATCACTACGCTTATAAGGGTCTAATAGCAAGTGAGAAATGGTGAGGGGTGGAAACTCACCCTCTCTAGAGGGACAGGAGTGGTTCCCTGGCACTGAACCAAAGAATGAAGTTTTGCTTCATTTGTTTCAAGTTATCAGGGCCAGGTGACTTTCATTTTGAATTAGGCATTTTCCTTCCGTGACAAATGAAGCCTTCTGCCAATGCCTTTGAATCAGGAAAGGCTCCTGCCCCTTATACGCAGCAGCAAGCATTTCACAATTTAGAATGATGGTTCCAGAATTGCAGTGGAAGTGGCAATATTTCATAGTGATTTTCTCCCTTCCTTCTCACTCTTATCCCATGTTCAGTGTTGTCTAAGCAAATTCTGGCGGTGTCTTTTGTATCTGCATGATGCCTAAGTAAGCAAAAGGCTGGATAAAGCAAATGTCTTCCAAATCTCCATCTATCATGAACAAGGATTGTAGTCTCAGCTCTTCTGCTTGATGCAAACAAGCTGACAGATGTATTTCAGCAGCAGCAAATCTGATGACTGACATAGCACTGTCTGCTGCTAAATTTACATCTGTATTTTTTCTGGGAAGGGATAAAATTGTGTAATAAAACTATTTGGTGTTAATGCTCCCTGACCTATCTGCTCCACTCTTCCTATTCAGCCCCCAAGGCACACCACTTCAGAGCTCTAGTCCCCTAACCTGAGAGCTCAAGGGTTGGCTGCCCCCAGGGTTCAGGGTATTCCTTCTCAGTTTGCCTTTTAGTTCCAGACCATTCTTTCTCTCCTTGCATTTCCTACTCAAAGCTCCCAACCACTAGCTGCCACCAGTTACATCCTCTTCTCACTCCTTGGCCCTTGTAGGTAATTGTCGCATCATGATTGCTGATAATCTGATGAGCTAATTCACAACAAGAATTAATGCACAGTAATGCAGCAGGCATAACTTCTCATATGTTCCCACTAAAATCAAGGGGCTGAGGGGGAGGTAGGGCGGGAGGCAGCGCCAAAAGGGTTGGGAAAGGAAGACCAGGGGGGAAACTGCTTCAACATCTATTTTAAATTGCTTACCATTTAGGTTGCTCAGTGCTGTAACCCATCTGAAATTCTCAGCAAAATTCAGTCTTAAAGTGGCTTGTTCATTCTGTGCTTTTCCAAATCCCCAGCACACTGCTGTATACTTCTGAAGGCATGCAGAGGTCAATCCCTATTTCTGAATAAATCTCCATTATCATGTATCCCATCCTTTAAAAAATTTCATGAGTATAAATATATATTACAAAAATAATGTTTGCTTTTGTAAACAAATAATACAGGAGAGTGTGAAAAAAAAGTCCCTTCTTCCTAATTCCATTCTTTTTGGAGAATACCACTAATAGTAATTTACTGGTTATTCTTCAGATTATTTAGGTAAAGGCATAAGATTATATGCTCTATAACTTATTGTAAATTACTTAAGTATATGTGTTGGCTTTAATCAATACCGTAGAGCTGATTAGTTAATCTTTGACATATACTAATCAATCAGTTACCATTGAAAGGCCACACACTAGAAGAACCACTATAAGATCTCCAGTCATTTATTTTTTAGCATATAATGGATATTAGAAATAATTTTTTCTTTGTAAAATTATTAGTATTCCAGATGTGTGAATTGGCTAGAAATGTTATGCAGGCACACCTGCACTTGATGAATAGGGAGCAAGAATTTATTAAATCCAATCCTATGCTCTTTGCCTGGCATATGAGGTTGAGGATTCCATTCTGTCCTGTGTGCACTTTGAGCAGAGAGAAGTGAGCATGCCTGTGTTTGTACCTGCATGCTAATAAATTTTTGTCTCTTGTACAAAAGTCCATCTGAGATCTGGGTTCACTGTACCAGACACCCCCTGACAAGGCAGCTGTGGGAAAAGAGACCCTTGCTATCACCTACTTCCAACCTTTAGAGCCCACAGCTGTTTATCAAAAAGAAGCTAACGTTTGTGAACCAACTGGGTTGGGTCGGTTCCCAGCACATGTATAATAATATAAATAAATAAAGATAAATAAGTATTAGGATATATACTTACTTAAAAGACAAGAAGAAATAGGATTATACAATATATGTATTGTTTGCTCAAAATATGTTGTGAAATCAATTTATAATTATAGGAATTTGGGGCACCTGCAGGATACTGGTAGAAGAGATTTGGGTTAAGACGGACTTTTAAAAGTGTTAAATTAGTATCACATGAGTGAATGTCATGTGAGATGAGTTATCTCTTCAGAGTAGGCTAGGCATTTACAAACATTTCTTTTTGATTTTCATAGTAAGATACATTAATCATAGAAAGATTGAAAAAAGTCAAGAAAATTAAATCATCCCCAATGCTCCTCCCATCTGGATATAACAATGTTATCAACACTTGGGAGTGTTTCCTTCTAGTGTTCGTGTGTGTTTGTGTGTGTGTGTGTGTGTGTGTAGATATCTGTACATACCCTCTCATAAATAAAATCATACTGCAGGGGTAGTTTTGTATTATGCTTTCACTTCATTATATAGTGAGCATTTCCCTGATCATCAAAATTACTTGAAAGCCTAATTCTAGGAAGATAACCATCTAGGAAGATGGTTATCTAATAATTCCACCACATAGATATAACATAATTAAACCATTTCCCTGTCATTGGATATTTACATATCTGGATTTTTTGCTTTAGTATTATCATATTTTGACATATTTTAGTACTTAAAGCTTTGTTCTCCTTTCTGATGCTGGAATCCTGCATATTGTTTGGAAAGCATAGTTTATACATGATCTATTTCAACCTTCTCATTCATCTGTCATCTTCCAAAACTAAACAAACAGAAAACTCTCTGACCTCATGCTCTGTCATTTAAAAATATTTGAAAGGTTTTTAGAAAAATATTAGATTGCTGTAAGAGTATTGTTAGTGTTATAAGTTATGCTTTTGTTTTGAAGAAAAAGAAAAAAGCCTCCTCATTCTCTTTCTGATGGCTAATTCTGGGAAGCATGGGTTTAGGATTCCAGTCTGACTTAACCATCAGAATCCTCCTTATTCAGGTTCTGTTCCAGCTCCATTCTCTCCCAATGGATCCGGCCTGTCCTGCCATTACAATGCCATCCACTGAAGCACCATTCCTTCAGTCACTGAATTCAGATGGTTCCTTCCTTTTTCATTCCTGTTTTTCTTGAGGGGAATAAACACTTAAAGCTTTTGTTGCACCCAGCAGATGCCAGTGATGTCCATGGAGCATCCCAGCCCCAAGCTCTGAAAAGCAGGAGTGAGGTGGCACTAACCATCTTGTTTCACAGTGAAGCAGAGAGAACTCGCAGCTGTTCTCGGCCAGCCCTCTCATCTCGTGAGTCTGTGAAGTGACAGTTTCCATGGGCTCCAAGTAGATGTTAGGAAGCTTTTTAGAGTCCTCTGACCCTGGAAGCTGCTAATTAAGGTGCCACCAAGATGCTTCCATTGGCTCTGAGCTAGTTACATGTACATTTTAAAGAGCTGACCTTTCTCCTTTCTGTCTCTTGTACCCCATTGTGAGTGCTGTGGGTGGTCAGCAAATAATAACAGATAATAACCCTCTCCTATTCTTTCAAACCTCTACAGAAATGCAAATCACTGCCTTCAGAAGGAAGCACACAGGCATATGAATTTTATATCAGCAGGGATTACCAATGAGTCATGCTTGATGCTGTTGTAAAAACTATTCAGGTGGGAAGCCGAGTGCTGCAGTAAGAGAATACAATGGGGAGTGTCTCTCTCTCCTGAATGTGCAATTATCAAAGAGCACACAACACAAACGCAACCACACACTTGTCCCAACTTACAAAAACAATTATATAAATATATGCTGAAGTCTCCACAGGAAGGAAAGCTAAACTCTCCAAAATCAAATGATTCTTACAATGCAGAAGAGAATAAATCTGGAAGATGGTAAGCAGAGTTAATACCTGAGTGAGCGCCAGAACTCATGCAGATGTGTGTTATTTATGCCCTTAATTGTTATTTCTAATAGGTGCCTGGCTGCCAGTGCACGTGAGTTAAGTACTGTAAAATAACAGATGTCACATATCGGAAGAACCACAGGGAGTCAACATAAGCAGCAGCGTAAATCCGATTACTTTAGATATGAGGGGAACGAAGAGAAAGTATACAAAAACAGATGAGCCTGTGGCTGTAATTTATAAAACAAATTATCCCATTCAAATATGTCCTACACTAATTATGTATCTGCATTAAGTACATGAAGGAAGAAAAGCCATCTTGGAATAACAGAGCTTACTTGGGTAACAGTTTCCCTTCATTCTTAAAAGGACAAAGAGAGAATGAATGACAGAGAACAAAGGGAGAGAACTAGCCAAGCGGTGTCATTTTCTAGAGAAAAGCATGTGGATGTAAGAAAAAGACTGAAAAAAGTCTTGGATGTAAATTTTAAAAGCATCATTAATGATCTAGCAGAGAGAATACATGCAATGAAGCTTACAATATAGCACCAAATGACGGCGCTAACACCACAGACCGAGATCATTTACAAAGACTGAAGGGAGCTCAGAGATTTGAACAAAAACATAACAAGATTCAACTCAGAAAAGTGAACAGAAATACACCTGGGGAAAATAATCTTAAATAAAGATGCCCAGTTGGAGAAGAAATGTGTAAAGTCTGGACCTGGAGTGAAAGTAGATAGGTAATTCTATCTGAATTGCAAGGTATTACAACAGCTCCATAAGGGGAGAATTCCCTTTGGGGTTTTAAATGCAGAGGTGTCTCATTATGAGGCATTGACAAAGGAACTCATGTCCCTCTTATGCTAACAGAATGAGGTCCTCTTCTGGATACATGAACCTTGTTCAGAATACAAAATACATTCTGGGACATGTAAATATGCACATATGGCTGAAACTGTTCTATCACTTCTACTCAGACAATAGAAATTTGATTATACCAACCCATAATTTTCAGAGCTTAAAGAACTATTTAATAATAATAGCACTTACTACGTGCCAGGCACTGTTGTAAGCACTTTACATATTAACTAAATCCTCTTAACAAATCCTCAAATAGATGCAGTTGTTTCTCTTCCTCAGCAAATGAGGAGCCAGGGTGTAGAGAGCTTAATGAAACTTCCCAAAGACATACATTTAATAAATGGTGATTTGGACAACTTAACACCAAAAACCATCCCACTAAAAAGACAGAGAACCTGAGTAGAAATTTTTCCAAAGACATACAGATGGCTAACAGACAAATGAAAAGATGTTCAACATCACTAATCATCGGGGACATGCAAATCAGAACCACAGGTATTACCTTAAACTTGCCAAAATGGCTATAATGAAAAAGACAAGAAATAACAAGTGTTGGTAAGGACGTGGAGAAAAAGAAACCCTCATGCACTGTTGATGGGAATGCAAATTGGTGCTGCTACCGTGGAAGATGTGTGCAAGTTCCTCAAAAAACTAAAACTAAAAATGCCACATGATCCAATAATTCCACTACTAGGTATTTATTTATCAAAAGAAAACAAAAACACTAATTTGAAAAGTTATATGCATCCTATGTTTGCAGCAGCCTTCTTTACAATAGCCAAGATATACATATGGAATATTACACATTATAAAGGGTGACATCATGCCATTTGCAACAACATGGATAGACCTAGAGGTACTGTGCTAGGTGAAATAAGTCAGACTGAGAAAAGATAAATGCCATATGATTTCACTCACATGTGGAATCTAAAAAAAAAAAACCAAAAAAACCCACAAATGAACAAACGAAAAACAATCAGACCTATAAATACAGAGAACAAACTGATCGTTGCCAGAGGAAAGGGGGCATGGGAGGGTTGGATAAAATGGGTGAAGGGAAGTGAAAGATAGAAGCTTCCAGTTATGGAATGCCTAAGTCACAGGAATAAAAGGGACAGCATAGGGAATATAGTCAATGGTGTTGTAATAGCAGTGTGTGATGACAGATGGTATAGCTACGCTTATGGTGAGTGCAACATAACATACCGATGTTGAATCACTACGTTGTACACCTGAAACTTATGTAACATCGTGTGTCAACTCTCCTCAAAATGTAATAAAAAATAAACAAGTGATCATTCTGGAATTCAAACCCAGACAATCTCCCAAGTTCTGATCCTTTAGCACTAAATAAGATTTCCTATCTGTGGCAGAAAAGGAGGCTTACTTGATAAGTCCCTTCACTTTGTAGATACACTTTATCTCTGAATGTGACTGGAAGGTCTGACATATCTCTAGGCTATACCATTCATCCTGATGTATGCCTTCTTGTCTCCTCACTCCCAAATATTTATTTCTCTTCCAAAGAGGATTTAAGTGGTTTGTAGGACACAGAATCAAAGGTTAAATTTTGTGATTCCAGTCCCTGGACATTCCTCATATCTGACCCATTGAGCTATGATGGTCTTTATGCTGGAGACTATGAAGAGCCTATTTAGATCTATGATCCCTCATGAATTTTGTTACTTAGTTGAGAAATTAGAACTGTGGTTAATATTAGGAGGTTGTTTAAAATAACTGCAGTAGGTAATTTTTGAAAATTATTCCATGCAAACACATATAAATGTATATTATTTATGAAGTATTGGTTTCTTTGGGGGAACTCTTTCTGTCCCCAGAATCTTGAAATGCAGATAGTTGCCCTGTGACTTTGAAGGAATTGTGTATTTTGTGACTGTGTATTTTGAAGGAATCCCTAAGATTGTCACTGCTGAAGAATGCATTTCCTACTGGGCTGTCATGGTACTATTCTTTTTTTCCCTGGCTTGAGTCTCTTACCAGTAGAGTCATGACTTTTTCTAAGTAGGCTCCATACCCAGTGCAGAGTCAAACATGGGGCTCAAATCCATGACACTGGGCTGAGGTCAAGAGGTAGATGCTCAACCGACCAAGCCACCCAGGCACCCCTAGAGTCATGACTTTTTAATTAGACAACAACACCACACTGCCTGTGGAAGAACATCATTTAAATCCATGCACAAAGCATGATGAATGTCTTGTAACCGATCAAGCTTCTCTCTCTGTGCTAGCAACTATGAGCCTCAGAGGCAGAGTTGGGGCCCAACCTTGATAAATGTCTCATTCTTTATTCTCATCATTTTTTCAGTTTCTTGACTTATTATTTTACTGTTATGGGCTGAATTTTGTCCCCCCTAAAATTCATATGTTGAAGAACTAGCTCCTGGTACCTCAGAATGTAACTGTATTTGGCGACTGGGTCTTTAAAGAGGTAATTAAGTAAAATGAGGTCACTAGGATAAGCCCTCATCCAATATGATTGGTGTCCTTATAAGAAGAGGAAATTTTGGCACAAACCTGTACAGAAGGATGACCATGTGAAGTCACAAAAGCTGGCCATTTGCAAGCCAATTAGAAGCCTCAGAAGAAACCAATCTAAACTGTGAGAAAATAAATTCCTTTTGTTTAAGCCTCCCAATCTGTGGGCCTTTGTTATGGGCTGCCTTGTATGTCTACCTCCAGCTCCCAAAGCCAGGAAGATACATCTTACCAGAAACTGACCCTGATAGCACCTTGATGTTGGACTTCTACCCTCAAGAACCGTGAGAAAAGAATTTTCTTCCTGTAATTATTAAACCCCTATTTCTCTGAGTGGTGCTTAGAGGTCAATGAAAATGGAACTCTGACTTTGAGGAGGAGTGGGTAACCTGGAGTGGATGGATCAGAAAATGGTCTGAGGTCCAACCCAACACTACTATGTCATAGGGACATTTTTGCCATTCACAGTGCAATAGACTGAATGTTTGTGTCCCCCCAAATTCATGTGTTGAAATCCAACCCTCAATGTGGTGGTACTAGGAGGTGGAGCCTTTGGGAGGTAATTAGGTCATAAGCCCTCATAAATGGGATTAGTGTCCTTATTAAATAGATGTCAAAGAGCTCTCTTGCTCTTTTTCTGCCATGTGAAAATACAATGAGAAGTTGGCAGTGTGCCTCCTGGAAGAGGGTTCTCACCAGAACCCATTTGTGCTGGCACACTGATCTAGGTCTTTCAACCTCCAGAACAGTGAGAAGTAAATTTCTGTTGTTTATAAGCCACTCAATGTATTTTGTTATAGCACCCAGGAACTAAAACACACAGGAAATGACAAGACTTGGTCTTTTCAGCTCTTGCATGGGAGCCTTAGTGGCGATCCAGTCCAGTGACAGTCCAAAAGGATTCATTTTATTTTTATTTATTTTTTAACGTTTATTTATTTTTGAGACAGAGAGAGACAGAGCATGAACGGGGGAGGGTCAGAGAGAGAGGGAGACACAGAATCTGAAACAGGCTCCAGGCTCTGAGCGGTCAGCACAGAGCCCAATGCGGGGCTTGAACTCATGGACCTTGAGATCATGACCTGAGCTGAAGTCGGCTGCTTAACCGACTGAGCCACCCAGGCGCCCCTAAAAGGATTCATTTTAATGTGAATCTGCTGCCTACCACATCTACTCTGAGGTAAAATGCCCTAAAGGTATTGATTCCTTTACTTCATCTAAGAAATAACCTCTCTCCCTTTCAAGATACTGAGATTGAGTTCTCCATTCAATAGGTCCATGCAATGAGGTCAAGAGGATTATGCTCAACATTCTATTATGCTTCTGTTTTTCTGGCTTACTCAGAGATCATCCAGAATAAGAGGCTGGAAATACGTTGATAAAACAGCACATGACATACCCACAGAAAAATGAATTGCATGTCTGGTTACCTGAATTTGCTTACTATGGGCATCTTCAATCAGTCTAAGGTACCTGGTATAGGTGAGTAACCAGATTTATTATATAGTTATATATGTACATGTGTATGTGTTACAATGCGTATTAGTCAGGCCTCCTTAGTTATAAGTAACCTGAACTGGTTATTGCTAAGTCTAGAGAAAGCAAATTTATTGGAGGGATTCATCATAGAATACATAGGCTTAGAAATGCGATGACTTCCACACAATAATAGAATAAGAACAAAAACCAGGGCAGTCTTGCCAGTCTTGGCAATAGAAAGTATCTGACCATCTTTTACAGGTTCTGCCCTGGAATGAATGTGCCCCAAACTTTGTTTTTTAAATAAAAATTACTCTTCTCCATATTCAATATTTGTAGCACCCCTCTCAGTATATACAGAATACAGGGAGTGGACACAGTCCACCCATTCCATGACTTGGTGCCCAATCTCTGGTTTGGGTAAAGGTACAGCTCCACTCAGACTTAATAGAGAGATGGAGAAGCAATTACCCTGAAGGGACTTAGGGTAACATTAGAAGGAAAGAAGAAATCTTGTTTGGCCCAGCAGTAAAAATAACGATGACAACAACAATGACAGCTGTCCACTTGACTCTAATTCCTTGCTTCAGATCTAGTGATCCGTCCACGGTGACTCCTCTCTGGTGTGTTTCAGGCTACTCTTAGAGCCCTGTCTGCAAGAGCAGGTCTCCCTCTTGCTTTAGGATTTGTATTCCTGATCATAGAGAGTTGTCAGCCTTCAGTTAAGCTCTGGCCCAGAGTATGGTTTTGCAGAACTATCTTACCATCTGCTGATTTTCAGGGCATAGTGTCTTTTCAGTGTCCTGTGGAAAATGCTAGGTGCTGGCTTTGCTAGTTTATGGAGGAAGCAGGACTGTGTGAAGCTGCCCACTACATCTCGCCCTGGGTCTGTGTGCTCTTAGCTGACTCTTTTCTAGCTGGATAACCAGGCTACTCTGCCCTAAGGCTATGTGATAAAAGCTTTCAAACCTTGGTGGGAATGGCATTTACTGCTTGGAAGTTAAGCTGAGGCTGGGTTTGGTTTAATTACAGCCTGCCACATCACATAAGCTAGCATATGTTACTTGGGAAGGAAGAAGAACATTCTGAGGGTTGATAGTATAAGGAATGATTTCTCTCTAATTAGTTGTCACTTTGAAGGGGAGGGATCATAGTAATAAACTGTGGGTGGATAGGTGATAGCAGAAAATGTAGAGGAAGGCCAACTGAATGGGTCCCCTCTCAGTCCAAGAATACAGAAGTCTAGAATGGTAGGGCTTCCGTGATTCACTGTCAGAGAATTTATGTTCATTCTCACCCCTCGACACTTGCCTTCTTTTATTAAGTACCCAGAATCTTCATGCTCTTTCTCAGTTCTAGTTAGAACAGATGGGAGGTAGTCTAATAAACATCAGTACTCACCAAGGTGTCAAGAACTGTGTTGGTTGCCCCTCCAAGGGGATAGATATTTCATTTTTAAATGGTTGGGGAAACTTATGGCACAATGGAATCAATTTTATTTTGGTGGATTTTTAGTTAACATAGTTGTGGGGAAAATAGTGGATAATTGGGGTCTTCTTCATATCCTTAAAAAACACATGTTATTGATCACTTTCCAATTCTGCCCATGTGCAAACTTAGCTGGAGGTCATACAGCTATTGTGGAGAAAATAAAATAACATTGATCAAGAAAAGAGGCCCCAGGGCACCTGGGTGGCTCAGTTGATTAAGCATCTGACTTTGGCTTAGATCATGTTCTTGCAGTTCATGAGTTCGAGCCCTGCATCCAGCTCCACACTGACAGTGAAGAGCCTGCTTGGGATTCTCTCTCTCCCTCTCTCTCTGTTCCTCCTGCATTTGCTCATTCTCTCTCTCAAAATAATAAATAAATAAATTAAATTAAAAAAAAAATAAAGGTGCCCAGTTTCATCTGACTACTGGCAAGTAGTCAGCAAGTTCTGTGCCTTTAAGGAAGAGCCAGTGGAAAAGCTGATTTAAGGGGCATTTAACAAATAAACACCCTCTCTTAGTTCTCCTTAACCCCAGAAGAGATCACATACATTTTATTATACTTCTTACAATCATACAAAGACCAAACCAGTCAATATACACTTAGAGAACCTATGCAGATAAACCATAAACTAATTGAAGGCCAGTATTATACTTTCAACTCCTTCGTATCACACCCTTCACCCTCATTTATTCAATTCATTTAGAAAAAAAAAATATCGAGCACTTACTATATGCTAGGCACTATGCTAGATTTTAATAATTCTACATGATTAAGATGTGGTTCCTCTCCTCAAAGAGCTCAGAGCCTAGTGAGGAAGACAGCTGGGCACAAAATAGTTATACAATCATGTGTGAAGCATATTCCTAGTTGTAGGAATAAGCACTATCTTACCATTGAAGAGGAAGAATTCATTCTGTCTGGCTTTAGAGATCTGGCATTTGAGCTAGTCCTTGAAGGACAAGATGGTTCATTAGCTCAGCATCCTGAATATAGCAAGTGTTTTAAAAAATGTCACTGCTTAACAATATCAGAGATGAAGGAAACTAGAATTATTTGAAGGTTGAGTCCACGGTTATTTATCCCAGTTTTTTCTTGGATTGAGGTTGGTTATCCTAACCAGTTCACCCTCATTAATCAGACCCCTATATGGTTCATCATTTGCCCCATATAATCAATGCTTTTGAGATTATCACACAGACACTGTATAGGAGTTGACAACTTGAATGCAACATGAATGCAAACATAGCTGTTGAAATTGTCATTTCTTCCCTTATTTTCTTTGACTTCTGAAGGTTTTATATTTTTAAATTGTCAGTCTTGACACCACACTCATAACCCCAGTAATTCAACTCAAAATACATTCTGATGAATGACTGAAATTTGTTGCTGTGATGGCACTTAATCCTGCACCATTGAGAAGTCAACTCTACAGCTGTAAATTTCAGATTTTATAGTGAAATTTTGACTAAACTGGGCCTTTTTTTTTTTCTAGTGAGCTATCCATTAACTAGTGCAGTATTTACAAAATAAATGTTGAGAAGCCTACCACAAATTCTCTGTAGAGTCATTAGCGACTTTATATTTGACAGTAATGATTGCATTATTCTGATGCCTTGAATTTCTATTTTCAGGAACACTAAAAAAGTCAACAATTTAATGCTGTTTGAAAAAAAATTGACTGGCTACTCCCATCATTTGTTTTTGTCTGCATCTAGATAATTTCATATATCTGGATGAAAAGGAACAGATTCTACAAACCATCAGGTATTTAAAAAAGATCTGAATTTGAATGTTATAGAGAAATCAATGAAATGATTGGCTGAATTTGTCAATTTCCATTTAAACTTGATGCTGAGTATAAATAAGCCTTTGCTGTTCTCTGTCAACCTTTAGATTTCAGAAATAGTAAAAATGCTAATTTTCACCACAAGGGGGAAGTAGAACACTAAAATTGTTATCAAATGGAGCCTAATGAAAGGGAGTAGTATATTTGTGTTAAGAAAAACTGTACTCTGTGGCAAGAAATAAGAACTTTAAAAAATGTTGACTAGAATTCAGCAATCTTTCTAGTATCATGTTCACATTAATTTTAACCTCTTTGTAAATTTCCTACACATTTCACCTTTGAACTAAACATATGGTTTGCAAAATGGACAAAGAAAAGAAGTAACAATTGCCAGTGAGGGAAGTAATTCACATTTCATCTTGAAGGATAACATGTGAAATCTCAAGTATTTGAGACTGATTATTAGTTTTCTTAAGATAGCTCACTGGCTGCCTGGGGAGTATATATTTTAGGCTGAAATGTCTGTAGAAAATGGATCAGCCAAAGTAGTTGCATGAGACAGTTTAGCATTAAACAGAGCCTAAACTTATCTGAAAGGGTAAATATTTAATCTGGGTTTTTGTGGCCTTGCTTGTAGAGCCTTCTATCAAGAGGGAAAACTGGGCAAGCCTTCTGTTTCTTGTGAAGTCTGACTCAAGATTATCTTCCTTCAAGAAATTTTCCTGATCTCATTCTACTTGAAGCAGATCCTCTTCTTTAGTGTGCGTCGGAAACCCTTGGAAAAGTTGTGAAACCGGATTGCTAGGCTCCTGCCCAAGTTTCTGATTTGGTGAGTCTGGGGAGGGGTCTGGGAATATGTACGTCTAACAAATTCCAGGTGATGCTGATGTTTGGGGTTTGGGACCACACTTTGAGAACCACTGTTTTAGTGTGTATTCCCTTAGTTTATGCTATCAAATATCATCACACCAGAGTCTAGAGAATGTTCCTTCTTTGTTTGGTATGCTGGAATTTGGTTTGCTAAATATTGTTTGAAACCAGGTGGCTGTTGACGGTGGCTCAGAAAGTTTTCTCTTAGCAGTTCTACAGTTGGATTTTATTCGTTAGGATTTGACCTGAATGTTATCACACGCTTTTGGGTACACCAGTTTTTCAGGACATTTTAGGTGTGTATGTTGTGGTTTTTTTGAGCACACTGTCACTTGAAGTGGGTCTGGGCCTTTAGTCCCTGTGCTTGCCCTTATGGCCCTGCAGAACCAGTACAGTCCTGGTCTAAAGCATGTTTGCACTCAAATCTTAATATGCAAAACCAAAAGACCAGTACAGGGGCATCTGGCTGGCTCATTTGGTGGAGCATGCAACTCTTGATCTCGGGTTGTGAGTTAGGGCCCTACACTGGGTGTAGAGATTACTTAAAAATTAAAATCTTAAAAATAAAAAAAAATTAAGAAAATAAAAAACCAGTACACATGCTACTAAAGTGCAATTACTTTAGTAAGTAATTCTTGCCAGAAATACTAGTACTGATGTGAATGAGGATTAGGAAAGGATTTGGTCTGAATCATTTAACCTATATATCTATAATCATTAGTTAAGTGGAAATTGGTTAATTGTCCATATTTTTTTACCTTTTGCCTAAGTGAAAGAAAAAATGGGCCAAACACTATGCTGGGTGTCAGCATATGACTTCTGTTTGGGTCATGAGTTTAGTGGGTAAATTGTAGCAATGTGATCTCTGTCAGCCTTCAGGAGTGAAATGAAAATAGCCATACTTACCTAAACAGATCCATTGAAAAGAACAACTAGCAGCAGCAACAACAAAATCTTTTGTAAACATAAAGCACTATAAATTTATGTAGTAAAGATAATTCCACACTATGGGTTTCACTGGTCAGATCTATTTCTTTACAAACCACAATTCTAGAAAGAGAAGGATTATAAACAGATGCATGATCCACTGAGGACAATATAATATAATGGCAACCATTTAAAGGTACTGAAGATTAAAGCTGGCTATTTACCAGTGTGGCATAATGGGTGTAAGACTTTATTTGGCACATGTTCTAATTGCTTAACAAATCAACGCTGGCAAAACAGTTAATCTGGTAGGCCCCATAGACTCTGCCACTGATTCCCTGATTCACAATAAGCAATACATTCATCCTTCAGAGATTCTGGAAACATGTAATTTCTGCCAAAAAAAAAAGCTGTGAGATTCCAATTTCTAAATTACCATTGTTTTCTCTCTGCCCTAGGTCAAAGTGCACAATACCCCACAGGGCCATAGGAAGACACTGGGTTCTTCTCTAATACTCCAACCCTAGCTTCCGGGCACTGAGTAATGATTCTTTTCCCAGGGCCACTGTGAAATGGTTTGAGCTTCTCAGATGAAGACATGCTAGCCACATGTTACCACCCTCTTCTCAAGGGTTTACAAGCAGATTTTAAAATAATAGTTGTTCTAAAATGTGAGGATACCTGAAGGAATTCTGACCTGGGGGATTTGCTCTTGAATTACCCATATTTGCCAATATGACTATTTCTAGTTATCCCTGCCTGAAGGTGGCTCATAATTGCAGGCGATTAAAGGGAGACAGGCCATAGCTGCTGGATGTGGCTGAGAACAGGCTTCTAAAGCAGCATCACATACCTACCTGCTGGTCCTGGCTATAGGGCTCAGCCCCTTGAACCTTTGCCCACCGTCTCCTTTTGCCCCTCTCTTGATGTCTGGCCAATTAATTCAGTTTTATGTTCATTTTGACTATTTGCTCACTTCTGGCCAGTGCTACCAAGAGGTTCTGGCAAAAGCAAGGACTCAGATGTCAGATGCCTGGATTTAATTTTGATTCCACCACTGGCTTCCTGAATCTCAGTTTTGCCCTGAGACAGGGATAGAATGTATCTCAAAGGTTGTCAAGGGTTGCTGAGATACGTACGATTCCTGACAAATATTTATGCTCAGTATATGCCTCCTGTTGTTATCATTATTATGTGTTTATGCTTTTAAGCTTGACCCTATGTCACTGTGGCTTTATGACCTGTGCTGCTTTTCCTGCTTAATTCTGTGGCACTGAGGTCCTGTCCCAGCTTTTCTTGAGCCGAGGACACTCCGCTCCCCTTGCTTCCTCCCATGGAGACAGGGATCCTGAGCTTAGGAGAACTGCTATTTTTCTATTAGCACCAATACATTATGCTTTGATCTCAGAGGAGAGCAAGCACTCTACAGATCCATTACTAAGGGGCCAGGTGAACAGAGCAACTGAGTAAACACTATAGATCACCTCCTGAATGATTTGGATTTAGAAATCAATATTCATTATCAGTGTGGCTAAAGTGACTGAATCAGTTGGCTATTGTTCCACTCATTACTCATTAACTGATTGATGGTATGATCTCAGAATCCCCATTTCATGAACAATTATTTCAACTCCAGCAAAGTGGACATGAAACTTCCTTTGTCTCCGGCCAAGTTTTAGGTTCAACCACTGTGTGTTTTAATTTTTTATGTCCTCTTGTAGAGAAATCTCATTCAGTTATTAGGTTGAAATATTTTCCTCTGCCCCAAAGCCAAGTATTTGTGCTATTCTGTAGGTTAGAGAGGCCAGGCTTCTGGGGCCTCCAGGAGAACCACAACAAAACTCAAATAATTTCTTTCCTGCTCATACAAAACTGGTGGATAGAAGATTTCTGTCTTTGTGAGACTTTGCAGAATGCATTTCAACACTCTATAGAATTGGCTGGTGAAAAGTGGGGTTAAATAACGAAGAAAATTGCACACTGCGAACAAAAAAGCTTAAAAAAGATTTTTGCCTATAGCATAAGGTATAGAAAAATGCCTCTATTTCCAGATGAATCAATCTTAGCCTTTCCTTAGCATTTCCTTTAACTATAAGTAAATGAGGAATCTAAATCTCCATTAACTTTGAATACCTATGCTACATCACTGTAAGCAATGATTTGTTCTTTTGTCCCATGGATGAGCTGAACACAGGGCCTTACTTTAATATGAAATACGCTGATTTTGTTGGATTCTATTACATTCTCATACTGCTAAAAGATCTTTTCATGTTCAAGTTCCAGTGTGTTTTCAAAGTCAGGTTTTTTTCTTTCAAAAGGAAAAGGGTCCCCTGTGGAAGTTTATGAAAGCTGACACATTTTCTTGTAAAATATCCTTCTGAGACCATATGGTTTATCGGTAAGCACATATTTTTGGACCTTTAAAAATGAGTATTATGAAATTAACGTGAGATGTTTTTAGAAAAGTGAATGCCATTGACTCTGTAGGGCAGAATGCCTGTCTCCTTTGTGGTTGTTACTCTTTATAATTCCCTGCAAAAGGCATTTTCAGATAATTAAAAAAGGTATTTGGAACAAAAATACTTATCAAAAGAGGTTATATAACAAATGCATGGCAGCCAGTTGTCAAAGTTAAAAATACCCATTTATTTTCCCCCAAAGCTATTAGATCTATTACCACCTAATTGCTTGGAAAATTCATTTTCTTTTTCTGAAATCACAACCTTAATTGAGGTCTGAAAGCTCACCACGTGCCTCTTAAATCAGTAAACCTAACTTTTTAAAAAATTCTTCTATAATTTATCTTTGTGGCCAAGAGCATATTTTTTCTTTGAGATAGTTATGGCAGCTCGTCCTAGCAGAAAAGCACTGTTTCTGATAATGCATATTGAGGGCAAGAGTTCGCAGCAAAGTGAACAGATATTAATGCAAGCATATTATTTAATCACACTGAAACCAAAAGATTTTTAACCAATTTTTGTGGTATTTTATCCTAAATGTCAAGATGGGAAACACAAATCTATTCGTCATTCTGGCTGTGGAAATCTGCCCTACATGTCGCCATCAGCAAGAGTAACGTGTGTAACAGATACAACCTATTTGTTGTTATGTAAACTCTGAAGAATGTACATAACAGGAAATAATTTTCAGCTTTGGTTTATGACAGATCAAGCATCAGTGGTGATGAGAGTATCTAAATCAGTGCCTGAAATCAGAATTATTTTTAATTACATAAAGGGGATGAGAATAAATGTGATTAAAATAAATGATCCTAGAAGCAGTCATTCAAGTTAGGGTTGCTGTTTCAAGGAATTACCTTGGAAATCTATAAACGAATTTGGAAGATTCTATCAGTTTGCAGAATGTTTTTGAAACTCCTCTCTCAGAATTGCCTCAGAGTTAGTTTATGACCTACTTCTCCTTATTACTTTATTTATTTATTTATTTATTTATTTATTTATTTATTTATTTGTTGGTTGGTTTTAAGAGTTTATCTGGAAAAAAGAAATAAGATTTTACTTGAACAAAAATCAATTGGAACCAGCAGCACCAAACCCAAAGTGATTAGGAGGGCTCCACTGTCAGGAGCTCTGGGAGAGACTTTTATAGGGAAAAGGCTCAAGTAGGGAAATTATTGATTGGCTATGGTGTGGAGTCTAGTTGGCTGTTTGTAATTACTTGTTCTTGAGCTTTGATTTTGCAATGTTGAGGTACTGACGGGATTGGGTTTTGGTTTGCTTACATAGGCTGCCATGGCATTAGAGTCACATCAGTCTAATGGCCTCCTTATTGAATTAATTTGATAATGCCCACCTTTTGGTCATCTTCTCATACATGAGAGATTGACCAAAAATTTGGTATTAACACCACTCTCAGTCATCATTAGAGTTAAGTTGATCTTTTCTCATTGTGAAACTCACAGGTCAAGATGTCAGATCTGGGGAAGAATTGTTTTTGCAGTTTGTCTCTTTGTTTTCTTGTTTCTGTTTCTCCAAGTATAGTGAGATCATCCAATGTACTGCTGATGCTTATGCACATGCATTTTAGACGCATAGGAGAACATTGTGTATCAGGGAGACTACAATGATAACTATTAGGAGGATAATACCAAAAGACTGATGTGTGCTCCTTAGCCAGGGCCCCTAACAACCAAACCAGTCAGTATCAAATAAATCAATGTAATTACCTGAAGTGGATCAACCTGTTTTAGCCAAGTGGCTTGTTTGTTAATTTCCTATATTTACCACAATAGCATAGGTGTTGATCGAGCTACAGCAGAAGATATTTGCCACAGTACTGATTTCTTGTTCAGCCAATAGGTAATCTAAAGCAACTCTATTCTCTAAACCCACCTTAGGAAGAAAATCTAGGGACTTGTGCACCTACAGCCTTAACTATTCAGTGATAGTTGCCAAACTTAAGGAGCACTGTCTTCCCATGTGTGAACAGAGAGAGAGGAAAAGCAAGTAGCAAAAAGGCAGCAGTAATAAAGATTCTATGTTGGAGATAAAGATCTTGATCAGTGATCTTGGGAGAGCTGTCTACTTCAAGATGCTCTCTGCTTCTGGGGAGAAACTTCCCCAATCAATTTAAAATTTAGATCTCCAGCTAGTGTGTGGCTGGAGGAACCCTTTTTGATTGGGGGATGTGGATCCAAGGTTCAAGTATGTGAAGTTTGGCTGCTGTTTGGGTGGTGAGGAGGACCTGGTATGGTCCCTTCCAAAGTGTTCAAGGGCAGTCTTTTTTCTTACTGATTCCAAATCAGAGGGGTGGGAGAAAATTGAAAGTGTTAGCCTGGAGAGTTATAGGATATTAGGAGAAAGTAGAGGAATTACTGATCCAGTTTGGTTTATAGATACTTAATAAAAATCAAAGACAATGAATGGCACTAGAATCTGGTATCCACAAAGTTGTGTTATAATTTTTTACAGAAACATAATTTTTCCCTCTACAATCACCATCATCTGTATCAAAGGTAGTGACAGGAAGGCTAATTTGTTTATAAAATAAGTCTGTCGGCCTGATTATTTACAGAAGTACGGCAAGAACAGTGATCATGCAGATAGGCTCTTTTTAAATCTGCTTTGCTGGAACTTTTCATAAAGAATCTTAAACTAGACTTTTAAAAGGCTTTCTAGGGTTAGAAGCCAAGCCAAGAATTCACCATCAGACTCTGCCTGGAATTTCTATAGATTTGGGTGAATTCTTCTCTTCTGGAGGTTGCCTAGATAACCTGAGGTTCCTGGGCCTGCCAGGACTTGACTTTTCATAGTCATGTGGTAAGACTGTTGGGAACTTTGTAAGCCAAGGTACAAGGTCAGGTTTTCCAAGGGGCTTTTATTGGCTCCATAATGTCCACCTTAGTTCCTTAAAACTGTTCTGATTATATCTGATTTTATGCATATTCTCAAATATGACTTTCTAGTCAAAGCCTTAGTGCCTTAGTAAAAACCAATGTTTCCAATTATATCTTGTTACAGGGAGAGCAGATTCTCACTGAACTTATGCAAATAACTGTATTGTCATGAAAATAAGAATATTCAATAGGTTTCTGAATTCTAGATAAATCAGGGACAAAAAAGAAATGTTACAATTTTGTTTACATAGACATACTTTACTGTAGGTCATAGATAGCTTATGAGAAAAGTGAAAAAGTTTTCCTTAAATCTGCAAAAATATAACATTAAGGAACCAGTAATATTTCAAAGAAAATTTATACAAAATATAATCATCTTCATCAGTTCATTCAATGTCATATTGTTGATTCTGGTTCTGCGTGAGTCCAGTTTTTTATTAGTTCTAAAAATTCTTATCTAGTTCAGTTTTGTGATCTTAAAGTTAACAGAAACCTATATCCAGAGTACTTGTCAGAGTCCTTTCCATGAATTTCTCTGAAGATGAAGCACCCTTGCAAAAGAGTAAGACAATAACTAAATGACAAAAAAGACTTTAAAAATGGTCATGGTTAATGAATGATCTGATGAGAATTCATTTGACAAGGAAATGTAGTTATTTCTGTGGCAGACAATAATTTAGGATAATAGTCGGACAATGAGAGTATTGACAAGTTTCCAGAAACTTTAGACAACTTCTGGGATACACATGTTAGTAACATATCCATACACAGATAACCTAAGATCTGCCGTCTCTTTTTATTTGACAATGCTTCCCACATAATTTACCACGCCAAATACACCACCAAATAAACCTAATAGTTTAACATCTCTCTTTTACAAGGTGAGGCAAATCCTTTGAGACTTTTCAGAGACCCTCTGGGAAATGTCAAAGTAACTTTGAGGTAAAAAAGACTCCATTTAGAACTTTATTTTGAGAATTTGTCAAAAGTTTGAGCATTTGACTACATAGACTCTCAGCTCATTATGAAATAGTACTTAGCTCGTTATGAATAATACTGAGCTCTTTCAATATTGAGAAAACTGGCTTTTCTTAAGGACTCAAAGACCTGATAAACACAGCATGAAACACAGCAAATTATTTTGGTAAGACACAAATCTTCCTTTCCAGGTAGATTACCCAAAAGGTAGAAAAACACCTCTCACATTCTCTTACCAAGAGCAGACCAAGAAACCACTGTCCTTTTAACAGAGAGAAAACAAAAGTCTAATTTTGTGCCAATGTACTTTTGGTATTAAAACTCATACTTTGGGGTATCAGTTAAGCGTCTGGGTCTTCGTTTTGGCTCAGGTCATGATCTCAGGGTTCATGAGTTGAAGCCCCACATTGGGCTCTGTGCTGACATTGTGGAGCCTGCTTGGGATTGTTTCTCTCTGCCTCTCTCTCTCTGTCCCTCCCCTACTCTCTGTCTCTCTCTTTCAAAGTAAATAAATTAATTAAAAAAAAACTCATACTTTAAAAACTTAAATCCATTCCAATTTTGTTACATTGATGCATAAAATTTCTTCTCAAAGATTCCTTGTCCATGTCCCTTCTATATACATATATAGCATAATGCATACTTGTTGAGTCTATGCAACAAGTTATGCAACAAAGTCTATGCAACAAACTTACTATATATATATATATATATACACATATATATATATACACACATATATATACATATATATGTGTGTATATATATGTATATATACATATATATATACGTATATATACATATATATGTGTATATATATATGTATATATACGTATATATATATGTATATATATATCTCCAGTCATGTTTTGTCTTATGTTTTTTGTCTTTCTCTTTCTGGAACAACAGTTGTTCATTCTACTTTCCTTACTAACTTTCATACAAAGTGGTTTCCTTTCACCCTTATTATTTTTAAGTAATTTTAATTCCATATATTGATTAGAATTCTTAACTCTTAGAATCCTTTATTCTTAATAAAAACTAAGAAGCAAGGACTGTTACAGTAGCATTCTGTGGATTGGCAACTTGATAAATACATGTCACAATTTCTAGAAGTACATTCTTCCTTGTAATAAATTTTTCAGTGTGGCACAAGACATGTTTACTAATAGATCCAAATATTTCTAGTTCCTTTGTAAGAAAGGAAGTCAACAGTAGATAAACCTATGCTCAGTAATTAATGTTTCAGTAACATTTTATAAGTTGATATCTTATTTGGAAATGGTCTGGATATTCAGTGAATATCCATCATTCAACTTATCTCAGTATAACTTTAAGGTTTCAAGTCACCAAAAGATTTTGGAAATTATTGTTAAGTAGACATACCATAAAGCACAATTATTACTGAAGTTTTATTTGTAAACTTTTATTTTACTTACACCTATTTAGTTTATTTGTCCTTAACAATTATGTTTAGAGAACTCATGAAAATTTCATGAGGTATTAAACAGCTAACTACCATCTTACGTTATCTTTCTTGCTAAAACAAATTCTGTAACAGAGATAGCATGAGTTTATTTGACCATTAGGAAACCTAAGTAGAATAAAAGTATTATATTTGGTGTTGGTAACTAATGACATGCCTGTTTTTATTAAATCAACAAACTTAAACTAGCTTTTATTTACCAAAGATTATCCTAGATCATGTAAACTTAAAATTCTTTAGGGTTAGATACTATATTTCTGAGAGTGTACTTGATTTATTTAAATGCTTGTTTGTCTTTAAGTCAATTAAATAGAGTTCTTTATAAATTAACTTTGATAATACCATTCAGAGGTACAAAAATATCACACATCTGTAACATACATACACAGAGGTCTTACAGCTTTCATGTAAAAATTTTAGCCATGAGACAGGTTGAAAGGTAATACAAAATTCCCCAGTTTATAAAAGAATGGTTGGATTAGAATTGTATTTATGGCAGATAGAATAAGTTAAAGTCACCTGCTCAGATGGTTGAAAAAATGTTTTAGTGTTACTCATCTTTGTTTTTTTTAATTTTTTAAAAGTTTATTGATTTTGAGATAGAGAGAGAATGAGAATGAGTGGGGTAGGGGCCGAGAGAGAGGGATAGAATTCCAAGCAAGCTCATGCTGTCAACACAGAGCCAGACACAAGGCTCGAATCCATGAATTTTTTTTTTATTGAAATATATTTGATATACAATGTTACATCAGTTTCAGGTGTATATCATAGTGATTCAACAAGTCTATGCATTATGCTATGCTCACCACAAATGTAGCTATGATCTATCACCATAAGACATTATTGTAATACCGTTGACTATATTCTCTGTGCTGTACCTTTCATCCCTGTGGCTTATTTGTTCCATAACTGGAAGACTATACTTCTTACATCTATCCACCAATTTTGCCCATCTCCCTACTCCTTCCTCTCTGGCAACCAGCAGTTTGTTTTCCATATTTATGGGCTTGTTTCTGATGTTTGTTTTGTTTTTTAGATTCCACATATAAGTGAAATCATATGGTATTTATCTTTCTTTGACTTATTTCATTTAGCATAATATTCTCTAAGTCCATTCATGTCATGAATGGCAAGAACTCTTTCTTTTCATGGCTGAGTACTATTCCAATATTACTATACATATATATATGTATAAATATATGTACACATATAAATATATAAATATAAATATAAATACACACCCATCTTCTTTATTCATTCATCTGTCTATAGGCGTCTGGGTTACTTCATATCTTGGCAACTGAAAATAATGCTGCAATAAACATAAAGGTGCATATATCTTTCTGGATTGGTGTTTTCATTTGGGGGGGGGTGTAAATACCTAGTAGTGTATTATTAGAATTGCATGACATTTCTAGTTTTAATTTTTGAGGAACTTTCATACTACTTTCTATAGTGGCTGAGCCAATTTGCATATTCCCACCAACCAGGCACAAAAGTTTCTTTTTCTCCACATCCTCCCCAACACTTCTTTCTTTCTTCCTTCCTTCCTTCCTTCCTTCCTTTCTTTCTTTCTTTCTTTCTTTCTTTCTTTCTTTCTCTTCTTCCTTCCTTCCTTCCTTCCTTCCTTCCTTCCTTCCTTCCTGTTTTTCTCTTTTAGAGAGAGAAAGACTGTACAAGTGGGGGACAGGGGCAGAGGGAGACAGAATCTTAAGCAGGCTCCCCAGTAAGCACTCAGCCCAATTCAGGACTTGATTCCACAAAACTAGGTTCACAACCTGAGCCAAATCAAGATTAGGATGCTCGACCGACTGAGCCACCCAGGAGCGCAGTAAAAATTCTTACCTTTTCCTGTTTATTGCCAGTTTTCCGGGATGTAGTCTATAGGTTCTAGAGTGAGTGGGGTGTCTCAGTGTGTCTCATCCTGGTCATCTGAAAGTATAGAGAAGAAAAATAATTTTCCCTCTTCCCTTTTAGAGTGAGCACTTGGCCGAGACCCCTTTTTGTCTAGGGTGCCTCCTAAACGGATAAGTTTACCCAAGATGGTTAAAAGTTCTCCACTGTGAACACTCTAATTCAGCATTAAACAATAGTTTAGCTTAACCTGCTTGTTCAGCATTAAAACAAAATTTTACTCACCTGAGGCCTCATACTTGACTGTGTCCTGTTTAAATCAGACCTAGTCTGTCCTCAGACCCAGTTCGGTTTTTAAGTAACACCTAGTTTGTCCTAGACCCAGTCCGGTTTCTAAGTTGGATCCAGCGCAGTTTCTAAGACAGACCCAGTCAGTCCATGGACCCAGTCTTTCCTGGACCCCATGAGGCTTCCAGGTTGGACCCAGTCTGACCTCGGATCCAGTCCAGTTTTTAAGTCAGACCTTGTCTATTCCCAGACTTAGTCCTTCCTGGACCCAATCCGGGTTCTTAATTGGACCCAGTCTGACTTGAGATTCAGCCCAGTTTTTAAGTCAGACCCTGTCCATTCCGGACCTAGTTCCTCCTGGTCCCAATTGTGTTTCTAAGATGGACCCAGTCTGACCCTGGACCCAGTCTGGTTTTGAAGGTGTGCCCAGCCTTAGTTTGGATTCAGTACTGTTTTCTAAGTCAGACCCTTTCCAACTCCGGCTAGTTTCTGGAAGCTGTTGGGGGAGGAGGCCAGAGGTGGGGGCAGGTAGGGAGAAGCTAATATAAAGTCTGAAAACGCATAACGCCAAAGATTTGGAACTAGGATCCAAAATCCGGGAACGGCTTATCCACCACCTCCAGAGGCAGCAAGAAAGCAGCAGAGTTCAAGGTACTTATATCTTGTTGCCTGTTGCTCCTGGGGGCTGCTGGGGGTCTTCTTCGGTTCCCTTTCCTGACACCAGAACTGTTAAAAGATAAACTGAGGAATATTAAACATTTTAAGAATTAATTTGCACACAAATTGATTCTATTTGGGCAATGCCAAATTGGAAGTGGTTTGGAATTCTGTTTTTACTACAGAGAGTGTTGCTCTGCTCAGGTCATCCACTTTATTACCCAAATTTGAGTCAGAATGAATTTTTGTTTGTTTAGAAATTTACAAGGCTGTGGTATAAGCAATTTCAAAAATATTTTTTGTAGCAGCATCCTCTCTGGAATGACTTTGTGCCTCGGCTTCCACCCCAGGATGACTTAGATTTAAAAGTGAGAAGGAAGCTCCGTGATTAATATACATTGCTCTCATTTAATATTCACAGAAGTCCTACGAAGCAAGTATTATCCCTGTCAGTCAGATAAAGAAATAGAATCAAAATGTTTAGGTGATTTTAGGGGCGCCTGGGTGGCTTAGTTAGTTAAGCATCTGGCTTCAGCTCAGGTCATGATCTCGTGGTTTGTGCGTTCGAGCCCCATGTTGGGCTCTGTGCTGACACCTCGGAGCCTGGAGCCTGTTTCAGCCCTTCCCTCTTTCTGCCTTTCCCTCCCTCACACTCTGTCTCTCTTTCAAAAATAAACAGTAAAAATTTTTTAAAAAAATGTTTAGGTGATTTAAGACCCCTTGGAACTAGGAGAGAATTGGGATGTATCTGGCATGAAAGTTCTGCTCCTTCTCATACTCCCTGTTGTTTCCTTCCAGAGTGACAACATCATTTTGCAATGCTAAGCTCTGTTGTGTTTGTGAAAATTCACATTACTTTTTAATTATGTTATACGCATACATCTCTATGTGAGCTTGGACCAGTGCATAAGAGATATTTTTAATATTGTTTGTGATTATGCAGCTTGTAGAGATGAGGAAGGTGAAGAAATGCCATTTGTTTATGCATAGCAAGCACTATGATGGAAAGCCAAATAACATTGGGCACCGTCGACAGTAATAATATTTTACTTCCTAGTGTTGCAAACATTTGCTTCATTAAGCAAGATCAAACAAATGAGCCAATGTGAAGTAAGCCTATTTCTAACCAGCAGGACTGAAGAGTAAATAAACCAATGAGAAGTGAGTTTGTGATTTTAATGTAGGCACCTTGGGAAGATGGAACAGAGGTGATTCAGGCCTCTACTTTGTATAAGTTTGAAGACAAAAGAATCCATAAGCACATTGAGTCCTGGTCTCAGGATGAGCAATTTAGTGGGGAATGCATCTTGCTCAAATGACTTGACTTTTGGGAAAGTAACAGAAATTACAGATATTTAACCATCTATTTATGGTCCAAAAGAACCATCTTTCCATGTTTCGCCAACTACATCAAGCCAAAAAGGCTAACGTGTATATACTGCTTACTGTGTGCCAAGTGAGGTGACCCAACTCATCCTGGTTTGCTTGAAACTTTCCCAGGTTTCAAACTGAAAGTTCTGCACCCTGAGAGCCCTCTCAGTCCTGGGCAAACTAGGACAATTGGTCATAGATGTCAGGTTCTCTTTTAAACACTTCATATTTAGTAATAGTTTTATATGTACTGTTGTCATTTATTATTTAGTATCCTTATTTTACAGAGGAGGAAATGCTTGCATAGAGAGGCTAAGAAACTTGCCTGGGGTCCTACGACCAGTAGTAAGTGACAGGCAGGATTTGAAATCAGGCAGGATGGTTCACTGTCAGGCTGCCTCCAAGTGGACTGCCTCTAAGAGTGTCCTGCTTTGTAACAGAGGAAGAGAAATTGTTGGGGATCAAATAATGGCTAAAAACCTAGTACTGTTCTCGTGGTGCATATGTTGGGTATATAGGCAAGAAAACAGGCAAGCACTGGGTCTGTAAAAGAAGAGAAGTTCCTGTCAGAAAGTAAGTAGAGGGAGCTCTTTCAGCCTGTTGGAAGGTTAATTAACCCAACCTGTGTGGTCAGGGAAGGCATGAAATACTATACAGGAACCCAGTCTCCTGCTTGACATTGTGGTTGCTCAATAAGCCTTCAATAATGGCAGCTATAGGAGAATGGAAACCAGTGACAGTGGCTGCAGAAAAGTGGAAATTGTTGCAAGGGAGGAATATGAACCACTCAGGACTACCAGGTCAGCAGAGGACAGCATGGGGAGTTTTGGGGTAGAATCAGTTACACTGTGATGGTCCCTAAGGCCATGGTAGTGTTTCTCTGCAGGTCTGTGTGGCCCATAGAAACCTGGGTTAAATGAATACATAGCTGGGGTTAAGTGATTACTGGGGATTTCTTGGCAAGGAGATTCTTAGACATATCCGGGATGGGCTGCCAATATGTTAACAACAACAACAACCCTACAAAACAACAGACAAACCAATTTGAAATCATTTTTTTCTGGAGGGCAGGAACTGTCCTGTGCTGTGCTCCGTTGCACAGGGATTAGCCAGTTTCAGAGCTTTCCCTGATCTGAAAAACTGTCAGCATTGTAATCTGCTGCTGTTTGTGTGTAATGCCTTCAGTTGGACAATCATGCACAGCCCTGGGGCACATTACATTCTTCCGGAAAGCTCTAAGAAATAACCACATCCAGGCCTTATCCAGACCTTCGTTGTTTTTCAGACATTCCCCAGGTGATTCAAATGTGAAGCCCAGGGTTTGACCCCAATCAGATCATTAACTTAATGAGGGACTATGACCTGAAATTGCTGGATTGTCCTCTTTTCTGTCTGTTGTAAGCAGGAGCCCAGGACACAGAGGGCATTATGGGGCGTTATGATGAGGAACAGTTGATGTGACTTAATGGAAAGTAGCAGATCATTGTACCACACGTGTTAGTGGTATTACCTAACCCAGAACAAATACTCAGTGAGGTCTGATACCGTCTTCCTGGGAGAGTCACTCAGTGCTTTATGTGCTAATTAAATGCGGTTAGAATTTAGCATGTTACAAATGTGCACATCATCAAAAGGATATAGTCTCCTTCAGAAAGGAAGGGATCATATCTTGGTAGACATATTAAAGGAAGTTCTCCACCTCCCAAAAGGGTAGTACTGATCTACAAGCACTGTGGACACAGCTCACTTTGCAAGGTGACACCTTATCTCTCATCTTTCCTTTGGCTTCACTTGTAATGGACCTCAACTCTCTTTCTATTGGATCAGTTGTGGTTATCTGTTATATACCACCTTTATCCAACTGACGTGCATACACTTGTACAGGCTGTAGGATTTTATTTCTGCTTCTGCCCTCATTGTGCTAATGAATGCCCTCTAATGTTTGGACCTTCTGATCCTGAATCCCGGTGGCTACATGGAGCCAGTGCTTGCTGAGCCTGGGAAGGTCTGGACAGGCTCTTCTCTTTGTTGCTTTGCCCACTTGGAATGTTTCTGCGTTTTAGCTCAACCCACCAGATCATGCCCACCAGGCTCAGTGTAGGCTGAATGAAGGTAAGATCCCCTGTTTTCTGTAGCTTTTGTTGGCCTCCTTGCCCTTTGATACCTGTAAGCTGGTTGAGAGCTGCCTTATTCCAGGAAGAACCATTATGCCTGACTTCCTACCTCTCCCACCTTCTCTGAGGGTTTAAATAGATCATAGGCAGAAGTTAATTGGAGATAAAAGTTTACAGTTAAGCAGGCAGGTTGTAGCACAATATCCATATAAT
The DNA here is from genome assembly GCF_046562875.1 of Panthera onca. Classification (NCBI taxonomy): domain Eukaryota; kingdom Metazoa; phylum Chordata; class Mammalia; order Carnivora; family Felidae; genus Panthera; species Panthera onca. Next base: position 127,682,422 of record NC_138340.1, read on the forward strand.
CTAAAGTAACTGAGGTTCTCTCAGGGTCATTGAAATGTACAAAGGTATTCTTCCAATGTATTTTTTAAAACCTAGATAAATTGTGTGTCATATAAAATGCATTGTTAAAGTTTCCAATTGAGTCATTGGATTAAATGAACCTTTCAACACCTTTCAGAGGAAAAGAGATGGTATTTGGTGTGATGAAATAGTCAATGCTTGGCTTCATACTTACATGGTGCAGCAATCTTCAGGGAAGACTTTACTTAAAATGAAAAATAAAAAGAAATAAACCAATGAACTCCTGACTCTGTATCAGATATAATTTTTTTTTTTTTTTTTTTAATGACAACTTCTGGGATATTCCCGGGAAGGAAAATGGTATCTAAAACTCCTGGCTTCCTTTCATCCACTATTAAAATGATTTCTAATCCTCCTCCCCTGACCCAACATCCAGTACTACCTACTAAGTGATTAATTACTCAAATGCTAAAAGCTGTCTGGATTTCTCTCTTCTCTTCCAAAGCAAGTGTTACATTCTGCTAATGTCACAATTAGCAGGAAGCTGGAAGCCAGTCTCTGACTGGTGAACTAATACAGAGGAGTAAGAACAGATATGATTAGCGTATTAGAAAGGGTTTAATTTTCTTTTCTTTTTAATTTTCTTTATTCAGAACCTATGTTTTAGAGAAATATTTGAAAGATTCTTTCAGTTTGGAATCCATTTACATAGTTTCATATTTGTAGAAGAGTTTAGGGTCACTCTTAGAGATGCTTAATGTCCTTTGAATAACACTGTGCTGTTACCTTTATGGAGAATGACTACCGAGAGAAATTCCCGGATCCTACTTTGCCTGCATTCCAAAGTCCACTTGTCTCAAGCTCTTGTTTCCCTTGTCTCACTGTTAGACTTTTTCTGTGTCTTGACCTTCTCACTGATTTAAAGGTTATATTTTGTTCAAGTATTCTTGTCTGCTTGTTCCTCATTTGTGTATCTATACCATGATTATTTTTCTTAAAATTTAAAATAACTGTGGATAGGGGCCTTGCTCCTGCTAACATGGTGCTCTTGCTTATTCTCATTCATATATCCATATCATGATTATTTTTCTTAAAGCTTAAAGTATCTGAGGGTAGGGTCTTATTACTGTAAAATGATGATCCTGTAAAATGGAGGGTGATGATGATAAGCTAAAATAAGTAACCAAATTTGTGTATGTTAAAATGATTATATAAAACATTGAATCTTTGGATAAAATTTATATTTTAATTTATCAGAGCTTCTTGAAAATAATACCATAGGCACTGGTAACATTAAAATGTATAAAAATCTAACTCTAGATTTCACATTTCTAGATTTCTAGATTTCTAGAGTGAACTCTAGAATTCACATTTTTATTGAGCACCTACTGACTTTAGCTCTCCTGGGCTGTCTTTTTGTTCCAGTCCTACTTGGATGGGGTCCCAGATTGTCTTGCAGGCCCTAGAGGGGAGGAGGGAAGAGTAAATGAGGTGAGATTCTAGCATGCCAAGAGTTTCTGTGGCAGAGTGGAGGTGACCTTGTAGCTGAGAGCCATGGATAAACCACCTGGGCCAGGACCACCTGCTTTAGTGATAGAAGATGGGTTTAAATCAGATCATGAGGACTTAAGGAAACAGAGAGAGGTCAGATCATGAATCCTGTCAACTGCCAAATTTAACAACTGCCAAATTTAACAACAGAACACGGAGGGACAGTCTCAGTTTATGATTGCCAGTGCAGAGAAAAGCCTAAGGATGGAGAATGTAAATCCCAGATGACCTCCTACCGTCAGAAGGACACAGGAAACACACCTCATATGCCCAGATGCCCTCTTGCAGAATAGAAGGAAGAATCAGGACCTCTGAAAGACTGGGCATTTATCCAGAAAAGACTGGGTTCTCCAGAAAAAAGTAGATTAATTTACAAGATAGGAATAAACTCAGCTTTTATCACTACTAACCAGGTGGGTGCTAATGAGAAAGATTAGATCGGTTACAGACAAAATAAAGAAGCTGAATTTTCTCTGCACATTTGTGTGAAGTGAGTGACATTTTGGTACCCTTTTCTGTGTGTGTGTGTGTGTGAGAGAGAGAGAGAGAGAGAGACAGAGAGAGGTAGGGCAGTCACTGGGCAAAGGAAGAGGAAATAGTGCTATAGAAGGAAAAATTTGCAATTGGTGTTTGGGTAGTTCTGGCAAGCAGTCACCAGCGCTCCCCACCAACTTTCTCCCATTGCACATGAGCGCTGCCATCTGTTAGAATAGAATGAAAGAAGGGCAACTAGAAATAAAAGCAAGACACACAGGGAGTGTTATTAACATGATTTGGGGAATCATGAAAGACTTTATTGAAGAAGTAGTCTTTGAGATGTATCCCAAAAGATAAAGTAGAATTTCAAAAGGAGACTTTTCAAGAGCTCAGAAGCAAGGGAATTTAAAAACATTCTTGGGAATAAATGAAATGTCTAGTTTGTCCAAAGTGTAGAGAACATGGAGGGAGGAAGTGGAAATGTGTAGCCAGAAGAGGTGGTGCGGGGTCAAGCTGGGAGGGTGGGATGAGGAGTTTGCACTTTATTCTATAGGACTTTGGGATCTGCAAGAGGATTTAGCTCACCTCACTCTCTGGCTGAAGCTCCTTATTCACTCCTCTTAGACAACAACCTCATATCCTAGAATGGGTTGAATGACATGTCTTGTGAGGAGCATGGAATAAAAGAGGTTCTGAGTCAGGTAAGTTTGGAAAATGTCCTACATCAGATTCTCCTTTTGGAGATTTACAATACACATTTGCATGTTAAAAGTGCTAAGAAATCCTATGGTAAAGAGATCTGTTTGTCACTGTTTACGTTTTTAGACCCAGCATGTTCTGGATCCATTAGATTATGGCATACTTGGTTTTTTTTTTTTTTTGTTTTGTTTTGTTTTTAACATCTTTTAATTCTTATTAACATCCCTTAAAAGTAGTGCTTTGCCTCTTTGACTTACATTGCTCCAGTTCCTCCCATGAAAATTGCGAGTTCTTTATGCTCCGGTCTCTGTTCAATGAACTTCTTTTCTTTGAGTATTTTCTTTCTTTTTTTAAAAAATATTTATGCATTTATTTTGAGAGAGAGAGAGAGAGAGAGAGAGAGAGAGAGAGCGCCCGCGCGTGCGTGCGAGTGTGAGCGGGGGAGGGGCAGAGAAAGAGGGAGAGAATCCCAAGCAGGCTCCATGCTATCAGCATGGAGCTGGAGGGGGGCTCGATCTCATCCACCATGAGATCATGACCTAAGCTGAAATCAAGAGTCCGATACTTAACTGACTGAGCCACCTAGGCACCCCTTCCTTAAGTATTTTCTAAGCTGCAGTATTTCTCAAGACTCACCTGGTGCTTCTTCTTTAGAAACTTTTTTGTTTGCTGACCAAAGAAGAATTGTTTTTTTCTTTGGGGGGGGGGGAGGGGTCTCCACTGTACATTTTATGGTATATTTTTTCTGATTATTGGTTTTCTCCACTGTTCTTTGGGTCCCTTGAGGGAAGAATACATACCTTGTTAATTTCTATATTTCCATCATTTAAGACAGAGTCTGACACATAGTTTAGATTCAATGTAATAAAGTTTACATCAAATGTGTGTTTTCTTTTTTAAGATTTTATTTTTAAGTAATCTCTACACCCAACATGGCTTCAATCCCACAACCCTGAGATCAGGAGTCACATGCTCTACTGACCGAGCCAGCCAGATGCCCCTACGTCAAGTGTTTTAATTAGAAAGCTTGATACAACCAATATGCTTTGTGAAATTTTTAACCCTAACAACTTATTTCCTGGAGATGCTTTCTTTTTCTGAGGCCTGGTCTTGTAGCCTGCCATTTCTTGCTTTTTTTTTTTTTCCCTATGTGCCTTAGGCTCTCAGAGTAGTCACAGTGAGCTCTATACTTTTTGGCATGAAGGATAACTTCTAATTTAGGCCCAACCTTATAGGATTTATTTTGGGCAGAGTATGGAAATTATGAAATCTTAGTATCTGCCTGGCGCTATTCTACATGCTTTACATATATTATTTCATCTAACTGTCATAACATCGAAGGTATATATTTAGTTTCTCCATTTTACAGATAAAAAACTGAGGCTCAGAAAGGATAAATGTCACCCAGCCACAGCAAATGTCAGGATTTTTTTTAATGTTTGCTTATTTATTTATTTTGAGAGAGAGAGAGAGAGCAGGGAAGGGGCAGAGAGATGTGGAGAGAGAGAGAATCCCAAGCAGGTTCCATGCCATCAGTACAGAACCCGACATGGGGCTTGAACCCATGAACTGTGAGATCATGACCTGAGCCAAAATCAAGAGTCGGATATTCAACTGACTGAGCCACCCAGGCTCCCCAAGTATCAGGATTTTAAACCAGGTCTCTTTGCCTCCAAAGTGTATATCTTAACTCCTTCTGGTTGGATGCATTAATTTTTCTTTTTTAAAGTAGACTTTACTTTTTAGAGTAGTTTTAGGTTCACAGCAAAATTGAATAGAAAGTAGTATATATCCTCTGCCCTCCACAAGCACATCATCCCCTACCATTAACATTCCACACTAGAGGGGTACATTTGTTGCCATCAGTGGAACTTCCTACATTGGAACATCATTATCACACAAAGTCCATAGTTTACCTTAGGGTTCACTCTTGCTTGTGTACATTCTATGGGTTTTGACAAATGTATAATGATATGCTACATGTGTTACTTTTGCACCATTTCACACGTTTCTGCAAGCACGGTTCTTTTGAGGACTGATGAAATTCCTGCGGGTCCAGAATCCAGTTTCAAGAAACTTGATGCTCTCAGTTTACTTAGGAATGATGAGCTTCTGGAGATTGACCTTAGGTGAACAAGTCTCGTGGATTTATTTCTAAACAAGTGCTAACTTAATGTTCAGTGGGGATTTGCCTTTCTTGTCACTAGAAAACCCTTATCTAAGGCAGCCCTTCCTGTTACCAGACTTCCCAGGGATCCAAGTTGCTGACAAAGAGACAAACATGAACATATGAGATGATGGTAAAATAAATGGAGTAGTTCTGAAGGCTATTTCTTGGGGATTGTAGAAGACACTAGAGAATTACTCCTGCTCTATTAACCACTGAATGTGTATTTCTAATGACTTGTCTTCCACACCTCTCTGAATAAACCTCAAAAAATTATTCATCTTCAACTCTACATTTTCTAAACTTCATGCCAAATGCTACATCATGTTTGCATTTATTGTGAACATGTGGTCATCCAGGTTATCCAAAGTCAAAGCCCAGGCTATAGTGACTTATATTTGGACTTGAGACCTAAGGAGATTTAGGGACACCCTGATCTTTTCCCAAATGCCTCTCAATGGTCATTCCTGCAGAAGCCTAATCACATTCATTCCACATGAATTAATATAAATTTCAGTTGCAGGGGATGACTTTTCTAATTTTGTTCCCATTTTTTATGGGTGACTTTTACTTACACCTTGGAGTTTGTTATGCATTGATTATTCAAAAAAAGTCAGGGGGACCAAAAATCTCATCTTGTCTTTCCTATAGCAGGGTTCATCTGAGCCTGGGAAGATGGTGATAACATGGTATATATGTGTGGCAGCTAGTATGTGTTTAAGGTTTATTTATGTTTATTTAGAGTCTGGAATGAATGTCTCAGATATATTAAAGTAATACCAAAAAAATCACTTGGCCAAGTGCAAATCTTAGAATAATTAAAATAGCAAAAAATAAAAATAAAAACATCAATCCCATAATTTTCCTCAAAATCTGCCTTGCACCAGTTTCACACTGGCTCCCACCTTAGGCTGCTTGTGACATTTTGACAAAGTAAATTCCACCCTGTATCAACCTCTTTTGTGTACTTTAGGTTACTAGGACAGATTTATTCTCTCGGGTTCCTAAAACCAAGATCTGCCAAATTAAGTGTCACTTTCCATTGAGTATGGGATGTGAGCCACTACCTTCAAAGGGACATGGTGAGAACTCATTTTCCCAGGCTTCCAGGTGATAAGGCTTTTTGTCAGTTTTAAATTATCACACACAAGATCTGAACATATAAAAGAATGTTAAGTCTGTCACCAATGACTGCATTTGGTTCCAAAAATTAGTGGTTTTCTCTCAGGCTATTCTTTAATTATGATACAAAGCAATTGAAACTTCAATTTTAATGTTTGTTTATTTTTGAGAGAGAGAGAGAGAGAGAGAGAGAACGGGTGGGGGCAGAGAGAGAGAGAGATAGGGACAGAGGATCTGAAGCAGGCTCTGAGCTGGCAGCAGCAAGCACAATGCAGGGCCTGAACTCACGAACCGAACTGTGAGATCATGCCTTGAGTTGAAGTCAGATGCTCAACTGACTGAACCACCCAGGCGCCCTAGCAATCAAGACTTTTTAAAAACACACATCAAAAGTCACCTTTACCTCCTGGTTAAACTTCCATTTAATACTGTAAAACCTGTGCTGGACTGATGTCCCAAGATTGTGAATCTTCTTGACGGCTCTTCCTTTTAAAAAATACATTGCTATTTAATGGAGAAAAAAATTCCAAGTTGGGTGTCTATTTTCTAGTGGAACACAGTCATACCAGTTAGAAAATTGGTCTCTTCTACTTTGCAAGCACAAGAGTATAGGTTTCCTTAGATTTGTCCCTTTTGAAATTAGTGGCAAAATTAATGTCCCCCTTTCTTAATCACTAAGCCAGACTGGTATAGAAAAAAAGGTCTCATCATTGTATGCCTCTTCTCTTTTCCTTAAGATGCAGCATCAAATTAAAACTGTAAAAATGACAGTCAAGAAAATAATTACAGCCTGCTCATTGTTCTTGCCAGAGGAGGGATTGTAAGTAAACAAAGGAGAGCCCAGTTCTTCAAGCTATAATAAGGTTTCCCTTGTGTGTTTTTCCCTCTGGGCAGACATTAGTTGAGGTAAATCCCATTTCACTTAATAACGGCCTGGATTAAGGAAGTTTTTTGAAGAGACTAATTTACATAAAGTAAACTGATTTGAATGATTGGTGCTAGTTTGGATATTGAAAACAACACACACCTGCAATTTCATAAAATATTTTGGCTTGATTGGCATGCCTCAGGTGTTTCTTCCTCTGTGAATGAGGTTAAACTTTACGTACTATATTTATGTATCAGTAGAGAGGGCTGAAGAGAAATTTCCATACAAATAAATTCTTTGGCAACTAGTTATGTGGGACTTTGCCTAAAAGTCTGTACTTTCTTAAATTACAGAAATGTGAAACCAAAGATAGGAGGAAAAACTAATTCTTTTGAAAGTAAAGATTTAATGTTTATCTTTATAAAATCCTATACAATGGCTAACAGTATTTAGTTTCATAAAAAATGGATTAATATTAAGAATTTCTGTATATTTGGAAGTTAAATGCTTTTTGTGATATTCAAACAAAATTTTGTGAAAACTGTTTTGTTCAATTTTGTGAAAGAGCCAAGATGTAATAATAATGTGTAGTTATGTCTAGAGTTTCATAGCGTTTACGCAGAGGTTCTCGAACTCTCTCTGTAAATAGCAAGTACCCTTAGCGTCTGGTAATTTTTTCACTGTGTCCCTAGGCCAAAAAAATAACTAATATACCTATTTAGTAAGTATTTAGGCCCAAGTAACTTAATGGGTATGTATGCCCTAACATCAAAGAAGCCATTTGGAAAAAATAATACACTTAGAGTAAAAAGAAAAATAATATTTTATTCTTAAATTCCAACAATTATTTACTCATAGTATTGTATGACTGTTGGGCCCTGCATGCATTCTGAAACTGTAAATTCAGATAGAACTAGCACTCTCATTTCTTTTTTTTTTTTTTAATGTTTATTCATTTTTTGACGGAGACAGAGCGTGAGTGGGGGAAGGGCAGAGAGAGAGGGAGACACAGAATCTGAAGCAGGCTCCAGGCTCTGAACTGACAGCACAGAGCCCGATGCAGGGCTTGAACCCACGTACCGTGAGATCATGACCTGAGCTGAAGTTGGACGCTCAACTGACTGAGCCAACCAGGTGCCCCATACCACTCTCATTTCTTATTTCACATTAATTTTTGTTTCAATTTGCTTTTCATCACAGAAACATCTGAAAATGTTTCACAAAGATATGATACCATCACAGTAAATCCATATAGGAGATCCTAAAGCTAATACAGTTTTATATGTCAATTATATCTTAATGAAACTGGGAAAAAAGACATTAACATCATCAAAAGGAGTGTGAGTAGATATAAGATTGAAACTGGATTGTTTTGGAGCTGCAGTTTGTATGGAATCTGACAGTTGCCCCTGTGTTTCCTCTGACAATTAAAATATGCTGTTGTCACCCTTAGGAATTTGCTTTGTCTCCCCTGGGTGGCTCTGTAGTTTGAGAAGGGCAGTGTTTAGGACAAGGTATTTTAGAAACTTTTTAAATACATCTTAAAATGGCTTAACTATCCAAAGCTAAATTTCTAGCAGTGTTCTCAGTTCTGGCACTGATGTTAGTCATTGACTGCTAAAGAATGTATTGGCTATATTCATATACTCAATTACCATCTTTCTGTCATAATTACATCAATCTATTTCAGGAATAATGGCAATGTTTTGCAATTTAAATATTTTCAGAAAGATTGACTTACTTTAACTTTCCAGAAGAGCAGCATATAAGCAGCCCTCAAATGAATCAGAGACCAGGATGGACCCAGTTTTAGAATGGAATAAATGGCCAGATGAAGGAGTGATACCTGAAAGCCCCATTTCCTAAAGTATTACCTGACTCACTGCCATGGCACTCCTGTTTTATGCTTTGTTTGGAATTCTTGTGCTTGGAATTACACCTTTGTGAATACAAGAAACAGAGTGCATGGGGCTCAGGAGATTAGTGCTAACGTAACCATCTCATCTTGGAGACTACAGTGGATCTGGCCTTCTGCCTGGTGTGTTTCATGTGCTTGAATATCAGATTACCTGTCTACTACGTAGAGAAGACTAGAGTTGTGAGGATTGGATGAAGAACAGATAAGTAAAATTCAGAGTGCAGACTAGTCTTGGAGAAGGCAGGATTGGATCAAACATGAAATAGGCATGAAGCAACTTAAAGGCAAGAGTAAGATCAGGGGAAGGTTGAAGAGATAAAGAAGGACTGGGATCTGTAGATGAAATATGCCCATTTTGAATGGAGGAGATGGACTTCTAGGGATCAGCTACTTCCAGTTATTTACTAAACAATCCCATTGGGTAGTCTTTAAATTCTACACTAATAACTAATAGTGTGCTAGACATCCTCATATATAAATCTTTGTGTACCTCTCTGGGAATTTCTTTAGGACAAATTTCTAGATGGAGAATTGCTAGATCATAGAGTATAAGTGTGCTAAGACTTTTTAATTTTTATTTATTTTTATTTTTATTTTTTTTAAGTTTATTTATTTTTGGGACAGAGAGAGACAGAGCATGAATGGGGGAGGGTCAGAGAGAGAGGGAGACACAGAATCTGAAACAGGCTCCAGGCTCCGAGCTGTCAGCACAGAGCCCGACGCGGGGCTCGAACTCACGGACCGCGAGATCATGACCTGAGCCAAAGTCGGCCGCTCAACCGACTGAGCCACCCAGGCGCCCCTTGTGTGCTAAGACTTTTGATACACTTTGTCAAAATTTTCCTTAGAAAGGTAATAACCATTCAAAGTCCACCATTAGTGTATGAATCCTGGTGTCTTTGGGCAGGTCCACCCAAGACAGTTATATCTGTACATAGCAATGATAAGAGGGATCCTGCCACCCCTTAAAAGGTCAGAAATTAATTCACTGAGAAATACTAGATTTTCACTAAAAAAACAAACAGTAAGTAAGGTTTAATAATAATTTATAGATACTTCTGAGCATCTGTGAGTACAGTGAGATTCTGGCTACAAGTTGTAGTTCCTCCCAAAGGATGGGAATACCAAGCCAGAGTGGCTGAAGGAGTGGTCTCTCTTTGGTTGGGTTGGGATACTTCTATCTTGCTTAATAGAAGTGTGAAAACTGACCTCATTATTTTACTCAAAAGTCTGCTCTTCTTTCTGTTTTCCTAGCTTTCTGAATAGAACTACTATCCTCACATTTGGCCAACTCATACCTGGGAATTATACAAAAATATTACTTTAAGTCTGCACACAGACCCAGCAGCCAATTTTTACCAATTCCTATCAATTCTATTCCCTGAATATTCCCCAGTTCTAGTGCCCTCATTTACACCTTTGCCATTTCTTGTTTCTCCAATCTATTCCATTGACACTAGAGTGAAATCTCTGAAAGGAATACCAGATTGAGCCATGTTTCTACTCAGGATTCTGAATAGAAAAGAACACTTGCATGGTCCTATATTAATCATAAAGCCCTTTGCCATGTCACATCATTGGTATTACCTGTGCACTGGTCATAGTTTTCGTCCTGAACTGCTTGCCTGTCCCCTTTTGAGGTACCATATCCTGACGTGGGCCTATCCCTCATACTTTTAATGTATGATTTATCTTCCTAGGCACAGCCTCTCTTTCACCTTCCCACCTGATGCTCAGCACTGTGTCTCTAGCTTTCACTTCTTATACACTGTTCTGCCTATTATTGAGAATCTCCGACCTTGTTGCTGAAAGCTTCTGTGGGAAAAGATATCAAGAGTTCTACTAGAATCAATGCCTCAGTTTTGAGTGAAACTCTGTTCCGACTTGGCCCCCAGCCTGGGGAGGGACAAAGCTTTCCAGAAGAGGTTCAGGGATTCAGGTGTCTGAGCATCAGGATTGAGGATCTCTTGTACCAGAACCAAGGCCAACCATGATTCTTAGGGGCAAAGTCTCATCTTAAAGCTTTGTCTTATTTGTATTTTTTTTCCAAGATACGTATCATAGGAGTTCTGTAGGACAATTAAGCTTTTAGGAACAGAATTTCTTCCGCAGGTTTCTAAAGAATGGTTTCTATTAGCTAAATTATTTGCAAATGAGAAATAGTTTAGGATTTGAAAAAGGAGGAAAGCACAATTTCCTGACTGATCTCTCAGTCCAGTGATAATAAGGCAACAGCTGAAGTAAACTGGCTATCCTAATTTTAATGTTTTTCATGCTGAAATGCAATTGGTTAATGAAAGGAAACAAGAACGTTGCTTATGATAAAAAACATAGACACATATTTATCTATTGAAATACTTTTTCATCATTATGGTTAAAGAAAAATACTTAGAATAAACGCATTTTAAGCCAGTAAAGAATTGACATTAGTGTAGTTTACCTTAATAATATGGCTAAAATATTTATAATTTACCTGGTGAGTCTGAAGTGTTTTGCTGCCAATTGCTTTACAAGAATTTATTCTTGATTAGCTTTTCCATGAAAATTCTGACCATTAAATTTTCTTATGTTCATAGAAAATGAATATAAATATTTAAATAAAGTGGTGCCACAAAATGTGCAAATAGGCCTGCAAAAATCAAACTTGTATTTATATCTTTGTTATAGTTTTTCAAATTATCATATATACAATCCTTTCAGTCTAGGAAGATCTTATTGGTATGAATGAATGTTTTTAAAGGTATAAATGAATGAGGATGACTTAATTAGTTCCAAATAAATCAGAGGGTTTATTTTGTCAGGGATGGATGCATGGCAGACCTCAGAAGGAGATCATAGAATGGAGAGAGAAGGCAATATTCATGAAGATCCAAGTCCCAGAGAGGCCACATTAAAGAGATGCTCTCAAACATATGTAAATATATGATCTATAGTTTCACTGAGTGTCAAATAAATATTCACCAGATTAATGGTTAATAAAATGTCAAAGAGTGAGAGATTAGAAGGTATAAGATTACATTTCTTTAATGGGAAAAGAGAGAAAATATTTATGTTTAGGCAAATGTTGTTTATCAAACATATTGTGAACTTTTTCCAGATCAAAATAATTGCCTCTCACTAAGAAAAGCTTTCATTGACACCCCATCTTGAGTAATAAACATATTGTAAAACCCATTCGACTGATTGATAGTTTTTGGCTTTTAGGAGAGTTTTCAATAAGACGAAGAGTGTGGAGTGGAGTGAAAGGAGACCATCTGTTTCAGTGTTGAATGTAATTTTCTATTATTAATATAACAATTAGCAATTGATAATTGTTCCAGATAAAAGCTGAGTTCATAAATATTTAAAACAAGACAAGTGAGTGGGTTGGTTTGAAAAGTTAGAGGGGATTTGGATCAATGAAACCAGAATTTAGTGGTTATGTAGTTTGTGTTTCTTGTTAAATTCTGAGTGGTATTGAGATACAGAATGGCATTAAATTAATTTCTTTTTTTACTCTCATTTTCATGCAATTTCCCACATTATACTCTTTGCTATAAAACATGCCATGTTCGATTAAGGTGTGCTAGCATGTTGAAGCATTTTTCTACAACTCTGTTGAAATCTCGTGAATGAGGTCAGCTCACAGGGTCAAACTAATACATGCTAAATGCTTGTATGTAATTTTTTAGCTTGAGACAGGCTCAGAGGCATTTATTTGACGAACTCCTAAGAATAATTGGTTCTCCAAAAACCTTGACAGAACAGGCTTTTCGAGAATAAAATAAGTCCTCTTTCATTGCTTTCCTGTAGCTCATTTTAAGTAGCATCTTACAACAATCCCAATTTTAAAGTTACTTCTATTCACCCAATGAAAGTAACTTGTTTCTTTTGATCCTTTTGGTCCCTGGGTCTTTAAATTGCTTAGAGCTGTTCTTTCAAACTGTCACTGTTAATCATGCATATTTGTTTTGCCTGATGCTATTACTAGGTTGGAATTTACTAACTTCTTTGCATGATCCTGTTATGCTGATACACTTAACATCTGCTATAAATGATTTATTAAGATTTAGTGAAAATTATATTTCAACATATTTCAGGAGTAAACTTCACTGAAAACATAGATGGTTAACTCACATTTCAGTACCTCCAAACCTTATTAATTACAATTAAGATATAATTTTATATCATTATTACTTTGGAGTCCCAAGTTGTCACAACTTATCTTTCCTTTTATGGAGAATTTCCCCCTTACACACATTCAGAAAACTTTCATTTTATCCAGACAAGTACAGGCCTTTGGTTGCAATTTCTTTTTTAGATCAGATGTATGTTTCAGAGTATGGGAGATTTTTAGAGTAATATAAAGACCCAGGCTAGGAATTTAACCCAACAGTTGGAATGCACACACACACGCACGCACATACACACACACACACAGTGGAATTTGATGCTTATTATTATTTTTTTTATATTGTTCACACCAAAGGTTATTTATTCAAATGGGTAAAATCACTTGGGTCACTGAAGCTAATGTAGTAAGTCTAGCCTTTTATGTTAAAGCATTAGCTTAATGGATTAATATGTCTCTTCTGAATAAACAGCCCTCTTGAGAATGTTTCAGCTTGTGAGTTCAAGAACTTTACCATCCCCCCAAAGCATTAGGCTTAAATAGAGTTCTACTCCCTTGGGATATCAGCCTCACAACTGAAAATCAAGCTTTATAAGGGCCACCCATTGCATTTCCTAGCCCATGTTTCCTTTCCTTCCTTGTGTTCTCACTTGTTTCCAGAGACCTTGCAACAAAGGAGACTCTATTGTATACTGTTCAAATCTGTAACAATTTTAATTTATATAATTAGTAATTAGAGTATGCTGCTGTATCCCAAAGGCAAAAGCACCATTTATCTTTGGGCAGCTCAGTCTTTTGGAACCTGAACCACCTTATTGTATTTACCATAAGGGAAGGTTGTATATGTTTTTGTGGGGGAAATGGTTAAAAGGAACATCTCCAGAGTTTCCATGGGGAGGTGGATAATGGGGAAATGCCTTTTTAGTTAAGATAGTCTGTTGAACTGAATCCAGTAAATATTAGCTAATGTTAGTATTTTTTATTATTGCTAACAATAATAAATTTGCAACAACTTTCCACTACACTGACTGGATATGGACATCACAAATTGCTGCAGCAAGGCAGAGCACAGACAAGACAGGATATAGGCTCATAGAAAGAAACCCCATTTTAGTATTAGTAAATTAAATGTCACAGGTTGGGTCTTCTTTTTAAAGAGTACATTGAAGCAAGCATCCATAAAAATCTTTCAATAAATTTTTGTTGCTCAAAGCATACTTTGAATAATCATTAGAGACTGAGAATAATCTACAATAGTAACAAACAAAAAACAAAACAAAACAACAAAACAGTTGTAATCTGGGGGTCCATGAGTGAAAATTTTCCCTTAATATGTTTTGCTTGACTGTCAGGATGACTTAATAAATGAATTTGAAATTAAAGTGAAAACAACTTATCCAGATCTGTAGGCTGCTGCAAGGCAGTGTGTAGAGGGAAATTTATAGCATTAAATGCATATATTAAAAAAGAAAAAAAGATCTAAAATTAATAATCTAAGTTTCCACCTTGGGGAGTACCTGGGTGGCTCAGTTGGTTAAGTGGCTGACTTCGGCTCAGGTCATGATCTCACAGCTTGTGAGTTTGAGCCCTGGATTGGGCTCTGTGCTGATAACTCAGAGCCTGGAGCCTGCTTTGGCTTCTGTGACTTCATCTCTCTCTTCCCCTACCCCACTTGTATTCTGTCTCTTTCTCCTTCTCTCTCTCAAAAATAAATAAACATTAAAAAAGAATTTAAGTTTCCACCTTGGGAAATTAGAAAAAGCAGGGCAAATTAAATCCAATGTAAGCAGAAGAAAAGAAATAGTAAGAATTATAGCAGAAATCAATGAAACCAAAAACAGGAAATCAATAGAGAAGATCAACAAAACCAAAAGCTGGTTCTTAGGAAAGATCAGTAAAATCAATAAACCTCTAGCCAGTCTAACTATGAAAAGAAGAGGACACAAATTACTAATATCAGAAATGAAAGAGGGGACATCACTACAGATCCCAGGGTTGTTAGAAGGATAATAAAGGAATACTTTGAACATCTCTATGTCTACAAATTTGATAATCTAGATGGAATGCGTTATTTCTTTGGAAGACACTATCTGCTAAACTCACAAGAAGAGTTTGATGATCTGAATAGGCCTATATCTATTAAAGAAATTGCATCAATAGTTAATAACCTTCCAAAACAGAAAGCGCCAAGCTCAGATGGATTCCATGGTGAATTACCAAACATTTAAGGAAGAAATTATACCAGTTCTCTACAATCTTTTTCAGAGGACAGAACAGAGAGACTACTTCCTAATTTATTCTATGAGGTGAGTATTACCCTAACACCAACTAGATAAAAAAAAATTATAAAAAAAGAAAGCTACAAAGCAATATCTCTCATGAATATAGATGCAGAAATCCTCAACACAATATCAGTAAATTGAATCCAACAATTTATAAAAAGTTTTATACATGATGACCAAGTAGGATTTATACCATTTATGCAAGGTTGGTTCAATGTCAAAAATCAACTAATGTAATCCATTACCTCACCAGACTAGAAATGAAACATCATGTGATCATATCAATAGAGGCAAAAAAATGCATTTGACAAAATCCAAAACCCCTTCATGTTTGGTGGTTTCTTACAAACCCAAACATATTCTTGCCATATAACCCAGCAATTGTACTCCTAGTATTTTTCCCCAAAGGAGTTGAAAACTTATGTCTACACAAATATTGGCACAGGGATATTTATAGGAGCTTTATTCATAATGGCCAAAAGTTGGAAGCAGACAAGATGTCCTACTAAGTGAAAGAAGTCAATCTGAAAATGCTATACACTGGTCTTATTCCAACTATATGACATACCGGAAAAGGCAAAACTATGGGCATAATAAAAAAATCAGTAATTGGGGGGTGGGGAATGAATAGACAAAGGACAGAGAATTTTTTTAGGGCAGTGAAAATACTCTATATAATATTATGATGATGGATATATGTCATTATACATTTGTCCAAACCCATAGACTGTTCCTCACCAAGAATTAATCCTAAGGTAAACTATCAACTTTGGAGATTATAATGTGTCAATGTAGGTTCATCCTTGGTAAAAAAAAAAAAAAAAAAAAAAAAAAAAGTACTATTGTGGTAAGTGATGTTAGTAATGAGAGAGGCCATACATGTGTTTGGACAGGGATATGTGGGAAATGTCTGTACCTTCCTTCCAATTTTGTTGTAAACCTAAAACTACTCTAAAAAACAGTGTAAAAAAGTATAAAGTATAGTGTAAAAAAGTAAAGTGCCTCCATAATTTAATTTGTCTTTCATGATTAAAAAAAAAAAAACAAATTTAAATTTGAATTTAAATTACTTCAGTTTGCTACAGACTCCTCAGTGTCCAATGTTTTGAAATTGGCCAAGTTTATATCTTTATATACCTGTCTGGGCTTTATAGCTGGTTGAGTTTATGTTCTCTTATAATCGTGTAGTAAGGGTCCTTTTATCCTATTACAAAGATGTTTGTTTTATTTTTTTAAAGATTTTTTATTTTTAAGTAATCTCTATGGCGAACATGAGCTCAAACTCACAACCCCAAGGTCAAGAGTCACATGCTCCACTGACTGAGTCAGCCAGGCACCCCAATAGGAGGCCTTTTTAAAACAGTAAGAAGTTTCTAGAACAAAAAGAGAAAACTCCTTTAGCTCTGGCTCATTTTGAGTAGGAGCTGGAACTTACTGCTGTAACTTTTCTGTGGAGTATCTATAGATGCTTAGAAGTATTTATAAATGAACATTATTAGTAATGTTCTTATTAGGTCTTATTTTTTAATATAAATCTAATATTTCTCAGTGATCCAACTTTTGGCCTTTAAGAGATGGCAGAATTCCCCTGGCTATTGCTATGTACAGATAGAACTGTCCTGGGTGGACCCCGTCCAAGGATTCCAGTGCCATTTCTGGTATTCATTCCCATATATACTGATGATGGACTTTCAATTGTTACTACCTGAGGAGTACTTTGATAAAGTATATTAAATCTTAACATACTTATATCTGTGATCCAGCAATTCTCCTTCTAGGAATTTGTTCTGTGGCGATGATGTTTATTGTACATAAGGGTATATTTTTAAGGATGTCTACTTCCCTATTAGTTGTAAGAGTGAAAAATCACAACCTAAGTGTGTCAAAATCGGTGTTTATTAAATAAATTCCAGTACAGTAAATTAGAATTTACTACAGAAATTTAAAATCTTGATTAGTATATTTAGTAAGATGGAGTAAATATTTACAATAAAGTATTCTTTGATAAAAGTACATTATGTGTATGCTAATGAACTCACTTGAGTCTTTAAAAAGTCCGTTTAGAGTCACAGAGTAAGTTTAGAACTACGTCCCAAACGTTAACAGTGGCTCTCTAGGTGCGAGGAGTATGGTTGATTTTTATTTCTTCATTGTGCCTTTCTTTCTTGCTTTCTTTTTCTTTCTTCCTTTCTTCCTTCCTTCCTTCCTTCCTTCCTTCCCTCCTTCCTTCCTCCCTTTCTTTCTTTCTTTCTTTCTTTCTTTCTTTCTTTCTTTATATATTTTTAAGAGAGGGAGAGAGAGAGAGAGAGAGAGAGAGAGAGAGAGAGAGAAGGAGAGAGAGCAAGCATGAGCGGGGGAGGGGCAGGAAGAGGGAGACACAGAATCCGAAACAGGCTCCAGGCTCTGAACTGTCAGCACAAGAGCCTGACACAGAACTTGAACTCACGAACCGTGAGATCATGACCTGAGCCAAAGTAGGATGCCTAAACAACTGAGCCACCCAGGTGTCCCTCTTCCCTGTCCTTTCTTATGTGTTCTAACTTTTATTATTTTGTAATGAGAAAAAAATACCAAAAACAAAACCAAAACCAAAAAACTTTTAAAGAGTTATCTGTTGCTCTGATGGCTGATACTAGGCAAGCAGCATCACTTAAGGACTCCTCAGCAGGGCTAGTTTCTGGCTTTGCTCCTTGCCCCAGCCAGAGGACTTGGGCATCAGATCTCTGGAGAGTCTTTTCAGCTACAGGGCTTAATTCTCTGATTTTAAGATAATCATGATTTGTGGATCTCTTGTCATCTAGAGCAACTTTTCAATTGTAGAGGAATTAGAAGCTTTTCACTGTCAGAGCTAATGGTCCATACCAGTGCTGACACCCTGTAGAATAATTATGCTTTTAAGGGGAAAATTCTCTGTTACCCTGTGATGGTTAAGTACAGGATTGTTCTCTTCATTTCAAGAGGAGTGGCTCTAATTTAATGCTTCTGAATGATATTGAAGGGAAGAGATATTTGTTCTCAGAGGGATCTTTTTAATAGGATCACTGGCTTGAAGCAATGTTCCCTTGGAAACTGCTTAATGTCTGTCTGAGCAGCAGGGGTATTAGACTTTTAGAAGGCTGGTGCATGTATATATATGTGAATTTATATTGAAATAATTGAATAAAAGTATGAAAAAAATGCTTTCATATACTAAAATCTCAAAATGATACAATCATTATTTTTCTGAATAGAGAGATAATAAAAGAAGAAAACATTCAATTATTGTAATGCTTTCAAATGTTTATGTCATGGGGAAAATTTATATCTAAAATACACAACTCCCAAGCTCACACTAATTTTTAAATTCTTCTTTCCCTCCATGCTATTGGTTATATGAAGAAAATAATATATGTCATTGCAAAGTTGCTGGCTTGATAGAAGAGCACTTGCATATACGGTATTTTGAGGGTCTGGGAGGGTAAATTAATATGAAGAGTGTTAATATCTAGTGCTTTGATGGATATTATAACAGGAAAAAAGAAAGCTTATATTCACTAGATAGCATAGATAGATTGCATTAGAGATACAAACATTTCAGTTAATATTTTCAGATCACAATCTATAGAAGGTAAACATACCTACTAAGTTTTTAAAGGAATGTTGGAGAATGTCTGCCTTAGTGTTCCTAAATGACCAGTGTGAATGTGTGTCAGGGATGTGCAACAGGGCTTGAGAAAGTAAGAAATCAATTGCTGAGCATTTCAGATTGCCCAAATCCCTCTCTACCCTAAGGCATCATATCAGAGTTAGATGGAGGAATAGGAAGTCTTTTGCTTCTGAATTCTGAAAAATTCCCAGAAGTTTCTGCTCAAAACCCATGAAGTTTAGCTTTCTAAATTTATGAATGCAAATATCAGGATTCAGAGAACTGAAGTGGCATTACATAAAATTACCAAATTAGTGGTTGAGAAAGTTGAGATTGATTTCTCATCTAGCAAATAAACTATTTTAATTTTTAATGTAAAAATTGAAAGGTAGAGAGTTGGATTAAATATTCAATAGATTGGAAATATAGTGCTTCTCAAATTGCTTTACATTTTCTTCCCCAATTCATCCCAACCCTTTACTTGTCACTATGGATGGACTTAGTTGTCATGATTCCTACTGCCACAGCCCTGTGTTGTATCTGCCCTTTTGGTAAAGGAATGAGTGACATTTGAGAAAATGGTCTCTATGATATCAAGATGTAAACTTGATTGGAGGGGGGTTAAACCATGTTGGGAAATGAGTAAAAGAAGACAAATACATGTAGACTATTGCTTCAAGAAGTTATCACTGAAGAAGAGTGATAGTGGTAGCTGGGTACTAGAGAAAGGGTAAAACTCTTTGTGAGATGTAATGGAAAAAAAATAATGGAGAAAGATTGTAGAAACTTTTCTAGATGGTACTGATATTGTGTATAAAAATACTTTCAGGTTTTTGTTGTAGTAATGCTGCATAACAACTCCCCAAATCCAGTGGCTTGTAACAATAAGTGGCTTCCTTTCTTATGGGCTTGCAGGTTGGATATGACTTGCTGGGCTCTGCTGGGCTTCTTGGGCTTGGGTGCTATCTGTGGAATGGTTTAGGTTTGATCCACATGACTCTTATTTGGGGCCAGAAGCAACTCAAGGCATATTCTTTTCAAGGCAAATGCTAAAAGCATGAGTGGTCATGCCAAATCACTACAGCCGGTTTAAAGCTTCTGCTTGCATAATGCCTCTTTACACAACCCACTGGCCAAAGGAAGTCACATGGCTTAGCCACCATCAGTGAATAAGGGAAGTACTCATCTCTCACAGGTTGAGGGAGAGACCACTTACCTCTTGGTGATGAATTTCAGGGTTATATGTGACAAAGTATAATGTTCCACTGCTCTTCATTGGCATGTTCTTACTATAAAGGTACTTTTTACATTGACTCATAGTTTGGATTGGTGAGCTTCTGGGTTCCCACAGCTATGTTCATCATAGTACTTCCTTGCACTATGCAGTTGGAGTGTGCTATGAAATTGGAGTTTTCAAGGAGGCTTTTCTGAGATGGTGGCATTTGAATAAAGTCCTAAGAAAAGCAGAAAGAGCCATATAGGCAGAGATAAGGGCAAGTACAAGGTCAGTGGGCAAGAATGTATCTGTTGTGTGCACTGATCAGCAGTTAAGTTTGAGTGGAATGGAATGAGGGGGAGAATAGTAGGAGATGATGTCAGAGTGGTAAAGGAGATGATTGGTGGGTTAAGTAGAGGAGTGACACAACATAACTTATTTATTTATTTATTGTAATGTTTATTTTTGAGAGAGAGAAAGAGAGCATGAGCAAGGGAGGGGCAGAGAGAGAGAGGGAGACACAGAATCCAAAGCAGGCTCCAGGCTCTGAGCTGTCAGTACAGGGCTCAATGCGGGGCTTGAACCCATGAACTGTGAGATCATGACCTGAGTCAAAGTCGGATGCTTAACTGACTGACCCACCCAGGCACACCAATATAACTTACTTTTAAAGACTCATACTAGTTGTCACATTGAGAATACACTATAGAAGGATGAGGGTGGAAATTTGGAAACTAGTTAGGGGGTTATTATTATCCTCCTTTTAAGAGATGATGGTGACTTGGACCAAGTTGGTTACAATAGAGGTGATGAGGTCAGATTCTGGACATATTTAAAGGTAAAGGCAATAGGGTTGGATGTTGTATGTGAAAGAAAAATTGTGAGAGAAGCAGGTTTAGGGGATAAAATCAGTTTTGTCCATCACAAGTTTTGAGATTTTTGTTTGAGATGTTTTTTGGAAGATGCTGTATAGGGAGTTGGTGCAGTAGATTACATTAAATGGCTTCCCTGGGGTAGAGTACACTTCTTTGACTCATTGAGGCTGGGCTTGGCCATGTGACTTTCTTTCTCCAATTAATTGTTGGTAGAAATAACAGTGTGCCAATTGAGCTGAGGTGATTGGTGATATGATAAAAATGTGGCAATTCCTTTGAAGATGTCTCTCTCTGCCATACAAAGAGCATACATAACCCTTCAGGAACTGCTATTCTTGGAATAAAATATATGTGGAATAGACCAGAACTGATTCTGTAGCATGAAGCAGAGATGCCTTGGCATTCCTGAAGATAAATCGGGAAGAAATGCATCATCATAAGTCACTTCAGTGACCTGATATACATGAGGTATGTTACATAGCATTATTAAGGCAGAGTATGCCTAATGTAGTTAGATATTGAAACTAGAGTTTATGGGAGAGGTCAGGCTGAAAATATAAATCTGGGAGTTATCAGCTTATAGATTGATAGATCATTAAGAAAATAAATATGGATAGAGGAGAGATCCAGAACAGGAGCTCTAGGTCCCCTCCAGTGTTGTTGTCATAAAGAGGAGGAGGAGCCAGCAAAGGAAACTGAAGAGCATCCCATTGGTAGGAGAGAAACCAGAGTGTCCTGGAAACCAAGTGAATAAAGTCTTTCAAGGCGGAGGATTGACTCAGTCAGATATTGATTAAGTAATTGACTAAGTCAGATATTGCAGACATATCATTTAGTTTGAAGATTGAGATTTGATTTAGCAAAATGGAGATGAAGTTGACAATAGAAGTATTTGTGAATTGGTAATTTTATACCTAACAGAATGATCTAGTAGAGATGAAAAAATCAGGAAAGAGAGGGGAGAATTTCTGGAGCAAAAGCATTTACTTGAGAGATTATGGTCTCCCGTGCTCAAGTAGAGGAGTTGACTAGATGAAAGCATGGAAAATTCACCTCTGGTAATGGAAAAGTAAGGTGGAATACATGAAGCTGGGGTAGGTAGAGGTGGTAGCAGTAGTTTCTGGAACTCTTCTTTCCTTAGAGATACAGGAAGCAAAACTGAGAGTGAAGATGAGGAGCTGCTGGAGTTTTCAGGTGAAGGAATAGGCTTGAAAAAGTCCTTCAGGAGAATGAGAAAATTGAGCAGAGAAATACGGTTTACTCACCAGGCAGCCCTCAAAATATCTGAGATTAGTGATCATGATTTAAAGATCCAGTGAGATGTTTTTCTTCCACTATATTTAGATTCATAGATGTTAGGACAGAGCAGGTAGAGTGTCAGATTTAACTGTGATTAGAGTTTTGCCAAGTTAGAACCATGGGGCAAGAGGAAGAAAAAAGAGCTGAGGTTCTATGCGAAAGAGAGATGATGGTCTGTGGATTTTAAACTATGTAAAGAGGATATTAAATATATGAATAGAATGTGGGAAAAAGTGATAGGCCCTGATTGGGACTGGGATATTAGAGAACAAGAGGTGATGGTGGGAGAGTGGGATGCTTGATATTGAGCTTATGGGGGAGTTGCTCTTTTGGTAATGAGTAGGTGGCTGGGTTAGGAGGAAGACAAGATTATTAGAGGAGGTAAGTTCAAATGTATTGGAAGGATCATCAGGTGGATATTGAAATTACCCAGAATAATGACAAGCAGGGTGCTGGAAGTGAACAGTGACTTAAGAGATTAATTCTTCAAGGAGTAGAGAAGGACCCAGGTCTGTGGATAATTGCAACAAGGAGGCGTAACGGGTACATAGTCTGATGAGATGAAGCCATGCCATACCCTGGGGAGAAAACCAAGTCAAACTGATGACATATCAATACAAGGGATTTTGCTGACACTTTTTTTTTAATGTTTATTTTTGAGAGAGAGACAGCACGAGCAGGGGCAGGGGACAGAGAGAGAGGGAGACATAGAATTTGAAGCAGGCTCCAGGCTCTGACCTGTCAGCACAGAGCCCGACACAGGGCTTGAACTTGTGAACTGCAAGATCATGACCTGATCCAAAGTTGGATGCTCAACCGACTGAGCCACCCAGGTGCCTAGATTCTGCTGACACTTAATGGTGGATTTCAGAGGACATATTGGAAGTGTTTCAGGACTTGAGGACAGGTGGGAGATGAATTCATAAAAGAGTAAAGACACAGCCATCTGGTAAGAAGAGCCCAGGGATGAAGGCATATGTAGAGGAGGTGAGTCTGGGCTTGTTGAGGTGATCAATGAATCAAGAATAAAGGGATAAGTCTATCTCAGACTCAAGGCAGATAGGTTGTGAGAGTTAATGTAGTGAAGGATGAAGGTTGGTTTTATATGTAGCATGTAAAGTTTGGAAACCTTCCTCTTCATGTCAAGGATAATGTGGAAATAGGGGAAGAATGGTTTTATCTGGTGCTTGTATAGTTCCAGAGCATGGAATAAGGGTGGGGTTTTGTGAGTGTTTGGGGTAATACGTAATATTAGAATCATCTAGCATAATCAATTAACCCGGGCTCCTAATTTTCAAGGCCTTTTAGGTTTAGCATATGGGACTCTTCTTCCTCATCATAATGACTTTTCTCTTGATTATGTCATAAAAGCCATGGTTCAGTAGCCAGGTGTTTGACAATTGAGTTCAAAAACACAATATGTATTGAGAGCATGCATACAAGACAGAGTTACAGGGCTAGTTTAATCTATCGGTCTGTCCATTTCTTTATTTATTGTGTGGAGATATGATTGGGGGTGATACTGTCTACAAATGAATTACAGAGAGAAAAGAATAAATCAGGACCATGAATCCCCTTCCTTCTGTTTCTGACCATATTGTAGCCCTGAGTTAACTTTAAAAGTTGTACTGTACATGAGTTTTTTCAGAGGATCCTGCAGAATAATACCCTTGAAGAAGATTAATTTCACATACCTCATACTGCAAAGAACCTCTTTCCCCAATGGAAAGCTAGGAAAGATTGATGGGGTCATTTTGGCTGTTTCACAATAAAAATTTCCTTTGTTTTGCTTAGCAATTGGGACATAAATATACTTTATTTTTAAAGGTACATTTTCAAAACATTTACTTACAATGTACATTTACTTACAATGGTTAATTTTATGATAGGGTTTAAACTTTTTGCCAACTTTAATTTATGGTGTTAAAGTGTTGCATTTGAGTACTTTACTTAATTGGCTTCCAGAGAGTGACGGACGGGCATGGCTTAAGTTAATCAGCTCTGAATCTCTAGAGCAAATTTTCTTTTACCTTCTTTATTAATTTTATGCTTAGGGGTTGTCAGGAAATAGTATAAATTCCTTTGGGAATCCCATATTCTAGAGAAGCTAATGCGCGGAAAGATAATAAACTGTGTGCTTTTTTTGTACATCCCTCCTCCAGGATGAGATTCTTGAATAGTTATACCTTCATAGCTTGAGAAGCACCACTCTATTGTATTTAAAAATGAACTACATTTCAGTTCATTAAGAGAATCCTTTATTTTGGAGTCGTGAGGTAGAGGTTAGAAATACCTCATTTCTTCCTTTGTCTTTCCTGAGGAGAACCAGATCAGAGTTTTATTTTTTCTAGACATCCCCTCACATGGTGGAAGCAGCAAGGGAGTTCTCTGGGATCATTTTAAGGAGAGCATTGATTTCATTCATGAGGGCTCCACCCTCATGACCTACTAACTGCTCAAAACCCTACTTCCTAATATCACCTTGGGCATTAGGATTCCAATACGTGAATTTTGGGGGGAACACAAACATTCTGACCATAGCAATAGCAAACTGTATGTTGGAATTGGTGTGTGTTGTTTTGTGGAATTTTATTTCTCAGATGAAAATGTTAGTTGATTTTAGTGCATAACATAGTTTCTATTAGATAGTAAATTTATGTCATGGTTTTATTTGATAGAAATCAGGTTCACGCATCTCAAGTGTTTTCAAATTATCACTGAGCTCACACATGTTTTTAGACTTTTGTAGCAAATTAAAATGTGCCTTTTGTGGTAATTCACATAGTTTTTCTTATATGCTTAAATGAATGAAGTTTAACATCACAAAATCTGTAGGATTTACTAACGAAGTAGAGTATATTGTGGGTTCAGCCAAAAGGTACTTAGTTGAATGAGATAGAAGAGTTATCATAGGAATGATGGGAAGGTTATCATTGAGGTTATCTAGTTTTTCCTAAAGCTATGTGTATTAGGGTTCTTCAGGGCAACAGAACCTGTGTGTGTGTGTGTGTGTGTGTGTGTGTGTGTGTGTGTGTGTGTTAATTTATTTGCTATGAGGAATTGGTGCATGCAGTTATACAAGCTGAGAAGTCCCACTACAGAGTCTCCCCTCTGTAACTGGACATGCAGGAAAGCCAGTAGTGTAATTCCACTCTGCTGCTTTTTGCTCTATTCAGGCCCTCAACACATTGGACAATGCCCACCCGTATTGAGAAGGGCAATCTACTGGGTCCACCACTGACACAAATGGTAATCTCATCTGGAAACATCCTCACAGCTACACCCAAGAATAATATTTAATCTAGGCACCCTGTGGCCAGGTCGAGTTGACACATAAAATTAACCATCATATTATGTAAATACTTAGAGTACAGTTTAAAATAAAATAATATCAACATTCTTTATTACTTTATTTGTTATTTGTTTTCAAATTCTAAACTGCTTCTCATCCATCACTGGAAATTGAGCATTACATTATTGCCAGGAAGACCATCCACATTAGAAGTCCTGTTAAATAATCGAAGGTGATTATATTAGTTTCCTATTGCCTCTGTAACAAATTACCACAAATTTAGTGGCTTAGAATAACACAAACTTATTACCTTATAGTTCACCCTTGACTCCACTTTTCCTTTTTTATACAAGGTCTAATTTTGATTTAGAATTAATATTGTTGAAATGTCCATACTACCCAAAGCAATCTATAGTTTCAATGCAATCTCTATCAAAATTCCAGTGGCATTTTTCATGGAGAAAAACAATCCTAAAATTTGTACAGAAGTACAGAAAAGCCTGAATAGTTAAAGCAATCTTGAGAAAGAAGAATAAAGGTAGGGGCATCACACTTCCTCTTTTCAAACTAGATTACAAAGCTATAGTAATCAAAACAGTATGGTACTGGCATTAAAAACAGACACATAAATCAATGGAATAGAATAGAGAGCCCAGAAATAAACCCCACATATATATGGTCAATTAATTTTGACAACAAAGCCAAAAATATAAAATGGGGGAAGAATATTCTATTCACACAATGGTACTGGTAAAATTGGATATTCACCTGCAAAAGAATGAAACTGAATCCCTGTTTTATACCATACACAAAAATAAACTCAAAATGGATTGAAGACTTCAATGTAAGACTTAAAACTGTGAAACCCCTAGAAGAAAGCGTAAGGTCCTTGACATCAGTCTTGGCAATGAGTTTTTGGATTTGACATCAAAAGCAAAGGAACAAAAGCAAAAATAAACAAGTGGGACTACATCAAACTAAAAAGCTTCTTCATAGCAAAGTCAACCATCAACAGAATGAAAAGCAACCTATAGAATGGAAGAAAAATATTTGCAAATTACATATACAGAAAGAAGTTAAAATGCAAAATGTACAAGGAACTCATAGAACTTAATAGCAAAAGTCAACCAACCAAACAAAAACGACCCAATTAAAAATAGACAAAGGACCTGAATAGGCATTTTTCCAAAGAAGACACATGACCATTCAAACGGCCAAGAGACACATGAAAAGATGCTTAACATCTCTAGACATCAAAAAATGCATATCAAAGCCATAAGGTATCACCTCATATGTTTTAGAAGATCTATTATTAAAAAAATAGTTAAAAAGTTCTGGTGAGGATGTGAAGAAAAGAGAACTCTTGATGGGGAATTTGTGGGCAGAAAGAGCTGTGCTGCAGTTGTGAAGAATGACTGGTTTTATATTATGGAGTTGGGGGGCGGGGTAGAGTCAACAGGGAGGCCTCTAGAAGGACTTAAGTATGCTAAAGAGGACTCCTAAGATACCTGAGTCCTTGGCTATTGATGAGCTAAGGTTGTTTTTCTCTAGTAAGTCATTAACATTAGAATGGTAGGGGGTTCCTGGACAAACATTATACTCTGTATTTTCCTCAAGTATTTGTCTATGGGCTGCAGGTTATAAGGACATTTAATTTTACCTGCCATTTCCTTCTTGCCTTTGTTCCCCACATCACTATGGAGGGGAGGGTATACTAGGGGCTCCAGGAAACTGAGTCTATAGGTTTCTGGAGATAAGTTTTTTGATAAGATTGTCTTTTTCTTGTAATTTACTCAGATATTTGTAAACTCATGGAGACTCATGTCCTCCATGAGTGTGATCTCTGTCAATTAGCCATTTATTTTCTTTTCTTTCCTTTGTTCTTGGGCATACAGGAGTGCCTGAGGAATGGCACACATATCCCAATTGAGTGTGTGTGTGTGTGTGTGTGTGCGCACACACACTAGTTTGTGCTTGGCTATCAGCTTGCCTTATGGTCCCTCATCAATGACTGTACCACTTTCATTCAACTTTGTGGATATATTAACAACCCACTATATTAACAACCCACTGTTCCCTTTAAAAGGGTGAGTTTTATGGTATGGTTATATTTCAATGAAGACATGCATAGACAATAACTAATAAGGAAAAAAATTATTGATAACTGCTCTGGACTGGGCACTGTTTTTGTTGCTGGGGATTCCTTAGTGAATGAATGAAACAAAGTAGAGCCTAATTTGAATGGGAATAATTCTAGTGGACTTTGTAGTTCAAAGAAGTATCAGTGGAGGGGATGCAAGAGACCTGAGCAAAATTGTAGGCAGAGGAAACGTAGCAAAGGAGAGTGAAGCTAAGAAAATTGTAAAAGGGTTACTCTTGGAAGGGAATGATACTTTCTGAAAAGGGAGAAAATAAAGAAAAAGGAGGTCTAGATATTGAAAAAAATTAAGGTAGCAGTACAAGAATTCAATAGTATTTCTGTCTGGTAGCATTATCTCTGTACAGAATGATGAAATTTAATTCCTATATTGACTTACTTTTTATATATATAAGGGAAAATATCAGTTTCATAGTCACAGGACTCCACCATACTTCACCCTGGACTCCCGCCTTTTAGAATCTAAGTGTTTGGCATCGCTTGGCACAGGTGGGGGTTTCCACCTGGGCAGCTGTCCTAGTCCAAGCCTATTTTTACCATCAAAGCAACTGACACATAGTTTTCAGCAGGATGTTCAGTCTTCTGTTTTAGGTTGTAAATTTTTGCTGAAGCAAGCTCTGCATTTTCAAGTGCCCTGTGTCCATGCTTTTCATAATAGCTCAATAAATATTTGATACATTATCACAGTTTTCTTAACAGCTACTTCATTTCCAGAAGAGGAATGAATGTGAATTGCTAGGGTATGTATTCCATCTAGTATTTCAAGTTAGGAGGAGGGTACGATAGATACCTCATTTTTTATTTATGATTATAGTTATGCAATACAACCTAGTGATTAAGTCAGAGGTGTAAGTTCGAAGGGACTCTCCTGGGTGGAAATATCCCAGAAATCCACAAGAGGGAGATATATTGCCACTGAAGGAGAGAATGGAGCTAATGAGATACCAAACTTCTGACTTTTTAGAGCCGTATATTTTGGTGTATTTCCCCAATTGAAAATGAGAAAAGGCTAGGCTTTCTAAAGTTTGGCTTTACTGTTTTCTTTGGGGATGAGAGATTAGATTTCAGGATACAGAGTTATTTTCAGACTCTTGGAATATGCATGATATGTCAAGGTTTGTTGACACGTCAACAGCTTTAATGAGCATATCTACAGGCTTTAAGGATTTTTGTTTTTGATCTGATTGTGGCTCTTTCAAGGATGGATTGCAAAGCTGCCTTTTCTCTGCTTCCTCTTTTCATTTCTTTGGCAGTGGCAGTAGGGAGTTAGTGCTGGACAAATTGGGTTTAATACCCTTGCTGGGAAGTGCCCTCACTAATCTCACTGTCTCCTTTGGGCATGATGTCGCAGCAGGATGAATCATTTTGGTTTTCAGTCGCCCTTACCTAGCAATAGGCAAGACTGAACTCCAGGAGAGGAACAGAGGAAACTTTGTTGTAAACAGCATATATTTGTACTTTGAAATTCATACCCATTGCCTGACTGCCTCATGTTTATGTGGTCACTGGGGACAGAAATTATAAAGGGACAGAAATATTAAATAATTTCAATATAAATGTTTGAATGCTGTTATTAGATTGCTTCCAAATTTTATTTATTTATTTTTTTAACGGAGAATTTTCTTTTCTTCTCCTGTGTGTTTACGAATGATAGGATAATGATATTTTCAGTGTTTGACATTCCTGACCTCTTCCAAATTCTTAAAACTATTTCTTCTTTGGCCTTCTCAATCCCTTTTTTTTTTAGCTTCGCATTCTCAATATTCTTCAAATGATTCTTTCCTTTCTCTCACATCATTGCTGTCCAGGGTGCCTCTGTGCCCATCCGTGCCCATGCTGTCTTAGGAAGACTGCATCACTTAGAGATTGAGAGCCCAGGCTGGAGACAATCTGCTGGGTTCATATCCCAGCTGGTACTGATTAGCTATGTGTGACCTCAGGCAAGTTGCTTATATTATCTGTGCCATAGTCTCACAAGCCACAAAAGGGGGATAATGATAATGCCTACCTCATTGGGTTTCTGTGAAAGCATCAGTTAATACATGTAAAGTGTTGGGTATTATTAGTATCAATCTCCTCCATGAGAGACTCTCCTTGCAAGGGCTCATCTACACCCGGGGTCTCAAATATTCCCTATGTATCTTTTCTGAGCTTTAGGCAGATTTCTTAGGATTCTCTACACATTTCCACAGTGACTGACCACAGGTACCTCAGACTCAACATGTTCAAAACGAACTGTCACTCTCCTCTCCTTGCAAACCTGGTTTTTCTCTCTTTCAGCCAGTGGTACTCTTTCTTGTCTGGTGGCCAAAGCCAGGGAACAATGAGTTATCTTTGCCTTCAGTCTTTTACCTCTAACTCACTTGGTTACCAAACTATGTCAATGCACTTATTCAAACTGTACCTGCACTCAAGCTCCTTATTACTATATGGATCCTGAACCCATTTTGTTGCCCCTACTTTTACCTTGTTCTTTCCACCTTGGCCAGAGTGATCTTTTACAAATGAAAATCTGTTCCTGTACCTCCTGAAATGAAAAATTTCCAGTTTTTATAGCTTTCAAGATTATGTATGATCTGACACACAAGATCCTTTGTGATCTGGCCTCTGCTTGCCTCGCTGTGCTGACCTATTGCTTCTCTCTGCCACATAGAAAATGTCATTCTCATGTCAGCTTGGGGACACAAAGGGGAAACCTCATTATCCATGCAGCGGAGAGGGAGTAGTATCTAAATACTTGTGTTTCATAAATACCTGTGTTTAGTAAAGCACATAGTAGGTACTAAATGCATGTTAATATCTATACGAATAAAGCCTGGACTCTGTATGAATGAGAATTATTTATTGTTTGTGGGCTTTAAAACTGTCCTCAATGTGTTGATTGGAATCAGTGTGTTCCACAGCATAATTAAAATGTGAGAAATGTTTCTAGCACATCAGTAATTGAGACACTTTGAAATAACATCTGAGGAAATGCAAGCTGAAACTTACAAATAGCCTTCTACATAAACAACATTCAGAAGTGCATTTTCCCCTTAATGTATGTATATAACTTCCATTAATACTCTTTGTCTCAGTGTTTAGCTTTTATTTTTATGTCTGTTGTATAAATCTGAGTCTTGACACTTTAATGGAAAGATCTTGGTTTGTAATGACATCATATCAAATGTAGAAATGGTTGGATTGTTTGGAAAACTTTCACCTGAAATTGTCTATTTATAATCCTGAATTCTACTTCTCAAGGGAGCTTCTCCAGATCACAAGTTCCATGTGCTACCTTCAACCCTCCAAATTATATTTCCTTGATGATTTCTTGTCAATCACTGTAGGGAAAAATGGCTTGATGTGGTCCAATCCCACTTGAAAAGCAAAGAACTCAGTCTAGACAGAAATGTTAGACATTGTTATGGCTTCTGTGGGGAAGGGCTGACATGCTGCAGGGGTGGGTGATGAGAAGAATGGGTCATGGGAAGAGAACAACTGTGGCTCTCTTTTCTTTTCTCTCTCTCTCTCCTTCCCCCCTCTTTCTTTTTTCTTTCTTTCTTTCTTTCTTTCTTTCTTTCTTTCTTTCTTTCTTTCTCTTTCCTTATTCCTTCTTCCCCTTCCTTCCTTCCTCCTTCTTCTTCCTCCCTTTCTTTCCTTCCTTCCTTCCTTCCTTCCTTCCTTCCTTCCTTCCTTCCTTCTCATCTGTCTGTATTTCTTTCTTGGTATTAGTGTAGTGGTAGAAACCACTCTCATCAGACTTTGTTCTACATCATATAATCTAAACCTTTCACACCAACTTTGGGGCAAGTTTTGAAGATTTGAATGCACCAAATTTTCCTCAGGTTTCTTATGTTGCTCTGAGATCCTGAAAAATTGGAGGTGGGCATAAACCTTTACTTCTCCTTACTGTTGTCTTTAGGCTTTCCTAACTGAGGGTGTGGCTGTTGGATCCTGCTCATCATAAATGGAAGTCTGAAACCCAGCAGTTTCCCTAGGCTACTTTAGCTCACTTTCCACCCCACCTACGCTTGCATAGCAACTGCCTTGATGAATGATGTGTGGCTTTGACCTTCGTGCTGAATTGTGACCCTAACTTTTTATTCTAGCACTTTGTTCACTGGATCAGACAGAGGATGAGGGTTTTTTTTTTTTTATCTCAGGGAATACCTTTTTTCCAAATGTGAACCTGAATGGATATTTCAAGGATCATAGAATATAAAGTTGGAATCTAGGTCATTGTCCTCTTATTAAGGAGGAAGAAACTGAGACTCACAGAGCTGAAGTTACTTGCTCAAGACCGATGTAGTGACAGAGCTAAAGGATGGGAGCTCAGTTACCCAACTTCCAGCACACACAACCCCCCTCCATTCCATGTTTCTCTCATTCTCTCTCTTTATTTCTTCCTTCCTCTGTCCCTTCCGTTTGATTTCCGTTATCATAGAACACTTGCACAATGTGGAAGACACAATAATTGTTATATTGTAAAAGTCCTAACAAGAATCTCTTAAATGACCACAAAGTATTATTCAAAGTCATGAAGAGATGGACTTTATATTTTGAGGGTTTTATTCACTATTAACTTTCCCTAACTCAGAGAGTTGAGTCCCGACATTTTTTGCTTTCAGCCTGCTCAGCCAGTGAGGTTCGTTTGTTCTCTTTCATGGCTCATTTTTTTTGTAGCTTGTGAGGGCAACTCATTGTCTTGCTCTCAGCTCAGCCAGCTCTTTTGTGTCATTTAATATCACCGTGACACTTCTCTCTGCTGACAATCATACACTAGCTGCAGCAATTATTTTTTTTGTAATTTAAAAGGTATTTGAAGCATCTAAATAAGAATAAAAAATATAACAGAAACCCACATTATTCACTATCCAGATTTAATACGTATTAATATTTTGACATAACTTCAGATACTTTTCATGAAATACTACATTGTAGATAGAAAGTCCCTTAACCTCCACATGTCCTCAGGGATAAGCATTGTCTTAAAGTTAATGTGTACCCATTTCTTTATATTATGTCTCTACAAGCAATGTATTTTAGTAATTGAAATAAACAGAATCATTGTGTATGGACTCTTTTGCAACTTTCCCTTTTGACTCAAAATTACTTTCTTTAGATATATGCATCCTGACAAAGTAATTTGTTTTCATTGATCCATATATTATTCACTTGGACTGCTATGTATGATATCATTTTATTAAAAACACCATAATTTTATCTATTCTGCTATTAATAGACATTGAAGGTACATTCAGTTTTTTCTATTATAAACTATGTTGTAGTGGACATCTTTGTATGTATATTTTTAGCGGACTTTTGTGGGAGATTCTGTGGGGCACCCACCTAAGAGCAGAAATTTTGGTTTGTAGAGCATATTTAACTTTGCTAAATATGCTAAATTATTCCAAGTGGTTTTCTGACTTACTTTCTCAGCAGTGGATGAGAGTTCACATTTTCCTCCATTCTCTCTGTTGTAGTAATTAAGTATTGTTCATTTGTGACTTCTAGTTCATGTGGTGGCTTCTAGGCATGTGGTGGCTTGCATTGCCCACCCCCTTTGAAATTAGGCATAGTCATGAGATTTGTTTTGGGCAATAAAATGTGAGTGGAACCTTAAGGACCAGTGAGAAATTTGTCACATTCTCTGGACTCTGCCTCGGTAAATTTTAATGATCCGCGTGGTCACTTCTTCATCACGTTGGGTCTCAGTGAAGATGACATGGAGCAAAGCCTCCAGGTTGACTTGCAATAAAGTATGAGTTATAAGTAAATCAGTGGTAATTACGTCGGAAGTTGGAAAACCATGTCCTACTGGCCACACCTGGCCCACTGCCTGTTTCTGTAAAGTTTTATCAGAACATAGCCATGTCCATTTGTTATATATTGTCTAGGCAGAATTGAGTAGGTGAGACGGAAACCATGCGGCCAACAAAGTTGAAAATATTTACTATTTGGCCCTTTGCAGAAAAAGTTTGCTAACCTCTGTTTTCAACCACAGATTCTAAGAGGTTACTTAGAATAACATTATTCTAAGTATGTTAGATACTGTTGTATAACATAGCACATCCTGCCTGATATATCCACCACTACGTGGTATTAAATGACTGTAAGCTTTTTGCCCAATTTAACAAGTGTCTCAAAATATTTCTCATGGGGGAATTAAATAATTCTTTTTGTGAAAGCCATAGATCTATTTCGCTGTCAAGTACCTAATAGCTCTTTTCTTTTATTATTTATTTTTTTTTTTTAGTATACATTTTTGAGATAGAGAGAGAGTGAGTGAGCACGAGCAGGGTAGGGATGGAGAGAGAGGGAGACACAGAATCCGAAGCAGGTTCCAGGCTCTGTGTGAACTGTCAACACAGAGCCTGACATGGGGCTCAAACTCATAGACTGCAAGATCATGAGCTAGCTGAAGTTGGATGCTTAACCGACTGAGCCACCCAGGTGCCCCTGGCTCTTTCTTTTTAAATTTTTTTGTTTTTTCAAACAACTTTAGTAAGGTATAACTATGTACGATAAAATTCACCCCTAAAGTGTCTTAATTTGTAGTAAATTTATAAAGTTGTTGCAATCATTACTTTTCAGTTTTAGAGCAATTTCATCATCTGCCAAAGTTCCCTTGTGCCCATTTTCAGTTAATCCCTACTCCCACCCCATCCCAGACAACCAATAAGCTGCTTTCCACCTATATACATGTTCCATTTCTGGACATTTCCTTTAAATGGAATCATACTTTTTGAAGAATATAAATCTGAATTGAATCATGCAGTTTTTTGCATTTTTCTTTTTTCACTTAGCATGTTTTTGAGATTCACCCATGTTTTAGCATCCATAGTAGTTTGGTCCTTTTTATTGCTGAATAGTATTATATGGAGATAACACATTTTATTTATACATTCACAAGCTGATGGAAATTTGACTTGTTTCTACTTTTTGGCTATCTGAATAATGTGGCTATAAACATTTGGGTACATGCCTTTACATAGACATATGCCATCATATCCCTTGGGTAAATTTTTTTTTAATGTTTATTCATTTTTGAGAGAGAGAGAGAGAGAGAATGTGAGTGTGGGAGGGGCAGAGAGACACACACACAGAATCTGAAGCAGGCCTCAGGCTCTGAGCTGTTAGCACAGAGCCCAATGTGGGGCTTCAACTCACAAACCATGAGGTCACGATCTGAGCCAAAGTTGGACTCAACCAACTGAGCCACTCAGGTGCCCCTGTTTCACTTTTTAAAGGAACTGCCCAACTGTTTTCCAAAGTAACTGTGCCATTTTACATTCCTTCCAGCAATGTATGAGAACTCCAGTTTCTCTACATCCTCACCAACACTTAGTGCTGTCTGTTGTTTTGATTATAGCCATTCAGGTGGGTGCGCACTGGTGTCTCCTTTTAATTTCATTTTCATGTCACTCATCAGTAATGATGTTGGGCAAGTTTTCTTATAATTATTAACCACTCACATGTCTTATTGATGAAATATATATTCAAGTATTCTGCCAATTTTATTTTTATTTATTTAAAATTTTTTTTTGAAAATATGTATTTATTTCCGGGAGAGTGAAAGCCAGGGAGGGACAGAGAGAGGAGGACAGAGGATCCAAAGTAGGCTCTGTGCTGACAGGCTGACAGCAGCGAGCCTGATGTGGGGCTCAAACTCAAACTGCAAAATCATGACCTGAGTCGAAGTTGGATGCTCAACTGACTGAGCCTCCTAGGTGCTCCTCTGCCCATTTTAAAATTGGGTTGTGTGTTCATATTATTTAGTTGAAATAATCCTTTATGTATATTCTGTGTATAAGTCCTTTCTACAATATATGATTTACACATCCTTTCTCCTAGTCTGTGGCTTGTCCTTTCATTTTCTTAATGATGTCTTTTAAAAGGCAAAAGACTTTACTTTTGATTAAGTTCTGTTAAAAGTTTTCTCTTTTATCATGTTTTTGCTCTTGTTTCTAAGAACTCTTGCTCAACCCACAGTCATGGCACATTTCTTCTAGGTTTTCTTCTAGAAAATGTATAGTTTTAGCTTTTACATTTAGGCCTGTGATCCATTTTGAGTAAATACTGTTTTGAGTACCTGGTGGAGGGGAAGGGACATCAGTGGTGAAAAACTGATGCCTCACAGAGTTTGATAAAGAAAGGAATCAGTCAGAAGCCAGAGAACCCATCTTCCAACTTTCCAAATATGAAAATATAAAACCTTTTAAGTATGAAAATGTGTTTCTTCTGTGGAATATACATTTTAAAACATTATCAGTGTTTATGTGCCAGCAAGTATTAACGAGAGCTTACTCTTTATGTGTGTAAAGTTGTGGATATTTGAAAGGAAACTTTAATTGAAGCTTATGCAACCTTATCTTCCCTTCCGGTTTTACAGACTTCAAGAGAGTTAGGCAAGTCCAGCGAGACTTAAGTTTCCTTCAAAGATTTCAGGGCATAACTCAGCAAGGCACGCTTTCATAATTCTTTCATACAACGAGGGGAACACCGATGTCTTTGAGTAGGACTAACACTGCTCTCTATAGAGATTTAATCGTACACGTGGAGATAAGCCTGTTTTCTTTTTTCTTTCTAGCTGCCGCAACTGGAGAGTAGAGTGGGAAATTACACCATGTGTAGTTAGCTGCAGAATTATGCAGTTATGGAACAGTACTTCCCCTCCCCACCAACCTAAAGGGACAGGCATCACGGTCAAAGTAACTGTAGGGACATGAAAAAGAATTCCTCATGAACTCTGCTCATCAGGAAAATGCCCTACCTCCTGCTGTCCCCATGTTTCTCTCCGTCTGGACAGAGTCCTGGGTGCTGTTCCCATTCTCCATCCTGGGCTCATCCAGGGCTGACAGATCATCACCAAGTGCTGTGTTCCAGCCCCTCGGCTCTCTGTCCGCAGCACCCACAGGCCTTGGACTCAAACAGTGACCATGGGCAATCATTTGTCCTCTTTGAGCCTCACTTTCCTGACCTATAAACATGGGACAATAACACACAACTTTCAGGACTGCTATGTGGATTAAAGATGATATAAAGCACCTAGCCCAGTGCCTTGATGGTCATAACACTTTCAGCATAGAAAATAACGTGCTGAGCACATACTATAAATTGCAGCCGAAACAAAACAAAACAGAACAACAACAAAACAGGTAGTTGTGGCAACAGGAGGGCTGAGTCTTCTCTTTCTTGCTCTCTTCCCTCTCCTCTTCTTCTTCCTTCTCTCCCTTACCATGGACAGATGACATCAATGCCGCAGATGTTTTGATGAGCACCTCTGTGCTCTGAAGGTGAACCACTGTCACTGCCGTAAATGTGTTCTCCTCTCTAGCTAGCGATAATGCCACCCTCTCTACCATTGCCCTGTGCCCCTATAGATGGGGCTGTACCCACCAGAATGAGCAATGCTTTTCATTTCAATGTAGCACAGGCTGAGATGTTGCTAGGGTTGTAAGGGATAAGGCTTTTAGAGCACAGTCTGGGAGCAGAATATCTCTTCTGCAGCCTGAGTTATGCATCTGCAACATGGAGTTTTGAGTGGCTGCTTATCTGGGGAAACCC
Organism: Panthera onca; assembly: GCF_046562875.1. Classification (NCBI taxonomy): domain Eukaryota; kingdom Metazoa; phylum Chordata; class Mammalia; order Carnivora; family Felidae; genus Panthera; species Panthera onca. The sequence goes on from NC_138340.1 coordinate 127,719,631, forward strand.
AGGCTTCTTTCCAATGTGGTCCTCTGGCTGTAATTCTCTCCTCTCCCTCTTTTCCCTCTGGAGTAGAGACATTTTTTTTCTCCATGCTCTGGGATTGCAGTGTCCTATTTTCCATTAATTTTATCACCCATGGATCATCCCCATCAGCATAAGAAAATGCTCCAGGTTTACTATCATTAAGCCACTGCCCTCACCTAACATCTTCCTCCAGCTTGTGCTCCATTTCTCTGTTCTCTTCCCAGAAACAGCTCAGTGCCAGTGTCATTATCAACCCTCACTGTTTTGTCTTCCTCATTGCTGGCCTTTCCATCACTGACTGCTCAGGCTCTGTCCCTTCCCCTCCACTGATACATTTTTCATCGAGCTCATTGATAACGTCCCTGTTGCCAAATTCAACGGTCAATTCCAGACAGAGCTGGAACCAGGGTGAGGCAGTTGTGGCATCTAAGGTGCAAACTTTAAGGAGGCACATGTTGTCAAGGTCTGCCAGTGCCAGGTGGGCACCACATTTGCCCCATCCCAGTCTGACCCTGGTCACTTCTCTGTCTTCACCTCACACGTCTTGGCAGCAGTTGGTAGAGTTGAACTCTCCTTTAAACATTTTCTTCTCTTGGCTTCCATGAGTTTTCACCTCAGGCTCCTTTGCTGGCTCCTCCTTTGCTCTCCCATCTACACATGGTGGTGTGCCCCAGGGCCCAGTCCTAGATGACCTTCCACCTCATTCCTGTCATCTAGTCTCATGTCTTCAGATGTTGGTGACTCCAAGATATTATCCATAATTCCAACCAACCAAGCTCAATGGTCATAAATCTAGCTTTTCTTTGTCCGCTCCTGCAATGGACTAAATGTTTGCATCTCCCTCAAATTCAAATGTTGAAATTCTAACCTGCAGTGTGATGGTAAGTGAGGCCTTTGGGAGATGCCTAGCTCATGAGGGTGGAGTCCTCATGAATGGAATTAATGTCCTTCCTTATGAAAGGGACCTCAGAGAGTTCTCTCAACTGCTTTCTGCCTTTTGAGGATCCAAGAGATTGTCAGTCTGCAGCCCAGCAAAGAGTTCTTACCAGAACCCAACCATGCTAGCACCCTGATTTTGGACTTCTAATCTTCATAACTGTGAGAAATAAGTATCTGTTGCTTGTAAGCCAGCTCATCTGTGGTACTTTATTACAGCAGTCTGGACTGACTAAGGATGCCTCTCCTTCTGTATCTAGAGGCATCTCAAAGTAGCATATCCCAATAAGAATCCTGGATTTCCTCCCTCAGACTAGTTCTTCTTCTGCCTCTCATGTCAGTAAATGCCACTTTAGTCTGTAAATGACATCCCGTGCATCAGCCAGTGTCTCATTGCCGCCTTCAAAATACACTGTAACTCACTTTATGTAGCCCCTTTGCTACCACTGCAAACCCTAATTCAAGCCAATATTGTGTCTCTTCTAGACATGAGTCTCATTACTGCTATTTCTGCTACCACTTTTGAACCCTGTAATATATACTGCATTTCATAGCCAGCGAGATCTTAAAACATTAATCACACCAGGCATTATCCTACATAAAACCCTCTAATTGCTTTCCATTGCTGTTAGCGTAAAATCCAAACACTTTATCATGCTTTTACACAGTTCTATATATTGTGGTCCCACTAATCTCTGCCATCATCTACTACTTTCATTTGCTGTTTTGTAGGCGCACTGAACACCTTCCTGTTCTTTAACCTAACCCAGTTTATGTACAGCTCAGGATTTTTACACATGCCATTTCCTTTGCCTAGAATCCTCTTACCCTATTTCCTCTCATGACTCCTTTTTTCTTCATATAGATTAAGCTCAAGTATCATGTTGTAAGAGAAGCCTTTTCTGATGGCCCAATCTAAAGAGGTGCCTCCAGTCCCTTAGCCTTTGTTTATTGCACCATCAGTGTTTTAGTTATGCATCTATGTATGTTTTTATTTTTCATTTGTTTGATGTCTGTCTCTCCCAGCTAGTACTTTAGCTCCAGGAGAATAGACATTGTCTTGCTCTTCCCTTTATCCTCAGCTTATAGAACTCTGCCTAGCACATGACTCAGTAATATTTGTTCATTAAATGAATGAACAGATATACATCCAGAGGCTACTTCTCCCCCTTCAGACCACTTCCAATTACTTAGATGTTTTGCTCAATGATTTATCTCTCTTGCCTCTGAGAAATATCCCATCACCCTCCTCTGGGGAGGAGCTGCTGGTGAGGAATAGGTCTGGCCTCTTACCCCTTCAAGATCTGAGTAGGATTCCATTCTGTCCATAGTCTGAGTTCTTGTAAATAGTGACAGTCTAGTTGTTGAAGAGTGTTGGTGTCAAAGACAGAATGTTGCGCTGTGAGAAACAATTGGGTTAATCAGGAAAACATAGCTGAAGCATGAAGCAAAATTGGGCATTGGGACTTCGGCTGGTGGACCATCTGTGCTGAAGAAACCAGTGTTGTGAGGCAGCCCAGTGAAAGTGGCCTGGATGAATTCCAGAGTTGGAGTATGGATTCCTGTGGCAATTCCTTATGGAAGCAGAGCATCTATTTAATATTGCTGATTTAGGTTTGTTTAAGGAATTGTAATGCAAAAAGCTTTATGTGGGGCTTCAGCCTCCTTTTGGGACCTGCCTCAACCAGGTTTTTCATGCTACCTTTGCATCTTCGTCACTGAGAAAGACTGTTCAGCTTTCCACAGTAATACCTATATATTTTCTCTAAAGTATGCTCCAAATTTTCTGTTCTTGGAACAACAGAGAAATGTGCTGTTTCATAATCAGATTTTCAAAAGTGAGCCTCGGATGCTGTTTCCAGGTACACTTAATCTTTCTGACCAAACATTGCTTGCCTGTGAGAGGAGATCTTGGCCTGCCATCTATAGGACATATTTGTTTGAGGCAATACGCAGAAATTTCCCTTAAGAAAATCCAGTCCACGTAAATCTGAGCTCACTGAACCCTAACACATGTATTAGAGGTGATTATGTTACAAAACAATAAATAGTGGATACTACTATTGATTCAAAATTGTTAGCTTAAAGGAATAAGATCACCATACACATTTATGCCCTGAAATAAAGAAAAGGTATACAAAGAGCCATCACCTCTCCTAAAGTAGAATATTTATGGGCTTTTGTCAGCTCTCCTAGAGACAGTATGAATTTTGGTTGGATTCAGTAGCTGGCAAAGCTATTGTTTGCTTAGGCAGCAGTAGAGAGATAAGGTTCCCTCAATTCTTGCATAGAGAAGTATCACCCAGACCTTCCTTCTCCACACCAGGTTTTCTCATTTGTGCTTACAATGACTAGAGTAGGTGCTATTATGCCCGTTTTACAAATGGGGAACTGGACAGAATAACTGACCTTTTACAAGTGTGGTCAAAACTTCATAAAGTAGGTCTTGCTTTTTGGATAATGGTTGTACCTCTTCTTTCATATCAAAAGCTCAGCTGTTTTTCTACTTCACCAATTTTCCCAGTGAGAAGGGAGCTAAATCAATGATGTATCTGTAGAAGTATGAACAAGAACTGTTACCTTAGAGTTTTGCAGAAACAGAAAGATGCAAGAACACTGACTTTTGTTGTTCTTGATGTGTTGGGAAAGTCTATGGACAGTTTTGGGTGTGAAAGAAGTTGACTGAGAAGTGTTAATTTACTGTGTTTTTCTGGCTTCAGAAACATGTTTATACCTCACTTTGACCCTCACTTGCTCGCTCCTATTTTCTGATGACTTATTTCCTGACTATGAGCTGTTGGGCTATCATTCTCCAGGCATGACTATATTAAAAGAATGGGATTAGTAAAAGCAACGACAGCAGCATTCAGAAAAAAAGACTGAAATATAATATCATCAGTTACTGTTAACGTTTCAATAGTGATTTGTATTTATTCAGATGAATATTCTTACAGGATTTGAAAATGACCATTGAGGAAAAAAAAAGATTGTTTCCATAACACAGAAGATATCCAAAACCTCCCAAACTTTCTAAAATATTGATAGAAAGTTAACCATCTAATTTTCCTGAAGTGACAGCTTGAGAAAGTGTCTCAATAGTTACATCTAATCATATCTTACAGAATTGAATTCTTTTAAAATTGTTGAAGAATTCTGGAAAATTTCTGGAACCATTAGCATTTATTATAGTTACAAATTTTGAGAAAAAATAGATATTGATCTCCTCCTTGGAATCCACCTGCCACAACTATTTAAGAGCAATGAATCCCTATCTGAGGAGAGAGAAATAGCAGCTTTTGGAAAAAGAGGGAGTAAAGGTTTAAGATTATGTGTCTTTGATTTGAGTACCAGTTAGAGAAAATGTGGGAAGGGTGCTATTATTAATTTATGGAATGTTTGGTAAACTGAAGTTTTGGAGCATGGGAAGAAAATAAGAAGAACTTCAGGTGTATGGGTATGAGTCTGTTAAAGTGAGTTTCTTAATGGAAAAAATATGAAGTAAGATAGATGATCAGGGGCCACAGAAACTCTTGGGTGAATGTTAGAGATAACTGGGAAAAAGAGTGCCAAGTAAGAGAGTTGATTAGTTGGATCATGATATAAAGGTGATTTCAGCCTCTAACCATGATTTTAATCCAGCCAGTGTAGAGGGCTTGGTATCCAGAACATGAATTCACAAGCCTAGCTCTCCTGAATCAATTTCTTGGTAGCTGAGGTTTGGGCGAAACACACTGACCCTCCAGAAATGCTTTGAGATGTATCTATGCTTAAATATGAAATGACAATAAGTCAAGTATCGCCTAAAAGCTAGCCAATCCTAATAAAATATAAGCGTATTTTGTGTCTTCATCTCTGTTTTCTTTCTTTCTTTTTTTTTTTCTGATAAGCCAAGACTTCAATTCCCCTCAGAAGAGGGGCTAAAATTACTAACTTACTTTTAAATCCAATGATTGGAAGTGACATTTCCTTTCTTTTTATAATTCAGCAGCAACACTCATAGATGCTATCCGGGCAGGTTATCATGATGTTTTCTTCTTATTCGAATTTTTCAAAATCAAGGTATTGATTTCATCTTGTAACACTAATATCTTGTTGCAATGAAAAAGGGATTAATCTCATGAAATACCTTAAGTACTGTGATTCCGAAGCCAATCTGATGTAGAGTTTTGCAATAGCACTATAGTGAGAAGAGCTCCTTTATAAATAACAGTTGCAAGAAGGAAAGAAGGAAGAGTTAGCCAACTACTGGCTAACTTACTCTCTAAGAATAAGCAAATACAAATAAATAAACTCTCAATGAACTCAATTATGTAATACACAATAGAGTTATAAATATATGTATTATATGTATATGTAAATACATTGTGTCAACATATTAATATATAACATTAAAATAAGTAGCCCATTTTATGTTCAGAATTTTGATAGAAGGGAGGTATAAATAAATAAATACACCATATTTCAGGATTCTTGTCCTCATCAGAGCTGTACAAACTGATTTCTCATTACCTCTGAAACTGTCTCTTTTGCTTCAGTTCTCTGACTTTTATTCCCAATTCTCTTCTGTAGGTAACAAAATTAAGGTTTCTCTAGATATCTGAGAATTAAAAAAAAACTACAATCACTATGTAATTATAAGAGATAATATGCTTCCTAGATTCAAATCTGAAAGAATAAACCAAGCTTAAGTGTAATATAATCAATAGTATTAACATCGCTACAGGAAGAATTTACCAACAGAGGCAGGCAAGAGCATGAAACCAAAGAAAAATGAGGAGTAAGAGCATCATCTTGGAGAAAAATTGCTTTGAAATTGCCTGGGTATCTGGTCCATAAATTAAGTTTGCATATATGAAGGAGATGGAAGCATCCAGCTCTCCATACTTGCTGTATTAGCCATGGAAATTGTGCAATTAGTTATCCTTGTTTTGATTTTTTACACTAATGTTTGACTATAATCTGGCTTCATATATAGCTTTGCCCTAATGTCAGTATGATATGTGACCCACTAAGCTGATACGTCTCCTTTTGAAAAGGCATTCTTTGGCATTCTGGCTCATACTTCACTATTTTATGAGTCCAGTCATTGAGACAGGTTTCTGAGAGATTGAGCAGTTGATAATTGATATTCTCTAATGTGTAAAATTGAAGGTCATGCTCTGAGTTGTGGGGCTCTCACAAAGTAAATGCCATCACGGGGAGCTCTGACTGGGGTGCCAGGTGGCTGGGGTTTTTGCCAGTAGTACTTTTTGCTCAGCTCACCTCTCCTTTCAAATTATAGCGCCTAACTTTATGCCTCCCATTCTCCCTTCATGATGCGCTTTCTTCTACCCATCCCAATGTGACTGTAGAGGCAGTTCAAGGTTTACACCTATTAGAGCAGTGGTTCTCAACTGTGGTTGCTCACTAGAATTACCTGGGGAGTTAAAAAAAATTTAATGCCAAGCCCACACTTCAGACCAATTAAATCAGAACCTAAATAGAAGGAAATCAAAGTAATTGTAATCTGCATTCAAGGTTCAGAACCACTGCTTTAGAGACTCTGTTAATTTATAAAGCCCACCTGAATTCCCCCTTCTCCCAATTCCTTTTGCACTCAACCTATTTTCATATGTCTTTGTATTTTTTTGTCTTTCTAATTTGAAAATATATTCCTTGCATCCATTGAACTGTGTGTTAAGTGCATTTTATGTATAATTTCTTAAATTACTTCCGATATACATAAATACTTTGGATAAATACTGGACTTGTAGTCTATCTTATTTATAATAAGCCATTCTTCTCCTAGGTTGCTAAAACATATTTCAAAGTTGGTAGGACACAATCCACATTCCTTCTAAATTAGTAATCCCAATCTGTCACTTTTGGCATGAGGTGTATGGTAGAATGTGTGCGTATGTGTGCACATATAAATTGAATTCTGTCGAAATTCCAATGCAGCATATTAAATAGTAGAGAGAAAATTTTAATTTTATTATCTTATATTATTGATAGCCATCTTTCATGATCCTATTTTTTGTCCCACTCAGTACAATCAGAAACTTATGTTTTTATTAAAATGAATCTTCATCAGTATATCATTTAAGTCCTAGGATGATATCCTAGATGAGCAAGGCTGGTGATTTAACTATATGATAATATGCTCTTATATCCCACATATGAGAACCAGGATTATGACATTCTTAGTTCATGAGTAGACCAAATAAGACTGTAGCCTTTTAATAAAAATATCTATCTCCAGATTTCATCTGAGCTCAAATGAATTGAAATGGTGACTTGGCTCACATGTTTCTTGGTTAGTGTAAAAGGAAAAGTTTAACAAACTCTTTTGGAACTATTTCCCACTTTCATTTTTTGCTTTGGATACAACATCCAGATTTTAGGGGTATGACTAAAGGGTGACTTAAAAAAGCTTAACAAATTACAAAGGTGTTGAGTGAGTAAATGCAGCTCACCCTGGGAGGCTTGTTTTTTTTTTTGTTTTTTTTTTTTTCTTTTGTTTTCTTTTTTCTTTTTTCCCCTCTTCACCATGATTCATGGTGAATCATAGTTGCTTGAAAAACTACAGGATTAACTATTTATGATTAGCATGTTATAGGCTGGAGGTGCTTATCATTTTTCTGAGATAGGAACCCTAACAAAATACCCAATTAGGACCTTCTGAAATTAATTAGACTGGAAGATTATATGGTTTTTCCCATGTAAAGTTTTGTCAGGGAAGCTGGTTACTGATTCTTGTTCTCCTATGTATTCTGAGCTACTTAGTGGCTATAAAATAATGTCAGAGTCTGTTTTTAAGGAAAATGTCCTCACAGAATGAAGGGGTTAAAGAACTTTGAATTGCTCACGTGTGGCTGTGACAAATTGCTTTAACCTTTAACTACTCTACCTTACTTCTGAGTCACTTAAAGAGTAGCTAAGCCAAAGCTGAAGAAAGGACTTCATTTTATTCCTGAAAGAAGCAACTATAAGTGAAATGCTTTTAAACTTAACAGTTATGAGTATTAGCCTCACATGTCAGGCAGTACTTAGTATATCGGGATTTCCTTTAGGATCTAGTGTGACATTTCATGCTAGAACTCAGAGTGTACATTTTCTTAAAATCAATTCCACCCAGGTGTCACTTTCCAGGCTCATTCCAAGAGGAGGCACCTTGAGGAACATTTTGTTCTTTCCCATTTGTATACCTCATGCAACAGCACTCTTGCTGATTAAAGGTAATCTGACAAATGGAATTTAAAAGAGGATTATTAAAACAGCAAAAAAATGTAGCACCAGGAATTCTGGAAACTGACAGAAATGACTTCTTGAATATATTCTTAATAATTTATATTTGACATTTTGGATTCTGAGCAGTTCCTGAGTGAGAAGAAAATTAGAACAGAGACAGTATGTTGCCCAAGATCCGACTTAGCTAGTTGCATCTAGAAAGCCATGTTATAATTAGAGTAAGTTCTGGGAGGTTCATGGCAATGAGGAACTCTGAGCAGTAGAGACACTTGATGCTAATAGGAATTGCATTGTAATCCTGTTGAAAACTTGAGGTCAGTTTGATTTAAGGATACAAGTTGTTATTATTGGTCAGTATTATATTGGTAGCAAGAAGCAGAGACCCTTCTGAAGTGTATAGAACACAAGTGGACTCCTAAGAACAGAAGAGGTCTGGGCTTCACTGGTGGGGTGGGTTTAGATTCAAGGCTGCCCATGAATCCTAGTGATAGGAGCTCATGCATTTTTCCTTTGTGCTTAACCATTTCTGGGATTCAGCTTCACTCCACATGTCTGCATCTTTCTGTCTCCTGGTCCAACCAACTGTGAGTCAGGAGAATCAATGGTCTACTGTCCATTCAGCAGGGGCAATGAGTAGGAAATGATTCCATGATTATACGGCTGAGGCATTATCCCAAAACATGTTATTATCAAAAATGTTATTGGTAACAAAGGGGGAATGACTCACATGGGAATGACTGGTAACAAAGGGAGAAGAAGTATTGTGGGGGAGAAGAGGTCACCTTCAGGTTTGTCTGTATTGAATAGGAGGTGACTGTAGATATCCAGGGGAGTGTATGTAAGAGAGCATTTGGTTGGTCGAGTCTGCAGCTCAGGGCAGAAGGCAGTGCTATAGAACTAGCTTTTGTTGTCCTTAGCACATAAGAGTTCAAATCATTAGCTCCAATGAAGCTACCTGAAAGGAGCATATGGTGAGAAAGGCAGTGTGCTGAAAAAGTGAGAAGAGAATAAAACTCTGTGGGACACCAACTTTTAAGGAACAGGCAGAGGAGAAGCAAAAATACACTTGTAGGAGATAGTAATAGAATAGTCAGAAGGGGGTAAACCTAGGAGAGAATAATACCATGGAAACCAAGGGTTTACAGTTTTAGAAAGGATTGGGTCTCTATCATTCTCAAATGGGACAGAAGGAACCAGTAGAATAAGAATAGACAATTGACAGTTTTGACACTATGGAGATTGTTGGTTGCCATTTCCAGAGCAGTTTTTGCAGAGTGGAGGCAAGTGTGGGATGGGTAGGAGGTGAAAACCAGCTTTTCGTGGTTGGGAGAAAATGGGAATGGGACGCAAGGATGAGGAGATAGCTAGAATAGAATATTTTTCAGAAACAGCTGAACAGAAAACAAGCACAGACTTAGAGGTAGGGACCAAGCAAGGAAATATTTTCAGGATAGAAGAAATCTGGATATGTTTATTAGCCAGGAGAAGGAGACTGGAGATGCAAGGAGACTGGAGATGCAAGACGACTGAAGGGTTGAAAAAAAACTTATGTTTCTAATTAAGCTAAGGGGAAAATAGTGTGGAGCAAGATTTTTTTTTTTCAATGTAGATAGTTTTGGCAGATGTTAAGAGTGCAAAATAGAAACACATCCAGAGACATGAGAAAGGAGCTGGGGCATGGCTCCCTCCCCTAGGCGAGGACCCTGCAACCAGGCCAGTGGAGTGGGAACTCTTGACTGCAGCCACTTTGAGCCCCAATCAAGAGGGATCCTGACAACACGGGGGGAAGGGAGGAGCAACCCACAAGGGGCATGGGCTCTGCCCCATCCCGGAGCTACTTGGTTCCTGCCCAGCACATACCTTGACAGCTTAGAGTGAGGGGATGTTAGGGGGCTGTGAGTTGGATACCAGTAAGTAACTATGAAGTGTATCTATGTATGGTGTATTGTCTAATTAACTTTTAAATTCATTTATTAAGTCACTGATGTCTGCCCCAAGTCAATGTCTCTGATCTATATTGTGATGGCACTTCCTCCCCTTTACCTTTTTTCTTACCTGTAGTATTTTTCAGAAAACAATGTGGTTGATATAATGATGGCAAGAACAATTAAAATCCACAAATAGTTCATTATAAACTATTTTTAAACTACTTTTAACCATTTGTATCTGCTTAATATTTTAGTGAAATTCAAAATAGTGTCATTGACTAACTTATGTTTTGTCTCTGTTCCCTTTCCAACTTACCCCCAGGAAAAAATACTAAGGAGAAAAAAATTCCTAACTTTTCCTTCAAACAAACAAAAAAAAAATTGAACAAAACACTCTCCACCTTCTCCAACTCCAACCAAGTGATTAAAGTGGCCTATTCAGTAGGAAAATTAAAGTTTTTATGATCAGGAGCTTTCTGCCACTTAAGAAGTGGTTTTGGAGGTTCCAGGTCTTTCCTAGTAGAGCTCAGTCACACCGTGTCAGCAGGGTGTGAGAGCAGAGATGGGACTCAGAAAGAGACACAGCATGGGATGTTAACAGAATGAGTTAAGGAAATGTAACCATGTGCCATCTGGCCAGAAAATAATTTGCAGTCTCAACATAAATTCCTGATATTGCACCTTGGATTCCTTGAGACGTGAAGTTACATATAACAGTTAATTATTTTTTGAAGTGTTTGTCATTAACAGCCTCACTCAGCTATGCATGTTGTGATCAAAGCTCTAAGGATATCTGTAGACTTGTAGCAACCAACGTATCTCTTTTTCTGTTTGAGCAGAGAAAAAGAACTCTGTAGCTCAGCCTGACATCCTGAATGTTTCACATCTACTTCATTTGGTGCTTCTGAATGGAAAAAATTGATGACAAATAATACATGCATTGTTACCACTGGGAAATAGTTACAGAGTTCCTCTTTTTAATACATGGACTCCTCATAATTAAAATTTTAAAATGGGGGAAGATAAAAGCCTCAAGTAGTATTTGAGTAGAGCAAAACTGCTGAGAGTAGGAGAGGCCAATAATAAAGCCTTGAAAATATTCTGCAGTGTTGTGAAGAGAAGGAGGGATTAAAAATAGGTTCTTATAAAAAAAAAATAGGTTAACTAGGTTCTTGTATCAGACAAATAGAATGGAATCAGGCAGTGAGTTGTGACTCTAGGGTCAGGCACTTATTAGCCCTGTGACAGTGGACGAATGATACAGGTGTAGAACCCCAGTCTACCCATCTGCAAATGGGTTGCTGTGACTTTTAAATGAAATGTGAAGCAATAAGCATGATGTTTGGCATGTAGGAGATGCTTAATAAGTGTCATATAAGTCATCATAAGTAAAAAGGGGTCCTTCCGGGATATATGAAAACGAAAGTGGATCTGATGAATATTCCAAGATTGTGTGTGTTAGAAACAAGCTGAACTGTGGCTGGACTGAACGGAATGTGTGCTCTGAGTGGGGGGGAGCTAAACACTGGCAACACTAATGAGGAGCAAGCTCTCTCTTTAGCAAGAGATACACCTGTTCAGGTTAGCTAGGGAGTAAGAACAATGGCTACGTGGAAAGTTTAAAAAATTACACATATTCCCAGATTGCCTAACATCCCTTTCACCCCAATTTAAATATCACTGAATTAAGGCTGGGGTAGCATCTTGAAATCTGTATGTTCAGAGTGATCCTCTGTGGGTGTGATTCCTTAGTTCACAAACCACTGGGTTAGGGAACGAGGTGTAGAAGGACAAAGCTAGTTTAGAAAAATCTCTATGTGGAGATGATGTAAAAATATCTGGGTGGGGGTCTCTTGAAGTTCTCTGAAAAATCTGAAATAAAGGCTATGGACCCTTTTTAAAAATGTAGTCTGTACTTGTGAAAGTTGGAATACATTTCAAAGTATTCACTTACCTCTGAAGCTCAGCCACACCAGGCTAAAGAAAGCCCACTGTAAGCAATTATTTATGGAAACAGAACTCTTTGTGGCACAGATAACAACTAGTGAAATAAAAGGATTCTTTCCACTGGCTCCTAGTGGGTTGTGACAGTGAGAGCTCGCTCTTCATCACAAATGTGTGTCCTTCCTATTACAGTATAAAACCGTTGCTGGGAAACAACAGCATTTGTTCCAGCCTCCCTTACCCCTAGGTGTGGCCATGCCAATGGCCTTGCCAATGAAACATGAGCAGGGCTGCTGTGTGTCACTGGCAGGAAGAGAGGGTCAAGAGCGAGACCCGCCTTCTCCATCCTGTCTTTTTCTCAGCTGCTGACGGAATGAACACCCCTGGGGTAACCTTGGAAACCACATGTTGAAAATAGAAGAGCAGCAAATTGGATGGAGGTTGGGTCTTCAAACATGGCTCACAGGAATGCTGGCAGCTTATCAGGAATACCCATTTTGTTTTTATGCACAGGAGAAATAAATGTATGTGTTAAGCTGCTGAGATTTCAGGGTTTCTACTTGTAGAGCCGCCGGTGTTCTCTTAACTAACCACTGTAAGGTTTTGGAACTGCTATAGAGGGTTTAGCCCTACACCACAACTTGAGAAATAAGTAGCAAGTGTAGAGTCTTCTGGCTGTTCAGCAGGTTCAATTTCCCCTCTTGTGGGCAGTGAGTTTCATAGATGGGATACTGTGAAGTAAGCAATGAATGAAGTGAATGGTGGACCTGGGTCAGTTATTTATTCCTCTGTCTCCTCTCCCCTAGTGTAAGCCATGTTTTCAGCTCACTGTGTTTCATTCTGGCAGGATGGTCATACCAGTCTCAGGCCTAATAGCTTGGAGGTGGGAGATCCCGTTTTGCTTCTGCTGTCAGCACACTGTCTATGCTGTAGCTTTCCCATTTAGAAAACGGGGGCGGTCCTCTTTCTTCCTGTTTCCTAGGTATATGTTTCAGGGGCTGAAAGAAAACGTGCTTTTTTTTTTAAGTTTATTTATTTATTTTGAGAAAGGGAGAGAGAGAGCGAGAGCGTGCATGAGCGAGTGGGGAAGGGGCAGAGATGGAGAGAGGGAAAGTCCCACGAAGTCTCTGCGTGGTCAGTGCACAGAGCCCCACATGGGGCTCGAACCCATGAAGCTGTGAGATCATGACCTGAGCCGAAATCAAGAGTTGGACACCTAACTGACTGAGGCACCCAAGCACCCCTGCAAGAAAGGTTTAATGCTATCATGGCAGAGACTTCTAGATGTTCTTCAAATCCCCAGGTTTTTTTTCCTTCATGAACAAACAGCTAGGCTCATTTCCTAGCCTTTGCTGCAGTTCAGTATAGTTATGTGACTTGGTTCTTTAGCTCATAGAATGTAGGTAGAAGTGATATATGCCATATTTTTCTGGCCTTGAAAAATCTTCCAAGTGTGATCTTCCATGCTGTTTTTTCCTGTTTGGCTGTCTAGGAGGGAGATGGCCATGAGAGCCTTGGGAGCTACATATTGAAGATGGCAAAGCATCTGTCACGTTAGGTCCCTGAATGACTGTGAGGATTTGAACCCCACTGATCTGATCACCTGTCCAGCAAGAAATAAAGTCCTATTGAGTTTGATGCAATACACATTGTGGCAGCTAGTATTGCTCTAATCAGTGTAGCCAGTAACTCAACTTTGGACCAAACACTCCTCCTAAAGATCCTTAAAAAGTTTATAAGTAAATAAATATAAATATACGCATATGTGTATATATGTAATTGACATATATTTCGTATATAAGATATTTACACAGATACAATATATACATAATTACATACACACATGTGTAAAAGGAAAACATTGATGACATTTTAATTAGAATAACTGGAATATAATACTAAGAACAATCAGTAGATACCCGATTTGAGGGCCAAGATGTTTGACATTGGGGAAGTCCTTACTTATCTTAGATAGGACCCCATTTGTTAACGACAAGTAAAGGGATAGCTTTTGAGGCAGAAGTGGCTTTCATATTTTTCTTTTTTTCTGTTTTTAGCAGGGACTTGTTCAAATTAAAATTTCGCAAAAAAAAATTAAAATTTGGGGGAGATTAACTTCAGAATGGCTTCTTTTGAAAGAAGGATGAGGGGCTGACTCCCATCAGATTAGATTAAGGAAGATTGTAGAAGTTTCCTAGAGGACCACTCACAGCATAGTCTGGAAATATCTTCAGTTGCATGAGCTCTTCAGTTGCTGAAGTTTCTTTTGGATATCACATATTTTCATCCTCCTGGCAAAACACAAGTTTTTTCATTTTTTGTTTCCAACTGTGTTTAGTTGATAAATAACACTAAGTTCTGCTTCCACTTTCCTTTTTGATTAATAGTAACCTAACTAGGCTGAACTGATGGGAATCCACTGACATTTTATCTTCTTTTCCAAGGGACCTGCATTTGAAAACAAGTTCCCAGGAGTCTGACCAAATTGCAGTTTAGGATCTGTGTCAACACGTTTGTAATTGCTTTTGTAGAAGAATCTTTGATATCTGCTATTAATGATAGAAATATTGTTACTGTCCCTTAGAGCTTTGAATTGACTTTATTTCTAACTCTGAGTATGTGCATTTGTGCTGTGTGTGTATATGTGTACGTGTTAAATGACAAATATTTATAGCAATGACACATTTGATTAGGGTCCTCTTTACCTCTATGGTGAGATATATCCATTTGTTAGCTTATAGTTTTAAACCTTATTCTAAAGTATTATGAAATGAAAATGTTAACTGATTTTATCAGTCAGTGTCCCAGCTGGAGATGGTTGGGATACTTAAACAGAGTAATAAATAAGGGTGGAGTTTGTGGAGCAAGGTAGAACACAGTTTAAATACCTGAGAGCTGGTAACAGTGGGGTACCATCACTATCTCAGGGCCAGAAGACAGAAAACAGGGTGTTGTTACGAGAACCTGCAGACAGAAAGGCATTTGGAGATGCCAGCCTGACAAGAGCTGTTAGTTGTGGTTGGGGGATATTGCTAGCCCATAGCTACCTTGCAGGAAGGGAACAGGGAGATGAGCAAACCAACTTTGCTCTGATCCTTGCCTTCCATCTGCTGGGAATTCCCAGTAATCAACCTCCAATGGAAGCCAGAGGGCAATGGAGTCCATTTATATAATCCCTACGTGTCAACCTAAGGCGCCAAGAGTGTTAAAGAAAACAATAGAGGCTTGACTGGGAAGGGCAAAAGAAATATCCAGCCAGTGACCATGGGTCTTTGTTATGAAATTTCAGAGAATTTGTAAAACTAAGAGTAATTAGCTCCCATGATTAAGGCTCTTGTCATTTATTTTAGAGATGCTGTATCATGTGTGATGCCATTCTTAATTATAAAAATACAATAGCTCCAATTCTTCTCTGTCCAGTATGATAGCAAACAGTTACATGTGACTACTTAAATTAGACCTAGTTGAAATTAAATAAAATTGTAAACTTAGTTTCTCAGTTATACTAGCCCCATTTCAAGTGCTGGTTAGCTTTATGTAGCTAGAGACTGTTGAATTGGACACCACAGATGCAAGACTTTTCCACCATCTCAGAAAGTTTTGTGGACTAGTGGTCCTCTACTTATTTCATTGTTAAATTGCTCAATTTCATTTTGATTCAAAATGGAAGTAAAAGGACTTTGGGGATTATTCATTTTTCCTGAAATCCTGGACCCCAAAGTATAATAGTGGTATCAGAAATTAATGTATCTTGGGGTGCATGGGTGGTTCTGTCAGGTAAGCCTCCAACTCTTGGTTTCAGCTCTGGTCATGATCTCACGGTTCGTGAGTTTGAGCCCTGCATTGGGCTCTGCACTGACAGCATGGAGCCTGCTTGGGATTTTCCGTCTCCCTCTCTCTCTCTCTGACCCTACCCTGCTCATTTTCTACCCCTCTCTCTCAAAATAAAGAAATAAACACAAGAAAAAAGAAATTAAAGTATTTTATTGTGATTGAATTGAAGTTATTTGTGTGCATGCTGAAAGAAAAAATCAGCTCTGGCCAACTCAATCAAAGATGGAATATATTGGAAGGATCTGGTGGATCCAGGAAAGCAGAAGAGCCAGGAATTAAGGAAGTGTGGGCTCTAAGACAGTCTCCTTGCATGCTGAATGAAACCCCAATCCCTTCTTTTTTTATTGCTCACAGAGAGGAGCTAGTTGACCAACAGATTCCTGCACCCTGACTGGGAGAAAGCAGGCCCCTTGATATATGGGTTCATTAAGGCTGCATGTAATGAAGAAAGGGCCATTCTCTGGAGGAAATCTGGTTTGCTAGTACCAAGAAAAGGGGAGAATGGATGGAAGTGCTCCCAACCCTTGAAGCTGTTCAGTAAAGTCCATCCTTTGGCTACTTAGCACGCACATATATCCTTCCTATATATATAGCATGCATTCTAAATGGTAGTCATATTACCCTCAAAGAGGCAAAATTGGTTCTGGGGGAGGGGAAGGAATATTAGATATTTGTGGTAGGCTGAATATTTGTGGTAGGCTTTTGGCTCCCCCAGCGAGGTGCATGTTCTGATCCTCAGCTTATGTGAGTGACTATGTTACCTTACTTGGTACAAAGGGACTTTGCAGATGTGACTTTGAAAGGAGGAGATTATCTTACATTATGTGAGTGGGCTCAGTGTAATTACAGGGTCCTTCTAAGAGGGAGGCAGAAGGCTCAGAGTCGGTAAAAGGAGACGTGATGACACAAGCAAAAGATCTGAGGGAATTACCCTGCTGGCTTTGAAGATAGAGAAAGGAGCCAGGAGCCAAGGAATACAGGCAGCCTCTAGAATGTGGAATAGGCAAGGAAATGGATTCTTCCCCAGAGCTTCCAGAAGGATCTGAGGCCTGCCAACACCTTGCTTGTCGCCCAGTAGAACTGATTATGGACTTTTGAGCTCCAGGACTATAAGAGAAAAAAAGTATCCTTTGTAAGCTGCTGAATTGTGGTAGTTTGTGCAGAAGTAGGAACCAAATACAGTGTCCCAATGGTTTGTGGTTCTCTAAACCTCAACCCTACATGACAAAATCTTCTTCCTTACTATTTAATTTCTCTCATTAGGGAGAATTTAAATTAAATTTATTTATTTATTTATTTATTTATTTATTTATTTATTTAATTTGTTTTTAATGTTTATTTTTGAGAGAGACAGGGACAGAATGTGAGTGGGTTAAGGGCAGAGAGAGAGGAAGACACAGAATCCGAAGCAGGCTCCAGGCTCTGAGCTGTCAGCACAGAGCCCTATGCAGGGCTCGAACCCACGAACCGTGAGATCATGACCTGAGCCGAAGTCGGACGCTTAACTGACTGAGCCACCCAGGCACCCCTGAAATTATATACTAATAAAGGGAGATACTAATAAAAGGTTGAGAAACACTAATAATCGACATTCAAAAATGCTCCTACCTCTTATATTATTTACAACCTAAACTATATTCACTCGTTTCTCAGAGGGAAACAGGCTGAAGTTGTGGCCAATTCCTGCATTTCAATCCATGTGTGAGATATCTGGGTGGCGTTTTGTTCCTTGTGGTCTCCCTGTGATCCGTCCATCCTGATATTACCCACATTACTTACTGAATGACAAATTAATCACTATCACTAAACACCATTTACAGTATTGGTGGAGGGCACCAGCAAAGACAAGGGCAATTACTAAAAGAAAAATGACCCAGCAATAAAGGGAATGTGAGTGAGGGTTAGAATTTTTAGTTCTTGTACTTATGATTTCTTCTGCACTACCCATTACAATTCTGTTTGTATGTGGTAGGCGTTGTTTGCCTGGTTATAGTTTCCAAACACTGCTTCTTTAAATGTCTGAAACCCTGGGCATTGATTCTTCATATAATTTCTGTTACCACCTTTATCAAGGCATAAACAAAAACAGGAAGAACAAAAAAAAACTGTACATGCTTAATGTATGTGAGTTCAGAAACATGCACACACCCTTGAAACCATCATCACGATCAAGGCAGCAAACATCCATCATGACTTCAAAAGTTACCTTGTATGCCCCACCTGTGCCTTTTCTTTTGTGTGGTAGGTAGGAAGCCTTAGTGTAAGGTTTATCCTCTTAATAAATTTTTTAAGTGCACAATACCCTGTTGTTAACTATAGGTGCTATGTTGTACAGTAGATCTCTAGAACGTATTCGTCTTGCATAACTGAAACTCTGTGCCTGTTGAACAATAACATCCCATTTTCCCCTTCCTCATCTCCTGGCAATCATCATTCTGTTCTCTGCTTTCATGAATTTGACTTTTAAATAACCTGTTAGAAGTGGAATCATACAGTATTTGTCCTTCTGAAACTGGCTTATTTCATGCAATATAATGTCCTCCAAGTTAATCTATATTGTTGCAAATGATAGGATTTCCTTCTTTTCAAAGGTTGAATGATATTCCATCGTAGGCATATACAGGTATTCCCCACTTTTTGAAAGTTTGCTTTACAACACTTCGCTTTTATGAAAGCCTCACATTAATACCTGTTTTGATCAATGGAAAGAAATCTGAAAAGGATTTTCACTTTTAGGAAAAAAGATAAAAATAGTGTTCAGTGTTTGTTTTGCAGTGAACCATTATAAGGCAGCGCACACCCCGCCAAGTTCCTTCTCTAAGAACTACCCTTGGCATCTCAGCATCAAGCTGCCATAGCTCTGAACTGTGTCTGTGAGCATCTGTGTTTTATCTCGATTTATTTTGTATATCCATTAGCAAAATATGACCTAAGGTATCAGAAAACCTAAGACAGATTATTTGGGGGTCTGGGAATGCCCCCAATTTTTTTCTGTATGAATTAATGGTAATTATTTCTTTGATTTATGAAAGGTTTCATAGAAATGTTCTATTTATAAGAAGGGAAACCTATGCCACATTTTTTTAATTCACTCATCTGTCAATGGACATTTGATTTGTTTCCATATCCTGGTTATTGTGCATAATGCTCCACTGAACATGGTGGTGAAGATATCTCTTCAAGATCCTGCTTTCATTTTACCCAGCAGTGGGATTGCTGGATCATATAGTAATTCTATTTTTAATTTTTTGAGAAACATACATACTCGTTTCTGTAGCAGCTATACCACATTGCATTCCCACCAATAGCGTACAAGAGTTCCAATTTCTCCACATCCTTGACAATACTTTTCTTTTTTTGTTGTTATTGATAATAGCCATCCTAACAGATGTGAGGGGATGTTGTGGTTTTTACCTGCATTTCTCCAATGATTAGCCATGTTGAACATCTTTTCTATACCTGGTAGCCATTTATGTGTCTTCTTCTTTTTTTTTTTTTTTTAATAAAGTTTACTTATTTATTTTGAGAAAGAGAGTGTGTGTAAGCAGGGGCGGGGCAGAGAGAGAGGGAGGGAGAGGGAGAGAGAGAGAGAGAGAGAGAGAGAGTCCCAAGCAGCCTCCGTACTGAGTGAATGGAGCCCAACATGGGGCTCAATCTCACAAATCATGAGATCATGACCTGAGACGAAAGCAAGTCAGATGCTCAACTGAATGAACTACCCAGGCGCCCCTTCATTATTTTTATTTATTTATTTATTTATTTATTTATTTATTTATTTATTTGAGAGAGAGCGAGAGAGAGAGAGGGAGAGGGAGAGGGAGAGAGGGAGAGAGAAAGAGAATCCCAAGCAGGCTCTGTGCTGTCAACATGGAGCCTGATGTGGGACCCAATCTCATGCATAAACCACGAGATCATGCCCAGAGCCAAAAATCAAGAATCGGATGCTCAACCGACTGAGCCACCCAGGTGCCCCTATATGCCTTCTTTGGAGAAATTTTTATTCAAGTCCATTGCTCATTTAAAAAGTCAAGTTACTAATTTTTATCACTAAGCATGATTGTAAAAGAACGTGTTCCAGGGAATTACCTGGGTTCCAGCCATTCTCCATGAACCCATTTAATAGTAATAACCACTTTGAGATCTTGGTCAACAAGATCTTTTATCTATTTTCCCAATGGCAGAGGATCCCAGCATGGTCTAGCAGTCTGAACTTCCATTTCAGTGCATTGTTATTGGTGCTCCATTGTAGAAATTCCTTCCTTGTATAGGAATCTGCTCCTTTGTGTAGTAAAAACCTCTAAACAACTCTGATGTTTGGGACTAGGAGACAAAACGCTTTGTAGGTGGATCATTATATGTGTGTGACTGGGAGGAAACTGAACAAAGTTTGACTTTTAAAAGGCAATGACAATTTTTTTAAAGCGCAGAACTGATATGATCAGCTTTGTATTTAGAAAGTAAGGCTGCATTTAATTTACTGTCTGAATTATTCTTTAATTAGTTGATGATCAATACACCTCAAAATAAGATTTGCAGTTATTTTGCCAGTTCCCTGGGGCTGCTACCAACCTGAACCACCATAAATTAAAATTTCCTCTTGAGGATTTTTTTCAGATCACATAGATAGTGTGAATACAGATTGCAAATGCGGTTTAGGATGGCTCATGGTTATGAATTACTGGGGTAAATATATGTTTTTTTCCCTTTAAGAGAGCTTAGTTGGCATAGATGAATTTCTTTTCTGTTCTGTTCTGTGCAGTGGGGTTATGTCTCATTTACCCTTCCACAGTGAGGGTGGCAGGGACCACTTATTAGATTAGTCAGATTTGAGGAGCCCTGGGTATTATCTCACATCCCCTACCTCCTAGGCAGGTCTAAGTGGAAGCTTAGGGTCTCCCAACTTCAGTAAAAATCTTCAGGTCAAACTAGATCTTGGCATTCTTTTATCTCCTAGAGCTTCTGGGTTATTTTATGTTTGAGGCTTGACACCCTTATTATTTTTGTGTTAGCTCAGTGATGCATTTAAAAAATACTTTAAAATTTTTATCTGATATTTTATTTTATTCGAAAGTTTGTTTGGGGTATCAAATCTGCCATACTGTCAGATCCTTAGAGTGAGAAGTCCTTATACCTTTATTTCAAAGGTAAAGAAACATAGACTCAAAGTTACCATGACTTAACTAAGGTCGCAGAGCTCCTTTTGGCAACCACATATCCTGTGTTGGATACTAATTGTAAGACAAGGCCAAAGTCAGCTTTTCTGACAATGCCTGGCACCTCGCTTTTACCTGTATACTGAACAGAAATCAATGTTTGAATCAAATGTGATTTGACTATATGAAGTAGAACCTATTAAAAATATGCCAAGACAGAAGGAAGATTTGGTAGATCTTACAGAACTCAAAGGTAGGATGTGCAGTCTGATCTCAGGAAGGGTTGGCATTGGATGTGTCACTCTGTCTCTCCTGTCCTCAGGGTCTGTATCTCTCCAGTTCTCTTGTGTCTGCTTCATTCTCCCACTTTTTTTGTTAACTGACTCTCTTTACATCATTTTGCATTAGGTGAAAAAATGACCATTCTAGTATTTAGAAAATAATCTCCCAGCTAAAATATTCAACATTGACTCGGCTCTCTTAGTTTAAACTCCAGTAAAATGATGGATGTGAGAAAATATAATTGGCTCCTCTTAGGCTTTTTCTTCCAATCAGCTTTGGCCAGAGTGGCACCTTGGGAAATGACAGTGGACTTTATGAAAATGCAGTATGGACATATTATTTAAAAAGAGAGAAGAGGGAGGAAATAATTAAAAGAATAAATACCCATTTCTAGTATCACTAGGAGAAAAATACATATCTTTATCTCTATCTCTATCTATCTATCTATCTATCTATCTATCTATCTATCTATATTTATCTTTACTGGGCCATGAATTACTATGGAACATTGGGGAACACCAGTAACTTGGATCCTTAAAATAATGCAATGGCTTTTTTTATCTTTTGTTAAACAAAAATAAGATTTATAAAAAAAAGAATATTTGTCTTCATATTAACCTTTTGCTTATCTAATATGCTTAGAAGGGTGACATTTATTTCCTTTTCAAGGTCATTATGAGTTATTAAATGTGGTTTAATGCTTTGTTCCAACCAGTAAATGCCAAATATAAGTTGCAAAAAAATGACCTTTTTGAACCTGACTCATTGTAGAAGGTAGTTGCCAAAAAGAAGCCACCTTAGAGATAGATTTAATGAATTGGACAACCTATCATGAATAGGATAAAACATACTTGAAATTGCTACTGACTGTAAGCTTATTTCAGATGTTTTATTCAGTAAGAGTCTATAGATCAGTTGTTTCCTTGGTTTATTTTATTTCTTGCAGTCATCATATCAGAAATTCAGGTCCTTTTGAATACTGGGTAGAGGAAAAGAAGGTAAATACAAGTGTGCGTGTGTGTGTGGGGTAGTTATTTTGAACAATTAAGGGAAATATCTTCTAAGGATTAGAAAACTAAATTTTCAGGAGATGATTTGAGAATACTTTTTTACATTTTTTAAACATTGATTTTTTTTTTAAAAAGCACAAATATAATTATATATTTGGAAGCACTTTAGGGATCCAGAATAATTCCTAGAGAAGCACTATGGGAGTGATTGAAAATCTAAGGGCAATAATAAATCTAAACATGGTTTGAGAAGGGAAAAGAAAAATTAGGGTGGATCATTCTCTTTATAGCTTCAAAGAGAATGACAAGAGCAGTGTAGGGGATTGGAAAAGAAATAAATGGAACAATTTAAATATGTTGCAGTTTTTGTTGAGAAGATGTTCTGTCTACCCTTTTAATAATGCCCAAGCTCCCACTACTTACAATTTTGTATTTGCAAAAGAAATTAGCTGTGGATTCTCTGCCCCTTGAACCACATTGTGATAACCATCAAAACATACAGTAAACTCATTTGAATCGTGCTACAGATGAGGTTCTTCCATATACCTTTCTTCGTGTGTGGTTTTTTTTTTTTGTTTGTTTGTTTGTTTGTTTTTTGTGGTATTACGTAATATGACTCCACTAAAATAAACAAGATAATTTACATCCTGAGAAATAGCTCTTTCCTCTTTCCCCCCCAAATATAATTTTAGGAGATAATTAATGTGTGTCTTTCTGAGAATTTACAAACTTTATAAAGAAATGGGATAGATATCATGATGAGCATCAGGTGATACATGGAATTGTTGAATCACTATATTGTACACCTAAAATTAATATAACACTGTATGTTAACTAATTAGAATTAAATTAAAAATTAAAAAAAATGTGATAGAAATGTACTAAGTTTAGGGGTGCCTGGGTGGCTCAGGGGGTTAAGCACCCGACTATCGATTTTGCCTCAGGTCATGATCTCACGGTTCCTGTGATTGAGCCCCATCCCATGTTAGGTTTCATGCTGACAGCACAGAGCCTGCTTGGGATATTCTCTCTCTCTCTCTGTCTCTCTCTCTCTCTCTCTCTCTCTCTGTCTCTCTCAAAATAAATAAAATTAAAAAAAAAAGATATGTACTAAGTTTCTAGGAAGTCCTCAGCACAGACACCATTTTTAACTAATGCAGTCTGTTACAGTGTATATGCTCAGTTATTATTTGTTGGATGAGTAGACAAGGTGCATTTCTATTGGTTCCAAAGAGAATAAATGACACGATATACTGTTTTGGGCTTTTCATTTTATTTTGCAGGGTATAAGCAGGTGAATAAAATAAAAATAAATGTGATATCAAATTGATTTGTAATTCAGGCTTGGAAATCTAGGAGTTTCTGGTTCATAAAATGATGGTTGAGGTTGAATCTACATAATCTACATTAACTGCTAGTTTGTCCCTGAAAACTTGTCCAGGGCTCACTGACATTAAAGAGAGCAAGAATTATGAACTGCAGCCTTCCTGGACACATAATTTATCTCTTTTTCTATGACATTTACCTTGAATAGTGATGAGTATATTAAAAATGTCATAAATAATAAGTCATGTAAGCCTGCTTTATTTTGGAGTTTTAAAATTAAAAGAGGAGAAAGGATGCAATAATGGAATGAATTGGGCTATGAAGTAACACTTTTTAGTAAAATTAAAATAAAATTTTATTAAAGATGGAGGCCTCTCCATATTTTCTCATGTAATTAGAGCTGAAGAAAATGTCAGCTGACAATTTATGATATTTTACTCTTGATAATCTGCCAGGTTGAATCTCTAAAATGTGGGGATAATATCCTATTCTTTGAATTCCCTAGGTCTAACCTAAAGTCTGGCCCCTCCCTCAAAAGGGAAATGTAACTAATAATAGTGAATTCTCTGTTAATTAACTAATCCCACTGCATTTGGCTGAGAACCTACTCACTAAGACCTTTGTGAATAGTTTGCAGATGAAAGTATTTTAGACTTCTGTTTCAGAAATCCATCTCAGACTTCTTCCTTTTTACTAATAAGATGTTGCAGTGCAATGTTGCTTTAAAAAATGTTTGGGCCATTTGAATGGCAAGAATGTCACCAAAAATATTATATAAAAATTCCATTTTCCACAGGGGTAAAAGGACAAAGTGCTAAAGACAGAGGCTTAAATTTCAGTTTTGAATTGAATGTGTCTTGAAACATGAGGCAATATATCCTTGGTTGACTAAGGCAATGTGTAAGATGAAATACCTTTTATAGAATCCATCTTGAAAAGTATAAGCCAACGACAGGCAATCAGTTGTTTTTCAAGAAGAGATAAGGACGTAGTTAAAAGCCTTAATGTTGATGAGAAATGGGCTTCTGGTACTTTAGGGGACTGACTGCATGGTTTGTAGGAAACAAGCTTTAAGTTTTCAGGAAAATTGTAAGTGCAATAAGATGTCATTGAAACAACGTATTAGAGAATGTTAAATCTCTGGTTAGAGCAATAGGCTCAGTGATCACTTTCTTGAGCTCATCTTTGTCTGCCCCTGCAGATTAAGTGATACTGTTTTGCACTTACTACTCTCTCCTACTTTTGTGCATTAGCTCCTCTTATGTGTCACTGAGCTCTCAGTATCTACCTTTGACATTTCCCTCGACCTTGAGAATCATAGGTACACATTTCTGGTGGATATCTTCTCTTGGGCATCATACATGGCCTGAAATTAATATTATGATCTTCTTCATTTCCCCTCAGTGTGACCCAAGAGTAGTTTCTCTTCTAGTAGTTCAGCCACTGGTACTATCACCAGCATTCAGTTGCTCAAGATGGAAGACTGGAAGTTACCCTAGACAGGGCTGCCACTTGCCAATGTAGTACATTCATGAAAACTGGAAAAAGGTGACTTTTCTCCATGCACATGCAAACCTTACGTGATAAGCAAAGATCAGGTTGGAGGTCAGTCCCCTCTTTCCCCCTCAGTTCAGGGCATGACATGCATAACTGTATGGGACAGTCCTCATTCTAGATTCTTCCACTTTCCTGCCCACATATCTGATCTGTTTTGAACCTTCAAATATTCTGTAATCTGCAACTCTTTTTTTCTTTGCTTAATTCTTTTAGATCAAATATTTAATACTGAAAAAAGTATGTATGTTATTGTATGTGTGCTTACTCTAATAATGTAGAGAACATCAGTGAACCCAACACCTTCCCAAGAAGCCAGAACATCATTGTTTTTTCGCCCTGTCCTTTTTGATTCTTACTGTCTCTACCCTATTCATGTTCCCAGTATATATCACTTAAACTGTTGCACACATCAATCCATAAACCACATCACCACACATTTAATCTTTTTACTTCAGGCTTGAAACTCTTCTTTAGATTTCCATTCCTTAGAGAAGAGCCTCTAAGTTGCTCAGCATGGCAGAAAAGGCTGTCCGAGTTCTGTCTCCCATGAGGCAAAAGCTCTATCTCTTGTCACTTCACAGTTTAGGCAGAACTAAAGGCAGTTCTTCAGACAGCAGTTCACTCCACTGTTTGCTCTGCCACTGCTACCTTCTGCCTTGCTCAGTCAATCCTTTCGCATTGTATTGAAATTACCTCTTTATGTCAGTCTCCCTTATTAGACTACTAGCTCTTTGAAGACAGCAAATCTATCTTATTTGTTTTTGTTTCTAATCCAATCTCTGGATCATAGCAGGCTTTCAAGTGTCTGAATCAAAATGGTGAAGAAAGTACTTTATCTTAATCTCTTTGTGGGTGATGTCAAATCTTCATACTAAATTCTTGTTTGAGATCAGCTGGTCATGTGGATATTTGTTCTGGATGCCTTTCAATGTACATTTTATATATATATGTATATATATACACACACACATTAAATATGTATATTAAATATATATTAAATAAAATATATTAATATATATTTAATAAAAATACATTAAAATTAAGTAAAATATATTAAATAAAATATAGTAAATATATATTTAATAAAATATAAATATATATTTAATAAAAATATATTAAATATATATTATATATATATATCCATCATTTATACATAGCCTCTGAGTTACCTTAGGGAAACTTGTTAATGTGAATCAGGGAATTTGACAGTTAAAGCAGTCAGATAATAGTGATGATTTTTTCCCCACTCCAATATAGTTAAGTGACTGAACCCAAAGGACTTAACCTGGCATCATATAAACTCATCTTATGTGAACATTGTCCCAGGGCTCTGTTGGGTGAGGTTTTAGAAGTTTCATTAGCATACATGTATCTTCTCTTTTGCTCCTCTCTTTCATCCCTGGCGTCTCCTCCCTCCCTAGGTCATAATATCCCAATCGTTGCTGTTCAGGGTCAGCTGGGGCTCCCATCAACAATGTGTTCCCAGGGCAGCATCATGTGTTAGGATTTCCTCTCCACACTCGCTGATTTTTAAACTCTCTTTTCCCAGGGCTAACAATTTTTACTGGACATCAGGAGGGACGCAAGCTTATTCAATTGATTCATTTAGGATATGAATAACTGTTATTTAGCTTAATCTGTGGACTCTCTCAAGTGTAGATTTTAAAAGAGGATACCTCTTGTGCCAAAGAAATGAAGCTTGAATGATGCATTGTATTTAGTGGGTGGTATAACTTGATATTTTTCCAATTATACCAAATAATGAACGTGCCTATTCTTTTTCCACAAATTGGCCTTGCTTGGATGTGAAAACATTCAAATTGATCCTTTCCTGAAAGAAGTGATAAGCTTTGTAAGTATTATTCAGTGACAGAGTCAAACATATGTACAAAGCATTTCAGAATCAACTTGGGTAATTATTATCTGTGGATATCAGCAATAAGAGAAAAACCTCAGCCTCTTTATGCATCTTTGAACTTACAAGAAGCAGGTTTAGTTTTTGACTTCTCTTTCTACTTCCACAGAAATCCCATACTGTGAGAAAGCTTGGTTAGTAATGTAGTCTTTTCTCTTTTCTCCAGTCCTGTCGCATACCAGGGTGGTAAGGGATGTTTGAAACTTCAGTATTTTCAAAGTGACCAATATTTGTCAGAATTACACGATTGTCAGGGCAGTGTGCAGTGAATAAGACATGATTCCTGTCCTCACATAGCTTATTAGAGGTCCACGTGACCAGATAGAAGGCAAGATGTAATGAATGTTACATAGTACAAATAGCCTCCCTAAGTTCCCAGGAGAAGATTGATTCTGTATGGCAAAGACTGAAAAGATTTTGCCAATGGATGGAATCTGAAGAATAGCTATAATCTTAAAATGCAGAGATTTTTAATAGGGTGTTCCAGTAAAAGGGAGGAGTAGTAGGCAAAATACAAAGGCAGGAGGGGAGAGGAGGCCTAGTGTGGAAGCATCTGAGTGGAAGAGAGGTTAGTGGCCTAGTCAACTACTTCAGGTTTTGACAGAAAAACACTCTCAGCGCACAGCAACCTCTTTGTTACTCTTGGAGGAAACAACTCAGGCTTGCTCCTTTTTGCTACTTAACATATTTATAGTTCAATTGTTTTCATTTTCAGTTGGTTTGATTTTAGGGAATAACAAAAAGTCCTTTGTGGTCAACAAATAGAGAAATTTAGGAATTTTAGGAATTGTTTAAATATTACATCTTAAAGCTTCAGATTGTCCAATGAATTTTAAATTTTCTACAGTGGTAGATTGTAACAGACTCTGCTAGTGAGTTTTAACAAGTAATTATTGAGTACCAACTACAAACCAGATGCCATCTTTGGTGCTGTGAATGAGATGAAGTCTTTGCTCTCATGGAGCTTGTCTTTCAGCCAGGGAGACAGACAATAAACAAATAACTCATGGAGTGATAAATGCTCTGAGTTTTTGCTATGGCAACAAAGAATAGTAAATACACAGTGCCTTAAATAAAGAACGTCTATTTCGTGCTCTGAGATCTGGGATTACTTGACTTTGTTCTACGGTATGAGTGGGTTCTGGTTTGTTCCATGTATCTGTCATTCCAGGACCCAAGTTGAAGGGCAGTGGTTGCCTCAGATAAGCTCTTCTCTTGGGGGTTTGGGGAGAGTGGGAATTAGGAATACAAGAGGGCCGATGAGACTTATGCTCCCTAAAGCTCATTGTCACTTCCAACTACATATCAGTGGCCAAAGGAAGTCATGTGGCCAAATATTAGATCAATGGACTGGGGAAGTACATATCTCTTATAGGGAATACTGTGGGAAAGAGGGACTATTTGCTGAAAATAGTCCAAACTGCATCAAAAAATACAGTAAATGAGTAAAACTTTTTGAGAGTAATGTTTATCATAAAGAAAATAAAATCTGGTAATAGGATTTTTATCTGGAGATACAGCAAGAAGCTCCTTTAGATAATGTGGCCAGACAAGAGGTGACTTTCAATGAAAGTTGAATGACAAGCTGAGAAAGTCATGGGTAGAATTGGAGCAAAGGCAATCCCGACATAGGTAACAATAGTGCAAAGGGCCTATATGGTAGAAATTAGCCTGGCTTGCTCAGAGGGTAGGAAGATGGCAAGATAGCTCAGGCATGGTAAATACTGGTGGTTTGGAGAGGAGCTCAGCATGGCAGACAGGAGCCAGATCATATAGGAGATTGTAGGCCAGGTAAGAAATTTGGGTTTCATTCTTGGTGCAATGGGAAAGCATTAGATTTTCACGGCAAAGCAGTGACATAATATTATCTATATTGAAAACAATTTCTCTTGTTGTTCTGTGGATTAAGGACTGTGGGAATGAGAGCAGGCAAGAGTAGAAGCAGGGAGATGACTATTGGAGAAGTCCAGAGGAGAGATGATGGCAGCTGGCAATTGGGTAATGGGAAGGAAAAGGGGAGAAATCTAATATGAGATATATTTGGAAGTATATTTATTATTATTAAAGTAGGATTTATTAACTTTTCTCTTAGAAGAGATAGTATGCTTTTGAATAGTATGAACAAACACACAATGTGGTGGAGGGGAAGAGCATGGGACTTGGAGTCGGAAGATTTTTCATTATCTAGGCTTTGCTTCTTAGGACATGTCGACCCAGGGCAGCTTAACTATTCTGAAACTTAGTGCCCAGAATTCCAAAAAACAAGCAAACAAATTGAGTAAATAAATGGATAGGGGAATGACCAAAGTAATGTAATTTTCAGAGGATTAAATATTTAATTTAATATTAAATAGAAATTAATATAAAATACAAATAGTCCACATGGGTAAGGCTTATATTTCTTTGCCTTAATATGATGATTTGTTGGCATTCAAAAAAATGTTCTAGATATAGGCAGTTTCTTAAGTTGTGCATTCTGGAAGATGATACAGCGGTGGCAGTACTGGCTTATAAATTTACCTAAACTCTTACATAAAATATCAGTGTTGTTTCTCTCAATCTCCAAGTGAGTGCAGTCACTGGGAAATGCAGGAACTGCTGAAGCTTGAAGTTTTTCTAAGCATGGATCTATGATATATGTTCTTGTAAGTCACCCTCTCATGGGCTGACCTATATGTTGCTGCCAGGGATAAGGGATAGTACACCATAAGCCTTATCAGTTAATAAAGCAGTTTTGCCTGTAATGGAGTGATTAAGCCATTGTTTTGGTGAAAACACCTTAACATCAAATTGAGCTGTTAGGGATTTGCAGGTAATGTAGCAATTTTTCAGACAGGGTTCTGGCATTTTCTGATAACATCACTGTTTTATATGTAATTAATACTACTTCTATTTGACTGGTGTTTTTGAGACATGAACTTCAACTACCTCATAAGTCCAGGATTGGGGAGAGGGGCGACACTTTCCCAAGTATCCGAATCTGTTCTCTGATTCTCTCCCCTATTTGAGCTGGTCTCTGTAGACCTATGACTGTTATTTATGATAAAAAGCACACTCAAGATCCAAAGCAAACTTAAAACTATTTCTACTTGCTGTTTCCATAAAGATTCAGCTAATTGCAGTTATGTATACAGCACTGCAGCTCAGAGGGTGTATATTTGATTGAGTAACCTTAACGTAAATATTGTTTCTATATGCATGTGCCATTCAAGTTCCAGAAGAAAAATAAATAAATCACTTGCCTCAAGCCCTCCACCCCCATGAAGGGTGAACAGCATTAAGGAAATGAATAGGGATGTCAAGGCACCTAGAGACTAGCAACAAAGGAAGCCAGTCTAGCCCCTGGGCTTGAAGGGAGATAGTATTACTTGAGCCTAGAGACAGTAGGAGCTTCAGAGAGGGGGTCACCTAATATTAATTGTAGTCCTGGAAGAAAGTAATTGGTGGAAATGTGGTTCAAAGCATAGAGTGTAAAGGGAAGAAATATACTTATTTCTCTCTCCTCCCAGCCTCTGGTTTCCTTCTGGTGATGCCCATGGGCCAAGCCCTATTTAAGTCAGGCCACAAAGGAGGTAAGATGATGTGGGTCATTGGGGCAGGCTTACAGTGACAGATCAGGGAGGAGAAGAGCTAAGAATGAATTTAAGGGACTGAATGAAGAATTTATTCAGTTTATAATTCTTAGCTGCACTATTGTACTCTGGAATATGCTCCCAATTATCTGAAAGGTTTTAATATTTTTCTAAACAATGATTTGCCATCTTGTGGGCTAATGTCCAAGAGATCAACAATAGTATTGCAACTCTCCAAGTTTGGAAATTATTGGGTCATGAGAAATAGTCCAGGCATGCCATTTTGGTTCTACCACTGACTATGCTAAACAGGGGGTTGGGAATTTTGAGCTCTGGTTCCACCACAAAATAAGCATGTGACTGAGTTAAGTCACAGTGACTCTGTGGATTTCTGTTTTCTCATCTGTAATATGAGGAAGATTCTTTATTTCTTAACTTGTGAGGATCATTGTAACCACTGGTGAGTCACAGATAACTTCTGGAGTATGTATTTAGGAAAGGCAAATCCATAGCCAAAAATTTATGTAATAATGAAAGCCATGCATATGTGATTTTAGTTTTAATGCTATTTGAGATTATCCATAATATCAGACATAAAACAGCGAGATTAGTTGAAAGTTGACATAGACACAGATGTCTTTTGGACAGTCTGATATAACTTTGTGATGTGAAATTAAATGCAAATATTTATTACTAATGAAAAGATGAAGCATGGGAGATTGTTGGAATTCGGATACTGCAGAGATGGCTGTATTTATGCTTCCCTTACAACATATACTTGTGAATAAACATCTGTAGAAGGTCAAAGATAACAATAGTGAAGCCATTAACTGTTTTCCATGAGTTCTGTTCTCTTAAACTCAACACAGCCAGAGTTGAGTCTTTGTCTCTTGCTCTTCATGGGGCTAAGACTTATTTTCCTTCTGGCTGTTTTTCCCCCTCTGTATGTTCCTTTCCATATTCAACTTCCTTCTTCTTTCAAATTCTGTATTTTTGCCTAATTCTCATGCTTTTGTCCTAAAGGCAGGCATAATTTGGCATGTAGTAGAGGCTGAGGGGTCTTTAAGAGCTGCCAGATTACAGTGAAAGAAAGCAAGATGGATCAAAGTGTTTGCTGATCAAGAAAGCTCAAAGTTATAGGAGTTGCCTATTAAGAGAGAAATTGGTTTTAAGGTAAAAAGGAATGTCTGGT
Source organism: Panthera onca (assembly GCF_046562875.1). Taxonomy (NCBI): domain Eukaryota; kingdom Metazoa; phylum Chordata; class Mammalia; order Carnivora; family Felidae; genus Panthera; species Panthera onca. The sequence goes on from NC_138340.1 coordinate 127,751,528, forward strand.
AAATGTCCTTCTTTCCACAGTTGTAGGGAATAAAGTATATGTTAATCACATGATATAATGAGTCAGGGTTAGATGACCTTCCTTCCACTCCCCACAAACCACTTCTGTAACATTTCAGTAGACAGCATCAAAATGCCCAATGTACGGTCATAGGAGTCACTTTCCCTAAACCGTCACACCCAGTCACCCACTGCATTTGACAGAATTCTGTTGATTGCATTTCCTAAATATCTCCTGATGTATTCTCTATTCATTGGCTTGTTCATTCATTCAACAAGTAAGTGTCAGGTACTGTGCTAGATTCTGGAGTTTCAGAGGTGAAAAAAATCTACATGGTCTTAACCTCACAGTGCTGATAATGTAGTAAGACTACATTACAAAAGGGGCTCTGGAGAGCTTCTTTGCCACTTTTGTCGTATGAAGATACAGCAAAAAGATGTCTGTCTACAAACCAGGAAGTAGGTTTTCATCAAACACGGAATCTGCTAGCACCTTCACCTTAAACTTTCCATTCTCTAGAGCTGTGAGAAGTAAATTTATCTTGTTTATAAACCCCTGAATCTATGGTATTCTGTTATGCCAGGGTGAATGAACTAAGACAAGAAGGGTTAGGAAGTAGTAGACATAGTCAGGGTTAGGAATTTGTATTTTATTTAAATTGCAGGGTCAAGTCTCCAGTTGAGAATTGGAGAGTAATAACATGGTCAGCCTCACATTTCAAGAAGATACCTCTGATTGTTTGGTTGAGAATGGATTGGACAGTATCAAGAATGGGGGCAGAGCTAACACATTGTCAAGGTGAGAGATTATAATGGTTTTTAATAATGTTGGTAGCAGTAAAGAAGGAACTGAACAAATATTGACATGGAGGACTCTGTGATATGTCACCCAAAGGCTCCTTTTAGGACTGAGACACTTTCTCCCAGTTACTAGGGGTGTTAACTGCTAACAACATAGAGCTTAGTCTATCCCCAGGACTTGTCCTTTGCCCAGCAGAAGTGCCTCCTTCAAGATCATGCCTTCAGGTTGGCTCACAGCCAGTGACCAGTCAATGAGGAAGAATAATAAGGTCCTTGCCTTAAGTCAGGATAACTCAGATAGACCATTCTAGCTACAGAGGTCCCTGTAGGATCAGCTGACACCTCTGTTGCATCTACATGGCAGTTCAACCACTGCCTCTGTTCATCCTGCTTCCCTGTTCCCCTGGAAATATTGTCCTGTGTCATCCCCACTAGACTTCTTGTATATAAATCTTTTTGAGTCTGATTCCAACATGAACCAAGACAATCAAAGACTTTAATTTTGAAGGTAGAATTAATGAGATTTGTGAACAAAGTAGAGTGATATGGGGGAATATGGGGGGCCAATAAGGAAAATAGAAGAATCTATTATGTCTCCAAGGTTCCCAACTTCCAGTTCTAGGGGAATGATTGTGCCTTTTACTGGACTTGGAAAGACTGAAGATCTTTAGTAGGGTTTTGAATATGTTTTGCTTCAGAAGACTCCAACATCTGCCTGCTTAAGCAGGAAATATCAAGTGTGTAGAATGTACCTTTCTGCAGATCTCCACTGCCATTTCTCTTATCTTGACCATCTTCTCTCACTCGCCTGGCATTCTCTAACAGCTCTTGACTTATCTTCCTGGTTATAGTCATGTTTCTCTTAAATCCTTTTTATATTATTCTGTTAGAGCAATATTATGAAACTTCATAATTTAAGTTTCATACACAAATGATTTCCTGATTGTCCTGAGGATGCACTTAAGATCCTTTAATCCAGCTTATAAAATCTGCCACCTGGACCATTTCTAGATTGTTGGCCTCATCTCCTTTCCCTCCCCTCTTTTATAAGTATCACTCTGAACTTTTTCATGCCTTGAGTGCAACTTGTTTTGTCTTATCTTATAGTTTTGTTCGTGGTGTTTCCTCTAAGACATTCTTACCACCTCCCACTCTGTTTTCAAAGGGTTCACTTCTAATCATATTTCAGGACCAAGTTTAAATCTTAGCTCCTCAGAAAGGACTCTGTCCTGGAAGACCCCTGTGGCATATTTTCAGAGATCATTGTACTTTGCTTATCATGGTCCTCATTCAATGTTTGTTTTGACAGGTCTCTGGCAACTTATTACTACATTAAGGGAAAGAAAAGTCTGGTTTAAACTGAAATAACATTCTGTTTGATTATTCTATAGAGCCCCAGCCCTTCTCTTCATCTCCTTTTATCATCAAATCAAAAAGCACTTAAAACTACTGACAACCCCTTATCTGAAACTTTGGGGTATAGGTTTCCATTAAAATTGGTTTTCTACATCAGATAAAACGTAATGAACTTGTCTCTTTACAATTCACCAACTCCTCCAGTATCCTCTCCTGGCCATAGACATAGTAGAACCAGGAACCTTAATAGCAGACTTTTCTTCTTGTCCAACTAAGGCATCCTAGAAGAAGGGGAGTTTCCAGGACCTGCCTGCTTTGCTTTCCTTTGCTGAACTTGCCTGTGCATGAAAACATTCTGACTACAAGTTTCCCAAAGCTGTCCATAATTGCATGTATTTATTTTTTAATATAATTTATTGTCAAATTGGCTGACATACAACACCCAGTGCTCATCCCAACAAGTACCCTCCTCAATGCCCATCACCCAATTTCCCCTCTCCCCTACCCCCCATCAACCTGCAGTTTGTTCTCTGTAGTTAAGAGTCTCATATGGTTTGCCTCCCTCCCTCTCTGTTTGTAACTATTTTTCTCCCCTTCCCTAATTGCATTTAAAACAATGCCTATATATTTATTTTGAAAGACAAAGAGTCTTTGTCTTTGCAGAATCCCAAACAGGTTCTGCACTGTCAGCACAGAGCCTGATGTGGGCAGCTCAGTCACACAAACAATGAGATCATGACCTGAGCTGAAATCAAGAGACAGATGCTGAACTGACTGAACACCCCAGGCACTCCCCTAACTGAATTTTGTAATACAGTTAAAAAATACACCTATTCTGTGTAAGGATCTCTTGTTATAATGCATTATATCAATGTATTTTCTTTTACCACTAATTAGAAATTTCTTCATCAGAAGCTATCCTGTTCAGATGTTTAAGCTCTGAAATGCTGAGAATGTTGGATGAGGGCAGAGCATCAGGGATTTCTGGCTATTAGGGTTGGCACTTGAGCATGGATTTCAATCTGAAATCCTTTATGAATTTCTTAAAGATCTCCAGGGCCCTCTCTAAAGGAAACTTATAGGTGACTAAGGGCATAGCATTCAGTCTTGACTTCAAGCATTGAAAATGCCATGGCTGCCTATTGCACTATTAAAACATGCCTTTGATGCTTACTTCCTGGGTGGCAGTATTCACTAGCCACAGTTGTCAGAGATCATATCTAGACCCTATCTTCTAAATACCAGGGTCCAGTAAGAGTGGACTTTGTAGATGCCAGTCAACAATAGCAGCCTTTGCTACATACATTTAATGGTGATTTATGTTTGCATCTAGCATGTAATCCACTTTATAGGTGATTTTGTGAGAGCTCTGCTTTGGAGATCTGGAGGACAATATTATCTTAGACTTCTTTGACTCAGGGGTAGACAGATTAATCACCAACTCTTGAGTTACACACATTGATTGCCTGATCAACAAGCAAAGTGACCAGCCTGATATCCAGACACAAAGACTTTGTTCATGACCCTAGGTCTCATCCACAGGGATAAATCCTTATAGACTATGGCCCAATTAGTGCTCTTTCTTCAAACGTAAGTAATATCAGGAAGCTTGTGGCAAAAGTTTGTAAAACTATCAGAAGTTCTTGTCATTAGAAGCTAAAGCACAGAATAAGATGGGCAGAGACAGATTTTATGGCCAATCTGTAGAATTCATTGGGTCTCAAGGAACACTGGGATTAATGGCAACCCCCATTTAGGTTGTCTTCCCTTGTGGAAGTGAGATCCTGTGGGCAAGGACAATGTCTAAGGTGTCACTGCTGTATTCTTGTTACTTATCTGCAGACTTTAGGGTGTCTGCCTAAAGAAGACAGTAAATATTCACGCTGCCAACAATAGATGTCTGACCTATAGATTTCAATAGGATGCATCTTCATTCATGTTTCACTTGGGCCTACTTTTACAATTGGGAGGTTTGTCTCAGCTGCTTCTCCTTCTTAGTCTCATGAGGTTCTGCCCTTTCTAGTCAGTTCTGTGCATTCACCAGGGACAGGTTCTCAGTTTGGATCACAGTGGCTATGGTGCCCACTTTCTTAGAAGTCTGGACTGAAATCTATGAGGAGTGCTGTCCATCCTCTTTCCCTACAAATTGTTGTAGCTATTGACTTAGTCAGCTCAGGCTGCCATAAAATACCATAGATTGAATGGCTTCAACAACAGAAATTTGCCTCCTTACAGTTCTGGAGGCTGGTAAGTCCAACATCAAGTTTCTAGCAGGGTTCAGTTTCTAGCCAGTGCACTCTTCCTGGCTTGTAGACAGCTGCCTTCTTGCTGTATTCTCACATCATACACACACACACACACACACACACACACACACACACACAGACAAAGAGGTCTTTTTTTTTTAAATAAAGCCACAGCCCCACCATTATCACTTCATTTAAACTTCTTTGCTCTTTGAAGACCCTATCTGCAGATAAAGTAATATTGGGAATTAGGGCTTCAACATATGAAAGTCAGGGAACACAATTCAGTCCCCATATCAGGTATTTTAAATGTCTACCTTCTGTAAAAATTGTCATCTCACAAAGGCAAGGATACTGCCATTGACTGTATCATGCAGAGTCCTGGCATACAGTAAGAGCAAAGAAAACCTTGAATTCCTGAAGGGACTGGACATTTCTAGCAAACTAACGGAATAACCTTGGGGAACATCCTTTACCACTTTAGTCCTAAATTTTCCCTTCAGAAAAATGAAAGGTTGAATTCTGATCTCTAAAATTTGATCTGAACCTTGTAATGTATAATTTTCCTTGCCTGAGGGAAATCATTTTAGCTAGCTTGGTAGAGCTCTTTATGCCCTTCTAAGGACTTTATCATTAATCAACAAGTATCTACTAAATGATGTGCAAGGTGCTGTGTGGGATACCAAAGAATTTAGAAAAAGACATTTAACATCTCACTTCCTGCATCTTCCTCATTTTTCCTAAGGGGTTCATAGCGAATGGTGGCTCTCTTTGTTTTGGGTGCTGCTATGCTAATGTAATATAATACTATTAATTTCATCTATCACTGAATAATGTGAAATTTCTGATATCTATGATATAGCCATATTTGAAAAAAATCACTTTTGTTCTTCACAGTGTCAGATATAGTTCTCTTCAACAGTTTTTTTTTGATGGATATTTATCTTTAATATAAAGTTCCATGGTATGTCTTTTTGAGTTTGGTGCTCTAAGGCAGTCATAACTATTGTAGTTACTTTATATTATTTGCTTGGTGGTCTTATGTGTTGGTATAACTTATTCCTCTGAATGGGCTTTGAGTGGGTGAGTCTAAGACACACAGATTAGATATGACCTTCTCTCCATCTCTGGATTTAGCACGATCTTATACCCAACAATTAATCGAAAAGTGCAGTCCTCTTCCAAATTTCATTAGCTGGTTGTTATTTTTAGATAAATAGAACTTGTTCTTTTTATATCTCACACCTCCCAATTAGTGAGATGATTTTGGTAATAAGGACAAACCCTTCCAAAGATTGTGCAGGAGACTGGAAACATCTGTTAAATTATTGACGGCATTTCATTCCCCTCATGGAGGCACTGGGAAAATAGAATGACTTTTCAAATGACCTGTGAAACCTATGCTATTCTATGAGCTCAAGATAAGGCAAAAAAAAAGTATGTATACAGATTTATTAGCATTTGTCTCTTCAAGATGTGACACTGTATTTATGCATTTCTTATGAATCTCTTCATGCATCTCTATTTTTTCAGTGGCTGCTCAATATTTGATTTAGAAATCATTCTCCTTTCCTTTCCCTACTTGAAAAATTTCCGTTTTGTGCATGGAAACTTTTTTTTCTTGAGGCTGTTTTTGTTCTGTCTTTGTTTAACTTAATGATTATATCTGGATATAAGTTGTCTCAAGATGAACATTCTGGATCACACCCTAACAGGAACAAACTCTTCTCTTCTTGTGGGTAGGTACGATAGAGTCTATGTTCTTTTGGATTTATAAAGCAAACTTTTTGATACACTATTATAGTTCGACAGCAGCTATGTAGGTATGGAATATGGGGAGTATGGTAGGAAGAAGCCAGGTGCATTTAAGAACAGATAGGAAGGATATAAATAAAACAGAATTAGCAATGGCATGAGTTTTGCCATGCACACCAGTAGTGAACCGCAATGGAACCCAAGAAGATTCCTATCACTCAGAGGTATAGTGCTTCTTTGGGCCGGAAAATGCATTCTGCTGTATGAGCTTCATTAGCATCACAGTCTTGAGCTCCTGTCATAACACCCAAATGCGCTGTGAGTACTGCCGTGGGCCTCTCAGCACCTGCCATGCGTGGATCACTGATCAGAGCCAAGATTTCATTGCCTTTGAATTCCTACTCATCAGTTCAGCTTGGGAAGGGAGGTGATGTGCCAAGGCAAAGACAGTAAACAGTGTTTGGAGGAAGTGGTGGATCAAAAGTCCTGTCATCCTTTGTCGTCACAGAGCATGAATGACAATCACAGGCTCAGCGTGAGGTCACCTGAATTTCCCCATCCGTGAATAAGCTGGCTCCTACTCAGAAGGATGAATGGTGCTTCTGGAGAGCCTACCCTGTCTGTGCTGTCATCAACAGTACCAATTAGTGTCAGTTTTAATGATGGCTCTTGAGACCCAAAGGGGACCAGTGTTTTGGCTCCCAAACTAGGAATTTGCTTTTTTTATTCAAATGATAAGGAAAATGAGCATTCTTCTTGGGTCTGCAAATGTGGATGGAGAGTGAGTGAGTTAGTCATTTGACTACCATAAACAGCACTTTCATCTGGGTCTGGTTAATACGTATTCTTTGGGTAGTGTTCTGGTGTGTAGACATCTGTGGTCTGAATCTGCATATGAGAAAAGAATGCCCTCAAGTGTATTACTTTATTATTATTATTATTATTATTATTATTATTATTATTATTTTGCACAAATGATGGGCACAAACCTTAAATACATTTTTCAGGTGTAGTGCTGGATTTTGCTAAGACTTATTAACTAAATCTTATTAGCTAACTCTTATTTTACAAAGATTATTTGCATTTTTAAATTGGGCAAAGTCTATGTGGTGTCTGTAGCCATTGGAAAAGAGGTTTAGGTTTGCATTGGTGAACTGTGTCTCCTTAGAACATCATTCTATACTCAGTTAGCTGATGTGTTCTTAATATGGTCTAATCTCTTTAGTGAGTAGGTGCTTGTCCTGGATGTGTTTTTTCATGTTTACCTTCCTTTAATTATTTTTCTCTTTAGGGAAGTGAACTGCCCAAGTGGCAAAAATGAAGAGCATTATCTCTATCCAACACAAATGTCATGTTAATGCTGATAATCCGGTAGCACAGAGATGGTTACAATTATAGCCTAACAACACAGAAAAATACTTTTATAAGCAGAGATTTAATGCTGGGAATGAGAACTAGTTCAAGCAATGAAACTAGTTCACTCTTGCAAGTGAAGCGAATATAGAAATCTGACTAAACATGAAAAGATCCATGACATTTTCTTCTAACATAAAAAGAAGTTGGGTTATTTTCTGGAGAAAGGGGAGCTACCATTTTCTTATCTGCCAAGTTCAGGGTGATCCATCACTACACATTTCTCTCTGTGTATAGTAATATTATATACTATCAACAAGATGGTCTGCTCTTTCACTCTAGAAAAAGAATGGATGGTTTTTGAAGTCTATTTAAAGCCTGAGCCTATCCAAACTTAAAAAGGAGTCAGGTAACATTTCCATTTTGTCATATGATGTATTATTCTCCCTTTTAGAATTGTGACAGATTTTAAAAGACCTTGTTGGACTGTCTTGGCATGACATGCTTCCCCTATTATACTCTTTTCAGTAGTGAACTTGACATGCTTCTCAGGGTTCTGCTGAGCAGTTTAAGTTGGTTCTCAGGATGGAAATGTAAATCATGAACTAAGAAACTTTAAGAAATCCACCTTACCAAAGTTCTCTTTAAATGTAAACATAAAGTAAGTGTTTATCAGCAATTTGAAACAAATACCAAATCAACATTGAGTTACCATTACAGGGAAAATGGTTAAAACAGAATGAATTCTGATTTTCAGGTTAACCTAAAAATAATCTGAAAAACTTTATATGTTATTTCTGTATCTTAAACAATGTCTATATAAATGTGGCAATAGTAGCATTTAATTCCCATAAGAGTTGAGTTAACTCCCATAGGATTCCCATTTAAGTCACTTAGGAAGTAGCAGTATCTTTTTTTTTTTTTAAGTTTATTTATTTATTTTGAGAGAGACAGAGAGTAGGTGTGAGTGGGGCAGGGGCAGAGAGTAGGGTAGGTGCAGAGAGGGGGGAGAAAGAGAATCCCAGGCAGGCTCTGCACTATCAGTGCAGAGCCCAATGAAGGGCTTGATCCTACAAACTATGAGATCATGACCTGAGCTGAAACCAAGAGTTGGACGCTCAGCCGACTAAGCCACATAGGTGCTCACCTGCCGGAACTAGCAGTATCTACTGCTAACTATGAGGGCTCTTGCATACATGTCAGAGAGAGATGAGGGGAGATTTGGGGCAGGGCAGGAAGGAGTGAGAATGATAATAAAGAGGATAGATTGCTATCAGTTTCTCACCTAGCTCCAGGAACTAAAATTTTGAGCTCCCAGAGAATGGTTGAAGAAGCTGAGAGAACAGTTTAAAGAGATTTTATGAGATTCCGGGTACAGGCAGAATTGCTTTGGGGACAGATATTAAAGAGCAGCACAGTACTGAGTCAAGAAGATGTTCAATATTCTGATACCTTGAGCTAAAGCTCTGGGAAGTCTGCAGGCAGCACCCTCAGCCTCTGGGAACATTTGTGGGTGACACCTGGGTTGGGCATTGGCGTATGTGTGCTGCTGCTGCTTCTGCTGCTGCTGCTGGAGCTTCTCAGAGTAACTTCTGGCTGCACATGTGACCATGTTGGGTAGCCTGGGTCAGGAAGACGATCCGGGTGCAGGAAGATGGCTGGGGAGGCAGACTGCTGTTGAAAGCAGCTAAGACCTCCCCTTTGGGTCCCCCCAAAAGAGCAGAGTAATCAAACCATTGTGTGGGGTAGAAATCATGCCATCATACTTTGTACACAGAGAGGAAATATGACCTTGTTTTGTGCTCAGAAGCTGATGAAAAGAGAGACTTTATTTTGTGGCCAGAGGCTACATTGGAACTAAATGACATAATGTATGTAATAGGCCTCTTTCGGCTTCTAATTCAAGATGGATAATTGAGCACACGTATAACCTCCTTTCCCTCTCAAGACCCAAATGAAATGTTAAAGACTAAGAAATGGAATCTACTTAGTGGTGAAGACAGTGGAGCAACAGCTGACAGGGTATTTCAGTCCTTATCTGGAAGATGGAGCAGACAGGAGCAGGCTGGTACATCCTGCAGGGTTGGGACCAGAGGCCAGAATAAGTCTGGCAGAACCCCTCAAAAGGCACCAGACTTGTCGTGGGCCAGTATAGGAGGGTGAGAATGGGAAAGTGTGTTAACAGGCAGGAGGGAATTAAAAGTGTGCCTGCTGGAACAAAAATACTTTGGTTTCCACACCTCCCTTCCTTTTGCCTTTTCCTGTTCTTTGGCAGGCAGAATGTGGACAACTCAATATTTAAACTTTGACAAGAAAATCCAGAAAATTCTTCTACACAGAAATTAAATAAACTGCCTGGGAAGCATTAGGGTTGCTATTCTGACATTTGGGGTTCTCTTCGTAGCTACAAGTTGGATCTTTACCCCTTTACTTTAAAGTGAAGTGTGTCAGGTAATTAGTCCTGTCCATATACACAAATTTCCTATTAAGAAGAGACCTAGTAGAGAAAAAAGACAAATGTATATAACAGTAGAAAAACATCTCAAAGGAAAAATAGCTGATTCAGAGGATGAAGTATAGCTTAAAACAAATACAAACAATAAATTACAAACTTCTAATTTGCATATTCAGAAAGGATAAGATATAAGGACTCTGATAAAACCAAGTCAACATCTCATGAAAACAAAACCAAGAACAAGAAGGAACTCTTAAAAATTAGAAATATTCATGCAAAATGAATAAGAACAGGGTAAATTACTCAGAAATTAGAGTCAGGAAGTAAAGTAGAAAATCTCCCAGAGTAGATATAGAGTGCATGAGGGAGAGAGAGAGAGAGAGAAAGAGAAAGAGAGAAATAACTGTAAGAAGGTCAGTATAACATCCATCTAGTAAGAATTTCAGATAGAGAAAAGAAGATAAAATGAGGAAATTATGAAACCAGTAATAGGAAAAATAAATGTCTTTAGACTGAAAAGAGTATAAAGTATAATGAACAAAAATACACACATATGCACACATGCCCATACATACATACCCCTTCAGTCATTATTTTATTATTTTATTTTAGAACACCAAAGATAAAAATACACATCAGTCAGAAAAAGAAAAAAACAAAACAAAACAAAAAACACTTCAAAAGAATGAGAATCAGGTTGGCATCAAACTCTTCGTGGACAGTCCTCAATACTAGAAAACCATGGGGCAATATCTTTAAACCTCTGCTGGAGGGGCGCCTGGGTGGCTCAGTCAGTTGAGTGACTTTGGGTCAGTTCATGATCTCTCCGTTCATGAGTTCAAGCCTTGAATTGGGCTCTGTGCTGACAGCTCAGAGCCTGGAGCCTGCTTCAGATTCTGTGTCTCCCTCTCTCTCTGCCCCTCCCCTGCTTGCACTCTGTCTCTGTCTCTGCCTCTGTCTCTGTCTCTCTCTCTCTCAAAAATAAATAAACATAAAAAAATCAATACCTCTGATGGACATTATTTTGAATCTAGACTTCCATACCCACTGAGATATGATGGTAATTACCCTTTTGATACGTAAAAATGCAGAAAATTGACCTCCCTTATATATTTTGAAGGAAGTTACTTGAGGATCTTTTCAAGTACTACAAAGTTGAAAAACAATAAAAGGGAAGATGAGACACTCAAAAAATGTAGAAGTAACTCTAGCGTCCATTGGAAACAAATTCAGGATATCAACTCTACAGCAGGCCCAGAATCAAGTATCCTGAGGAATCTGCTGAAGAAGAATGGAGAAGAGTCAAAGCAGTAGATAAGAATATCGAGAGTAAAATAAGTGACTGCAAGATGTCATTGATACAGTAGACAAGTTACTTTTCTCAACATGAGAAAATAAGGCAAATGTGTATTCAAGGAAAGGCAAGAGCAATCACCAGCATGCACACAGAATCCTCCGTAAGAAAGCCATAATCCAAATATGAAGCAATTAACAAATTGGCAGGTTTTGGGAAAATAGTAGGGTGTAAAAGAAACTGTATGACCTGGACACTAGGATAACAAATACAGAATCCTAGTACATTTCTTTGCTTTCAGTGAATGGTAGGTATATAGCTATAATAATATAAGTGCTATTTGTGGATTTCCAGTTTCAATAATCAACTTATAGACAAAGCATAGTAAACTTTAATAAACAGAATAGATGTAAATGTGATCAACTTTAACAATGTGAAGGTAAAGATATAGCTGACAGATAAGAAAAAGTGCCACTATCTTCATTCTGTAGAGTGGAGGGTACAGAACTATTGTTGCAAATTGGTGGGAAAATAATATTATATCTATATATTTATTATTTAAAATTACATAGATCTCCAGTAGAAATGAATGGTCACTTTATGGTAAAAATTTATAATGGCCATCAAACGTTAGGGGAGGTTAGAGGGAAAAAGTAGAAATAGTGTTAAGCTAAATTTTTATAGTTCATACCAGAGTCAGATTTGACAGATCAAGAGATTATAGTGTTAAGTATATTTTTAAGCATTAAAGAACTAACTACTAAAAGAGCTAAAACAAAAAAGTTAACAGTTGTCACCTTTTGAAATCCAGACTTCAGATAGGAAAAGTGTCTTGTGGGCTATCACTTTTCTATTAAAACACTTATTATTGAATATAATTTTTTTAAAAAGTGCGTGTATTACCGTATTGTGTTTTTAGGAAAGAAAAAATCTGAAATCTGGAATAAATATTCCTTTTCCACATATTTTATGTAGAAGTCTCTGAGCAAGTACTTCTAAGTTACTCCTTCGAGAGACTCCCTTGACTAAAAGTTTTAGTTCTGTGTCTCAAATTTTAATGTGCATTTAAACTCCTAGGGGATCTTATTAAAATGCAGATTCTGATTCAGTAGAGCTGAGGTGGGGCCTCAGCTTTTCTGCATTTCTAACAAGATCCCAGGTGACACTGATGCTGCTGGTCTGGGAGCCACATTTTGAATAGAAAGAATATCCCTGGATATCTTCATTTTGCTGCTTCTTTGCATGCATGGTGACTTTTTCCCCTAGTGGCCAACCTCCCAGGCATAGTGACTTTTGATGGGATGCCAGACATGATGAATATTACCTTGTTGGATGCTGGATATTTTTGTATCCTTGTAAATATTCTTGAACTTTGTTCTAGGATGCAGCTAAGTTAACTTGGAAACAATTTGATTCTTTTGGGTCCTACTGGGTCCAGAATAATCTTTAGTCTAGGGATAATTTTACCATACTACTGAGGCAATACTCTTTCTACTCTATCAATTACAAGTTGTACACTTTGGCTGTTGTGAGCTCAAACTATCCCTTGCTCTGTGCTACACTGCCTGATGTCCGAATGTCTTCAAAGCATTGTTTTCATTTATTATTTTCAGTGTTCTATTTGTTTTAGGCATGAGGATAAATTTGACTCATTACTCTATCTTGGCCAGATGCAGAAATCTGGATATTATTTCCTATCCCAATTATTTTTGCTTATTTAGCTTAGTGTCAACAACTGTGAAGGGCCTGAGATTTTACTCTGCTTGCAAACTAACCAGTTACTTTGCCACAGTTTTAGAATGCTGGCAAAAGACATGAGACTCCGGTATCAGAGACAAAGGATTTATTACTCATGGCACAGTAAGAAGCTTGAGCTCCACATTCTCAATGGTTCCCCTCTTCCCCCAAGTCCTGTAGAGTGATGTAACCTGGCCTAGTTAAATGGTGTGCACATAGTGGGTCTGTGTCACAGCTGAGTACCAATCCTGAGCCCCATTCTTATAAAGAAGACGCTAGCCAGTTTGCCTAAATTTGTTCCAGAGGGAGATTTTTTTTTTTTTTTAAATTCTTGCCACTAAAAAAATCTGCCGTCTTCCCTGGAGGGGAGACCTTATCTTTCTCTTCCAAGACTTCTTGCCTTACAGTTATTCTCAGAAAGGTAGCACAGACAAAAGCTGTCACAATACAGGTTGAAACTCCTCAACGTTGAGCTTTGCTAATTGATCTAGCTGTGGGCTTTTGGTATTGTGGTTATCTCAACTATTTTTAATCAGGTATTGAGAGATGTAGAATATTTATGTAGGATGAGTTAGATAAGGTCCAGTCTCTGACGATGAATAGCACTTAGAACACATACACATTGATTATTTAGCATTAACCTAATTTCAACAAACAGGATTCTTTACCAGCATGAGAAAGCACTCAAGCTACTCTCTTTACCATGCAAGATAGGTTTTTCCATCTTTAGAGTTGATATATAATCTCAAGTTTAACATGGGCATGTATTCACAATGTAGATTCAATGCCAGCTTGTTGAACTTCTTCAATAAGGTATGATGATATTGTTGACCATGGGAAATGATAATTTCCAATGTAAGTTTTATGTAAACATCTCACCATCAAGCTGATTATTTGTTAAACTGGAAAGCTAAAACAGTGAAAGACAAGACTGCTAAGGTGCAGCGAGGATCATGTCTTTTCTTTGGGGGAATTTCTTGGCCTTTGATAATACTTCACATATGACGTCTGAAAGAAGCAACTTTAATTATGTGACACAGGGAGTAGATATAGCACAATTAGACCTGATTGAAGAAACAGCTGATAATGTTGACTTTGTTATTTGGCAAAATCCAATAGGAAGCCAGAACTATTAGGTTAAATTATCTTGACAATATCGTAAGCAAGTCATTGTCACAAAAACCATTTAGTTGGTTTACATAACAATTTAAACATATCACAATTCTCTAAGGAAGCAGGTTTTATCAGGTATTTAAGACCAGCTCATGACAGATAGAGACATTGTGCCCTTTGTACAGCTCTGTGTTAGAGCAGAACTGGGAAGCACTACGATTTGTAAATGGCTTCAAGATTCAGTTTGTATCTATCTGAACTGTAAATGGATCTAAAGCTTTTGGTGGATGGCATGGGAGAAGTCTTTAAATCTGTATCAGCCAGGGGCTCTTCCCTTAGTGTATAAAGACACAAAGGGATGCTTCAGGAAGCCTGTGAATCTGTGTAAAATTTGATGTGTATGGATGCACTGCATTTTGGGAGGAAGAGATTCAGTAACTTTCATCAGGTTCTTTAAGAACATTGTTTCAAAGCCCAGATTAACCAAGGTGTAACTCAGAGACATTTAGCTGTTGCTGTATACTTTCAAAATTATTTTGAATGAAAATTAATACATTCAAATGCTACAGAGAGTTGAAAGACTGAATCAAGGGACAAAGAAGAAAAAACAGGACTAAAAGAGAGAGAGGTAAGGGTAATTAAAAACAAAATAGTTAACCTGACAACAAAAAAATCTTGTTTGTACTTTTTTAGGGATAAACTAATTATTTGTCAATAAGCAGAGAGGCCAGGCTGGAGATTTTGTATTTGATCTGGCCAAATAGGGTATCAAAGAAGGCAATTTTAGTTGTTGCTGAATTCATAAAACCTTGAGTGTTCTGCTGTGGTATACACATGACAGACTTTCTCTCTTCATATAGCATCCGTCAGCACCTTCACCACAATTAGGCTAGTTCTGTCTCATTCCCTTCAGAATTTCTCACAGGTCAAGTTGAACAACTATACAAAATCCTTCCTCAGTGATGAGCCTTGAACTTTGCCAAACTATTAAATAATTAGTACGACTTTTTCTTATCTCAGAATGGGGATAACTTTATTACTTCAAAATTATGGATAAAGTTTTTTTAGCCTAGAAACAATTGAATTATCATTTCCTCAAGCTGTATTTTATAAATTAAAAAAAATGATTTATTTATTTTTGAGAGAGAGAGACAGAGTTTGAGTGGCAGAGGGGCAAAGAGGAGGGAGACACAGAATCTGAAGCAGACTCCAGGCTCTGAGCTGTCTGCACAGAGCCCGATATGGGGCTTGAACTCATGAACTGTTAGATCATGATCTGAGCTAAAGTCTGACACTTAACTGACTGAGCCCCCCTCAAGCTGTATTTTATTAAAAAAAAGCATAATTCAAGACATGTATTCTATTATTGGTTACTACACAAAGCAATTTCATATTATTAGGAAAATTGCCAAGGATGATTAAGGACTATTTAATGATTAATTGACCTATCAGAATCCTTTCCTCAATATTCAGGAACCATATATTGGCACAGGAAGTTGATCCTGGACTATCATTATTTCTCTAGTCTTTTAAAACATTGTCAAAACTAAGTTAAAGAGAGGAAGGATTTAAAACTATATGGAATTGTATCTTTAATTAGCATTAGTCTGGTTTAGGATTCGTTTCTAACATCATGCCTCCAAACCTTGGAATATGCTATTCTGTCTTCCTGGAATACTCTTTCCCAAGATATTTACATTTATGTTGCTGCTCCAAAGTCTTCCTCTTACAGATGTTTTCTCTGGTCACCTTGGAAAGTATCAATCTAAATCATCTAAAATTTAATAATATGTAAAATATTACTTACACTTCTCTCTTCTTCATGCTCCTTTATTTTTCTTCAGGGCATTTACCCCTTATATTCCATATCTACTATTTTTGTTTATATTCTTCTTTAGAATAGAAGGAAACTATGAAGGCAGGCAGCTTCATTATTGAATCTCTTGCTTCTAGAATGGTGTCCAGAACACTGAAGCTTCCCATTGAATATTTATTTAAAAAATGAATATACAGATCTTTATGTGAATATTTTGGAATGGTTTCTGTATATGGATTGCATAGTTGTCCTATATAAAAACTGATGACAGCTTCTTTGACTATGTTGAATAGAATATATTTTCTTATTCTAGTAATTTCTAAAAAATTAGACTTCATGCTTAGCAATTACCAGAGAAAAAGCTATACATCAATAGAATAATCTGAGTTGTCATATTTACCACAAATTTATAAAATACAATTGGTCATTTCTTAACTTACTCACTTGCTTAAAGTTTCAGTATTTAAATCATATTTTTTCTCTTATCTTGCATAGAAATGTGGCATCCTGAGCTATCCCTAATACGTGATATTAAAGATCAAAGATCTAAATTATCCATTTATTATCTTATTCCAGATAATTTTAATATCAAGATAAGATCCATACAAAGAGTAATTGAAATAGTAAAGAGAAATTAGAATCCATACAAAATATAATGAAAAGTATGATGTGAGTGGCTAAAAATGAAAGTTACTGCAATTGTCCATTATTTATATTCTTTGATTCTGGAAACTCAACAGCTAAATTTAGGATTCAAGGAATTTAATCAACTCAACTCAGGTGCTTAAAAGGAGTATTCCACTTACATCCTTCAGGTGATCTGTTTCCTTTTATTCTTAAATACCACATTTTATAATCTGTGATACTTTAAATTACTTCAGGATTTATTTGAAATACATAGGGTGCAGAGTCAATTAAACAAAAAACTGTGAGCTTCATTTTCATAAGAGTTGTATGTGTAACTCGTTATTGCAGATTTTAATATTCATGGTGATAAATTATAGACCAATTCATAATCATCTCAATGCAGAAAATGAACCATTATTCTTAGAATAGAGTAAAAATCATTTTAGAGCTATTTTTTAATCTACAAATCTCAGTTTTGAACAGAGATTTTTTGTAATCATCAACTTTTGTCCTTCTTTTTGATGAAATGGAGTAAAAGTTGAAAAAAAATAATTGAGGAAACAGTTAAAAATGACTTAGTTGTACTGATCCAAATGGTCTTAGCCTGATATCAAGGTTTGCTGCTGAACTTTTCCTATTACCTGTCATCAAGAAGAGGAGAAGTATGGTCCCTATAAATTATGTCACAGAGCAATTGCAGTAGAAAAATGGCAGCCATTATTTTATCAAATTACTTTTTATCTACAGGACTGCTCTCTTTGCTGCCATGGTATTGTAGATTAGGTGGTAATGTTTGAAAAAGGGGGTTGTTACTTAGTTTCTAATCTCTGCTCCTATCACTGACAAAGTAATTTTGTCTTTTAAGTAAATCCCCTAAGACCCCATTGAGTACTTTGTGGTCTGAGCTACTGCACTTGTTTGGTGCTACACTTTCTCATTATAAAAATAAACTTAATGGAATATTTCATTTCATTAGTATTTTGGGACTATGAGTTGGACAAGAAGTATTATTAACTTGGAGAATGGTTAATTTAACATAGAGTACCTAAACCTCTTGTTATTCCAACCTCTAACCAAACTGTCTTCATTGATCTAAAATAGACTTTTAGCATAGAAATCTGTATGTTTCAGTGTTTTTCATAAATGTTATTTGGCTATGGATGGGGATTTGGGTTTGAGCCAGAGAACCCAATACTTGTTCAGGGTCTATGATGTATTAGATGTTTCGTTTTGTTATGTGCTCACAGTTCAGTACCTTATAGATATCCAGTAACTTTAGGTGTTATTACACCCGTTTTAAACAAAGTTTCATCAGATCATACAGGTTTAAAGAAGCAGACTTAAGACTTATCAGACACTAAAGCTGTGTTTTTATACTACCCCATATTATTTGCACATATTAAAAATTTTTTTTAATGTTTATTTATTATTGAGAGAGAGAGACAGAGTGTGAGCAGGGGAGGGGCAGAGAGAGAGGGAGATACAGAATCTGAAGCAGGCTCCAGGCTCTGAGCTGTCAGCACAGAGCCCAATTCAAGGCTTGAACTCGTGAACGGAGAGATCATGAACTGACCCAAAGTCACTCAACTGACTGAGCCACCCAGGCGCCCTATTTGCACACATTTTGTATACAAGGAACTATGGGAAAGACGTGGATGATTATGTTTACTTAGTACGCAGAGAAGAGAGGAAGTTTGAATGTGTCTTTAGGAAGGTATAATGTTTAGGAGGTAAGATGATATATGGACATAGTCCTAAAACTGAAGTTTAAGAACTCAAGTCCTGGTTTAGGCACTAAATAACTATTGGAGTGAATAACTAATTTTAACTAAAAAGAGATCTTATTTCCATCTCCATAAAACAAGAAGTTGTTTCAAGTATTTCAAATTCTCTTCTATGCCTGAATTCCTTTGATTCTGTAATTTTGAAAGATTATAACTGCCTTAACTATCTTGATTTACATGAAGAGAGAAAATGATTTAGAAGGAATTTATGAATGGTACAAAGAAATTCTTGTTTACTTAAAGTCGGGGTTATAATCGGAGACCATGGAAACACTTTCGTAAGTATTTTTTAAAATTTGAAGGACACACTTAATTGGAGTGCCTTGAGAGTAGAAAAATCATGTATCATGAACTTGTCATTCATTCTACCAATACACTTCCGAGTCCTTTCTGTGTGCAAAGCACTATGGAAATGTAGAAAATATAACTACTACTTTCAAGGAGACTTTGATCTAGTAGGGGAGATAGATGTACAAATACAAATAGAATATAGTATTTGTATAATAACGGATCTAGTCCTATTGAAGTAGTCAAAGGAATAATTTAGAAAACCAACAGTAATTCTGAATAGTTCTCTCTATACCTGTTTGCTCTAACCACATGAAAGGCATTACATACTCTAAAGCAATACTTTAAATGCTTCCTTTATCTCTTATTTTCTTCACACAAACCCAACACTTCCTTTCTCTTTTCAGAGTTGCCCCAAATCACAACAATGAAGTTGTCCCACCTCAGCCCCTCCCCTCCAGGACTCCCTCATTCTACTGGCCAAAATGATTGGTTCAAGGACATGCACGTGGCCAAAGCTGCATCTGTCAGCCACCCCCTCCCCCCACAACCGTCCCCAGGAGACTGAGTATACAGGCTCTTTCTTCCTTTGTGTATCACAAGCTATGAGGATCACAGTGTGGAATTGTCAGCATCTATTCCCCTCCATTTCCCTGATTGGATGCAATGAATTTGACTCAAGAGGAAGGCAGAACTGGAGAATGGGGAGAAAAAGCAACAGGATGAACCTCTTGGTGTAGCTGTTTTTGAGGCTGATGCACCCTTGAGTTTTTCAGCTCCGTGAGCTAAGAAATCCCATCTTTTTTCCCCCTTCAGCTGATTTAAGTTGATTTTCTGCCTTTTGCAATAGAAGGGGGTCTTGTATAATGTACATCTTTAGTGGCGTTTGTGGGAATATTCACATATTAATAATTCTTGTCCAATACACTTCCCTTGGGTTAGTCTTTATAGAGGGTGGCAAAATTTTAATTCAGAGCACTTAAATCTCTTCATATCTCCAGACTCTGCAACAGTATTTCTCATAATTTTCACAAGTTTCTGGTGGGCACCATTATGTGAAATCAAAAATGTAAGTGATGGTAGTTTTTGTGGGACTGGGACAGGGTTAGCTCTGTTGTGGCACATATGGAGTATGAGTTATCAAATAGGTGTGCCTGTGGGACTGTCACACAAGGGGCTGGAAATGCCGGCCTGGAACTCAGAAGCGTGGCTCTGAATTGCCGTGAGGAGAGTGTTGGAGACATGCTTATAAGAGGAGAGCATCATAGGACAGGGTGGTGATCAGACCAGGTACAAAGGACTTTCCAAGTGTGGTGCTCAGGGGTCATTTTAAGGAAAACCATTTTCCAGATAATTGGCTTCATATATGCTGTTTTCTAAAATGGACTTACTTGAGCAGTTATCTAAGGTAGACGACATTCTCTTTGTTAGCTCTCCGTCCACAGGACCTCTTTACCTGGATTACAAAAGAAAAGCCTACCTTTTCCAATTGTGAGTCTCAGTCTCGGACATGACCTGGGGACTGCAAAGCCTACAGGATAGCAGCAGAGGCACAGTTCAATAATTCTTCTAATTAAGGCATTATAAACTTCCCCTTCTCATGAAGAGATAGCCTCAATAAAGTTTTGCTTTTTGTACTTATAATTTTTACCTCATATATGAACACTTTTATTTTTGTGTTTATCTTTTTGGTTTATATATGCCAATATATGTAGATTATTTTATCAATTTTATACCAATAATAATTTTAATGAATTCTTAATTCACAGAAAATATATAGCCTGTGTTTAAAAGAAATTAAAAATAAATTTCTACATTTTGTGGAAGAGAATCATAAGGTGGTAATGAATGATCCTCAAGTATATGTACATATATGTATGGAAAGAAGGAAGATGTGGAAATAAGGAAGAGAAATACAGATTCAAGGAGAACAGAATTTTCCTCAGATCCCTCAAGCAAAAATATTTGAACCATTTGAACATTATTTATACAAGTGATTGGTATGTCTTTGACATTAATGTGAGCGGTGCCCCCTGAAACTCCAGCTGGCTTCTTAGAATCTATGTTCAAGCCCCAAGTTAGAAATTTATCCCATTATGGCTTCTTTCAATGTTACCTTGGGAAAAACCCAGGGACCTCAATGGTCATCTTGTTTTACCAGTATTAGAAATTGAATAATCTTTTAAACTCCCAGAAAAGGTAGTTCATTCTTCCTTCTATCTCTTCATCTGTCCTTCCCTCCACCCTTCTCCCTGCTTTGCACAAACATGAATATACTTATACTAAGGACTAGTGATAAGAGGATATAACAGGCGAAGAAAACGACCACATTCCGGACTTCTCTGCACCGACAATTCAGCAGGAAATACAACCAGGGAAACAAGCATTATTGTGAAGTACAAGGGCCATGACAAAGGAAGCATAGGATGTTATGTTGAGAATGTATAAGAAACATGTACCTTAGCTGGGTGAACTAAGGATGAAGGTTGTCAGTGAATGTTTCTAAAAATGTGTCATCTAAATTTACTCATTAATTTGTCATTTTGTCCTTTCTTGCCAGGCACTATTCCAGCAAGGATCAAGACAGATAAACTCATAGGGCTTATATTCTATCTAGGAGGTAGAGATACAGTGAGTGAATAGGCAACTGAGGAAATGAATAGTGTGTTTCAGGTAGTGATGAATGCTGTGTAGAAAAACAAGAGGAGTTACTTATTCATTACATTAAAGTTTAATGAGTGCCCAGTATTTTCTTGGCACTGGTGTAAGAGCTGGGCATACAGAGAGTAAGACAAACTCCCTTTTTCGTGGAGCTTTCATTTATTTCTATTAAGGAAGAGAAACAAGACACAAAAAAAATGCGTAGTAGGAAGTCACATCGTGATAAATGTTATGAAATGAAGTAATGGGAGAGAAAGGGAAAGAGCAGGGAGGTCTATTTTTGATAGAGTGATGGTGAGGAACACATCCCAAGGCAGTGGCAATTGAGAATTCTGAATGAAGTGAGAGACCAACTCATGCAAATATCTGGGAAATTTTTGTTCCTGGTACAGGAGCCTGCAGGTGAAAAGATGTGAGGTCAGAAAGATGCATCATGTGTTTGAAGACCAACAAGGAGACCAGCATGGCTAGAGCAGAGAGAAGGGCTGACAGGTAGCAAGTGAGGATGGAGATGGACAGAGGTGAGATCAAGAAGGTTTGCAGATTATGGTGAGGAGGATTTTGTTTTAAATGTGATCAGAAGCCATTGAGGATTTGAGCATGGGAATGAGGTGGTCTGGTTTATGTCTTAAAATGATCACTGCAATTTTGTTTTTGTGTTACTTTATGGGAGCTTGGGGCTGGCTTTAGCTTGGTTGGACAGAGAAGGGATCTGAGCTGGGTACTAAAGTTTCAATCTGTGGACCAAAGGAACTTGCATAGGCACTGAGAAGCCATTGTATTGTATGTGGAGGCCTAAGTGAGAAGTGAAGTCTGGGGTTGAGAGAAGCACGTCCTGTTCAAAGATCTAGAAAACACTTGTTCGAGCTGCAGCCCAGAGCACAAGGTTAGGACTGTGAACAAGAAGGCTGGACACGTAGAGTGGTGAAGGAGGGGTTTGGATTTTGTCCTGAACACAATGGGTGTTTGGAAGGATTTTCAGTGAGGGAATCAGAGAAGTTCTGTATTTTGCTCAGGCTGTTGGAGAAGGGGCTGCTGGAAGCAAGAGACCAAGGAGGGCATGGTAGTAACACAGGCAGAGGAATGGTGACTTGGATTATGGTTGGAATTTGTCTGAACGCCTCTTGGAGCCATCCTCTACTAATCTGGGACAGCTATGATTATTGATTAGGTCTTTCTTCTATAGAGTCAATCCACCATCTTGGAACTCCCACCAATATTTCTTAGTTTCTCCTCTTGTCATACAGAATAAACTAAATTCTGTTTCTGTATGGCAATTCTTTATATAGT
This sequence comes from Panthera onca, assembly GCF_046562875.1. Lineage (NCBI taxonomy): Eukaryota > Metazoa > Chordata > Mammalia > Carnivora > Felidae > Panthera > Panthera onca. The sequence goes on from NC_138340.1 coordinate 127,774,103, forward strand.
TAAAGGCAACCATTATTGTCTCCTTTTCTCATATTTCTTTCTATCACATGGAATCTATTTTTGTGGGTAAATGTCCCAGATTTCTTTTAACTCATGTGAGTTGAGTGTTCCCACATGACAGCTTTGTTCCCTCTCAATATTCTGTTTATTTTTATCTTGACCAATTCTCTTTGGTCTGTGACCTTTCAAAGCATGTACTCTTTTACCTGCATAGTAAAGGGGTGTGTGCGTGATTATTTCTTCCCTCTTCCTAATATTATATTTTACAAATAATGACCGATGTTACCAAGAACTTTTCTAGTACTTGTACAACACAACTGTACTTTTCAGTTATGATACCATTAAACCACATTCCCTTCTTTTTTGCACCTGTGATTTCTTAATGTCAAATTATTATGTTTGGTCCATTGTTCCACCCATTTATGATTCTGATTTTGGCACCCACCCTATTAACTCTCTTGCTCCCAGGTTCCTGATATCTACAGTAATGTCAGTGACAGATTTGTTTTTTGCAGCTATTCGGTAACTTACTACTTTGTTTTAATGGACCTTTTGCTTGACTAAGGCTGCCAATGAAGAATCTATTCAGTAAGCTTTCAACTTTTCCTACAACTCTTCCATCAGCTTCCTGTACCCCCCTCAAAAAAAAAAAAAAAAAAAAAGCCTGTGTGCTATGTGCTACATAGTCTATGTTCTATATGTATATATGGCAATCATTTAATTAGATAAACATATCTCTGGTATAGTTGCAGCTAGTTAAAATGTATTTTCCCTTAAGTAAGTTTAAGGAGACTTAATTGTTAATGCTTTAAGAATCTATGATTCAGGAAAGCTGACTTTTAAAAAAGGAGAGATATTTAAGATATTTCAGTTACAGCCACACAATGGTTTGGTCCTGGGCCTTTATGTCTTTCTCAGGGTTAGGAGCTGAATTTATATGTTTGATAAATATATGAGTGTCTGCTCCATATTAGGAAATGTTCTTGACACTGGTTATTTGTAAATAACAAAGATCCCATCCTCATGGATATTACACTCTGGTGGATGAGACAGGCTATTAACAGAAAAATGTTCTAAGTCAGGGGATAATACATGCAATGGAGAAAAACAAAGCAAAGTAAGGAGGAAAGAGAATTTTGGAACCAAGGTTTACTATTTTATATAGGATAGTCAGGGAAGGCTGTTATATTAGATGGCATTTGTACAGAAACCTAACGGATGTGGAAGAACACCCTTCACAGATATTATGGAAAGAGTTTCATGTGTAGAAGTAGCAAAATGTGCAAAGCACCTGAGATTGGGACATGCTTGGCAAGTTCAAGGCTATTATAACTGGAGCTAAGCAAAATGTGCAAAGGGAAGAATAGGAGACGGGTCAAAGAGGTAGTGAGAAGGGGTGGGATGTGTGGTCCTATAAGTTTGTGGTTCTCAAACATTAGCCTTCATTCCCATCATCTGAAGAGCTTGTTAGAACATATTTCTGGCCCCCAGTCCCAGAGTTTTTATAATTTGGTACTTCTGGAGTAGGACGTGAGAATTTGCATTTCGAACAAACTTTCAGATGATGTTGTTGCTATGTTGTAGGGCATTGTAGGTCATGGTAAACACTTGGGCTTTTACTGAATGATATGAGAACCAGTGGATGAGAGAGAGTAGAGGAATGACATTTTAAAAGCATGAGTCTGCTCTTTAGGAGAGATAGATATAGGGGACCAGGGTGAAAGCAGGGTGTCCAAAAAGGAGGCTATTGCAATGATTATATAAGAGAAGATGATAGCTCTGTGCAGAGTGGTAGCAATCTGTTGCAGAAATGGAGAAAAAGTAGTTGAATTCTAGAATTTGAAGGAAAACCCACTCCACATTTTATATACCCTGGAAAATATAAGTAAGTGATGGCATGAAGAGTCTATCTTGACTGTATTATCTCAGGTCACTGGCCCATATTAGTGCCTACTGCATGATTCAAGTTGAAACCTTTAATTTAGTGCATATTTTACATGCACTAATATACATGAATACAATGTGTCAGAATAATTGACTCCTATGATAGGTTGCAAGTATGTATCTTTAAAATACCAGGCATATGCTCTAGATTTTATTTTGTTTCACCTTTGTTTTATTGAGCTAAAGTACGTCCTTTTATGAGACCATTACTGTCAACTTCAAATTTCATTAAATCATTCACATTATAATAGAAGACATTGACAAAGGGCTGGTTGTGCTTTGTGTCTTTTATAGGATTCCTAGGAAATGTCATGATTATGTATTTTTGTTAAATGGTATTTATAAGAACTGCTTAACATTTATAGAGGAGACAACAGCCCCTCCCAGCCAAAACTTACCTCTAAGCTCCATGCCTACGCATCCTGGTGCTTTCGCTTCACAGAAACTCATTCCTATAATGCAGTGTGGTGTCAGACTTCAGTTTTTTATCTGCAAGTCCTGGTGTAACAATGTCAACTTGTCTTGAGCCAGTTCATCTACATATTGAACCATAGCTTTTGCTATCTCTGAATGGTAACACACGGTGAGGGTCATTCTACCTGAGAGTGCTGCCAACTGAAATGCTTAGTGTGTTTTCAAATCATGGGTTATTAGAGCCAAAGGAACTTTATAAATCACCTTGTCTGTTCTCTCATTTTACAGATATGGAAAATGAGACTAGAATACTTAAGCAGAAAGCTTTTTCTTTTCTTTCCTTCCTCCCTCCTTCTCTTCCTCCCTTCCTTCTTTCCTTCCTTCCTTCCTTCCTTCCTTCCTCCCTCCCTCCCTCCCTCCCTCCCTCCCTCCCTTCCTTCATTTCTTGATTTCTTGATTTCTTTCTTTCTTAACCATTGTTAGAGACAAGAAGGTATACATTAACAAAGCCACTGTCTGTGGTTGAATAGTGAATACTTTAACAAGAAGTCTTGTCAAAAATAGCAGTCACTCTGTGGTCAAAGCCATAATGTTAAAAATGTGGCTTATGAAATTATCTTTGGAGCAACAACATGAGGGGTGGCTGTGAGGTGTCTCTTGCAGGTGGATGTAGCTCCATTGTAATCGGAAGAACAGGCATATGGAAGAGAGGAGAAAGCAGTGTTTTTGTTTCTTCTTGGACAGCAAATCCTTCTTTTAGGTACTTAGAATTGTTTTTTAAAGACTGTCCTATTAAGAATAGTCAATAAAACTCTGGGGGATAAAAGGCAAGGTTAGTAATCAGTTAGTACAAGGGAGAGAATAGTGTGTAACAATGTGTTCCTCCTTCGGGATACTGACCCTTAAACTCACATCATGCCTTAAAGCAGTTCATACATGCCTTCTTTTTGGTCACTAGTCAAGCACCAATTTCATTTTCTCAGATATTTCTAAGCTGTGAAAGGTAGCACCTAAAAGGAAAGCTGGGTGCTGTCCCTAGAACCAGGTGAAAATTGACTGTGAGAGGGAAAACAACAGATATTCCTACAATAGGGAATGGGGAGGGCAAAGAGATTCTCTGAGGACTCCTTTAAGATTGAACCAAAGCTGGTCTACAGACCAGGCTTACTTTCCAAACCAGGATATAGCAAGAGAGGTGGAGAGGGACAGCAGTCTTTTTGGTTTCTGGGACCTCAATTCCTGTTTTTTTTTTTTTTTTGTTTGTTTGTTTATTAAGATCCATATTTCTTGGTCATTTTAAATATTTTTCTAGAATACACCCTTCCACATTTCCACCTGCTGCTGTCCTTATCCTGTTGTGTGCTTCACAAGGACCTACAGACTTTGTGCAGACTTGCTTTACTTCTAGGTGAAGAGAGAGACTTAGAGAGAGAAGGGGAAGTCTGAGACAGTTTCCACTGTTTGTCCTTGTACCTTGTGGGTTATTTTGTGTGTTTCCATGTGAACATGTTTTTATGGGGAACATTGCCTAGAAGATGGTGTATCACTATACTATGTATGTGGGAGAACGTTTTAGAAGAAAATAAAATTATCTGCCACTCAGGATGATCGGACTCAAAAGTGCAGGTACATGAATAGGTAACTCTGGACAATGAACATCTAACAACGTTGGAGAGATGAGGTGCATCGGGGTGACTACTGACTGGATATCCTTATCATATTGGAATATTTACTATTCCCAGAACGTGCTGTGCAGTTTCACCCTCTGCATATGCACACTCGGGTCCCACTAAACCCATCCACTACTCCACAGTCTCTAGTAATTGACAAGGATTTTCCTTAAGGGCTTTGTGAGAACTCTTTCTTGAAGTCTGCCCTTTTCCATTTTAAGTGCTATTTCCTTTGTACTCTGGCAGCAATTTGCTTTTACCTCTACTTGCAGTGCTTATTCCATTTTCCCTTGTGAAATGTTGAGCTGTTTACATGCATGTCTGCACCACTAGATTATAGGCTTCTTGATTACAGGTGCATTATATTTCTTTACTGCGTGACACCTAATACAGCAACTACTTGTACTAGACCACTCAATACATGTTTGCTGAATGAATGAATGTAATGGATCAGTTTTTCCTTCGGATTTATCACTGGAGAGCCCTGAATGAAGCGCAGAGGCTGTATCTTGTCCAAGTTTATATCTCTAGAATGAAAGATGGGAACCAGATGAAACTGTCTTTTTTTTTTTAACTAGCCTTATTTTGATTCAAATAATATTTTGATATTTTGAGTGCATGTGTCATTTCTGCTTTAGCACATTTTATTTAAAAAGTTTTTTTTAAGTTTTATTTATTTTTGAGAGAGAGACAGAGTGAGTGGGGGAGGGGCAGAGAGATAGGGAGAGAGAGAGAGAATCCCAAGTAGGCTCTGTGCTGTCAGCACAGAGCCCAGTGCAGGGCTCGAACTCACACACTGTGAGATCATGACCTGAGCCGAAACTAAGAGACAGATTCTTAACCGACTGAGCCACCCAGGCACCCCTAGCCCATTTTAAAATACATGGCTTGGCTTTGTTTCTTTGTGGATTTGTGTGTGTGTGTGTGTGTGTGTGTGTGTTAAGACCACTTAACCTGAGGTCTACCCCCTTAACAAAACTGTATCATGTGGTATTGTTAACTATAGGCACTAATGTTGTATAGTAGATCTCTAGAACTTATTTAACTTGTATAACTGAAACTTTACACCCACTAGAGAACAATTCTCCATTTCATCCCTGGTAACCACCTTCTACTCTCTGTTTTTATGAATTTGACAATTTTAGGTACCTAATGTATATGGGATCATGCAGTATTTGTTCTTTTATGATTGGCTTATTTTACTTAGCATACAGACAGTTTGGCTCATATTGTGGCATATGGCAGGCAGGGTTTCTTTCCTTTTTGAGGCTGAATAATATTTTCTCATATGTACATTTTCTTTTTCTACACACCCGTCAATGAACATTTAGGTTGTTTCCATATCTTGGCTATTGTGAAAAATACTGCAATGGACATGGGAATGCAGATATCTCTTCTCGAGACCTTGATTTCAGTTCTGTATACTCAGGGGTGGGATTGCTGGATCATATGAAATTTTTAATGTTTTAAGGAACCTCAATGCTGTTTTCTGTGGCTGCTGCACCACTTTACATTCCCACCAACAATGCACAAGGATTCTAATTTCTCCACATGCTCACCAACCCTTTATTATTATTAATTATTATTATTATTTTGATAGTAACCATCCCAACAGATATGAGGGGATTTTAAAGAAAAAAGCCCCCTCCCAGTTTGTTTACCTTTGTGACTTAGGGAGCCTCCCCACTCAAACACAAACACAGGCACAAACTTCCATCACCACCATCAAATAAATATGGCGCATAGAATGAAGACAGTTTCTGATTTATGGTTTTAGACTATGATTGACTGAGGTATCTGGATCAGAGTCCAAATTTAATAGCTCCTGTGCTCTTTGTAGCGCTGTGTTAGACTTTTAAAATTCGTATGTATATTTATCAGGGAGAGAGTATCCGTAATCACGCATTTTGAAATCCTTTGTTCTTTCCTAAAGGACCCAGTCTCTCCTCCTTCCCCCTCCTGTTCTCAGAACCCTGCTTGTTCTTCTTTCTTCCTTGTTCTTCTTCAGCACTGCCATTGTTTTTATCATCTTCTTAAAATTCGTCTTCATCTTTGTCTCTTCCTTCTCTTCCTCCTCCTCGGTATTTAGCAATCTGACAACTTGGTGTAAGCTCTTTTGTTCTTTTCGTTGAAGTTTCAAGGTCTCTAGCAACTAAAAACTGAAGTTCATTAGGGGAAAAAGCAGGTTAACCTAAAGAGAATTAAGACAGAAGAAATCTATCTTGGTGTCTCAGTACTTCAAAATTAGTAACCCTGAGGACCAAATGATAACACTGAAATGTTGACAGATGTATATCGATAGTGTGATGGCTGTTTTTTTTTTTAAGTTTATTTATTTATTTTGAAAGACAAGAGCCAGTGCACAAGCTTGGGAGGGTCAGAGAGAAAAAAACAGACAGAATCCCAAGCAGACTCTACACCATCAGTGCAGAGCCCAATGCAGGGCTCGAACTCAGAAACTGTGAGATCACGACCTGAGCCTGAGCCAAGATCAAGAGTTGGGTGATGCATAACCAACTGAGCCACCCAGGCATCCTTGTGATGGTTATTTTTATATCCATGTGTTGAGGCTTTAGTATCCAGTTATTTAATCAAACATTTATGTAGGCGTTTCTGTGGAGGGGTTTTATAGACGTGGTTAACATCTACAAACTTTCAGTAAAGATTACCCTCAATAATGTGTGTGGTCTTCATTCAATCAATTGAAGGCCTTAAGAGCAAAAACCAGGGTTTCCCAAAAGAGGAAGAAATTCTACATCAAGACCACAGCATCAACTCCTGTCTGAGTTTCCAGCTTACTGTCCTGCCCTATGAATTTTGGACTTGTCAGGTCCTATAATTGCATGAGCCAGGTCCTTAAAATAAATCTCTTTTCATATATATTCTATTTGTTTGGTTTTGCTGACATACCAATAGAAGCACTTATTATAGGAATACATGATAAGAAAAATGATTCTTAGAATCTCCACAAACAAGTCACTTTAATGATGCTTTATTTGGTATTCAATAGGCATCAATTGGCTCTGTCTATAAGTGACTAGAAGGAAAGTAGACAGTGCCTGTGTTGTTCAAATAGATGGTGACGACCATAGCAGTTACCTGTTAGCATGCCCAGGATAGTTTATAAATTCAATTAAAGAGGAGCTGTTTTAGAGTGGAAAATATTCCTCTTAGGAGTAATATGTGTTATAAATACAATTTTGATATGCTAAGAGAATTCACAAGTATAGCCAAATAAAATACATCCAGAAGAAAATTCTCAGTTTGTGGAATATTATGTTCAGAGATTTGATGTTCAGTTGTGACTTAAAGCATACTCTTTTACCATCATAGAAATAATGTTGGCTTCTGGGCACAAACATGAAAATTTATTATATAACATGCCCAAAATATTACTGTGTGAATGCTGTTTTAGAAATTAAGCTTTCTATGTAATTATATTTATAATGGGAAAACTCAGTGTTCTACTTTGGAATGCCAGGAACATATCTTTTCTAACTGCAGCTTTGGTTAGCAGGATCTGGGAATTAATGTCTTCACTGACCTGGCAGGCAAAGAAAGAATTTTCCCAACTCAAATCACCAATGTTGGAGTCTGGGTCAGAGATCCCAGCATTTTGCTTCTATATTTAGAATTTATTTACATAATCAGTACACAAATATTGATTAATTATGGAGCACATATTTTATGCCAAGCACTTTTCAAGGCACCAAACTTATAAAAGTGAAGGTGTCTTGTTATTTTCCAGGGATTCAGACATAACCCCCACCCTGTCACTTAAAGAAATAGGATTCAGTGTGGTTAAGTACCACAGAGGAGATACAGGTAGGGCACAGTGGAGTTACGGGGGCAGGAGCTCTTAAGGCAGCCTGACCGGAGCATAGATTTGCCCTAAGGACAAATGTAGGGACCAGATTATGAAGAATCTTCATGCCCCATAGAGGAGTTAAGATCTTAACCTAATAAGAAACCAATGTTTTGCTTGTTCAATACTCTTTCTTCTTCAGAGAGCAATACCCACTTTCTTTGGGGGAATTACTCCTTTTCCAGATTTAGCCATGGGCTTTGGATAGTAGAAGGGTGGACCTCTGTTACAGCTGCAGAAATCATTGTCCCAGCTACTCTATTAGAATAACTTTTCCAAGGATGGGCTCGTGATCCACACTGAGTTGGTCAGAATACTTCTGTGGATTATTCCAATTATGATCTGAGGATGTGTGTTTCATTTCTAAGTCAAAGATCATTAAGGTATAAGTTAGGATTCTTAGCCACTGACTGATTGCTTTGTAGAGAAGCTAGTCTGGGAGAGTGAAGTAGCCTACAGAGAGAAGGGGAAATAAGAGAGAAAAATAATTTCTTTACAGTGCTTGAGAGCTTTCTTTTTGGTGTCTACGGACAAACTGTATCCTCCTTTCCTTGTTTTTTTTTTTTTTTTTTTTTTTTTTTTTTTTACACAAGCCAATTTGCATGTGTGTGTTTTTAAATTTAAGCTAATTTGAATCGGGTTTTTGCCATTTGTACCTGAAGACTCTTGATTAACACACATACCTGGAAGAATCAGAGATATGATCTCTGAATATAACAAGAGGTCGTTTTGTCACCAGTGGCAGAATGGAATGAAAAAGAAATACAAGAGGCGGATAGTTCAGTGCTTCCCAAAGTCTGATTGAATGGGTCACCAGGATTGGAATCACCTGCAAAGGATAAAGTAATTTGTTAAAAATGAAGATTCCAGGCAACTGAACAGTATTTCTGAGCAAGGGACACAAAAATCTGCATTTTAAACATGCAAACAAGTGATCCTTTTATAAACAAAGTTTTAGAATCATTGAGTTTGGAAGTTATTGTAATTGTGAAGGTGAAAGCTGAGGTCCTAGATTCAGCAGAGAGGTAGTGGAGATAAAAAAGAGAGAGAGAGATTTGGTTGGTAAAATGCACAGAACTTGATAGTTGTGTGCCTGAGTGAGAGGTACATCTAGGATGATTCTCTCAGGTATTTGGTTACCTGGTAGATGATTGCATTGTTATTCTGATAAACTGGAACCTAGAAGAAAGGAATATGTCCAAGAGGACCGATGAGGATATTGGGGCTTTGATTATTAGTTTAAGGTGTTTATAAAGTAACATAATAGAAATTTACAGCAGAAATAACCATATAGACTTGTAGTTTAGGGGAGCAATCTGAATTAGATAGATTTAGTGGTTATCAGGAAATACGGGAGAAGTTGAATCTATCAGCGGGACTGAGATTTCCCAAAGAGAAAATAAATCAGAGAGAAAGTCTGTGGTGGACCCGAGACCTGGGGACCACTGCTATTTAAGATAATGTGACCAGAAAGTTGGCTGTTGAGCTCCTTTTTTTTCAGAGATAGAAGACTTCTGACTAGATGATAAAGTTCATTATATAGTCTTAGAAGAGAAATATTGAAGAAGAGTGAAGGTAATAGCAGTTGAGTAGGTCAAGAGATTATGAGGCTCTCCATTGGTATTATTAGTGTCCCTCTGGATAAAAACTGGAAGTAACCCAAGTGCCCCAGATGCTAACATCTGCACTAAATGTGCAGTAATTTTGAAGCAGCATCATTGGAAAAGGGAGAAGTTAGAGTATCTGATGATTTGGGAATCAAAGGAGAAATGTTTTCTTTTCACACTTGGGTGGAATGAATTAATTGATTTGGAAGTGCCCATGGGAAGCCAAGAAAATACAAATGCCAACTCCTTTCCTTGGTGTATGTGTGTCATGAGAACAAGGGCAGCTTCCATTCAAAGGAGTTGTAAGAAAAGCCCTATCCAAAGAGAAGACTTCTGTTTTTATGTAAGCACAGGGATGAGAACACCCTGTAAAGCAACCAAGAAGGTGAGGGCTATTTGTCATTGGGGGCTCCAGAATTGGGGAAAAAAATTAAGAGGGAGGTAAGCTATGAGATAATGAGAGAGAGAGAGAGAGAGAGAGAGAGAGAGAGGAAGGGATGGTCTGGGATGTGGAAGAAGGTGCGGAACTACAGGAGAGGAAAGATGACTAGTGAGGTATAAAATAACATCTCCACTTCATTAGTTAAGGAGAGTATGCACATGTACATAAAGACATTCACAATGTCCTTCAAGACCCTGTATAGAATTGTGCCAATGTATTTTGTATATAAAATAAGTAGAGTTCAAAGGAGACTTAGAGGAGTGCCTGGATGGCTCAATTGGTTAAACATCCAACTCTTGGTTTCAGCTCGGGTCATGATCTCAAGGATCCTGGGATTGAGCCCCACATCAGGCTCTGTTCTGACAGCATGGAGCCTACTTGGCATTCCCTCTCCCTCTCTTTCTGCTCCTCCCCTGCCATCAAAATAAAAAAGGAAACATTAAAAAAAACAACAAAGACATAGAATATGCTGAGAAGTGGCAGTGGAAATATCTTGGGATGGAATGGGGCATATATTGATTAGGTTAATTTATATGAAGCACTGAAAAGTGCAAAGTGCAATGTAACACTATGAGGTGGTGTAGCCAGCCTGTGATCTAGAAGTTTCCAAAGTCCTTTAACAAACTTGGTACATCAGCATTTTTTTTTTTTTTTTAATTTTGGATGTCTGAGCCCCTACTCTCAATTTACTAAATCAGGCTCCCTGATAGTAAGCCCTGGGACCTCTGATTTTTTTATAGCTCTCTTTCTAGAATATATAATGTATATATCATGTTTATATAAGATATATAACATATATTTTATACATGTAATACATTATATATATCTACTTGATTGTTGATATTATAGTTCAACTTAGATGGCAATTAACACGTATGTGAATGGCAAAAAAATACAATGAATAAATCTCATCATAAAGTTAAGAAATAGTAGATGGTTAGAAAATCATAGAAAGTGATTCCAGAATTTTATTTTGGAGGCAGTGAAATGCCACTGAAATATTTTAGGCAAGTACTGATTCTTTGAATGATGTATTTTAAAGGAATTATTATGGTTTCTGTAAATAGTATTTACCAATAAAATCCAGTGACTCAGAGTTATTCTACTCATGTATTTGGAATTAATCTATTTAGAATAACATGATTTTAAATGAAGTTTATTAAAAATTTTGGTAGTAATGAAAACTCTAGTCTGTAATCCTCTAAGCATATGTTTGTCTCATGTTGAAAATCTGACATACGTTATTATTATTTTACTTTTTTTTTAAATTTTTTTTCAACGTTTTTTATTTATTTTTGGGACAGAGAGAGACAGAGCATGAACGGGGGAGGGGCAGAGAGAGAGGGAGACACAGAATCGGAAACAGGCTCCAGGCTCCAAGCCATCAGCCCAGAGCCCGACGCGGGGCTCGAACTCACGGACCGCGAGATCGTGACCTGGCTGAAGTCGGACGCTTAACCGACTGCGCCACCCAGGCGCCCCTGTTATTATTATTTTAATGCACATAGCTATATTTATATGATAAGAAATTTATTTAAGTGGAAAACCATTAGCTTTTACTGTACTATTGATTTTCAGCTTCTCTCGTGAATTAAAAGTACTGGTTTTTAAACTCAGAAATAAAACTTCTATACCAGTGCTTTTTATGCTAAAAAATGATCATCTTTAGCTTAGTTTCTCAGACCAATGAATTCTTTGCTGAAAGAATTAAAAATCACAATTTGGTGAATTAAAAACAGTTGATTTTTCATTACTCTTGGGCATACAGAGTGACTTATTTTATGATTTGCTGAAGCTGTGTATCTTTTCTGATCTTTTCTAAAGCAAAAATTGTGTGCCACCTTTGCTCAAACTTTTCCTTACATCTGGATCTGTCTCTGAAGTGACTTTTAAGAACTATATAATTCTGATCAAGAATTCTGTTTCTCTCTGAAAAACTTCCTTCTGTATCTGATTTTGGATGACATGATGGTGATTACCTTTGTTCCTACTTAGATATGTTGCGATTGCCTGAAGGCTTTGAAGTTCTGAGGTTTAAAGAAAAGATGAAATACAAATATGTATGTGCTGTTTTCATATGGAAATGATATTCTGAATGAGAAATAACTTTTTTGTTGGCATACACTGGGTCTTATAGAATAAATTAAGAAGCAGTTGGAAGATAGGCTCTGTGCTTTTTCTTACAACGACACTGAGATACATTATTGAGTAAATAAAGACCAAATCTTACATGATTTTAAAGAATAATTCAAATTTTCATTAAGTTTTAGCAGTTAAGAATTTGAGGATTTTATTTGTTTATTTCTGTGTTTGAAGTGTGTCCGTTTCATTCTTGAGTTCCAGTTTCTTTTGTAAGTAGTTTTTATTTTACTGTTTTTGATTATTAAAGCTATACGATTTCATGGTACAAAATCAAGTGATGTAGAAGGGTATAGTGAAACTTATAAGTTCTCCACTCAGACTTAATCACTATTAACCTTTTAGTATATGTCCTTTCATACTTTTTCCTGTCTGTATGAATCTGTGTGGGTGTGACTCAATCTGTGCACCTCGTTCTGTGGGTGTCTTTGGTGGCCCTATTTGGGTTGTCCTGTTTCTCTCTTCATTGAGCTTTCTCTCTTTTAACATGCTTTTCTCCACTCTTTTCTGTAAGGGCTTCTGTGTCATTTATTTTGGCTTCTCTGTCCTTCACCTTCTTTCTGTCACATTCTTGCTGTTTTTCACCTTCTCTGTATTCACATTCATATATATGGAGGATGTGAGTATATATATATATGTGTGTAAGTGTGTGTGTGTGTGTGTGTGTGTGTGTGTGTATACATATATTTATGTCAAAGTAGGACCATTGGACCACATGCTGCTTTGTAATTAAAAAGAAAAACAAAACACCTTTCTATAACAATCAATAAAGACTCAAAGCTCCATTTTTGATGACCGAGTGGTATTCTTTAGTATAGTGTGTTATAGATTTAATTTACTTATCCAGTCCTTTTAAACAATTTTTTGGACATTTAGGTTGCTTCCATTTTTTGGTTACTATATTTAGTCCTTTTATTGCACATTTTAATGTATCTGCACAATCATTTCCTAGTAATTGAAATAAGTTACTATTAACTATTACAAATAACCCCTATTGTAACTATCTTTAATCAAATGTTTTAAATTATATAAACTTAGAAATTCACTATCAAACTAAGCTCAAGGTAGTTTTTATGGGACTTCTTGGGAAAGATCAGTTTTCTTTAAATAGTAAAATATTACAAGATGTTGCTAGCAACTGTAGGTGGGATGTGGCTTTGTATTACTGGTGGACATTTCTAACAGTGTATTTGCTAATGGATATATTCTGAGCTCTCTTCTTTATGACTAACAGGCTCAGTGTTTGGAGAAAGGCAATTAGGGTTATGGCTGTTGTTTGTGATCCAAAGAGCGGAATCAAGCAATACAGTCACGTAAGGAATGAGACTTACCACCCTGCCCTAAACACTTGGATCAATCATATTCTTTTCTCACAACAACAGGCCCTTCTTTTAAGTTTTGGCTCCCCATTCTTTAGTTTTCTGCCTAAATAAGCTCTAAGCTGTTTGAGATAGGAGCCTTGTTTTCACTGTGTTGTTTTGTAAAATGCCATATGCACACATGACATTTTGTAGATAATAAAAACAGCAATGATTATAGGCTGTTGGTAGTCCTCTGTTGATATCCCTGCTGGTAACAATACGCTCAGATATCGCTTGACATTCTATTGAGTTAACAGAAACTGTTGTGTTGATTTTTACTGCTGTTAAGAGCAGGGAGAATATTGATTTTAATCAGAAGAAACAGGGAGAAATTGTTTTGACATGTGTTTTTTACTTGATCTTTGAGAATGTTATGAAAAAATAAAAAGAGTAAATAATAATCTATGTGGGGTTCTTTCAAAAGGGCTGAAAGGTTGTTTGAAAATAGCGACCCAAGGGTAGAAATTTAGTTTGGGAAATGAAATGTTTAATCAGCCATCTCAAAGTAATCTCTTACATGACTACTAAAAGCCTTTCATTGGAATATGAAATAATTAGAATTTTAGTAAAACTGTGATTGACATAGTTTAATTTGTTCATCATTTTAATATTTATATATTTATGTATTCATTCAACAAACACAATAGTCATCTACAATAAGGCTGATGTTGTCCTAAGCTCTGGGGGTACACTAGAGAGCAAAGAAAACAAGAACCTTGTCTTAATGGCATTTCCATTCTGGAGGAGAAATATTCACAATTTAAAAATGTTAATATAGGGGCACCTGGATGGCTCAGTTGGTTGAGAATCTGACTCTTGATTGGCTCAGGTTGTGATCCCAGGGTTGTGGGATTGCGTCCTGAATTGGGCTCTGTGCTGACCATGGAGCCTGCTTAAGATTCTTTCTCTTTCTCTTTGTCTCTCTCTCTCTCTCTCTCTGTCTCTCTCTCTCTCTCTCTCCCCCTCTGCTCCTCTCCCCCTGCTTGTGCTCTTTTTCTCTCTAAATTAAAAATAAATAAATAAATAAATAAATAAATAAATAAGTAAGTAAGTAAGTAAGTCAAGGGGCAATAAATACAATAGGAAGAAAAACAGAGCAGGGTAGAAAGGTGATATAAAGTGATAGAGGTAAGAGAAGATACCAGTGAATTTTACATTTTGTAGTTAAGGAGAGTCACTCTGGAGACCTAAAGAAGCTGCAAATCAGCCATGTAGGTATTTGTTGAAAGAGTGCTCCAGGCAGAAGGAATAGGAAGGGCAAGTGTCCTGAGGTCAGGGTGTGTTCAAGAGACTGAAGGAAGCCTATGTGGCTGGGAGGATAGCAGACATCAGCAAGGGAGTGGGTGGGTTCAGATCTTGTGAGTTGTTCAGAGAAATGATAGAGACAGGGTCTTTCTGGAATGGGTGTAAAAGATAATAAAATTTAAAAAGTAGCAGTATAAATAATTATTGAGGAGTTTTGCTATAAACAGAATGAAATTTTCGTTTCAACCATGTTGGGTGAATGGCCAGACAGCATACACACCAGGCCTGTTGGAGCAGTGTTTGTTTGGGGACAACTCATAGGGGCAGGGCCAGTATCAGAAGCTTGAGTCCCCCACTGCCTGACGCATTTAGGGCAGTACATAGAGATCTAGCAAGGCTAAGTGTTCTATTCCAGAAGAGCTACTTTGACATGAGGCTGTGGGGCTTTAAAGTTAGTTACACCAGCTCCTCTCCTGATGTTATCTGGGACTACAGTGATACTTGGATTCCAGCCTGATTCCTTCAGTCCCTACCTTAACAGCTCAAAGGGCTGGGGTTCAAGTTTCTCATTGACCAGGATTGATTATAATAAGTACTAGCTCCACAGTTTCCATGGGGTGTTCCGTAGGACAACAAATTCTTTTCTGGGAGCCCAGACTAGAGAAGGTTGGTCTTGACAAGGTAAGCCTTATCTCTTAGGTAACCAGAGAAGCAGTAGAGGGATACGGGAGGTTTTTTTCTTAACTGCTTTCCTCTCCTCTCTTCTCCCCTCCCATCCCCTACTTCCCTTCTCTCCTTTCCTTCCTTTTCTTTGATGTGCAACATTGCAGATTTTTATATGCCCATAGGAATAATCTAGTAAAGAGGAAAAACCATTGAGAATGTGGGAGAAATAGTCACTGGAGTGGTTTCTGTTGAGAAGATAAGAGGATTAAGATTTAGTGTGGATGGAGAGCTTGGACTTTTTGAGGAGAATGGATAGCTCATTCCTGTTAAAGGAGAGAAGGCAGGATTTATAAGCACAGTTGTGTTTTTGCTGTGGTCAGAACTGTGGACGGACATTCTTTTAGGATTGCATCTAATTTCTTTTTTTTTTTTTTTTAATTTTTTTTTTCAACGTTTTTTATTTATTTTTGGGACAGAGAGAGACAGAGCATGAATGGGGGAGGGGCAGAGAGAGAGGGAGACACAGAATCGGAAACAGGCTCCAGGCTCCGAGCCATCAGCCCAGAGCCTGACGTGGGGCTCGAACTCACGGACCGCGAGATCGTGACCTGGCTGAAGTCGGACGCTTAACCGACTGCGCCACCCAGGCGCCCCTGCATCTAATTTCTTAGTGAAATGGAAACTTGCATTGAGAGCAAGGAGAGAGAAGCAGGTGTTGGAGTGATTATAACAATGTGTGATTAACAGCTTTATTTTCCCAATGAAAACACGTTTTATTAGTTACATGCCCTGAAACAAGAAACTGTTTTCCCTCTCTTGCTAAGGATTGAATATTGTGGCTTTCTGGTGGACAGTCTTGGTTAAATCTGTTTAGCTTTTGGTCATATGTTTATTTCTATGGGGCATGTTCCATATGAAAAAGATCTCATTTTTATGGTGATTTGTGATTTGAGCCTTGTTAGATGATTCTGTAAACATAACACAGAAATAAGCAAAATGTACTTGTGCTTATGTGGCATGTGTGTAGAAGAATCTGTATTTATTAAGCGTACAAATATGTTTAAAATTCAGTAACCTTCATGTGGCTCACAGCAGGAAAAAGCATGACATTTCAGATTGTGTCTTCATTGCCTTCTGAGGGCATGGGATGATTGACACATCCTAACCTATTTATAACTGTGAGACTGAACCATTTATTCACATAAATCCTTTTTTCCCCCCACATTTGGAGTTTAGATAATTGGATTAAATTATAGCAAAATAAATTAGGACTGCTATGATTATCCTCCCTCAGTGGATGGGTAGACTGGCTATTTTGGAAAAATGCATTTATTTTATATATGTCATTATTATGTATGATTCTTGAAAAAGCAAGCAAAAATCTTCTATTTCAAAATAAATAAAATAATAGATAATAACTGAATTCCGCAATCCTTGATTTCCTCAGCTTTAATGTGGAGGTTGAGTTAAGGTTTCACTAAATGACTCCTGTACACCCTTCAATTACAAAATGTTATGATCTCTCAAAATAGTTTTAGTGTGTGAGCCTTTTGCAGCTGAGTAAGTTATTAACCTGGATGATGCCATTTACTAGTTTCCCCACATATCTCTGGTTGTTGCCTCTAAGATAGCATTTCCTTAGTTCCTTTTGAGATGATTTTGCCTTCTTACTTCAAGTTGTTAAGGTAGCACAAATAGAAATGGGAGTTATTTCAAACCTCATATCTTAATGGCAGGAGTGTGGAGGCAGACTTTCAATAGAACTTGTTAAAAATGCAAATTTCCAGGACCCATCTTTTGAGCTTCTGAAATAATGGTTTGAAACTAGGCTTAGAAATCTGTATTTTAGTAAGAACTACTCAAGTAGTTCTAAGATGGGTAGCCGATGAAACATATGTTGGAACACAGCCCTAGTTAATATGTAGAATTTATGTAGTTTTGCATTTGTGTGATTTAGTGATACTGGATATCAGGACCAGCTGCCATGACGCTTAGCTAAAAATTAAAAGATAATGAAAATTAGCAAAAGGAGTAGAAACTAAAGGGCTTCATGGCAGGCTGACTCTTACTGATTATTTTCCGGGTTGTCATGATGGTGGGGAGAAGCTGAACCTGGGAAAAGCTTATAATACATTGTAATGGGAGAAGGTGTCTTGCCTAAATTTCATTCAAATATGCAACCCTTGGAGTGGGTTTGGAGACACTCACACATTGAGTTACAGAAGTAACATATCAAGATGTTAAAACAACAACAACAACAACAACAACAACAACAACAAAAACCTCAGATATTTTATAAACCAGACCAGCTTTGTCTTCTGTTGGTGACTCCAGAACTACAAAGCAACAGCCCCTAAAAACATGGTTCTTGAATCTGTCACATAATCAGCCATACATCCATCCTTGGAATCTCTCTTGAATCCAGAAAGCTATCATGATGAAAGTTTTTGGAGGTTAAGAACCCTTCTGAATTATATTGGTAAATTGTCTTTCATTCTTCCTACCCTGATCTCCTATTTATCTGGTAGTTTTTTCATATCTGGGCCTCCTGTATGTGTTCTATAGTCAAGGGAGAAGCCTCATCCATTATTTTGCCTTTAAAAAATTGTGTTTACATTTTTTTTAAATGACAAACTCCAAAAAGTTAAAGAATTATGACAAATATTTGTTTTATAAACCCTTAGTATTTTCCACTATAATTGGCAACATTAGAATTGCAACCAATATTGTATTGCATTTATTTTTTAATGTTTACTTATTTTTAAGAGAGAGAGAGAGTGAGAGCGTGAACAGGAAAGGGGCAGAGAAAGAGACAGAGAGGGAGACAAAGAATTTGAACCAGGCTCCAGGCTCTGAGCTGTCAACACAGAGCCCAACATGGGACTTGAACCCACAAATTGCAAGATCATGACCTGAGCTGAAGTTGGATGCTTAACCGACTGAGCCACCTAGGTGCCTCTGCAACCAGTATTTTAATGAGCTCTTCTCTGTTTTGTTTGCTTGAAGTGTACTTCTCATTTTCTTCCTAGAGGTGAGACACTACCAGTTCTTTGAAGTTTAATTAAAACCTTACTTTCTCTGGAAAGTGTCCCCCGATCACCACCCTCAGACTCCCTGTCCCCCCAGATGAATTGCCTTTTCCTGTGAGTTTTCACAATTTGGTCATGATACTTACCAACTTGTGAGCTCCTTTAAGTAGGGTGACCATATGTCTTAATTTGCATGGGTCAGCTTTTCTGGCATAAGTATTAACAGAAGCCTCTTTCATTAGAAGTGTCTCAGTTTGGATAATAGATAATATCTCCATCCTTTACTGAAAGGGCTTTTTATTTCTAGTACTTAGCCTGTTATCTGGGTCTGAATTGAGTTTATCATTTAATGGCTATAAGGATTATTAGAGGTCTGACAGAATTCTCTGGGTATTTTATAGGTATTATTATTTATATTTATTATTTATAGTTATTAATGTTCAAAGACAGCCAAAGTGGGAACCCATGAAGCCATTTGTTACTCCAAAGAAGGTAGAGATAACCTGGCCCAGACTTTTGAGGAACTGGCTGCACCTAAGTCCAGTGGTATCTTACTGCTAATCCAGAGGAGTGTCCAAAGGAGAGGGAATGCCCTTGAAGATAATTTTGTTTCATGGCAAAAAAATAAAAAAAATAATGAGCAGGTCGTGAGTTAAAATTAAATATATTTATTAGATTATTCTTTATTTTATTTTATGTTTAAAATGTTTATTTATTTTGAGAGAGAGAAGGAGCAACAGAGAGAGAGAGAGAATGAGAGAGAATCCCAAGCAGGCTCCATGCTGTCAGCGCAAAGCCCAGCTTGAGGCTCGATGTTGTAAACCATGAGATCTTGCTTGAGCCAGAACCAAGAATCAGACGCTTTAACCGACTGAGCCGCCCAGGCACCCACGTTGTTCTTTATTTTAAAATTATGTCTAGTGTTAGACTATTGTTTGTATGTTAGGGTTTTCTTCCTTTTCTGAATTCATGGTAATTGAAAAGATCTTTATCTTTCTTTATCAAATAAAATTTGGCAATGCCCAAGTCCAAACATTGGCTAAGAAAACAGGCTGGGAATGGAAAGTGCTATCTGGACACATAAGGAAAGAATAATTGAAGGGCACAAACCTGTGAATGAAGAAAGACCCATTATTTTCCTGTCCACTTCTAGAAAATCAGAGGGATAGTTATGTATTTTGTTCACTGCTTTATCCTTGGGTCTTATACTGCCTAGCACAGAGTAAGTATTCAATAATTATTTATTATATATAAATAAATTCATGGGCTCCATGAATAAATTACTAAAAACATCAGAAGTGATCCAACCTGGCCAACAGTTGAGTTAGTTGGGTATGTTGGGTATGTAGCCCTCACTATGAGGAGGGCTCAGTGACTCCATCAGTTATTGCTTCTTGCCCTTCACCCAATGAAAGTTTTAGCTAAGGGTTCCATGTTTATTGAGTGGATTACTTTAATGGTCTCTCTCTCTCTCTCTATTTTTTCGAAAATTTTTAAATATTGTGGCAAAATACACATAAGATTCACCACATCAACTGTTTTTAGGTTTATTTATTTTTGACAGAGAGAGAGAGAGAGAGACAGACAGACAGACAGACAGAGACAGAGCATGAGCGGGGGAGGGGCAGAGAGAGAGGGAGACAAAGAATCTGAAACAGGCTCCAGGCTCTGAGCTGTCAGCACAGAGCTCGATGTGGGACTCAAACCCACGAATCACCAGATTATGACCTGAGCTGAAGTGGGACGCTCAACTGACTGAGCCACCTGCGCACTCCACCACCTTAACTGTTTTTAATGGCATAGTTCAAGGGCATCCAGTGCATTCACAGTGTTGTGCTACCATCACCACCATTTACCCACAGAACTCTTTTCAGCTTGCAAAATGAAAATTGTATACCCATTAAATAATTGCTTCTTGGGGCGCCTGGGTGACTCAGTCAGTTGAACCTCCGACTTCAGCTCAGGTCACGATCTCGCGGTCCGTGGGTTCCAGCCCCGCGTCGGGCTCTGGGCTGACGGCTCAGAGCCTGGAGCCTGCTTCCGATTCTGTGTCTCCCTCTCTCTCTGACCCTCCCCCGTTCATGCTCTGTCTCTCTCTGTCTCAAAAATAAATAAACTTAAAAAAAAATTAAAAAAAATAATAATTGCTTCTTATTCCCTCTTCTTCCAGCACTGGCGGCCATCATTCTACTTTCTGTCTGTGAATTTGGCTATTCTAGTTACTTTATATAAGTGGATCATATAACATTTATCCTTTGTGGCTGATGTATTTCACTTAGCATAACATCCTAAAGGTTCATCCATGATGTAGCATGTTTCAGAACTTTCTTCTTTTTTAAGGCTGAATAATATATGTATATACATTGGGTATATACCCCAAAGTGGAATTTCTGGATTATATGGTAATTTTATTTTTAATATTTTGAGGGATCACCATGGTGTTTTCCATAGCAGCTGCATAATTTTACATTCCTACCAATAGTGCATAAGTGTTCCGATTTCTCCACATGCTCACCAATAATTGCCATTATCTGCTTTTTTAGTAGTAGCCATCATAATGAGCATGGTGTAATGATGTCTTACCTGGCTTCTTTTTTGCTAGGATATCTCTCTTCTTCTTATTTTTATTTTTAATTTTTTAATTTATTTTTTAGAGAGAGAGAGGGAGACACAGAATCTGAAACAGGCTCCAGGCTCTGAGCTGACAGCACAGAGCCTGATGCAGGGCTCCAGTTCATGAACCACGAGATCATGACCTGAGCCAAAGTCAGACACTCAACTGACTGAGCCACCCAGGGACACCAGGATCTCTTTCTTCTGATCCATCCTCTTCACTATAGCTAGAGCATTTTTTATTACCTGTAAATCTGACCATGTCAAAGCTATTAATGACTCCCGATTTCTAATAGAGTTTTAAATTCTAAGCTTCTTAACATGCTAAACTCTCAGGTCTCATTTCTGTCCACTCTATACTCTAGCTATAATGACCTATTTGCTCTTCTTTATACTTACTATTTATTTTCATATCCTTATGACTTTGTACTAGTGATTTCTTCAGGTTGGAGTGCTTTAATTCTGTTTCCTAAATTTCATTTCTTATTTTTGTACCTTTTCCCCGTCAACTCCCCATCTGTACTATTACTTTTCCATGATTTTTTTTTTTTTTTTGCATACATATTAAACAGTTCACTTTTAAAAATTTAGTCTCATTCAGGGGTTCCTGGGTGGCTCAGTTGGTTAAGAGTCCGACTTCAGCTCAGGTCTGGATCTCAACACTCGTGGGTTCAAGCCCTGCATCAGGCTCTGTGCCAATAGCTCAGAGCCTAGAGCCTCCTTCCAATTCAGTGTCTCCCTTTCTCTCTGCCCCTCCCCTGCTTGCATTGTCTCTTTCTCTGAAAAATAAATAAATATTTAAAAAAATTAGTCTTATTCCAAACAAAAATATTCATGAAATAATGGGTTTAATAAGCTGGTGATGTTCATTCTTCATACTTCTTTTTTTTTTTTTTTTTTTTTTTTTTTTTTATTTTTTATTTTTGGGACAGAGAGAGACAGAGCATGAACGGGGGAGGGGCAGAAAGAGAGGGAGACACAGAATCGGAAACAGGCTCCAGGCTCCGAGCCATCAGCCCAGAGCCTGACGCGGGGCTCGAACTCACGGACCGCGAGATCGTGACCTGGCTGAAGTCGGACGCTTAACCGACTGCGCCACCCAGGCGCCCCCATTCTTCATACTTCTTAATAAATACATTAGTATTAACATTTTGAAAAATCTGTCCAAAGAGCACAGAAATTCATTTTGAGCACCACCCGTGCTGTATGTACTACATTTTGTGAAAAACTGTGTGAACCTATCTTCCCCAGTCTATCTGATCAGCTTTACCTCCTCCTTAGGAAAGTAGTGTAGTGAATCACAGCGTTGGCTCTGGAGTTAGAAGAGTGGGTCCAATCCTGACCTATTGCTCACAAATTGTTTGGACTTGGACATGCTATTTAACCTCTGTGAGCTCCAGTTTCCACTTTTGTAAAGAGGGGATGATGATAGCTTTTGTGTAGAGACTTGTGAGGGGTTATTAGGGTAATGCTTACAGAATTCTATATTATCTAACAGTTATATCTCTCCTTTTCTCCCCATATCATTAAAAGATGGTCAACATTTGCTTTATAAATTCATTCAAAGTTTAACAAAAGTAAAGTGGAAGCAATTCAGGACATGCTTTCATGATTATTCTAATATAAGGCAAGTAATTATAGTCATTCAAACTTAACTTTTCTGAGTCCCTAAAAATAATAGTATTTAAAAGCCAAATGGGATGTCAGGTTGACCTTTAGGATGTTTTTCCTACCTGTTTCAGTCAACATCTGCAAGATTAGTTAACAACTCCAAGTGGAACAGAGGCGGAAGGATGTGAAGCCAGTCTTCAACCACTGCCTCTTCCTCTGCAATCCCAATGCCTTCAAAGAAAACCAGATAACAATGAATATTTACTTCATCCTCTGCTAACAAAGAACACAGGAACAGTTGTAGAAATTGGTTCTCTCAACCTTATTCCTTTCTTGGTCTCCTGTGTCCTGGTTAGATTTTTCCCTATTCTCTATTGTATTCTCTGTTGTCTTCTCAGCAGCCCTTTGTGCTTGGAACTGTCCATTTCTTTACTCTTTTGTCCTCAAAATAAAAGTTCTTTTATTTACCCTTCCTGTAAAAATCCCTTGTGCGAAGAAACGGAAAGAAGAAAAAAAATGAAGATACAGGAGGAAGAAAGGGCAAAAAATTTAAGAATTGCTTGAGAGCCTGTACTTCTGTAACTCTGACATTTAACTCAAGTATTGACTTTCTTCTTATATGCAAATGGCTTTGTCTGTATTTCTTAAATGGTAACTCCTTTGGGCAGAAGCCATACCTCTGCCTTCCCTGGCATTGTGCTTAGTACAGGGTGAACATTCCATAAGCAGTGATACCATATTTTCATCTTCAAATTTAAAGATTCTCTTTTCCATATAAGAGATACTTAATAAGGATAATACCAGTTTTTTTGGTACCATTTTTTTCCTTCCATATCTGAGGTAGTCAGTCACTGAATAATAATAAAAAAAAAAAAAGGTTTACTAAGTAATTATTATTTCCATGTCAATAAAAGAGAAACTGGGCATGTTTTTCTTTTGAAATGATCCTCTTTTGTCCTAAGTTATTAAAAATGTGAAGATTTTTCCTTAATAGTTTCTTAATATATTTATGCATCCAAGACCTTTATCTTACAACTTTATGGACTTCTAACATTTAACCCACGTGAACCTGACATTTAAGATGAAGTGGCTGGTATGGCAGTGATACTTGAAACTCCGGAGGTGTTTACTGCTTTTCAGGCATCTGGTTTCAAGTTTTTATGATCCCTTCAGAGACATTAGACTTTTGATCCTAATACAATATTTTTTATTTAAAAACTAATTAGGTTATTTGTCAATAATGCTCATTAAATGAAAGGTCATATCTTTTGGCAGAAAATATGAATTATGGATCATACAAATAAGTTTACTAGAGAATTCAAATTATATTTATACAGAAGCTCACAAGTTTAGTTTGGTAAATGAGTTCTTAGTACTCTTTGCTAAAATTAATCAATTCTTGCAGAAACAAAGAATAATTTCTTAAACACAAGAAGACTCAGATCACAGTCCTTTTTCTATTGATTGATGTCTCCATAATCTCTATGAAACGTTGTGTGCCAAAGGAAATTTTGTTTTTATGTTGTCATAGCAAAATCTAATAACAATTATTATTTAAAACAACCTCTCAGGCAGCAGAAGAGATTTAATTATATATTTCCATGAGAAATATAATCCAATTTTATAAAATAAAATTAAATAAGGGAAGTAAGTTCACCTTTAGAATAGATGCAAAAGAAAGCATCTTTAGCAAAGAATATGTGAACGATGGGATGGGCTATGGGGTACCTCAGGGAATGAAGACTGCCAAAGAGTTCCAGTTATTAATTTGAATTAAAAGGATGAAAATATAATGTGTATATAATTTTCATAGGGAGAAAGAAGTTCCTTTAAATATGATTTTATTCTTTGCCTGCATTTTCCTCCTCTTTTAATAGTTTATGTGCTGATCTGAGTCTCTTATTTTGATCAACACTGGCTCACTCTACAGAGAACTGGAAACCTAGATTTGGGGGTGTTTGGTTAATCTGAGATATACTCGGGGACCAGGTCAGTTTTTAGACCAAGCCTGAGTTATGCCAGGATTTGGGCTTCATGGCAGCTAAGTTTGTTCTAGTAGCATATATTGGTTATAGCTGAAACTTGACTGGAGCAGAGCTTACAAGGTCTTTCTAAGGAGACATCTATAAAATTGATAGAGATTCTAGATTAGCTGCTGCCAACAGTGGCTGAGCCAAGGGGAAGTACTAGTCAAAACTGGTAGAGAACCTATGGTTAGGGACGCAGGAGGTCCTGGGTGAGCAGGTCAGAGAGTGCCTTAATTCAGAAGCATTTCGTGGTGTTGGATGTCTCAGAGTAAATGATTGGGATCTCCAACTCAATGCCAAATTGTTGCTGCCCTTAGCAGGTGTTTTCCCAACAAACATGCAGACAAGCCTCAATATCCCAGAGCAGTAGAGTTCATTTTAAGTGGGTGTCAAAACCACATTATTCTCTCTTGGAAGGAAAGACAAGGGAGCAGCTACAAAAGAAACATTAAGTAACATCACTTAATAGAACAGGGCACTAACGAAAGTTTGAACTGTCATCTGGCTCGGTTCCCTGCTTTTTTTCCTGAAAATCAGTTTGGTCCACACTCCTTTAATATCATAGAACACCGCAAACATTAATTGTTCAACCTTAAAAAAAATTGATTTTACATTATACAATATGTAGAATGGCTAGGCCTTAAAATCAGCTATAAAACTGATGTTCCTGCACTCCAAGTACACAATAGGGAAAGGAAAGTACTAGTTCTTTGATATTTTCTGATATGATGAGTGATCTGATTGGTGATGATGACTTGCTCTAGATTTTCAGCTGATGGGTCTTTCTACAGGGAAACCACAAGGCCTGCCAATTATATTTCAGCTTTTTCCTCTTAGTCATTTTGTAAGATTAGGTCTCTCACAGCTGAAATGACAAAATTAATGACAGTGTATAATAATGTTTGGATATAATAAATGATGCCAAATGGAATTTCTGTCATCCAGTCCAGTAGATCTGAGACTGACCATTATTCTCCAGTGAAAACTTTGAAAGTACAAATAAAGTCATAATGAAGTACCTTGCTAAGAAGTAATAAAATCTTGGATAAAATTTACCTTCCAACTCAGAGTCAATAATATGTTAGCTGAGTCAGAGTGTGAAGCAAAATAAAACTTCTGAGTTCTCTCCTTTTGGCTTGGCTACTTAAGTTTGAAAAGAGCAGTAGGGAGATTAATCCCATTAAGTAACATTGATAGAACTAATAATGTATAGAAGGCACAATAGGGAACACAAAGAGGAATAAGGCTTAGTACTTTTATTAGATAATTTAACATATTGGGGGAGAGATAGAACCTAAATACAAATGACTATTAATAAAGTGGAATATGATAAATCTTTGAGAATAAGACTGGAGACATGAAGGTCATTACAGTGATGGAAAGAAGGGCATGGAAGAAAATATACCCCTTTCTAAAGGTTTGGTGATTATTACTCCTTATATATTATTTAGTAAATATATAATGTCAGTGACTTGATGTGGAAACTCTGTAGGCTCCCTGCATCTACCTTCCCTCTTCAATCCTCCCCAGGCTGAAAGGATGCTAATTGAATTGATTAAATTTCAGAGCATTGATTGGATAATACTTGCTAGTAGGCAAGAACACAGCACATTGATGTATCAAGTACAAAGACCTGTCATGCATTTTCTCCTTCTTGTCCAGTGTAGTTGAAGCAATAAACTGATTCAGGCTGTACTGTCAGAAAAATCCTGACTATGTTTTATCATATACTCCCAAAGAGCTTTGTGCAGCTCTGTAGGAGAAGCTCTGTATAGCCATCTCTTCTCCACTCTGATTTTCCAGCCAGGTGTGGGCTTAAAGCTTTGACGGTGTTTTTTCTAGGTGAACTTGGCATTCGCCTTTGGAGTAAATTCCTCTTGTTCCATCTACTCCAGCGTGTTGGAATGTGTGTCGAATATGGCTTTCAGCATACTGCAATAATAAGATCCTATACTTGGGTCTAGGAGTGATGGGGAAACAGACATTGCATCTTTTCTAGTACCTGGTGTGGTTTTCTTTGGCTGAGTGGGGATATCAGAATGGAGACTTATATTTGGAAACAATGAGCTTCATAGCAAAGGAAGAGTTTCTACATCCAGAAATGGGAGACGCACTGAAGATGGGGACCTCAACATGTAAATAAAGAGCTATGTGGAGCTAGATGGGGAAGAATAAGAAGCTACACTTTGCAGGTGGTGCAAGGTTAAGGGCTAGTATTCTTGGAAATTATTACATTTTTAAGGTATAAAGCATTACACAATTGTAAGTTATTAAGTTGCTAATATAAGAACTTCAAATGGCTTAACCAAGCAATGTGATATTACAGGAAAATTAGACCTCTAGTTGTAGATGCAACTTACTGATAGAGTAACTTTAACCTTGCTTTCCTTAACCTTCAGTTCATTTTGTAAAATGGGAGTAATAAACTTTACTTTATAGAGCTATTGTGAGATTTAAAGTCAATAGAGCACATTAAGCACCTACTGTAGTCCCTGGCACAGTTGGGACCTCAATAAATTGTTGCAGTTGGTAGACATCTCATGGCACTTGGTAGGTTTCCAATAAATGTTAGTTCTTCTAAAGCTTTTAATCATTCTGTAGCTAGTTATGTGCCTAGTTCTGGTAACAAATATGCCATATCAGCAGTAATAAAAACATTCTCTCAATTTTTATTATGATATATATTGGAAATCTTAGTGAGGTTTTGATAGTGGGTGTATGGCATTATTAAGCTAAAGAAATTCAAGGATAATTAAATCCTGCCCCATATTACAGATGGACCTCCCCTGTGGTCCTAAGAAAGATACATACACAAGGAATATAACCATGGGAGCAAAGAAACCCTTTATTACTGACTGGACTTGTGCCCGAAATTCCAACAGAGAGTTCTTGTAGCCTGACCTTTTCCTTGCCACTTAGTCCAAGCTTAAGAGTTTACTGTGCTATCGCATGGAAAGATAAAACATTAAAAAAAAAAAAAAAAAAAAGAATAGACCAGAGTGAAGGAATGGCCATCCATATTTACGGGCCACTTCATTTATTCATTCATTTAAATACATGTGCTTATTTTTCATCAGTATTTTTCCTTTGATAAGGTTTGTTAAAATATTTTGCCCATTTTTTATTGGGTTGTTTTCTATTAATGAGCTGTGAGAATTCTTTATATATTCTAGATAACAGTTCTTCATCAGCAATGAATTTTATAAATAGTTTCTTTCAGTCTGTGGCTTGCACTTTAATCTCACTATATCTTTCAAATAACAAGTGTTCAAATTTTGCTTGTCTCAATTTTTTTTTTTTTATGGATTGTGCTTTTGGTATTATACCCAAGAAATCTTTGCCTAGCCCCAAATCACAAAGATGTTTACCAATTTTGAATTAATTTTTACATGTGGTATAAGGTAAGAGTCAAGGATCTTTTTTTTTCCTTTTCTCTTTGTTTGTTTCTCTGTCGCTTTCTGCATTACTATTACACTGCATTAGCTATGTGCCATGTGTGCATGTGGATATCCCAGCTCGATTTCTTAAAAGCTATCTTGTCTTCATTTATCTATGTTTTTAACAACTTTGTCAAAAGTCAATTGACTGTAGACATGTAGACCTATTTCTGAATTCTTCATTATGTTCCATTGATCTACAACATTTGTCCTTAGGCTGATAAATAGTTGATTAGCTTTATACTATTCTTGAAATCAGTGACTGTAAGTCCTCCAGTATTGTTCTTTTAAATATTATTTTGGTTATTCTAAGTCCTTTACATTTCCATATAAAATTTATAATTATGCTTGTTAATTTCTACCAAAAAAAAACAAACCCTAAAAAACAAAAACAAAAATGCTGCTAGGATGTTGTTTGGATTGAATCTAGACAGCAGTTTGACAGATCTAATATCTTAACAATAATGAGTCTTCCAGTCCATGAACAGGATTTAGTTTGGGTTTTCTTTTATTTTTCTCATCAGTATTTTCTAGCTTGCAGCATATATTTTGTACCTATATTTTATTATACTTATTCCTAAAGAA
The DNA here is from genome assembly GCF_046562875.1 of Panthera onca. Taxonomy (NCBI): domain Eukaryota; kingdom Metazoa; phylum Chordata; class Mammalia; order Carnivora; family Felidae; genus Panthera; species Panthera onca. Next base: position 127,802,758 of record NC_138340.1, read on the forward strand.
GTACCTTCTTACTTGCAGTTTTTCTGAAATTCATGAATGGATACTAAATTATGTCTAATGCCTTTTTAGGAGGCATCTATTGAGATCATCATATCATTTCCTCTTTTTATTTTAGTCTTTTGACATTAAATTGACTGATTTTGGTATGTTGAATTTGCATTCCTAGGATCAGGCCCACTTAGTTCTATTTCATAGGATTTTATTTGTCAATATGTTTTGGTAAGAATTTTAATATCTATGTTTAAGAGTAGTTTTTATTTTTTCTTCTTCTAAAACCCTTGTCTAGTGGTGCCTGGGTGGCTCAGTCAGTTGAGAATCTGACCCTTGATTTCGGCTAAGGTCATTCAAGAGTTTGAGCCCCAACTTCGGCTGAGGTCATGATCTCGGGGTTCATGGGTTTGAGCCCCACATCGGGCTCTGAGCTGACAGTGCAGAACCTGTTTGGAATTCTCTCTCTCTCTCCTTTTCTTTCTCCCCCTCCCCTGCTCTATTGCATAGACATTGGGCTTTTCCATCTTGAGTGAATTTTGATAGTGTCTTGCATGATATTTTTAAATTTCATTTGTTATCAAAATTACTGGTATTATGCTGTTTACAATATCCTCTTATTCTCCCTTTAACTATGTGATAGGCAGCGATGCCCCCTTTTCTTATCAAAGTGTTGATGGTTTTTTTTTCTGTTTCTTCTTTTTAAAATTATTTATTTTTGAGAAAGAGAGAATACATGCAAGGGAGGGGCAGAGAGAGGCAGGGACAGAAGATCTGAAGCAGGGTCTGTGCTAACAGCAGAGAGCCCAACACAGGGCTTGAACTCATGAACCATGAGATGACCTGAGCCAAAGTCAGATGCTTAACCAACTGAGCCACCCAGGTGCCCCTGTTTGTTTCCTCTTTTTTGACCAAACTAGAAGTTTGTCAGTATTGTTACTCTTTTAAAATAACTAGTTTTTGTGTTTGTTGATTTTATCTATTGTTTTTCTTTTTTAATTTCATTGTTTACCAGTCTTTATTATTTTCTAGCTCTGTCAGCTTTGGTTTTAATTTGCTCTTATTTTTCTGTAAAAAAAAATTCTACTTTTCTTTTTTCTAATTAAAGCAATTGATGGTATAAATTTCCCTGTAATCACTGCATTAGCTATGTGCCACAAGTTTTGATATGGCGTGTTTTCATTTCCAGTCATTAAGTGTTTTCTAATTTCTTTTGTGATATTTTTCTTTGATCCATAGATGCACTTAAAATTGTGGTGGTTAATTTCTAAATCTTCAGTGGTTTTCCAGATAGCTTCTGTTACTGATTTTTGGTTTCAGTAAGTTCAAAGCTTAATGCTGTTGATATGAGAGAAGGGTATGGGGAAGTCAGAATTTCATCCTGTTTACAGGGCCGCTGATCACCACATGCACGTGTATGCCACCAAGGGAGGCTCACTTAGTTTCCCACTCTTCTTCAATCATTTTTGTGTTGCTCTATAAACTGTTAATTTATCCTAGTTATTATAAACTGTCATGCTAGCCTTTAACTTTGTATCTGTTTGCCAGATCTCTTCTTATCTGCCTTTACTGAAGTCACTTCCTCCTCCATGCTCTGCTGAGGTGAAAACATTTGTGTGTCCTATTTCTGTGCCAAGATGCGTATCATTCTTTGGAATTTGGATGCCTGGTAGCCTCAGTTCTCTGACAGGGTCACCAAATATTATGATTGTATAAGTTTTCCAGCTTATTTGCTGTTTTTAGGAACAATGGCTCAAGTGATATTTTCTTGTAGCTTTCTGCATCTTTAGTGAAAGTGGAACTTCAATGTCAGGGGTTTTTGGTATTTAGATATTAAGTAAATGATCCAAGCTTCCATAACTAGGAAGTGGTGTCGAACTCCAAAACTCACTTTCCCTCCATGATATCACATTGAATTATAAACTCTTTAAATACCTGAGGTAATGTTGTTATATTTATATAGGGTTTTTCCAGTTAAGAACACTGAAGTTTTGGCAGTTTGTAGCTAATTGAATCTTCGTAGTCTCGTGATTTGCCCACTATTAACGTCCTTATAGGTGAAAAAAATCACTATTTAATAACTTGAGCTGCTAAATAATAAAGATAAAACTAAAACCTGCTTCCAAGCACACAGAGCTTCCCCAATTCCATGTTGATGTGGATATTTAAAATATATATATCCATGTGGATTCTTTAAATGTTGAGTTTACTTCCTAAAAGATAAAAATATTAGTGAGAAGTTTAGTTCTTAAAAAGGACAACTCATTAATGAGAAATTGTACTTAATCCAGTTTACTAATTCTAGAGCTACTTTTAGCCATCAATATCATTCCTTTCTATAGATAAAAGCCAAATGGATGATGCTTTTTGAAACTGTGCTGTTGTTTTAGGAAAAAAAAAAAAGATAGATTTTGCTGTTGTTGTAATGAGCTAAACTGCTTCAGAAATAATGTCAACATTTCTTTCCTAGCATTTTTCTATCAGTGGGAGACCATCATTATAGCACAAATTAGTATTTTATTAATATTATCACTTACACATGCCATTTTTAATAATCCATGCACAATTATACTGAAAAATTAAAGAGACATGCACAATTCATCTAAAGGCAAAGCAAACATTATTTGTAAACTTACAGATATTTTAGACATTGAGATTTATACAATGTTAAATTGAAGCAAGTGGATAGTCTGCTTATGCCAAATGTATGAGATAACATAAATGTGAATAGGGTGTTCTTCCTAGTATAGGTTTTAAGTGAAATGCATTCTATTCCTAAAAATTGTTCCTAAGCCACATGAAATGAAATGGTAAAGTTTTGAGTTTATAGAATGGAAACCTTCTGTCCCAAATATCTTTATATTGTAATAGGTTTCAGGTTAAGATCCTAGAAATAATTAGGAATGTGAAGTGTGTAGTAAGATTTAGAGAACATGACAAACCCTAGTGTCTCAAAATATATTCTATAGTGCCTAGATTACTGTCATTGAATTATGTTTGTAGGTTTAGTGCATTTCTTCTAATGGACCCTGGAAATTTCACCTTTTTTTCTAGAGGAGGTGAAAAAAAGACCGGTTAACCAGTTTTCATTTGCAAAAAGGATGGCACTGAGAGAATGGAATTATGGTCAGATGAGTTTGTATAGGAGATAGATCAGAAAGGGTGTAGAACTTATGACGTTTCCTCAGAGTAAGAGACCTTAATAAAGATGAATACATCGGGCATATGAAAGAGGAGCATGGTAGTGGAGTAAAATATTTCATTTCTCTGATCATTTTTCCCAGACACTTAGTAAAGAACATACTTGCTAACATGGGTACTATCTAGTTCTTGTTAAATCCAAATCAAAGAGTGTACACTATTTACCAAATATTCACCATGCATGAGGCATTATTTTGGGAGTGACAGGACATAAAAATAAGAATCTTTGTTCCTTCAGGGAGTCTATGATCTATTTGGGGATATATCATTACAGAAAAAAGCAAAGGTAGGCAACAGCAAAGATAAATATCTGCAAAAGGAACTGACAATGCTCATTGAGTTTTACAGCAAAGTGCTATTTACAGTTCCTAGAATGAGATAATTGGGACCAAATTCCAATGAGGAGGTAGGATTTGAAATAGACCCTGTGACTGAGAAAAGTTTGGATGAGTGTAATACAGAAGTGGCATCTTCCAAAGGGAGTTAATCAGAAGAAGCAAAATACAAGAGCAGGAGATAAATTTGGCTGGAGTGATTCTCAGTGGGGAAAGGTGGAAGATTAGTGAGGAGTTTTAGGACAGGATTCGATTGTGGAGTCTACTGCTCAAGCCCCTCTTACTCTTTCCTTAAATGTAATGTTGCCTTGGTCTCCATCATTATCACTTTGCACAATCTCCCTTGGGACCTCACATCCTCTCCCAAAACTCCAGGTACTAAGAATATGTGTTGAAAATGTTCACACTTGTGTCTCTAGCTATTAACATTTATCTTTTGCTGTACCTCGAGCTAGTACACCCAGTTGTTCATCAGCTTGCTCTACTTGAATGTCTCCTGACTTGAATAGTCTCCGACTATTAGAGAAATAATGGTACTCCAACCTGTTATCATAATCTAGCTCAACCCCCTCTCCAAACTCCTCCTTTTCCTGCACTCTTGTCTTTTGAACTTGTATGATGTTGGGCAAGTTGCTTAAGCTCTGTATACCTCGGTATCTTTGAAAAAAATAGGGATAAAATTGTTATTTTTAGGAGTTTCTGGGAGGACAAAAACAAGTCAAAATATGCAAAACTAGAAGAACCGTGCTAACCCCATAATAAATCCTCTCCCTCAAAAAATATCATTTTTAAGCCATTTAAGCCAGTATGTTTCATTACCTATCTGTCAATGTTTAATTGGTCACCAAATGCTATCAAATATATGCTCCTCCATTTCCTTCTCTCAGTCCCTGATGGCATGACCTTAGTCCAGCTGTGCATTATTTCTCAACTGCATTGTTTTGATAATTGTAATAAATTGATAAATGCTCTCCCTATTTCCAATTTCATTCTCTCCCCTCTAATTTAAAAAATGCCACCATTGTGACCTTTTGAAACTGCACTGAACAAAATATTTCAAGGAAAATGAGTTGCATTCATAATGAGACTCAAATTCCCTTCAATAGCACACCAGGCCCTATATGATCTGGCTCCTGTCTGCCTCTTTGTCTGTTACACTGCTTTCCCAGAGACTCCAGATGCTTTAGAGGTATCAAATATTACTTTTCCTCTCCATTTTTGTCAATGCAGTTCCTTCCACTTTCATAGTCCCTTCCCCAATCCCTTTCTTCTCCTTTCCAACTTTTACTTCTTTATGACCAGGTGGTATACTTTGTCTTCCTAAGTGTGTTCCCTCCCAGCCCATTTTGGTTTGAATGATGTATCAAGAAAACAGTGGGAAATAGACCTCATACTTAAAAGGAGTTACTTGAGGAGGGTTTAACATAGGGATTATTTACAAATGTGTAGATATGATTAAGGAAGACCTATGAAGGATAGTGCAGGAGCTTAGAACTAGCAAAAGCTGGAAGTTATTACCACCCCTGTGCCTGATGGGGCAAGAGGAGGTCGTGCCTTGTGGTTTATCCTGGAGAGGACCACCTGACAAGAGGTTTGGTGTATCGTACAATCTGTAGCTATCTCTCAAGGAGGAAATGGGGAATAAGCACCCTGTCCTCAGAATTCTTGCACCTTCTGTCCTGTTTTCAATGTCTTCCATTGTCTGAACTCATTGTGAAGCTGGAAAGTAAGGCTGCCGAAATAGCCATAAAGACTGCCTCCTGAGAGCACCACAGAGGGGGGCAGAAAGGAAATCTGGAAGGATAATTGAAAAACATTTCTGCAGTACCTAGTTCCCAGAACATACCTTTACTATAAGGTATATTGTTGTAATGATAAGGTATAAGACACACAGACACACATATATATATATAGTATTGAATACATGTCCACTTTTGTCACTTTTGTTGAGAAGTGTTTATAGGGACTATCTTTATATTTTCTCAGCATTTAGCTAGGACCCATTACATTACCATGTGTTTAATGAATGAACAGACAAATAAATGAATGAATGGCATGTGAGGGTTAGGTCTGTGCCCTATAAAATGCGGGAATCAGTACTGTTTGAAGCTAATTATCTAAATCACCTTCCAGAACTCTAGATGTGTGCTGCAGTTCAGGCTTTGATGTTAGGACATGATGTCTATTTCTCTTTTGTGTGATATGTAAATGAGTACAAGTATGCACATGTGTTGTTTACTTCATAATGTTTAAAAATGATGATGAGTCAGACAAATACCAGACAATTCACAAGCTTTAGACATAGGAGAAAACAATTTCTCTAAGAAAATGATCTCCGTTTAGTCATTTATTCACTTGACTTAACCCCATGCTGCTATTAGTTATGCAGGGAAAATAGTGTTTTAATGACTCTTCAGAAAATGTTCACCACAGGAAGAAATACTGTATGACTGGAATAAGCTAAGAGGATATTTATCTCTCTGTGCATTTTGCAGGTCTTACCACACCTACATGCTCCAAGAAAGACATTATAGTAAAACAGCGGCTAACAAAGGTGTTTATAATTCATATGGAAACTAGGACTTCAGAAAGAACAAAGTCCTTTTGAACACATTAACTGGTCTAAATATAAAATATAAATTATGTGATCTACTCTTTATATTAATCAGTATGATTGTGTATGACTATGTTTACAACTAAAGATAACTCAGAAAAGAATATAAAGAGTTAATCATGTAATTCTGCCTCTGGGTTTTTTTAATGAAGCATTCTCATTTTAAAAAAGTGATGTTAGCTTCTTGCAAAATGATGATCACCTCAAATTCTTTTATAACAAGAAAATCGACTTTTTAAGAGTTTGAAGAGGACATACCTTTACTTTTTAACAGATGAGGAAACTGATCTTCAAAGAGATTATAACTCATGCAAATCACTTTTCAGTTGATTGCCAGGATAGAAACCATTTATGGATTCCTAAGCCTAAGTTCCTTATACTGCATCCTGCTATCTCCCTAATGCTACCCAGCACTAAGGGAATAAGACATCATGTAAATTTAGACAGCCAATCCTCATGAGATTTGATGTGGGCCTGTGATTTCTGGAGAGAGCCAAGGACCTTGTTAAAGAATACAGTGATTCATTTAATAAGTGCTTTCATACAGAATATGGAAGCCTAGATCCACTTATAAACTGTAGAATAGAAAATGTCTCTGCTAAGGAAGTTTTGTGGATGAATGGTTAGAAGATGCCATGGTTAATTATTTCCCTTCATAATGGCTTATCAAAGGAAAGCAGAAATGGTGCCTATGTTGTTTTTAGGGAAACAGTTTTGCTTATGTTCTCTCTATTTTCATAGGCAAGAAGAAGATTTTTTTCTAAAGTATTTTTTTATAATGGTAACTTCTTACGGGAATTCCACATCCTATCTTTCACTGATGCCTACCCAATCTTACCTCCTTTATGATTCTGTAGCTCAGATTTACTACCCTTTTTTTCCTCCCCTGTTCCCAGCCCTCTTTATAGTCATTTGTATGGGCTTGAGAGCTGGATAAAGGGAAAAATGAGCTAAGAAAAACTATTCATTGATTAAATGGAACCCATTTATTCTTGTATCATGGATGAAAACTAATCATCTGAAATCTCATCACCATTTATTTCCACCTACTCTATGTTCTGGTTGCTGAATGAAAATCTTTAAGGCTTGGTGCTATTTTTTGATGTTTCTCCTTGGAAAACTAGTACTAATCTTTGTCATTTATTACAGTTCCTGACTTTGGGACTGCTGAGTGCCAATTTGGAAAAAATAAAATATAAAGTTACCTGAGCCATTTTCCCCACCCAGCAAATACCAGGGACCTTTCCAGAGATAAGAAGGGTTCACGTTCAGCGTAGGAAGTGCTATCTCTAGCCATGAACTTTACCATAAGTGGCAGTGTAAGACATCTGTCTTCATCTGGATTTTCCTCAAAAACTTCTCAATCTTCACTTCTCTTCCTCCCCAGAATTGCTGTTCCAACAGTCTCCCCTACTTCAGTAACATTGTGAATATGGCCCCAATTTGGGTGACTGAAGAAGAAATACAGAGACCTGAGCTAAATACCTCGAAGATCATCCTGTGGTCTCTCAAGAATATGGTTAATTATGCCACATAGGAAAAGCATTTACAAACCTGTCCATCCACTTGCTTTGAGGTTGTGACTATACCTAAACTCTCACTGATGTGGGAACTAATTCCCTTAAGGCATTTAGAAAACATATTCTGAAATAGGTATCATGACTTGTTTGTGAAAAGATGCATAGGTTGAGTATGAATTCGAATTATGTATTTAAGAAAAAAGACTAAGTAGTTGAAACCTATTCCAAGTGTGGGGTAGTGTAAGTGTCTCTTAGAGGGAAGCCCGCGGGACTTCGGCTTTCAAAACTTATTTCTAAGGTATTCTTTGAAATATCTGGGAATAGGTAGGGGCTCAGCTTCAGTAAGGTTTAGAATAGTGTTTGGAAAGCTTTCAGAGTTAGGCTGTAATGGGTGAAAGTTAATTGCATGTTATAAATCATACCAGTTTATTAGCAGCAGGTGGGATAAATCCTGAAGTAAGTGGAGAATTAATGAGAGAGTGCTCTATACCTAAAGCATTTTACAAGATATATTTAAGATATGCATATATGACAGATATAGAAGATAGATATAAGAGAGAGAGAACATGTGGGTGAGCTAGCTGTAAATAAAAGGCCTGGCAAGAAATAGTAGGAAGGCACTGACGAGGTGTCACGCTCTGAAACTGCAGGTATCTGCCACTAAACACCTTGATTTGAGGACCCACGTTGCTGAAGCCACAAAAATAATGGGTTGTGTATCTGAAGAGATTATAAAAAATGACTGCCTGAAAAAAGGCCAATTATTGTTTTCTAAAAGTATTTATTCTGGGCTCCTAGCACCGGTGAGCTGAAGTTTGTTCTTCTAAAAACACCAGGAGGCTGGCAAGGGACTAAAGGAAAACCTATACGTAGAATGAAAGCTTGTTAATCCTTAGAGATTCCACACTGACTTTTCTTAGGAGTTAGTCTTATTTCCCAGCTCTCTCATATCTTCACAGTTGTCTTCACTGGCCCTTTATCTTATCAGTTTGTCAATATATAAAAATGTCCACATAGAATTATCACCACTTCCCTTGATCTTGAGTCCCCTATCGCTCAATATCTTCACTTCTTTGTAGCCGAATTTGAAAGAAAAGTCTCTACCCACTGCTTGCCTCTTTCCTCCGGATTGTCACACCCATCACTCCACAGAAGCCAGCTTCTGGAGGTTACCCACAGCCTCTGACCTGCCTGTCTGCCGCATCTAATGGCTTCTTTTCAGCTGTTATCCTCCTTGACCTCTGTGGCATTTACCATAACAAAGCATCCTTTGTCTTCCGAATCACTACTTTCCTGCAATTTTCCTCTTAATTTTTTGACTGCTATTTACAGGTGTCCTTCTAAGTTTCTTTTCCTTCTGGGAGCTTGGGAATATTGGTATTACCAAAGGATGAATTCTTGGTTCTTTGATGTTCTGATTCTCTTATCCATTTCCATCGCAACTGTGCTTGATTTCCACAAATCTCTGTCTCCAGTTCAGACCTCATGTGGGAGCTGCTAGTTACCAGCTTCACCTGGCAGGACTTAAGGCCTCTTAAAGATCACAGAGCTGTTCCATGGTAAGCTTTCTCCTCCTCTGCACTTCTGCTCTCTTCATGGAGTTACTTCGCAGGCATTTCCCGCTGGAAACTTTGGCATCTGTGACTGCTCTTTTTCACATCCCCAGGAACCAGTCAGTAAGTCTTGTTGATGGCATGTCCAAACTACCTTTGGGATTCCTTTTCCCTTCCTTTATTTTTTTTTCTGCCTTTCCCTTCTTTGGCTCTCCTCGTTTCTCAGTGAGTTTAGACAGTCTATCATCAGAGAGTCTCCTAATAATGGTTTCGTCTTCAGGCAGCTCAGTGCCTCGCCTCACTTCTCCCAAATTACCTGTTTCTGATACCTTTCCCTTTTCATGTCTGTTTCCTTCCTAAAATGACAAATAATTCCTCAGTACCAAGAGTGTTATGTTAATTAGCACAGTCTTTGTGGCTTTTCCTCATCTGTTCCCAGGCGACCTTTTCAGCGTTGTCTTTTCCGTGTCTTTTCCACGATGTCTCCTCTTGAATCTCCTCCTGAACTTCTAACTCTGCAGTCCCTCTGGACTACTTATTGCCACCCCAGATATGTCATGCCTGTCTGAGCCTTGATTATTCTTCAGATGCTTTCCTTGTTTGGAATTTCCTTCTGCTGCTCTTTGCCTCCTAATGAATATTTTCTTCAAGTCCCAGTTCTTGTGCTGCTGCCTCAGAAGACTTTAACTCCCCCTCCAGGGGCAGAATGAAGCCCTATTCACTTCTCTTCTCATCTGCATACTTTGAGAAGTAGTGGAGCAGGGTGGGGAGGTTGTGAGTTTTGATGTCATTCCAACATCAGTGCCAGTCACAGCTTCTCCACATTCTAGCTAATTTGCTAAGTTATTTAATCTCTCTTAGTATGTTGTTTCAATCATTTCTAAAATGGATCACTGATATGTTCCTCCCAAAGATGCTAATATTTATTGAGAGTTTGTAGTGTGCCAGTCACTCTTTTAAGCTTTTGACATGAATTAACTCATCTAATTAAGGAGTAGATTTGAAGAGCCTGTCACATCATAACTATGTGCCAGCAGCAAACACTTACCACGCTGTATCATCACTCCTGGTTTATGAAGCTCTCTTACACTGCTAGACCATGTGCTTTCTGAAGGTAGGAACTAAGTCCTTCATCCATCACCTTCTTTATCTGGTACAGCATTAGCATATAACAAGTGGTAAATAATTGCGGAATTTTTTGAAATTACAGCAAAGCAGAGTTGATCATTGAACTGATACTGGATTACATGCAGTTTGTTAATTTGGTAAATGGATTTCCATGATCAAATATGGGAATATTCTAGCCAAGATTACATATAAAGGCATCAGTATTTTAAAATGCTACCTTTTGTGTTAAAATAGAGTAAGTCACATGTCATAAGGTTGTTTAATTTAAAATAGATGCTACTTTTATCTTCTTGTTGACATGTGCTCCTTTTTTAAATAAGGCTATTTTTCTGGGGGATAGAGTGAACAAGATTAGGACTGGATAAGTTTCTGATAAGAAAGAAGTTAAGATAAACAAAATTATTTGAGGTTAGGTGAGATTTTTCTTACAGTTTAATTTTGGTTTTGTGATTTCAGGGGGCCACATGACCAATATTGACATTTCTATCATACTTTGAATGTGATATTCAAATTAGATATTCAAATACCTAATAAGAACTCAGAATGGCCCACTAGATCTGGTTCCTGGGGTTTTTGGTTAACTCAGAAGATGCAAGACATGGTCAGAATTGAGAACCTTGAGGGTCCCCTTAGAGAGATGGTTCTCTCCTCCAAGTCTGTTTCATTGTGACCCAAATGTGCTAAGAAGGGTTTAGATAGATGCTCTCTTTTGTCCAAAAATGGAAGAGATGTTGGAGTAGATGCATATACCTCATTGTCCCTGATTCTGCTTCTTAGAGATTGCTTTGTACCTACCACAACCCAGAGTAGAACAAAACAAAACAGCTTCTTTATGGGACATTCCTAAGAGGAGTTGGGTGCATGTTTGAGTGGATGTATATAGCAGAGTGCTAAGGAAACATCCTGAAAAGTCAAGTCCTCATTAAGAGGTAAGCATGCAGCGAAGGAAAGAAATTTGGGAAGAGGGAATAAAATAAGGGTGTAGCTTGAATAGTTTATTACTTAAAAAAATATTTTTGTGACAAAAGCAAAGGCAAAAAGAGCAAAAATAAACAAATGGGACCACATCAAACTGAAAAGCTTCTGCAGGCAAAGGAAACCATCAACAATATTAAAAGGCAACCTATAAAATGGGATAAAGTATTTAAGAATTATATATGTGATAAGTGGTTAATATATATAAAGTCCCACACAGCCCAAAAGAAAAGGACAGCAACAACAGCAACCCTGGAAGACAGCTCACTGATGTTCCACAGAAAATCCAGTCTTACTTGAACAAAACTTAATTCCTTTCCTTTTTTTCCCTTCCTTCCCAATCTTAACTCCTGCATTTTTAAGCTTGGTGAATGGCATCACTGCTTAGTCTTATAAGCCAGAAATTTGGGCATTATCTCAGATTTTTCCATTCCTCTGTATTCCACATCCAACTAACCGGTCAGCAAGTTTTCTTAAGTCAATTTCCTTAGTATTTCCAAAACAGGTCACATTCCCCCGACACCCACCGCCACCTATTCTCACTGCCTTTGTTTAGGCCAACATTGTTTCTTGTCTTGAAAGCTATAGCAGCTTTGCTCATCTGTCATCATGGTATCCAGTTTTTTGTTTTTGTTTTTGTTTTTGTTTTTTTGCCTGCGTATGGCATAGTGGACCCCTCTTCCTTTCCTCCTATGTGTGCAAAACATGTAAGGAACAAATGCAAAGTTCTCCTTCTGAAATGCTTTGAATAGTTGTTTCAGCTCTGGGCTCATTGGTTTGATTTTATGCTATGAGGTTTGCTGGAGAAATAGTCATATCATCAGACTGTTCTTCAAGGGAAGGTGAGGACAGCCTGGCTCTGAATGATATCTGGAAGAGTAAGAGTCCAAGAGGTTGTTCTGCCATTTTCCTAGAGCAGTAAAAACAACCAGTCCACCCAAAGAGGGATTAGAGTTGACAATTCTCCCCAAGCTGTATACTTTCTCTCTTGGTCTGCATTTTGTACTTCTCTGCTTGTACTTCTCAGAAAAATTACTTCTAGTATTTTTTTAAATTTTTTTAACGTTTATTTATTTTTGAGACAGAGAGAGACAGAGCATGAACGGGGGAGGGTCAGAGAGAGGGAGAGACAGAATCTGAAACAGGCTCCAGGCTCTGAGCTGTCAGCACAGAGCCCGACGCAGGGCTCGAACTCACAGACCGCAAGATCATGACCTGAGCCGAAGTCAGCTGCTTAACCGACTGAGCCACCCAGGCACCCCAAATTACTTCTAGTATTGACTGATGGTCAACCTGACTGGCAGCAGTTGAAGCATCAGGAAAACTCTCACAAGGACTCTTGCCACTGTCAGTTTTATCATCTTCTCCTTTTCTTTCTTAAACTCTTGTTGTTGTTAAGTAGGAGGAAGTAAGATAGAAAGTTTTCTAGATGAGCAAAATGACTGAAAGTTGCTTGAGTGCTAAAAATGACTAATTTGCCAATTTGTGAGATTTGCTGCCCAAGCTGTACACATCCTGAGTCTAACTAGCCAACTTGGAATTAAACTAGGTGGGCTTGATTTCTTTTCTCAGAGAATCCAGCAAATAGTCTCCTACATAGTCTACTGTGACTTTAATGGGTCCTTTAGAGCCCAGGATTCATTCTCCATGAGGAGTATCATTCTAGAATTCCAATTCCATACTGTTACTTTCCTTCCTTCTGTCCTTCCTTCTGTCCTTCCTTCTGTCCTTCCTTCTGTCCTTCCGTCCTTCCTTCTGTCCTTCCTTCTGTCCTTCCTTCCTTCCCTTTCCTTCTTTCTGAGAGAGAGAGAGAGCATGTATGCATGAGTGGGGGAGGGGCAGAGAGAGAGGGAGAGAGAGAGAGGATCCTAAGCAGGCTATGAACTGTCAGCACAGAGCCTGTTGTGGGGCTTGAATCCACCAACCATGAAATATGACCTGAGCTGAAGTTGGATGTTTAACTACCTGAGCCAGCCAGGTGCCCCTATACTATCATGTTTCTTCTTAAAATCCTTCAAAGGTAACTGATATTCTTTAGTGTAAAATGAATGTTGAATGATTTGTTTTTCATGTAAGTCCTATGATCTCCATTCCTTCTACCTAAGCTCTACCTTCTCCCACCACCATGCATTTCTTCATCTATCTCTGCCTTCTTCAATTAAAAGTCAGCACCAATGCCATCTGGTCAGGGAAGGCTTTTCTCATTGTCATCACTTCCTCCTCCTTCCTGCACAAAATGGGTAAGTAACTTCTCTATTCTCATAAAAGAACCCAGGGCTTACCTTTGCTTTAGCATTTTTGTGCTTCCTGATTCCATAGTCCACCAGACTGAGAAGTTCCAAGGTCAAGAGTTCTGACTTATTTGACTTTATTCCCTTAGGTCTAATGCAGTGACTGGAGCTTAGCAGGTGTTGAAAATGTCTTTGATTAAAATTAAGAACCAAGTATAACTTCATGGGAATGGAGCTTTTAATGAGATCTCAAGCTTTCTCAAACCATTTCCACAGATAACCTAATAGTTTCTAGTTTATATCACACCCGGTGGAGGATTCTTTGGGGGTTAAAGTTGGCCTAAATATTCCATGTAATCTAGAATATACTTCTGAAGAGAGAAATTGTCCATGTAAGCCCATGGTGTCTAAGCAGACACTTATGCGGAAAGGATCCATAGCCTGCCTGTAAGTTCTCAGTAAATGTTTTCAGAGAGTCTAACTGGGTTTAGTTCCTTAGAGAAGAGAGGGAAAGTTTGTAGAATACTGTGGCTGAAACTCCGTGGTTCACTTGAAGTGGGACTGGATCAAGACCATACTTCTACCCATTATTTTGTACCAGTGGACATTATTATATGTTATCAGAATAGACAACAACAGTGTTTTTCATTAATTTAATTGTCCTCATTGAAATGATGGAATTGACTCTAGAAAATTTGGAGCACCAACACACAGGAATACTAAGAGAACAGTATGCTCACTCTCTCAAATTGCTAGCTTAGTCTCATTTTGTCGCCTTTGACTATTAAATGAAAACGTGCTCTTTTAGTTGCAGTAAACTGTCTTTCAATCTTTCATGTTGACCCAAAATGCCAGATTTATTTTCTTTTTTTTGGGAATGTCTTAGAAAGGTGGCCTGCCAAAGATCTCTCTGTGAGAACACAGTAGTGATGAGCTGAATCTGCCACTAGATGTCATTACCTTTTCAAATAAATGGCTTTAAAGAACATTTCAGTAAAACTCGCTTCAAACCTCAGGTTTCTGTGTTCCTTTTCATGGCATCTATGGAGTAAGTAATAAAGCTATCCTTCATCTTAACACATTTGCCCTATTTAGATTTTGGAATTTATGTTGCCTTATCCAGCCCATTGCATTGTGAACCGGCGCTTACAATGCGTGAACGGTACTTTTCGTGATGCAATACTGATCTTGTCTTCACTTAAGGAGGTGTGAAAACTATTCAGAAGCACAAAACAATATATATTTAATAGCCTTTCCATTACAGAAAGCTAATAAAAATTCCAACACGAATAGATTTTGCTTAGGAAATTGTGTTTCCATTTCTCTTGGGGAAACATGGATACTTTATTTTTTATATTCCTCTGTAAATGACTACTAAATTGCACAACTTCTGTGCAATCTAGAGTTGTGCAGCAATTTTATCAAATTTTTAAAAAAGTACTACTAAATTATCGTGATCAATTATAAACTTTCCAATATGAACTCCTGATGTGGTGCTCTTCATACTTCACCAAAGGGCTGTACACACATCTGTTTTTCCTCCAAGAAATAAAATAAAATAAAAATAAATGTGAGAGAAGGGAATCAGTGAAGCATAGCAATCTCACACTTGCATATTTTATAATCCATGATCACAGCAGGGATAGTAGTTATCTCGTTGCATATCTAAATAATAGGCTTTCAAAATTCCAAGCTAAATTTAGTCTTATTTTAAACGACGTATGTTCTGTGTTTGCATTTTTTGAAAAGATTTTTAAATATTAAAACTTCTTGTAAAGAGCCGATGCCTAGAGCTGGAGATCTCATTTTCTAGCCAGTGCATACATATTCCATCTTTCTGTCCATTTCTCTGGTATAAGCTAGAAATGTTCAGGTTTGAACATGAAAAAGATCTTCCTTCAGGACTACCACCTGCCAGATCTATTCCACTTACACACAGTTCCCTCGCATAGAGGATTTTTCTTCTGGAACAGCCAATTCATCCGGCTGGTAAAACCTCCATAATACATGTGCCAAAGCAAGACAACCATTGTTATGTGTGGTTAGTGCCCTGCAATTCTTTACACCCGCTAACAAACCTGATTAAATTTCCACTGAGTAAACCCCAGCCTAGGCCGATCCTGGGAACTCCTTGCCCTTGGAGGCTGTTTCTGTGATGCCAAAACCAGTACTTCCTTCCTACTGTGGCCAGGTTAGGAGAGGCACTGGAGTCTTTTGCTATTGAGGGAAAAGTGTTTAAAGATGAAAACTTTCATCCATAATAAGAGAGGAATGGTTGACAGATAAAGGTTTTCAATGAGCAAAGATGATCATGATTACCATAGTACACTGATGGGTGATACTGTGTCACTGTCATCTTGAAGTGACTCGTGCCATGAACAGATTGGGGGCTGGATAAACATTTACTGAATTAAGTTATAAGAAGGATATTTTTAAAAGTTTGTTTACTTAGGGACAGCAGGGGAGGGGCAGAGAGAGAGGGAGAGAGAGATAATCCCAACCGGGCTCCACATGCATGGCCAATGCAGAGCCTGACACGGGGCTCAAACTCACGAACTGTGAGATCATGACCTGAGATGAAGTCAAGAATCAAACGTTTAACCAACTGAGCCATCCAGGCACCCCATAAGAAGGATTTCTAAAGCAAGTGAAACTTTTTTGCTACCATCTGAGGTCTATGTTCCTGTGAATACAAAATTATGCTGTCTTCTCTGTCTCTCTGTCTCTCTCTAAAATAAACATTAAAAAAATTAAAGGGGCACCTGGGTGGCTCAGTTGGTTAAGCGTCCAACTTTGGCTCAGGTCATGATCTTGCAGTCCGATCTGTGAGTTTGAGCCCCACATGGGGCTCTGCTGACAGCTTGGAGCCTGGAGCCTGCTTCGGCTTCTGCGTCTCTCTCTCTCTGCCCCTCCCCCATTCATACTCTGTCTCTAAAATAAATAAACATTAAAAAAATATTAAAAAAAACAAAATTATGCTGTCTTTTGAACAAGAAAATACCATAATGCAGTATAGTCAGGGTAGATATGCTTGAGTATCTCCCAGGGTAGTTGAATTCTGATAGTGGTTTGCTAGTCATACTCTCTTGCCTGAGTCTTTCTTGGTCACTAACATTTATCACAGACCAGGAGTCTGTGATTTGGGGATCACATTCTACTTCATTCCACAGAGAAAGAAAAAGAAAGGGCTCCAGAATGAGGGAAGGGCCTTGCACTTGCAAGGCCACTACGGTGGGTACACTATGATTAATGATGCAAGTCCTGGCTGAGAAACAAACTGCAGTGAAGGTACCTACCACATGGAAATGAAAACCATACATTTCCCTCTTTATACATTGTTGGTCAACTCTTGAGTATGTAAAGGGCAGAGTTCCATGTGGTCCTTATTCTCCCATAGTCAGCTGACATCTATTGTAGTTACATGTACTGAGCATGTAGTTAACATTGCTCTGAACACTTATTTTCATTAGGGGGAATCTGCTGTTTACTTCTGCACTTCTGTTCCAGGAAGGAGACTTCAAAAAATTGTGTCTTGGGGCACCTGGGTGGCTCAGTCAGTTAAGCATCTGACTTTGGTTCAGGTCATGATGTCACGGTTCCTGAGGTCAAGCCCCAGATTGGGCTCTGTGCTGACAGCTCAGAGCCTGGAGCCTGCTTGGGGTTCCATTTCTCTCTCTCTTTCTCTCTCTCTCTAAAAAATAAATGAACATTAAAAAAATTTAAAAAAAACTGGGGGTAATAATATTACTAACTTTTGGGTAATGCTATGAGGTTTAAGTATATTAATATATATATTTAGAATAGTACCTGGCACATAGTTATAAATACTAGTTATTGTTATTATTGTTATTACTTTGGATTTCTGCCTGCTAATTTCTTTGAAAAATGAAACAATTTGCTTCAGGCAAGAAATTTTGAAACCTACCAATCTAGACTATTAATGTATGAAAATTCTCTTTTCTCCACTCTAAGCATTTTGCCTGGTAAATTGGAACAGATTCCACAGTTCAGAGCAACGAAGCGCTCGGGTCAGTGCTGGGTGAACCCTGATGAATTGTTCTTTGATGAGTTGTCATTTTCTATTCTTAAAAGAGGCATTAAGAATTTATAACAATGTTCTAGTTGCATTATCATTTGGATGGTGTGTTTATGCTAATTTCTACTGCCAATCCTAATTACCAGTGGTTAAATTCATTAAAAAATAATTTTTTTTCCAGACTCTTGTCTGATTCACCTTGCTTCCTAGAATATCTCAATTTCCTTTTGGTTCACTTGCCACAATTATCAAATGATTTATTCACCAAACAGTATAAATCAGAGGTGCTTTTACTTATTCACCAGACCTTTACTCAGTGCTTCTTGATGCTTTGTGGGTATCCAAACATTTTTCCATATAACCTTAGAGGTCATCTAGTCTAAGAGATCACATATTATAGAGTTATTTTTTGTATGCTCAGTAACAAGTGGTTCTGTTATATGAGGGCTAGATTTTTGCCTGGGAATAGCTCATACTGTGGTTGGTGACACATTATATAGAATGAAGAGTAAAGTTACAAAGCCTTCACATTTCAACCTGGTAAGTCAAGTACACAAATATTACTTACTTGTTCAAGATACAAACTAAGGAGCAAGAGAGTTGAGAACAGAATTCAGATGCCCTGCTTCTAAAATACAATGTTAGAATACTACTTTGCTCAGTGCTATTGCTTCTTATAAAATGTGCTGTAAATAGTGATTAGCTATTTAGATGGGCTACAAACTAAATTTAGTTTAATAAAAAGAATACTTGTTTTTTGGTCAGAAGTCATGGATGAGACACTAGGTTTTGTATGAATAAGAAACCTCAATTTTCTTAATCTATAAATTCAGGATTATAGTGCTTGTCCTGTCCACCATATAAGATAGGTTTGGCACCAAATGAAGTTATTCTTGAGTAACTCTTGCTTTGCTCATACTCTTTTGTAGGATATAAGAGGTTTTTTTTTTCTTAATTTATTTACAAATAAGAATGTTTTATTTTAATTAATTAATTAATTTATAGTTTATTTTCAAGTTAGCTAAATACAGTGTGCCCTTGATTTTGGGGGTAGATTCCTGTGATTCTTCACTTACATACAACACCCAGTGCTCATCCCAACAGGTGCCTTCCTCAATGACCGTCACCCATTCCCCGCCCCCATCATCTCTCAGTTTGTTCTCTGTATTTAACAGTCTCTTATGGTTTGCCTCTCTCTCTGAAACTATTTTCTCCCCTTCCCTTCCCCCATGGTCTTCTGTTAAGTTTCTTAAGTTCCACATATGACTGAAACATATGATATATATCTTCCTTTGACTGACTTATTTCACTTAGCATAATACCCTCCTGTTCCATCATATTGCAAATGGCAGGATTTCATTCTTTCTCATTGCCAATTAGTATTCCATTGTATATATAAACCACATCTTCTTTATCCAGTTATCAGTTGATAGACATTTGGGCTCTTTCCATAATTTGGCTATTGTTGAAATTGCTGCTGTAAACGCTGGGGTGCATGTGCCCCTGTAAATCAGCCCTCCTTGTATCCTTTGGATAAATTCCTAGTAGTGCTGTTTCTGGGTCATAGGGTAGTTCTATTTTTAATTTTTTGAAGAATCCCCCATGTTGTTTTTCACAGTGCTGCACCAATTTGCATTCCCACCAACAGTGTAAAAGGATTCCCCTTTCTATGCATCCTTGCCAGTATCTGTTGTTTCCTGTCTTGTTGATTTTAACCATTCTTAGAGGTGTGAGGTAGTATCTCATCATGGTTTTGATTTGTATTTCCCTAATGATGAGTGATGTTGAGCATCTCTTCATGTGTCTTTTGGCCATCTGGATGTCTTCTTTGGAAAAGTGGCTATTCATGTCTTCTGCCCATTTCTTCATTGGATTATTTGGTTTTTGAGTGTTGAGTTTGGTAAGTTCTTTATAGATTTTGTATACTAACCCTTTATCTGATATGCCATTTGCAAATATCTTCTCCCATTCCATCGGTTGAATTTTAGTTTTGTTGATTGTTTCCTTGTGGTGCAGGAGCTTTTTATCTTGATGAGGTCTCAAAAGTTCATTTTTGCTTTTATTTCACTTGCCTTTGGAGATGGGTCAAGTGAGAAATTGCTACGGCTGAGGTCAGAGATTATTGCCTGTTTTCTCCTCTAGGTTCTTGTCTCACATTTAGGTCTTTCATCCGTGTTGAGTTTATTTTTGTGTATGGTGTAAGAAAGTGGTCCAGTTTCATTCTGCATGTTGCTGTCCAGTTCTCCCAGCACCATTTGCTAAAGAGACTGTCTTTATTCCACTGGATACTCATTCCTGCTTTGTCAAATATTAGTTGGCCATACATTTGTGCGTCTAATTCTGGGTTCTGTATTCTATTTTATTGGTCTATGTGTCTGTTCTTGTGCCAATACTATACTGTCTTGATGATTACAGCTTTGTAGTAGAGGCTAAAGTCCGGGATTGTGATGCCCCCGCTTTGGTTTTCTTTTTCAACATAACTTTGGCTATTTGGGGTCTTCTGTGGTTCCATACACATTTTGTAGGTAAGAGTTTTAAATTTGGGAATGCTTCCTTCCTTAACATATCTTCTCCCAATTTTGTGGAAATACTTATCATTTTGGAGAAAAATAAGCTTATGTAGTGGGAATGAATTTCCATCCACAAACTCAGTCTTTTAAGAGATACTTCTGGTACAAAGTGGTAATTGTTCTCTCATACTTATTCCCCATTTCTCTCAGAAAAAGAACCCTCCAAATCTTAGATCATGGCTTCTCAGGATAAAGATCATATTCCCTTGACTACAGGATGTATCCTTATGACTTCTTTCTGGCCAGTGGGACATAAGCACAAGCAGTGTGTGAATCTTCAGGGGAGTGATGTCTTCTTCTCTCAGTTTGCTCTTCTTGCTATCTGTAATATGGATATCTGTAAATTTTGAGTCAATCATTCCCAACAACACTTGAAACATTTACTATTAATATTCTCGCTCTGCTGGTGAGGGATTTGAGGCACAGAGGGGCCAGGTACCTTATCAAAGGCACATAATCCTGGTGGAGCCAGGATTTCCACTTAGGAAGTCTGGCTGATGGGACTATGCATGTAATTACTGCTTTTCCTAGGACAGCAATGGAATTTTTGTTCTGACTCTTTCCCTGTTGTGCCTGGAGGGATGACTACAGTCATCCCTGTGCCTCCCTTTTCATATTCTTTACCAAGGTTTCACATACATTACCAAGTTTTCAGATAGGTCTTGGTGGTCCACTGGTCACCTTTCTATCATAGGTATGACTGAAATGCCTATTGTGACGAAGGTAAATTTAGAAAAATGTTGACTAGAGCATACAAAGCGCTTCATATTTTTAGCCCAAGGAAGAAGAGAAGCTTAGATTACAGATGTTTGACACAAGTGGAATGAACACTTTAGAAGCGATGAAACTCTACTTTCCTGCTCCCAGTTGCGCAATGAATCTTAATCTTATTATGATTTTATAATAATAAAAACTTATTTTCTTCTCCATTCAAGGAAATAGTGAGGTCAACTGCTCATTTCTTTAGAAAATTTGTGGGAGAGCTTCATGGGCTTTGTTTTCAAAACTAATGTCCAGTAGGATTAAGGCAAGAGGGATTTCTTCCAAATTAAAGGAGACTATTCAAGACTGAATGAGGTACAGAGAGCAGATTGTAGATCAGGGAACAAAACTAGAAGTTTATATAATTTTACAATTTCATTGGTGGGGGAAGTTCAGGGAAAAGTCTTTGATGGTTCATACTGCAGATAAAAGATAAAATGATGCGGGAAGTAACTTTTTAACTATAAAGGGACCAAATTTATCCTGGAGATTTCAAAGCTGCTGGGCAATGAGCATGAGTGGTGTTCAGTGACAGTCAACCAAGCAGTTGCAAATCCACACTGTCTTCCCTGAATTTCCCATCTACCCTGTGGTCTGAAAGGGACTTTGTACTAAAACATCAGTTATACAAAAAATCAGTTGTACTTCTTCACCCATCAGCTTGGCTAGAGACTGGTGTGGTCTGTCCTGTGGATGTTCTTTCTGTCCCTTACTATTGGCCTGAAAGTTTGGGATTGCTTGGAGATCATAAAGAATTAGAACCACTGAAATACCTATCCTCCCAACCTGCCTTCCACTTTCAATGAGATGGCTCTGCTCTCCCATGCCATTCTTGAAATATGGGGTTCTGGTCAATTCAGAAGACCCATGTAGGATTCAGTTTCCTTGAAGTTTTGTGTCACCACAGATTATAGTACCATTCCCAGTCCAAAGGCTCATAATTCAGCCTGGGGACATCTTTTTCTTTCAAACCTCATTCTTTCCAAAGTGCTAAGCTTGTGAAAAGAAAGACCAGGTTGTTCTGCCATGAACTTCTCCTGAAACAAACAAACATAGAGCCTACTCTCTGCTTCAAAGCAAAAGAAGGGAAAGAGAATACACACAGTACGTTGTATCCTGAAATTACCCTGTTCCATACATATCACACATACACATATTTTACCCATAGACTGAGAATAGGCAAATGAAAATCCAGCAAAACAATCCATCTTCTTAATGTCCATCTGCCTCATGATCATTGAGGGCTTGGCTAGTGAGTCTTTCTGCCCTCAGTTGCCCATCAGAGACCTTTGCCATGTGGATCATTTCCAGTTTGTAGGCATTCATGGCACAAGCTTCTCCTGCTTGCCAGGAAGCCTGCATTCAGTTTCCTCTGGGGTCCCTGAGCTTAGCCCATCTTTGTTTTAGTCTTTGTTCCCTGAATTCTAGGAAGCCCACTGCTGGCAAATAACTCACTTTTCATCTTGGACCAGGGGACAGTGATGTCTTTTCAGTGTTTTCCTCCAGCATTACTATTTCTCTTTATTTTCTTTCCACAATGCTGGCGTTACCTGCCAACCTGCCTTCCAAAATTCCCTGACATAAAACTCAACTCACAAAGCATTTTATGAAGCGTGTAGTTCTCTATAAGTGAGCAGTATTTTTCTGTATTAAAACAATTATACTTGCTAAAATTTGATTTTTCTTAAGTAGTTGTACTCAATAAAAGAAAAGCAGTTTTAAATGGATGAGGATAAAACAAGCAAATGATTTTGAGTCTATTCAAAGGACATAGAAATTGATGGCCCTTTTTCTTTTTATACTTCCTACGTTGGAGCTACCTCTGACAAATGGACTCTAGGGTATTTTGTGTGAATGCATTTTTGGCCCTAGTCCCATCAAAAGGGTCAGAAAAATCATTCCATTGGATAACCTAGAAAACTGCCATAACTGCCAATCCAACTGGCAATTGCCAACTGGTTGTCCAATGGGCACTGGTAGCTTATATGAGACTGAACATGAAATGTTTAAACACTAATACCTCTGAGCCACTCAAACAGTGTGTCTGTGCTGTGGGGAGACCTGCTTTCAGCTGTAATTCCAATCACACAGTTATGTTTTCTTCCAAAAAGAATGAGCAGAATCAAATCCTCCCATTATGACAAGGCAGCTGGAGAATGCAGAACAAAATCAAATGGCCAGGCTGTATTGTAGAGGCAAATCTTGCAGATGTGAGAATATCCTCATGAGCAATGAAGATGTTAGGAACCTTAAGAACCATTATGTGTGTGGCATTTACTAATAGTCTGCCCGACACATAATAGGTGCTCAAAATAGGTTAGCTGAACATGAAAATGAGGGATATTAGAAGGAGTGCATCCACTCTGGATGGCATTTATAAAGACTCAGACCTTGAGGTGAAATGTAAGTAATTACTGATTAGAGATTGAGATTTCCCCTTAGTGATAAGCTGGGTATTAGTGTCTGATTATATATACATCCCACCCCCTTTAAAACTCCTTAGAACTCCTGTAATGGCTGGCTACCTGTTGCCCTTAGGATAAAATCCAAATTCCTCAGTAAGCTATTTGCTATGATGTTTGTCCTTTTTTTTTTTTTTTCAGGTTTATTTTAAGATACATTTCCCATTCCTCAACCCATCATTGTACAAATTCTGTGCATTAGCCATCACCAACCTACTCCTTGAATAGGAAAACAAATTGTAGTATATCCATACATTGGAATGCTACTCAGCAACAAAAAGCAATGTATTACTTGTGCACGCAGCTCAAAAACTTTATGTTGATAGCTATATGCAAGAAAACATACCAATAATTCCATTAATAAGAAATTCAAGAACAGGCAAAACCAATCCATAGTGATAAAATTTAGAACAGATATTGACCGTGGTTGGTAGCAATTGAATTAAAGGGTCACAAGAGGGTTTTCAGGGGGTGATGATATCTTGATTGAGGTGTGAGTTACACAGTTGAATATGTTTGTCAGAATTCATTGAAGTACATTTCATGCATGTAAATTTTACTGTAGACTTCTGCAGTTTGCTTTTTATAGATCACTATGCTACTTCAAGTCTCATTGCCTTTGCTCATGTCCTCTGCTGGGAATCCCTATATTCTACTTTCTCCCTAACACCTCTGCTTGGTAGATGCCTGCTAGTTTATGAAACTCACATAGAGTCACCCATCTGTGAAGCCTTTCCTGACATGATTTTCTAGCACTGATGTGGCAAAGTAACTCTGTCTTTATGCTTTCTTCAAAAGTTTCTTAACTAGGGGCGCCTGGGTGGCTTAGTCGGTTAAGCATCCAACTTCAGCTCAGGTCATGATCTCATGGTTCGTGAATTTGAGCTTCGCGTCAGGCTCTGCTCTGACAGCTCAGAGCCTGGAGCCTGCTTTGGAATCTGTGTCTCCCACTGTCTCTGCCTCTCCCCTGCTCATGCTCTGTCTGTCTCTGTCTCTCTCTCAAAAATAAATAAACATTTTTTTTAAAAGTTCCTTAACTAAAATGTATTGGTATTTAATATTTAACATTTTATTAAAAAATAAAAATATTTTTTAATGTTTATTTATTTTTGAGAGAGAGACAGAGACAGAACATGAGTGAGGGAGGGCAGAGAGAGAGGGAGACACAGAATCCAAAGCAGGCTCTGGAGCTGTCAGCACAGAGCCCAACGCAGGGCTCAAACCCACTTAGTACAAGATTGTGACCTGAGCCAAAGTCAGACTTTTTTTTTTTTAATTTTTTTTTTTAATGTTTATTTATTTTGAGACAGAGAGAGACAGAGCATGAATGGGGGAGGGTCAGAGAGAGGGAGACACAGAATCCGAAACAGGCTCCAGGCTCTGAGCTGTCAGCACAGAGCCCAACGCGGGGCTCGAACTCACGCCTGCGAGATCATGACCTGAGCCGAAGTCGGCCGCTTAACCAACTGAGCCACCCAGGCGCCCCAACCAAAGTCAGACTCTTAACCAACTGAGCCACCCAGGTGCTCCTTGAACATTTTTATCCATGCCCCCAAAATATATGATCTATAGTTGTTGAATGATTATCCTCAAATTAACTATATAGTAAGGTCTCTGTAAATGCTCTTCAGTTGTGGTTTCAGCCATTTTCAGTAAGTTCTTTTCTTAGGAATTTGCTTCACTATCCTCTCATTCAGGTGTGAATTCCCTCCTTGGATTCTTTCTCTATACTTCTTCCTCCCCACGCTGCCCTTCTTTTCTGGATACTTAGTAGTACAGTGGATAGATAAAGAGTCACAAAGACTTTCAGGAGACTGGCTTTCCTCATGACTTCTATAACTTTGGGAAATTGAGTCAATTTCTCTGAATCTATTTTCTCTTATCTGAGATGGTAATCATATGGTCCAACTCTTGGTGTTACCAGGAAGAAATGCAGACATAGTGAACAGCTTCTAGTTTAGGACTTGAACATAGGCACTTCTCCATACATATCAGCCCCTGTGCTCTGCCTGCTGACCTAATTAGATCATTGCTTTTTACCGATGTGGGCCTTGTGGTTTGTTGGGCTTGCTGCCCACCTCTGGCATGGCTTTGGTTGTGCTGCCCTTCCTAGTCAGAGAAATATCTTCACCAAGGGCAATCACAGCTTTTCCTCTTTCCTGGCTCTTGAGGCAGGTAGGGTTATGGAGAGCCTGAGAGCTCTCCAAATATAACTTTGCCAATAATTTTTTAATATGTGCATAGCTCTTATATTAAAGTACTGAGCTTTCCTCTTGAATTGTATCCTCTGTTTACAGGATAAACATGTCTACTTTCCCAGATACTCACCCAGAGTTGTGCCTCTCTTACTTTTCATCAAGTAGCACTTACTGTCTTCTTTGAGGATTAAATTTTTCTTGGGGCCATACTATGTTCAAATAGAGTAGTTGACAGCCCAGACCAGCCATAGTCAAGGAAAAATCTCTTTGTCAGGGACTAATATCTTATCATTTTCATTGTCATTTGATAAGAATAGTCAAATTTCTAAGGATATTGTTGCCAAGCTACATCACCAACATACTTTTCTGAGTAAGATGGAGGGGTCAGATATGGTGAGGACGAGGTCTTCTAGCATCAGAGTTCAGAATTCTTGCTGTAAAGAAGTTGAGATAAGAATACGATACCCCTTATCTGATAAAAATGAAATCTTTTAATTAACACCATATGTTGTTAGCATTAATATCAAATCATCAAGATTAGGCTAACTTTTCAACCAACAAACAGAATGAAGAGAGGGAACACATTTTCCTGAGGTTAATGACTGACACCAGCGGTCTGGCACATCATTTGTTAAGTGAGAGATACAGAAAGAGGAAAATTGTGTGCAAAAAGATTAGAGAGTGAAAATCACATAGAAATACTGAGCTTGGAGTAGGAAAAGCAGAAAGTGAGGTGTCACACAGCATATTGGCTAGATGAAAGAAAAGCAGTCTTGGGAAGAAGGCTTGGTAGTAGTTCACTAGTGGAGACATGTAAATGGAGGAGGCTTGGGGAAGAATGGGAGGAAGAGTCAAGAAGAGACTGGCTGGCTGTATGTACTGGAGATGTACAAAGATAGGAGTCAGGAAAGGAGGAAGTGGACCCATTCCTTTAAGTTGAGACTTTAAGTGCCTTTGTAATAATTCACAGGACACTTCAGAGGAATCGTGTAATTGAATTGGTGGCACAACAAGGAACAAGGCACCATTCTGAAAGAGCTTCTTGCCTGGCATGTCCATCCTAGGTCCAGCATCATAGCCACTCCAGACACGTGAATCACAAGGTACAAATATCCACTTCTTAGGAGCCTGGGTTTTATAAAAACAACATTAAATATGATAAGGTGAGGAGCTGAGCCCAGATATATGAGTTGTATTTAATTACTATAATACCACTAAATAAACATAAACATTATTCTTTATATATGCATGGAAAACTCCACTATGACTCCCACTATTATTCTATTATTGATAGCAACTAAGGAATTAGATGCTAAGGGAATGTTCTCTGCTGGATCTTTTCTGGGTCTTTTCTCTTTGAAATCTTTGTGTGTGTGATGATCCTCTTCTGTGTTCCACCAAGTTCTTTATAATGTGTTTTCCTTCCTTGAATCAGGATTGATTGACTAATTGCTGAAAATTCCCAATTGTTTCATTTGCAATTGGTAAAACTCACAGGTTTTGTTAGCAGCCCTCTATCTGTTCTTAATTTGCTGCTTTATGTGTTTAATTGAGGGTCCTTTTGACAACAGCAACAATAATTGGAAACGCTTATTCTACACGCTTACATATGTGCGAACAACTTAATTGTCACAAAATCTCCCTGAGGTAGGAGGTAGTGCCATCCCCAGCCTATTATTGGGACATTTAGGCACAGAGATGTAGAGTAACTTGCTCAGGATCTCTGTGCTGGTAATTGGCAAAGGGGCTTGAGCCTGGACAGCTTGAATCCATAGCCAGTGGCCTTCACCACTGCCGTTTACTATCTTTCAAAAGCTTCATTCTTCCTTCTATGTAACTTGGCTATTAGCATTACCTGGAATGGTTAATGTCTTGTATGTACCAAGCAGAAGAATTACACAGGTCATCTTCCATTTTGATGGAAGCTTTGACTTCCTATCAGACTCATGCATGACAAAGCTAATTCGGCTATGAAGACTTGTCTTCTCTTCCTTTTTTCACACTATCAAATGTCTCCTAGCCTGCACTAACTTTGGAATTTAATAAATATATTTTCATCTTAAGCTATGTGTCAGTATTCGGCCATCAGTATATTTTGCTTTAATATATCTGCAATCTAGAAGAACAGGCCAGGATATAGCCAAAATTTGGTGTAGGATATTGGTATGGAGGATGAGAAATTGGGAGTGTGCACATCAGGATGTGCTTCCTGAGCGGTGAGGAGAGTGATGATGATGGTGCCTTGATGTAGATGGTTGAGGAGGGAGGGTTCATAGCTCGGAAGGGACTGAAGTGGAGCTAAGCCTGACTGCTGTCTCACGAGGAAGAAAGGGCTGGTGAAGTGGGTTTTGAGTCTGACTTTAAAAGAAATAGTGGATTTGTACTGTTAGCACCATAGAGGGTAATCTGTGTGGATGAGTCTGAGCAAAATTTGGAGGTAAAATGACCAAGATGCAGGAAATCTGCAGCAGTTCCCTTCATTTTTCACCAGATGTAGCAATCTCTATTATTATGGTTATTGTTTTTTGCCTACTCAGATAATTTTAACTTATTTTTAGAAACGTTATCACAGCTTTATCTTTACTGTGACCAGATGCGAGCAGATTCAAAGCAATTGGGATTGTCTGGAAATGTTGGAGTTTGTGTAAAGCAGACACATCAGTCAGAGGTAGACTGCTTTAGATTATAAACAAAAGCCAAAACACTTTGCACAAATGACAGAAACAAGAAACAAATAAAAATCCATATAGGAATAAATTGCTAATTTATGTATCTAGTAAATATGGTATCATAAAGTTTATTAAGTTGCTTCAAATGCATATTTCCTATAAAATCACTAACTTATAAGCTAGTGCTATTTATTTTTGGTCATTAAATAACCCTTGTCTATGAGAGGTAAGAGCCTCATAAAGCATTAGAGTTATAAGAACCTAAGAGATAATTGAATATAAGCCTTGCATTTTGCAAATGACAGAGCAGAGGCTGAAAGAGATAAAATGATCTTCCTAAGGTCACATAACTGGTTAGCACCAGAGCTGAAGCTAAAATTCTGATCTTCTGACACTTAGGTCATGAAATGCTTGTTTTCCTAATATTCTCCGAGGTGGCCTTATGGCAACACTTGAAAAGGCAACCCCTTAGTCTGGTACTAATTGCATCTTACATTATACATAAATAGTGTGGTATGTTATGAATCATTAGAAGACTTTATGAAACTAAATAAAATATAAACAGGATTGAATTTTTGTTATATGACACATTAGAGAGATTGACATTAGAGGCAAGGATCAAGAATTATGGGGCTATTTTAGGGAGACTTGAATTAAAAAAAAAAGGAACTTGATAAAGCAGTAAACCAAGGTAGATTCTTTATCAGGAAGTGATGTGATTTTATTATGCTCTGGGAAGATTTTTTTTTATCAGTTATATGGGTATTGGCAAAACATCAAGTAGAAACCAAGAGAAGGAAAATGATACTGGAGGCTTCTGAGGTGATCCAGAATTGATATGATATAGTGTACCTTTCAGTGATGGTGGCACCAGTGGACCACTCGTCACTTAGTGTCTGAGTCTGTTCAGGATGCTATAACAAAATACCATAGACTATGTGGCTTAAACAACAAAAAAGTATTTTTCGCAGTTCTGGAGGCTGGGAACTCCAAGATACAAGGTATCAACAGATTCTGTGTCGTGAGAGCCAGCCACCTGGTTCACAGCCGTCTTCTTGGTGTATCCTCATGTGGTAGAAGGAGCAAGGGAGCCATCTGGGTTCTCATTTATAAGGACACTAATCCCATTCATGAGGTCATGCTCTTTATGACCTAATCACCTCCCAAATGCTCCACCTCCAAATACCATCACCTTCAAGATTAGGTTTCAGCATATGAATTTTGACACAGACATTCAGTCTATAGCAATTAATGACTGGATAACATTAATAATGGGGAAAGGTGAAAAATTATTTGTCATGGTTCCTAACCAAGGCTTTGAAATCTATGGAAATTAAAAAAACTCAGCTACCCTCACCTCAACCTTTGGGATTTTGATTTTGTCCCAAGTGGATTCTTATTCAAAAAGTGATAGTGTATATGAAATGATAAATAATAGTTTTTTGAGGGGCTCTTGGGTGGCTCAGTCGGTTCAGCATCCGACTTATGCTCAGGTTGCAGTTAGTGAGTTCGAGCCCTGCGTCAGGCTCTGTGCTGACAGCTCAGAGCCTGGAGCCTGCTTCAGATTCTGTGTCCCCCTCTCTCTCTGCCCCACCCCTGCTTGTGCTCTGTCTCTGTCTTTCAAAAATGAATAAACATAAAAAATTTTTTTTTAAATAAAAAAAAGTTTTTTGAGAGCCAATAGGAAAAAATGACTTTTCAAAAAGAAGATGTAGGAACTCTTAAGTTTACAAAAGCATTTTATTCTTCTTCCTTGAAAAGTTGTTTAATAAATTAAATAAGTATACTGCTGCTAGCTAATGATGAAGCTGTGTATTCCTTAGTGATAACTGAGGTTAGATTCAAACACAACCCTAGACTTCCCAATATAAGCAGATAGAAATAAGCACATATTAAAAACACAAAGATTATTTGCTTTCAAGTATGGTTGTATTTTTATTTAACCTTTTTTCCTTTTCATTTTTCATTCTGTTTCCCAAGTCCTTCGGTACTGTCTCATTTCCCTTTTATTTATCTTTTCTAAATTAAAAAAACATCTTGTAATGTTTATTTATTTTTGAGAGAGAGAGAGAGAGAGAGAGCACGAACAAGTGCGCACTGGTGGGAGAGGGGCAGAGAGACAGGGAGACACAGAATCCTTAGCAGTCTCCAGGCTCTGAGCTGACAACACAGAGTCTGACATGGGGCTCGAACTCATGAGCCTTAAGATCATGACCTGAAGTCAGCCGCCTAACTGACTGAACTACGCAAGTGCCCCTCATTTCCCTTTTAATACCCACCTCTGTCTCTGTACTCAGGCTTCTCTCTCCAGATGGAGTCCTCTGGGAGGAAGAGTGGAAAGGGACAGTAATGAATCCAGCCCTCCTACCTGAGTGAGAAGACACGTAGTCATGATTGTGTGCCTTTAGAGAAAACTGGGACGTGGTGGGATTTGTTTGTAAGCACAGACTCTGCCTCTTATCTTTCTCATTGTCCTGCTCCACTTCAGACACCCTGATCTGAAAGTCCTGCCATAAAATGTGGAAGATTCATAGAGGGGCTCTTTGATCTTTTAAAGACTGCCACTCACTGTTTTGCATGCCAACAGTATGTGCATCTCAGCGCCTGCCTTATAAACTCCAAAAGTACGGGCTGAGGAGACGAACTCACGTCTCCCATCTCTGAATTCCAGATTTGCGTATCCAAATGCCTGCTTGACATTGCCACTTATAGATGTGACAAGTATCTCACTTTTAACATATTCATAATTGAGTTTATCAATTTTCCCCCAAAGTCCTGTCTCCCCCACCCAGCCTTCCTCATCTTAGTTACTTGCAATTCCACTCTTATGGTTTCTTGGGATAAAAACAAAAACAAAAATCCTTGGAGTCATTATTGACTAGTTTCTTTCACTCACCTCTCACATCTAATTTGTCAGCAAATCCCATTTATGGTATCTTCAAAATATATCCTGGCTTCCAGCACTGATGGGCTGGCTTGGAGCTAACTAATCCTCCCACTGAGAGCAACTAGAAAATCTGGATAAAATATAGAAAAACATCTGCTTGAAGGCATTGTATGGTTTCCAAGGCAGCCAGGATTTGAGAAGTCATGATGCCAGATTAAAGAGAATTGCAGAGAAGTGAGATTTACCTTCTAAGCCACTTTTGCCCATGAGGCACTGTAGGCCAACAGTCAGAAAAGCTGAGCAGAAAGCAGTTATGGGAAGTCTGGTGGTACTGGGGAGATAAAAACTGGACTACAGGATCTGTCAGTGGATAGTCCCAGATTCTCAGTTGAAAGCCCTAAATGACAACATACAAGGAATAAGGACAAAACAAACAGATCAGGCCTGATAAAGCTTAAGCCCTGAGTGGGTTAATGGTCCTACTCAAAACTACCCTCTAGAAGCTTAAGAAAAGCCCTTTTGAGAAAGGAGACATCACCCTTTTGGTCCTCTACAATTTTTCTATAAACTGTCCTGATTATTTATATATATATATATATAAAACTATATATATAAAAATATAGTTATATATATGTGTGTATATATATATATATATAGTTACTATATATATATATAATGCCAATAAAAATTACCTACAGGTGATTCAGATATTGGAATTTAAAATAAGTTAAAAATTGTGTTCAAGAAAAATTAATGACAAAATGGAAAACTTTGCTGGAAAACTGAAATCTGTCATAAAGCATAAGTGGAAATTCATGAACTGAAAATTATATTCTGATGGTGATAATTTAAAAAAAATTTTTTTTAACGTTTATTTATTTTTGAGACACAGAGAGACAGATCATGAATGGGGGAGGGTCAGAGAGAGAGGGAGACACAGAATCCAAAACAGGCTCCAGGCTCTGAGCGGTCAGCACAGAGCCCAACGCAGGGCTCGAACTCACGGACTGCGAGATCATGACCTGAGCTGAAGTCGGACGCTTAACCGACTGAGCCACCCAGGTGCCCCATGATGGTGATAATTTTTAAATGCCTTCTTTCTTGTTTTCTTTCTTTCTTTTATGATAAATCAGAGGCTTTTGAATTTTATTAGTCATCTCAAAGAACAAACTTAAGGTTTTATTCGTTCTTTCTAGAGAAATGGGTTTGCTTGTGATAGGTAGCTATAGATTAACCTAGCAAACCATGCTAGGATTCAGTTTTCACATCCGGAAAATGCAGGCTTTAGATTAAAGGAGTATTTACTGAACTTTAGCAAGATGTTGATTTTTGAGTTGTAAAGACAGCAAGCATATGGAGGTGTGCCAAAGGCAAGGAAGGCATTCAGAACTGAGTTCAGGAGAGAAGTCTGGGTTAGAATTGTAGGCTAGATGTTGACTCATCTGCCAAGAGGTGGCAGTTGTAGCTAAAAGAGTGCCGGGGATCACCAAGACAGTAAGTGAAAAGACAGAAGAGGAAGCATGAAAAGGATAGAAATTCAGATCCAGACATCTGTGCATTTCCTACTAGCTGTCTTTATCAATCCCAGAGCTTGATCACCAGCCAAACTACTGACAAGGCATAACAAACAAACACCCTTCCTCTGAATAATAAAACAATTTACATTTTGCTAAACAATTTTCTTCTTTTTCTTCTTTTTCTTCTTTTTTTTTAACCTTTTCCAATAGAAGGTATATGTGGATATATGTATGTATGAATAAATGACTTATGCTTCAAAAAAGTAGGATGTTTGAGCAGTGTTACAGAAAAAAATGGCATTTAAAGATGAAGTGAAAAGCTAAGATTATGCAGTCCTATTCTCTGGGAATCAATTAATTTAAGGACAGTGTATTGAAATGGCCTGAATTGTAGGTGATTCTGAGGGACATGGTGACAATAGGTATTAGAAAATCTCCATGGACTTGTGATTTTAAAGCAAGTGTTGGGTTCCTTGGAAGATAAATCAAAACATCTATTAAAGGTATATATTTTTCACAACCATAATATTTTGAGGTCTTCTGTTTTAGTCATTCACATGTATAGCTTGCCCAAGATTGAATGCTTTTAATTTCTCGAGCATATTGGCCATAAATACTATGTGAGCCTGATGACATGTTAGTCAATGACCTATAATCTCAAATTTAAAACTGTGCTGATCTGGCATGCTGTGTAAGAAATTTTCATCTCCCTGTATTATCAAAATCCTGACATGCTTTTAAAAAATTGTTAAAATTAACTACGACACTTGCTTTAGTGTACACATTGCCTTATAATTTACAATGTATTTGCCAGGCTGAAAGATTGATTTCAGATAGGTCTAGCTTGTCTGGCTGGGGAAAAAAAAATGTCATTCTGTTTTATAGAATAAAACAAGACTCCACAAGACACATTCAGTTAAAATGAAGCAAAATCTGCAGTGTTTGAGAATGGTAATGCCTTGTGTTATCTGGATTTATTGATCAAAATAAAATCAGTGTTCCATTTCAAATCTGCCTGCAGCAGCATGCTCTTTTCAACAGCCACATTTTTTTTTTGAAAAGCTTCCCACTGAACTCTCCACCCCACACCTACCTCTTTTTAAGCATAAAAAAGTCTTGCAGAATTACGTACTAACTGGAAGATTAATAAGTTGTTTTCTATAAAGTTAAGGTGGAAGGAAGCCAATAATTAAAAACCCATAGGTAGGGGAGCTTTTGAAAGGTGCTTTCTTAGCCCCTGAAATCACAAGAAGTCTCTGTTGAACCCAACAGGTTAGGTTTGAATAAAACCTAATCTTACATTAAAAATTATAGCCTGAGAGACTATGGAAAATACTCTCTCATATAAAGCCTTAAAATAAAACTTTTTCTTTTGTGAGGAGTTATGTACGTAAGGTATTGATTTTTAACTCAAGTAAACAAGAGAGAAAAATCTATTGCTGAGAACTACCCCCAAACTTAATGTCTAAAACAACAACTATTTTATTTCATCTCAAAATTATATGGGTCTAGAATACAGGTAGAGCTTGGCTGGGTGATTTTTCTTTTCCTCATCATCTTGATGGAGATAACTTGGTGGTACTCAGCAGGCAGGTGACCTGGTCTGCAGTTTCCCTGGTGTTTTCACTTGCCATATTGGTGTGGATGGTTGGAAGACTGGGCTCCCTGAGTCTCCACCTTTTAATGGAAGTAGTTACAAAAAAATTGCAAGTCTTTGACTTGCACTGTTTCAGTTTGAGTCTTTTGTGAAGCCAAGATGGGATTAGATATGGAGGCGATTTATGGAGGGTAAACATCTGCTAATGGTAAAGAGGGAGGAAGCCGAATAGTCAGAGAGAGCCTTCATACCACAATGAAGGTATGACATCTATGAAAGGAAAGAGGGAAAGGAGAATTGGGTAGTAAAATACTCAAACTTCAATGCAGTCCTGGCCAAGTCTCAGTCCTGAGCAAAAGTTGCCCATTAGAGGAGTCCCATGGCAGGCAAAAATGAGCTTGATCTAATACTGCATTGTGCTAAGTGATTGGCTGGAAGCATCCTGAGAAAAATATTGCCCGGTGGATCCAAAGGGACAACAGCTAGTTATCCCTCAGCTCTGCTGTCCTCCATAGGTTCTGTTGAATGGCAATGTAAGGCACCTCCATAGCTGCCATATTTACCCAGATAAGCATTGCATAAATAAAACTGGGAAGGTGAAATAGGGTAAAAAGTAATTAGGCTAATATGAATAAGTAAACACCAGTGTCAAATCCATTTCATGAAGAATGAATGATCAGAGAAGAAGCACTGTCTTGATCAGAAGGCTTTGAGGGAGTCTGAGGAGTTGTGCTTGCTCTGTCAACCAAAAAGAAAACAGCTATAAACTGGCTGCAGGCACTCAAGTCTTTGGTCAGGTTTATCTTCTGTGCCATTTCTGATTTATTATTTAACAGTCTTATCTTTTTGTCTTTCAATAGCTGATTGGCCTGGGCAGGAGTTAAGCGTGGGTTGGAGGATCTCTTGGGATGCTTGGGGAATAGTGTGGTCAGTCTGCTGTGGAAATGTAAGGAAAAAAATACTGACTGTGAGCCATGCTTTGAGTCATTATGCGAAATCACTAGGACCAGAACAATTCTACTTGATTTACAAATTATTTATGCCCAGAAGAAATGCAGAAACAAAGTTTCTGGGAGCTGGAATGTTAATTTGCTGCTTTGGCTCTTCAACTGGAACTGTCCAGATGACTTCCAGAAGTGAAACTCCTTTTATAGTTCTTCTGAAACTTCAAGGGAAGCAAGTCAGAAGTGACTAAGATTGTCTGTCCTCTGATGGGTAAGTAGGGACAGAACCTTCTACCTAAGGTCATAATGGGAAAGCAATAAGAATATTTTTTGATCCTTGTCCTGGAATGGAAAGTGATTTCTGTCAATTCTTGAGAATATTAGGCTTTGATGGAGTCATTGGGAGTCATGGTGTGCATGATGTTCATCTAGGCAACTTGTTGATTGATTTATTGATTAAAGTATAGTTGACATACAATGTTACATTAGTTTCAGGTGTACAACATAGTGAATTGGCTCAATGTTCATTTTTAATGTTTATGTATTTTTAATTTTTTAATGCTTATTTATTTTTGAGAGAGAGAGACAGAATCTGAAGCAGGCCCCAATCTCTGAGCTGTCAGCACAGAGTCCCATGCAGGGCTCAAACTCATGAACTGTGAGATGACCACCTGAGCTGAAGTCAGACACCCAACTGACTGAACCACCCAGGTGCTCCTATTTATTTATTTTTGAGAGACAGAGAGAGCATGCAGGGGAAGGGCAGAGAGAGAGGGAAACAGAGAATCCCAATTAGGCTCTCAAGGGTGTTAGTGCATAGACTGACTCGAGGCTCAAGCCCATGATCTGAGCTGAAATCAAGAGTCAGATGCTCTGAGCCACACAGGTGCCCCAGCATTATTCAATGTTCTTTGTTTGTTTGCTTATTTATTTATTTGTTTGTTTGTTTGTTTGTTTATTTCAAGTGGGGAAGGGGGAGAGAGACAGGGAGAGAGAAAATTCCAAGCAGGCTCTGCACTGACAGCACAGAGCTCAATGTGGGGCTTGATCTCAGCAACCTCAAGATCATGACCCGAGTTCCAGCGTCAGATGTTTGATTGAGCCACCCAGGTTTTCTTATTTAAAAAGCAGGTGTCAGGACTCCAGCTCCAGGGTTTCTGTCTGTAGTAAGTCTGGGATTAGCTTCAAAGATTCTTCCTGTATTACTCAGCCTCACTGGTAAGTCTGGTGAACACTAAAATTTGAGGACTGTTGCTATCAGACCTAAGTAAGAGAAAGGAATCAGTAATAAAGATAATGCTCAATATCAGGTTTTACCTATAATCCCACACTTAATTATTGGAATATGCATTTTCAAGTTGTTCCTTTCAAGAAATACTTCATGCACACTTACGTTGTATTGGGATTTATTCTGGGACACAAGGATACAAAAAAGAATAAGACACCATTTTTTCTTTAGGCAACTCACAATTTGATGGAAGAAATAGGTAAAAGTACATCACATGTCAAACGTATCATAAAATTGAAAAAAATGTCTACAGGATAAAAATGCATGGAGGGAACTGATATATTTGGGGGCTATCATAAGGGTTTTACAGAGGAACTGATATACAAACTGGATTTTGAAGGATGTATTAGTGGGTGCAAAATGGGTTAGGGCAGAAAAAAATTTAGAAAGAATGTTGGTTTATACATAGGCACAGAGGTGTACTTGAGTATCTAAAAGTAGTTTAAGTGGAACATAAGATATAAAGGAAAGATGTAAAAGGTGAGTCTGCAGAGATAGGTAGGAAACAGATGATAAAAGGTCTTATATTCCATGCTAAATATTTTAATTTTTAAAAATATTTTAGTGTTTTTATCCATTATACCAAAAGTATTTTTATGCTTTAGTGGGTCATGGATTCCTCTGGGATAATCTACCAGGAAGTTTCACATATTTACACACTCAAAAATTTTTGCAACTAATTTTATGAGTGTCATAGTCATAAGAACCCCTGTTGTACACAATGATTAAAGAGAGTCACATTGTCAGGTTTGTGGTTTAGATTACTTGACCTGGTTAGTATCGGTTCAGCAGTGGACTGGGTGAGAGAAGGCCAGACTACTGGCAGGGAGATGAGTTAGAAGCTAGTGGCAATAGAAATGAAATGGAGAATCAAAAATACCAGATTTGAGGATTGTTTCTAAAGAGAAAAGAAGCTGAGGATTTCTCCCAGGTTTCTGACTAAGCTTCTGATTATATGGAAGTGTTATCCAATGCAATAGGAAATATGAGAAGAGTTCTCATGGAAAAGGAGTGCAGGTAATGAGTTTGGTTCTGCATATGTTAAGTTTGATATGAGAGCTGATGTTTCAGAAGTAGTTGTATCCATGAGTCTCTTGCTCAGAGGAGAGATCAGTGTGGCAGATACATACAGTTGTTGTCCAACTACATCTGTAATATCTCATCTCTTTCTTGCTGGTTGAGCTCTGGCTTTGTGTCTTCACTGTCCTCTGTGTAGCTTGGGAAGGCGAGACTAACCTCATTCTCAGGAAGAATTGCCTCTCAGCTTGAATAGTCTGTTCTGATCATAGCAATACCATGCTCCTTGCCAGTAATTTTCTTAGGAAGTGGCTGGTGATTCAATTCTGGTCAATGAGAAATAAAGAGATGTCCTCTGGGACCTGCTGGGAGAGTTCCTCAATGCTTATAAGGCCATTGATGTGTGAGAATGTGCAGCTTGGAGCAGATGCAACCATTTTGAATCCATGGAGTAAGCTAGCCATCATGCTGAGGATGACCTTTCTGCTATTTGTAACCAATATTATCCTAAATTTGGGATTTGGGATCTATCTATGTATCTATGTATCTATATATGTATGTATGTATGTATCTATCTTATCTTCTATTACAGAAAAATCATACAACATAAAATTTGCCATCTTAACCATTCAGTTCAGCATTGTTAAATATATCTACATTGTTGTGAAACAGATCTCCAGAACTTTTTATCTTGCAAATATGAAACTTTATGCTTATTAAACAACCCTCCCTCACTTCATCCCCCTCAGTCCCTGGCGACCACTGTGGATTTTGTGAATGAATAAGCTGTAACTAAAGCTACGAGAGAGAACAGCACCCTGTCCAAAGAGAACATAACACTGGAAAGATTAATATGTTAGGAGGAGGTAGAGGAAGAGGTCTACAAAAGAGGTGGAGAAAGATCCACCAGAGGTAGAAAGAACTGGTAGCATGCAAGTTTATGAGGCCCATGAGGAAGGGGCTTTGAGGGATGGATTAGTTACCATGTCCGGTGCTGCAGAAAGGTGTACTCAAGTAAGGCCTGAAAATGTCAACATTTATTTTGTAGTTGGGAAGGCATGGGTGATGTCAGGAAGGCCAGTTTCAGTGGAGTGAGGTTAGAAGCCGGAGCTGAAGAATGAATAGTAATGGACTAGGAGGTTTCACAGCAAGAGAGAAAGCCACACAATGAAATTCCCGCTTTTCTAAACTCACCCCTTGAACACCCAGCTAATATTTGCCCTATTTTCAGCTCTGTGGTGTAGAGAGCGTTGCCACAGAGACTAGAACAAAGCAGGAGCTGGAGCTTTCGAGGTCCCATTTATCCTCCTGCCTAAATGAGCACATATCCTCCAGAGCAACTTTGACTGTTTGCCAGCTTCACGAGCCCGGTGGGTGTATATTGTTTTATACTTGCATGAGGGTCTGGGAAGAGGTACTGTCTTTTTGAAAGGGTCAGATTTGCCCAGTGTAGGGATCTAATTTAAACCCTGTCCCAGTTTCAGGACTGTACACACCTTAGGAGACATATTTGGTCCTCTCTCTACCAGTGCTTCTGGCACAGGCTCGTCTGCTTTAAATTTAAAGCAGCTTCATGATTATTATTTACCCATTTCCCTGTATCAGTGGAAAATATATTAGTATTGTGTAGTAACAAAGGTCACTCTAACCTCCGTAATTTTTTCTCTGTATCTACAAAAATGAACATTTCAATGAAAGGTTGCAATCTGTTTAATTATAACCCCAAGCGACTCAGCTGCCAGGTTAGTTGGCTAATGCCATTCATCCTCTGAAACTCTATAAATTGTAAGAATTTATAGCAGATTCCTGGATATCTTCAGGGCTAACTTCAAACGTGACTAGGTTGTAGATTCCCCAGGCTTGACCAAAATGAATTGTTTTTATCTTTTCTGAAAGAGATTGGTGGGTAAAAATGATCCTAAACATCACGGAATAATAAATAATAAAAATATACATATTTCTAGAAAATGTTGAAAATGAAATGTGGATGTTGATGAACATCTCATTTTATCATTTAATTCGTGTTCAGTGAATTAGTCAAGTATCTACTATGTGCAAGACACTGAGGCAATATCCATGGGTACTAGGTAACAAACTTAAAATATTTAATAAGTTAAAAATATCTCTTATTTTTGGAAAGCCAATTTTTTTTATATATGCTGAGTTGTTTTAGGTGTGTATAAGAATATGTATGGTTAAGTGGCTCTACTCTGTTAGAAAATATTTATCTTTCCTCCTCCTATTCCAAAGCATTGCTCGTTAACACTGCGTATGGCTATGAATGATTCTCTGATTATCAGTTAAAATTCAGAAGGTAAATTCAGCAACCAAAGTGTTATTAAGCTATTAAAATATGCTGCAATACTCAGTAGAAATTAGAGTATGAGTAGGACCATCTTTGAGATATTGTATGAAAGAAATCTTTTGGATATATGTATGTTGGTTCACAGAATGGTGTTTTCAATGAATAAAATAGGTTCTGAAAGCAACTTGAAGCAGTACATATCAATTAACTCCCACAAGGATAGACATATGTTTATATGATAAAAGTTTTTGGAGAACAAACCATCCTGGGCTTCTGAATATTTAAATGAGAACATTCCAGTGTTCTACTAATATATTGGTATTAAATTGAAATACCAATTGTGAGAACAAAAGCAGTGAGCTGCTTTGCAGCTAGGGTGTATGCTGGAATCAAATCTAAGATATCTGTTTATTCGTTGGCCTGATTCCCAAAATGTCTTAAATGGAAAATTGCTTGTTGCCATTTAGCCCCTGTGGATTCCGACAGATTTGAGGATTTAATTACCTACTGCTCACTTTATGAAGTGGTCAGCCAGCCTGTGAAGCCAGCTCTGAGCTGATAATCACCGGGGAGGAAGAACTGCTGGGTTTTACCCTGATGATTTTAATTATCTTTGGTAGCTCAAAAAATAGTAAGGTCTCTTTAAGGTAGTTGTTAACAAGAATTTTTGACACTAGGAAAGACAGGGAATATATTTCAATGCCTAGAAATGCCCAGATAGAAAAGAGAGGCTATTCATAAGTGAATGGACTAATGGAGGGGAAGACTGTAATTGGATGTTCTCTTGTTCCTCCTCCTTTAAATTCCCACAATAACCAATTTATACTGGAAAGGCCTTCCCTGGACTACAGGCATTATTCTCTTCATTTTTGATGTTGGCCACTTATTAAAAAAATGACACAAAAACAAGAACAAACAGGAAGCATTTCAAATTAAATAGGCCTGATGGCTGATTTCAGCCTATAGGCCACCAATTTCCACCAATTTCTGCTTCAGATTTTTCCTTAATACGTAAATGAAAGTGATTTCTTTCTCTTCTAAATTCATATAACAATTATTGTCTGTGCGATTCATTTTGAAATTAATCATGGACTTCCTCATGACATCTTTCCTGTTATGTCTTGAGCTATTGTTTAATTTTTTATGGCTCTGAAACTTCTCACTTGCCTTGAGCCTCTAATCAATCGTT
This sequence comes from Panthera onca, assembly GCF_046562875.1. NCBI lineage: Eukaryota > Metazoa > Chordata > Mammalia > Carnivora > Felidae > Panthera > Panthera onca. Next base: position 127,843,744 of record NC_138340.1, read on the forward strand.
AACTTCTTTAGTGCAGAAACTGTGTCTTCTATTTCTCTGCATTTCCTCTAGTGCCAAACACACTAAAGCTTCAGTGAATTAATTTTGGTTTTGTTTCGTTTCATAAGATACAAAGTATTCCAAGTCTATGTTCACCTTTTCTACAAGAGTACTGAAATGACAGACAATCAGATATAATCAGTTCATATTCATGGAATGATGTTTATTTCTCCCTGGAAATGCTGCAGAATTTGTAAAAAGACACAAATACTTGTAAAGAAACTCAGAAACCAACCAAACAAGTGCCTCAGATATGCTACTAGGGAGAAACACCTCCAGTTTTCTTCTTTCCTGCACTGAAGGGTGAGCAGCTTAAGATAAGACCAGACGAAGAGATAAGGCACTATGTTTGGAGCTTTATGTACCCATTGCCTTAATTCTCACAGTTCCATAGGTGGCAATTATTATCCCCATTTTACAGATGGGGGACTATGAGGAACAGAGGTAACACAGAAAGTCACACAGTTACTGTTGGAGCTTGGATGCTAATTCTGATTTATTTGATAAGCAAAACTGGCTGTTTCTCTTAGCCAAGCAGCTTCTACCTTGCCTACTCCAGGAAGGCAGGTTGCTATAAATGTTCAAGATGAATGGGGCTCTGCGACTTGGGGAATCTTTCGTAATTAAGATTGTGAAGTAGCTTTAGTTTATCCTGAGCAGCTCCTTCCTCTCTTCTCTTCATTTTTCTTCCTTGGCCTCAGTCCCCTCATGCTTCTCTTGGCTATCTGAAATCCACACCATGGCTTTGGAGACAGTCTTTCCCAGGCCAGAGCACAAAACCTAGAATGGAATCTAGGTCTTTACTTCCTTGCATTCTTATTAAGGCATTAGTTCCTTCTCCCATTTTCTGGTAAATCAGTTTCCATATACACATTAATGGCCATTGATGGGTTAATGTCATTCTTCTAGATAACATTGAGAAGACTACGGGTATTGTTAGGAATGTTGATGTGGCGGGAGACAGAAAGGGGAAGGTTCTCAATTAGGAATTCCTCATTTCCATCTCAAGACAAGTTCTGGGATAGACTTATCTAAAGAGTAAAATAAAGACTTTCTATATTAGATGCTCATTTGTTATTTATTCTTACCAGGTGAGAACTATTTGAAAGAATAGAAAAGGCCCTCAAAATTTAGGTTTGGTTAGGAAAGCCCCGAAGAAGTCTATTTCATCAACTATGTGTTATAACTTCTTGGGTGACCTCTGTTAACATTCTTCTTTGTGAGGTAGTATGTGATTCCACATTGTCCAACTGAGAAATTCATTTATATGAGCAGATTATGTGCCTACCTAGTATCCAGCAGGTACAGCACTGAGCACATGTAGGGGTATTCGACTTGCTGCCTTCTAAGGGAATTGTCTGTAAAATAAATGTATGGAAAAGTTCTTACAAAGCAGTATTTTTTAAAGTGTGCTCCTACAGCAGAATCACAGAGGTGCTTGTTAAAAGTGTTAGTTTGTTTCTAGACCCAGTGAATCAGAATCTCTGAGATTCTGTATTTTTTAAAAAACATTACCTTAGATTGGTAAGGAGCTCATGGGAAATCTTTTGTAATCAAAGCAAATCACTTCCTGGAAAAATGCATTGTTTTTTGTTAATTTCTGCTGCTCACAAGTGCCAAATGCATTTGAAGACAAAACTATTTTACATTAGAGAGATACAGTACCAAAAAAAGTTACCGGGTCACTGGATTGCCAATATTAAAGAGAATCTACACAGTTTTCTGGGGTATATTAAATACAAGTGGAGACTTTTTTTTTAATTTAAAAAAAATGTTTATTTTTCAGAGAGTGTAAGCAGGGGAGGGGCAGAGTGAGAGGGGGACAGAGGATCTGAAGTGGGTTCTGTGCGCTGACAGCAGTGAGCCCTGTGTAGAGCTCAAGTTCAATGTCTGTGAGATCACGACCTGAGCTGAAGTGGGATGTTCAACCAACTGAGCCACCCAGGTGCCCCACAAGTGGAGACTGTTCATGCTAGTGTCATAAGTGTCAAAAGTGTCATAAAGTTGTTTCTTTATCTTCCAACATTTTCCCAAGAATAGCTGAAATTCTGTACAAAGAATGAAACTATGTGCTGCTCTCAACTGTCAAAATGTTCAGCTGTGCCATCACTTTAAAATCCTGTTTAAAGTTGTATTATATCCTAAAGTTGTTTTTTTTCTTTTCCCTCTTTTAATGCTCTTTATCCCCTTTCCTAGTTTTTATTGCCATGGAGGTAGTCCTTTTAGGAAAAGCAGTCATATCCGAATTAATTTTTTGAGTAAGGACACCCTGCTAAGGATACCATGATGTTTCTGCTTGGGTCTCCTTATGTTGGAGAATGATTGGTGCATGAGTCAGTAGGAGTTTGGTCCTGGATTTGTGGCTTTGTGAACTGTGCAATCTTGCTAAGGTAGCTTCATCTTGTCATGCCCCAAGTTTGCCATCTATAAAATGAGGAGGGTGCAAGGGCTGATTTCTGATGTCCTGTCCAGCTGTACAGTTGGGAGAGAAGCAGAGGCCGTCTTTGAGGTGTTTTCCCTTTTAGGAGATGTTAATATTCTAAGGAAGCTTTTCTACTTTCACTGTGAAATAATATGCATATTTCTCCTAAGAGAAGACATAGAAACAAAACATAAAATGGATTATTTGCATTTAAACTACTTAAGTAAGATAGAAATTACTCACTTATTTAAGTGAGTCAGCATTTCCATGTGGAATCTAGTATGTCATCATACATTTCTTAAGTTAATCACATCAGGAAAATGTCTCCACAGGTGGGTGAGCCAACATTAGCAAAACAAGGTGTTTTTAAAAGACAACAATCCCTTTAATGTGTCTGTGCTTGAATTAGTGTGTCCTTACAAAATGGGCTTAATCAGCATTTTGGATCAAATCAACTAGAAATTAAGAATTGGCGTGCTTTTTATTCTCTAGTGATCTCTTCTTACCCCCTGTTCTGTTCTAGAAGAGTGGCCTTCATATTCCTGAATATGCGCACCTATCGTTGAAAGAAAATGAGCATGCACTCCCCCAAATGTATTTATATGTTGTGTGCACCACCTCTAGTTAGTACCTCAAGGAATAATATGCAGTTAAAAAGAAGTTCATCATTAGAGAAAGTAGATGGAAACCTTTTGATAATTTTAAATTTGGGGGCTGACAAAAGGCTTCGTATGATTAGATTACTGCAATTTTTATTTACAGCAGGCAAAGAACTCATATTAAGAACAGACATTTAAGGGGTGCCTGGGTGGCTCAGTTGGTTGAGTGGCCAACTCTTGATGCTGGCTCAGGTCATGATCTCATAGTTTTTGGGATCGAGCCCAGTGTCGGGCTCTGTGCTGAGCCTGCTTGGGATTCTCTCTCTCTCTCCCCTCCCTGTCTCTACCCCTCCCCACATGTGCACACGTGTTCTCTCGCAAAATAAATAAATGAACACTAATGTATATGTTTATATATATTTATATTTATATTATATATTTAAAACATTGACATTTAACTCTGCCATTTTATTTTTTTTATATCTGCTTGAACTCACCCCATTAGTTTACCTTTAATCTGCATTTCTTTACAGAGATTTTTTTGAAAGCTCTTTAACTGCCTTGAGGTTTAGTTTAGTTGAAAACTTAATAAATAAAGTCTTTACATCTATCTTATTAGGCATGCACAATCTGTAATTCATTGCAATATGCTGAAAACTAAGGAACCAGTGAAAATGGTGAGTTGGGGAAGTCTTATCCTTCCCTCAGTCCTTTGCAGAGCATGTGTGACATGTGACTCTCTGATAAATGGACTGAGTGGAAACCCAGGTTCATTCACCAGTAAACATTAGTGAAGCTTAATTTCCTTTTTTATTTCTAGAATAGAATAAATGGAAGTTCACTATTTTCTTCCCACATCCCACTTCAAAAATTATTGCTCTTGCAGCGTAGTAGCAGGGACAAGCTGTGTAGCGAATGAGAGGTGACTTTTTGAGTTACTGTTAGTAGCCAAGCTGTAGCTACTGTAAAGTAGATAAAGTAGATTTCCCCTTTGCTCTGTCATGCTCCCAATAATCAGGTGCATCTTCTTTGTATTGATGAAGTTGATATTAACTTAGGTGGGAAGAGCAGAAAGAAGAACGTGTCTGTTGTGACCAGTTTTCCCTAATCACAAGCTGCTCCATGAATTTGCATTTGTGGCTTTCCCTTCCTATAGGGTTTATGGAGTTCTTAATCAGGAAATATTATCCACTGAGATAGAAGTTCTATGATATCTGTCCTTAGCGAGGGCTTTAAAGTTAGTTGACCTGCAAATTGCCCCTTTTCTTATAGGGACTGTATTCCTTTCCACGGGGTGGGGGGGGGGGGAATGGAATACCATGGAAATAGAATATGTTATAAGGCTTTTAAATCACGATTAATATAGTTGCCCAACTGCCTGTTTTGACAGTTGAGAGCCACGAATATTTTCCTTCTGTCTTTTTCAAGTCTCAGTTATTCTCTGGGGCATGTTGTGAGATCTAGAAAACTAAATTTTGCACACTGATGGTGGTTTTGCCCTGAATAAACATGTACAGTCTGCCCACATGTTTTTTTGTGTAGATTCTCTTGGTGATCTCATGGCTGCTTTTTAGTGCTGTACTTAACTTTCTCTAGTGTGAAACATTCTGTCTTCAAATGCATTTGGCACTTGCTAGTAGCAGAGTTAACTGAAAATAGTGCATTTTTTCCAGGAGATGATTTGCTTTGATCATGAAAGAACATTTCCTGGGATGGCTCTGAAATAGCTTGAAAAGAAAAATGATTATTGCGAACACAGTTTGATGTCCACCTTTAGACACACACTTCATAAATGACTACTGTATACTTAAAACATGCCCAAGGTACATAAACTCAGGAGAATTTATCTTATTTTTAGAACCTGGAAATCTTTGGAGCTAAATAATATAAAGGAAAAGTGTAAGGGTTTGACATTTTATAACCGTTCCATGCTAAAAATGAGTACTTACAACCCACTATCCAGTACTGTCATTTTCAGAAAGGGAGTAGAGGGAAACCTGCCAGGACAAAAACGCTCTGCCATGTTATCTGCAAGAGAGCCAAGAAGTGAAGTTATACACCCCATGCTTCTAATTGGACTCATTTATTTAAAATTGATTTTTCATTTAAATTATATAAGGAATGTATTCTTCTTATAAGAAATGAAATTAAAAAGTAAAGTTTCCCCACCCTTCCCACAGACCATCTGCTTCCCCAATCCTGTCCCCAGACTCTCCCGAAGGATCCATTATTAACTATTATTATGAATTTCTAACACATGCTTTCAGGCATTTTTGATTCATACAAAAGTACATGTGAGAACACACACACACACACACACACACACACACACACACACACATGGGCTAGTGCTCTTAGAACCATATACATCGTTTGATAGTGAACTAGGTAGTGTTCCTGAGGAACTCTCAGTGAATCGACAAACCCAATGTAGGTCATCATCCACATGGAGGTACATTTCATGCACCATGCAGAAGCGTTTACTTTCCCATGTTTGTTTAAGCTCCCAGAGTCAAGTCATGCCTCTGGCCATGATTTCTTCTCAGTTTTCCAGTGAATTCATGCAACTTTTGCCCAATCATTTCAGATTACGCTGATGTTTTAACATGTCCTTCATGATGTCAAAGCACTTCTGTTAGTTATCAGTTACTGGGTGAAGCTTTCCTTATTTCTTTTACTATTCTCTGAAAAGCACTTTGTGCATCCCAAACCTTGCATTTTAAGCAGCAATGTGAACTTTTCCCTTTGTGGTAGGTCTAGCACTGTCACTAAAAAACCTTTAGTAACCTTTATGGATTTAATTTTCTTGCTAGTACATAGATAAATGGCAGAAAGATAGATCATCATATAGCAAATAATGAAAGCTATAGACCTCACTCAGTTTATAGCTGTAGACCTTATTGATTCTGTATGCACTATGGGTAACTCATTGGTTGGAAGTATATAGCATAGTCTGCTAAAAAGATACCATCATTGGCTGAGAGCATAGAAAATACTTAGATCATGGGATAAAATATCTATTGCCTGTTACCGATCTATTGTGTAACAACCAGGATAAATCATAGTGGTATCGAAGAACCAATTTCTAATACTTAAAACCTCTGGGGTCAGGAATTGGACAAAGTGTCAATGGCTTGTCTCTGCTCCTTGTGGTCTAGGATCTTAGCTGGAAAGACTGGAAGGCTGAGGCTGATACAGCAAGAGGCATATTAACTTGCCCATGTGGTAGTTGATGCTGGTTGTTGACTGATCCTCAGCTGGTTGTTGAGTGGGCTGTCAGCCAGAACATCTATAGATGGTCTAGACTGAATGATGGCATGTGGCCTGGGCTTCCTCAGAGCAGAAGCTGGGTTCAAGCAAGAATGAGTATTCCAAGAACAGGTAAGTGGAAATGGCCAGTTCCTCATGGCTTGAGCCTGTAGACTGGGCAGTGTCCTTTTCGTCCTTCCTATTGGTGAAACAGAGACACAGCCCAGATTCTAAGATGGGGAAATAGACCTCATTTCTTTATGGCAAAAAAGTAAAAAAAAAATTATGGGACTCTTTGTTTTTAAAATTCCATAAGTGTGAACAGTGTACTATAATGAGTTGTTTACATATTTTCCTCTCCATTAGACACAGATAATATCTCTAAATAGTATTATATCTAACCACCCTGCCTATAAGTAGTAAAAAAGCAAGTTTCTCTTCCTCTCTCCCCTATACCTGGTTTCATATTGAATTTTGCTGTTGTGCAATTTCCTTGTTTTACATCACAGATTTCAATATCAATATTCAATTTTAATATAAATGTATCTTTCCTTTTCTATTGCCTATATAGCATTCTATTGAATGGATATATGAACTTACTTAATCTCCAAGTAGATTTGTATTTATTTCATATTTAAATAGCACTTACTATAGACTAAACACTGTTCTAAGCACTTTATAAATAGCAACTCATTGACTTTTTATAATAACCTGACGACATAGAGACTATTTTTATCTCTATTTTACAGATAATGAAACATTCTAACACAGAGGTTAAAGTAACTTGCCTAAAGCCAAACAGCAATGAGTAGTGGGGCCTTGACTTAACCTGAGTCCATCTGACTTCAGCATTTACTCTTTTAATCATCATGCTTTGCTGCCTATTGTTAGATACTGATTTTTTCCCCCCATGTTAGTTAGTATAAGCCATGTTGCATTGGTCAAAAATGTTTTTTATACTTCTAGAAATTTAATGCATATGTAAATATACATATGTTTTAAAAGGATAATCTTTAGTGGCATCCATATTCACACATGTGAGCATTTTTCTTGGCAAAGGTGGATTTCTTGTGAATTTAATGAAGCTGAAGCTTCAGGACCCCTCACATGCCTGGCTCTTTAAATGCCAAGAGTTGTGGAGTATTTTTGGTGGCAGGGGAGATCAGGATGCAAACAGAAAGCATTTCTAAATGAGCATTTCTGGTAATTATCCTAAAGACAACTTATAAAAAAAACTCTGGTGTCTCAAGAAGCCTATAATTTATTTTAATTTCTTTTCTCATTATAAATATTCACTTTTGTAACTAATTTTGAATTCGCACTCCTGTATTCGTTTTCTTAAAGAAGGCCTCCCAGATTGGATAAGCTTCTGGCCTCAGAAAGTCTAGCTCTGCCTCTGTTTCTGGGATAAATTCCTGTAAGTGAAGTTGCTAAGTCAAAGGTTCACTTCCTTTAAATGTTGATAATAATAATAATGACTGACATGCAGAGTTTTTTTTTATGTGTGTATCAGACACAATTCCAATTACTTTGTACATACTAATTAGTTTATTTCTTACCACGTACTATAAATAAGTATTACTATTATTTCCATTTTCAGTTGAAGAAACTGAGACATGGCATTTTCACAATTTGTGAAGACTCGTGTTTCCACATTGCCCCCTTGAAGGTTTCACCAATTCTTCTGTCAAGTTTAAATGAAAGGAATGCATATAATTGAATACTTTAATTTTTAAATAAATATGATAGTTAATACATTTTAATTTACATTTCTTGTTGTGAAAGGCATCAAGTCTATGTATATCAGCTAGCTATGCTTCTTTTTCTGTAAATTGTAACTGGTCTGATTTTTAGCTCTCTTTTGTACTCACAATCCTAGATGCTTAGAGATGATGGGTACCTGTAAGTCCAGATAGACTCCAGCAGTGTTAAACAGACCATTGGGTCAACTCTACCATGGCTGATGCATAGATTTTAGGGAATGGCTGGCAGTGGATAGATGGCTTTGTAAAAATATAATGGCAATCTTCAAGAGTTGTGGCAAATGAAACCATTGGGTTGGGCATTTTGTTTGGTATCATCTAGACTCATTCCGAAAGCATAATCCTTATAAAAGAAGAACAGGTTGAAAACACCAAGAGCTGGGGAACAATATGGCAGCTGCTTGAAAGTGAATAGCAGTTTTTGTCTATTAGGCATTTCTAAGGTTCAGATTCCAAAATGTCTTGTTCATTGTGAGACGTGACAAATTAAAGAGAGCCTAAGGAGACCTGAGGATCAGAAGAGTCCACAGGGTGAGTCTAGAGTATTTAATGTGGGAAATCTCCATGTAGCCAAAGTGGTCATTAGAAAATGTGACAGTTGAAATTGCTAATAGGAAATCCAGAGTCCTTTGGAGAAGGGCAGAAGTGATTAGTGAAAACAATTGCATTTATAAGAGGTCATTGGTAAGGACCCTTAGAAGATACATCCATCAGTCTGAGGGAACTGAGAAGAAGCCTTGGCTGTAAAGAGAGAACCCACAGTAGGGTAAGAAGTGTAACCTAACCAGGTGGGTGCTGCACAGTCCTCTGCTCTCAGTCAAGGGCCAAATCACCCTGTGCCAAATGCAGTAGATTAAATAGTCATAGAATTTCCCAAGCAAACAGAGGCATTTCCAAGCCTCACGTGCAATTCATTGCATTTTGTGTAGTTATAAAAAGACAGAGGTAGAAGTAACATCAAAAGTAGTGGTAACAGAATAGTAGAAACAGAGGTAGCAACAGTAGCAATTAAAGCAGACAGTTTTATATATTCTTAATTGGAATTAAGTGAATTCAGATAGAAACCTACAGCCAGGACAGAGTTGGAGACAGTTGCTACAAATCTACCCCCTCATTTTTTTTTTTTTTTTAGCAAGATAAGCTATAATTTATTAATTAAAACATAAATAAACAGATAATGCCAAAGTCTGTATTGTCAGCAGAAATAAGTGTTTTGCACTCAGAAGTTGATACCAAAGATAACTTTATTAAATACTGAGCCCCTATTTTATTTGTGGTTAGAAGATAGCAGAAACTTGGCATTAAATGAGAATATACCCTTGTCATTCATAATCCAGTGAGCATCTCATAAAATTTGGGTTGACTCCGATCTCACAGTTCGTGAGTTTGAGCCCCGCGTCAGGCTCTGGGCTGATGGCTCAGAGCCTGGAGCCTGCTTACGATTCTGTGTCTGCCTCTCTCTCTGCCCCTCCCCCATTCATGCTCTGTCTCTCTCTGTCTCAAAAATAAATAAACATTAAAAAAAAATTAAAAAAAAATTTGGGTTGACTCTCCTATATTACTATATTAATAATTCCTTTATTTGTTTACAAAAATTTCCATGCGAAAAATCATACAGGTAAAGAAGTAAAAACAGATTATGTGGACCCCCTAAAGTTTCAATTTTTTTATTTCCTTGTGTTGTGGGAAGAGACACAATTATCTTCTAAAGTAGATAATTATCACAAAAGTAGCAGTTGTAAAACTGACCTTTGAAAAGAGACTGCTTTTCAGATGTGAATATTGCCCTGTAACCTAAATCTGACATGGACATTATGAAAGATTTCATCATAACAAGTTCATAGGATTCTGGAAATCTTCTATTACTGCATCATCCACTACCTCTGTGGTCTGAAAATTAATATTAGGATTAAAAATATTAAAAGTTTTGGGGCTCCTAGGTGGCTCTCAAAAGTCGATACCAAAGATAATCTCATTTAATACTGAGCCTTTGACTGTATTTCGGCTCACGCCATGATCCCAGGGTCATGGAATTGAGCCCTGGGTCGGGCTTTGCACTGAGTGTGGAGCCTGCTTGAGATTCTTTCTCCCCCTCTGCCCCTCTCCCTGGCTCATGCTCTTTTTATCTAAAACAAAAGAAAACAAAACAAAACAACAAAACTATTCAAAGTTTCCGTTATCTGGGCTATCCTGTGCTTGTTGCCAAAGAAGTAAGTAAAATATTTAAAATCCTATAATTATTACCATTAAAACTGTTTCCCAATGTGAGATGTTTTAACTCTTCTACAATACTGCTGAAGAATATTAATATTCTCCACCTAATATCTCAGTAGTGGCCTCCTAATCTCTTAACTCTTTATGTAAATTATCTTCTATACTACATTTTCCTGAAACCATTCTGTATTTCTTCAAAAGTAGTTATTTACTCATCTCTAATTCAGTGGTGGATTTTATATAGTTATAAGTTACGTTATCATATATCTATTAAGGCTTTAAATGACTTACTATAATTTGACCCATGGAAACAATCTCCACATTTTATTTATTTTTTATTTCTTGGTGGAATCTATTCCGATATGGTAAGTAGACATATTCTTTCAGCTTTATTAATATGTATGGCCTTCTCTGGATAGGTTTAGTTTCTTCAAATTTATGGCAGTAGCTGGCATTAGGAATGGAATAAACAGGTCTGCTTAGCTCTGCAGAAAATAAAATAAAGTGTAATTTCATCAACTTTCTTTTTAGTTGTCAGCTCTAAATGCAACTCTCATGTTACAAGGTTAGTGTAAGTCTGACATTAAATCATCATCTAAGGCCATAGCTGAAATACATTGAATTATGTATTTAAATGTGCTCACACATTATCTCCACATAGAATAAAACAAAGTAATCAGATTTCCATTTTATTTCTCTGCCAGAACCTACAGTATTATTTTGCACTCGCTGGAGGGAATTTGGCAATGTGTTATTCTCCTCAGGCCTGTTTTCGCACGATAGCAATTCGACTGAAGTGCAGTGTAAAAGTATTTATTAAAAGCTATTCCCCTCTGGCAGTTGGAAATGAAAGACAATAGGAGTGTGCTGTTTTGCTCTCTGGGAAGGGCTCACATTTTGTGAGTTGATGAAAAAGTTTAGTGTATCACACCCTTAAATAAATATCTACGCTTGCCGCTAAGGAGAAAAGTAGCAAGTTCTCAAAAGTTCTTAAAAAGCTTTAAAGAACAATATCCAGCACCTTGGAACAAGAATTAAGGTGGTTTAGCTGCCCAGTCTTGACCAGCCCTTTCAGATTTGAACCCCCACTCTCTCTACCTGGAGGCTCAGATCATTTCATCGACCTATCATCATTTCCCATTCCTGCCTCTGAGCATCTAAGACAATCATCATGTTTACTGGACGTGTATTTACAGTCTCTGCCCACTTGCCTTTGGAATCAGGAATTTGTCTTGCTGACAGAATCAAAATACCAAGGATATCTACGACAATTCATGAGCATATGTGTGTCCACTGAGTTGCAGTTTCTCCCCACATGGCATTATGTTGTATTCAGGCCAACTGGTTGGTCTTTGACTTATGTCTCTCTGGCTAGTCCTTCCCTGAGTCCTTGCCAAGTGCTTCCCATGTGAAGAATCTGCTGGGCTCTCCAACCCCTGGCTACTGAAATCTGCTCTGGAAATCTGCTCAACTTCAATCAACATGTGTTGTGCTTTTCTGCTGTGAAAGTCCATTTGTTAGCCTTGTCTGTGGTGCCTGCCTGAACCCAGTGTGCATCTGCCCAGCACTAAGATGGTGAACATCAGATCCAGAATCATCTTCAGAAGCCAGCCCTATACCTGAGTCCACAGCTCCTGGCTCCAATACCTATATTTTCCTTCCCTAGTTTCTTCCTTCTCACAACCAGCCTGAATTCTTTTGGTTCCCAAATGCCTCTTAGTTGAGCCTGCTCTATGACAGGCTCAGTGAATTCTTGATGAATGATTCATGTGTGGGTGATGCATCCATTTTGTGGTGCTTTAGCATGCTTGATGGACTAGTAGTTTCAAGATCTACTGAATGCACCGTTAAAATCAGTGATTGAAAAAGAGCTCTCATTTATCATATTTTAAACTAATAATTATTCATGTGTCTTCTCTTTTGTGAAAACATTTTTGCTTTATCAAAGCAAAAGTTGCACCAAAGTTAAACAGATAAGTAAGACTTTGTTCAAGGCTATTGCAATAGGGAGGAGAGACCAGAACTCAGTCAGAACTCAGCTCCAGAGAAACAAAGTATAAGAATTTTTAAACACTGAGGTAAGGGAGAACACAGACCATCTGTGTTTGTTAGTTGGTTTTACCCAAAGGAAAAGTAAATATTCTTGTATCTTTGTGATGCACATGCTCTTTGATCTTTTGTGATCTTGTATCTTCTTGTATCTTGTGCCTTTGGAAGTAGTTTAAAAACCTGGAGCAAAAAAGGCCCAGGAAGACTGTAGGAAGTTTCTTCCCCTTCCCCAGAAACAGGTAAATAGGGATGCTATCTCCCCTAATGCTTACATTGTACAGAGATGGTTCTTTCCTGGGTTTAAAACCATCAAGAGACTTTTGAAAACATTTACATACCTCTGAAAGGGGCAGGGAAGAATTTACAATGAAAAGTTTTCTAGAGTAAATGTCCTAAGAAAAGGGAAGCCAGGAAGAAACTTGTCTAAAGCTAAGTCAGTCTTGGTGGCTCCCCCTCCTCCCCACTCTTCCCCTCCACTTCCATTCCCTCTTTTCTATCCTACTTCTTTTTTTTCCTTTTCTGTTCTTAGTCCTTGCCTATTACCTCCCTTTTATCCCAAGGTTTTTATTTAACATACCAGGTTTTTTTTTTCAACTTTCTCCTATCATCATCTTGTGATTTTTCAAAGTTGTTTGTGGACTACTTAACAGTACAAAAAAGGGTACCTGGGTGGCTCAGTTGGTTAAGCATCTGACTTCAGCTCAGGTCATGATCTTGTGGTCCATGAGTTAAAGCCCTGCATTGGGTTCTGTGCAGACAGCTTTTTTTTTTTTTTTTTTTTTTTTTTAGTAAACAGGTAGTACATATATATATATATATATATATATATATATATATATATATATTTTTTTTTTTTTTTTAATTTTTTTAACGTTTTATTTATTTTTGAGACAGGGAGAGACAGAGCATGAACAGGGGAGGGCCAGAGAAAGGGAGACACAGAATCCAAAACAGGCTCCAGGCTCTGAGCGGTCAGCACAGAGCCCGACGTGGGGCTCAAACTCACGGACCACGAGATCATGACCTGAGCTGAAGTCGGCGGCTTAACCGACTGAGCTACCCAGGCGCCCCAATATTTTTAAAATTTAAATCCAAGTTAGTTAACATAGTGTAAAAATAATTCCAGGAATAGAATTTAGTAGTCATCACTTACATATAACCCCTGGTGCTCATCCCAACAAGTGCCCTCCTTAATGCCCATCACCCCTTTAGCCCTTCCCCTACCCAACACCTGCCACCACCCTCAGTTTGTTCTCTGTATTTAAGAGTCTCTTATGGTATGTCTCCCTCTCTGTTTTTATCTTATTTTTCCTTCCCTTCCCTTATTTTCATCTGTTTTGTACTGCAAATTCCACATATAAGTGAAGTCATATGATATTTGTTGTTCTCTGCCTGACTTATTTTGCTTAGCATAATACACTCTGGCTCTATCCACATTGTTGCAAATGACAAGATTTCATTCTTTTTGATTGCTGAGTCATATATCTATATATATATATCTGTATATATATATATATATATATATATATATATATATATCTGTATATATATATATATATACACATACATACATACATATATACACACACACACACATACATACACACACACACACACACACACACACACACACACACACACACACACATACCCACTCTTCTTTACCCATTCATCAGCCGATGGACATTTGGGCTCTTTCCTTACTTTGGCTATTGTTGATAGTGCTGCTGTAAACATTGGGATGCATGTGCAAATGCTGGGTTGTAGGGTAGTTCTGTTTTTAATTTTTTGAGAAATCGCCATACTGTTTTCCAGAGTGGCTGCACCAGTTTGCATTCCCACCAGCAGTGCAAAAAGTTTCCTATTTCTCCACCTCCTTGCCAACATCTGTTATTGCCTGAATTAATTAGCCATTCTGACTGATGTGAGGTGGTATCTTATTGTAGATTTGATTTGTATTTCCCTGGTGATGAGTGATGTTGAGCATTTTTTTTTTTCATGTGTCTGTTAGCCATCTGGATGTCTTCTTTGAAAAAGTGTCTATTCATGTCTTTTGCCCATTTCTTCACTGCATTATTTGTTTTTTGGGTGTTGAGTTTGATAAGTTCTTTATAGATTTTGGATGCTAACCCTTTATCTGATATGTCACTTGCAAATATCTTCTCCCAGTCTGTCAGTTGCCTTTTAGTTTTATTGATTGTTGCCTTTGCTGTGCAGAAGGTTTTTATCTTGAAGAGGTCCCAAAAGTTCATTTTGCTTTTGTTTCCCTTGCCTCTGGAGACATTTCAAGTAAGAAGTTGCTGTGGCCAAGGTCAAAGAGGTTGTTGCCTGTTTTCTCCTCTAGGAGTTTGATGGCTTCCTGATTTATGTTAAGTCTTTCATCCATTTTGAGTTTATTTTTATGTGTGGTATAGGAAAGTGGTCCAGGTTCATTCTTCTGCATGTCACTGTCCCATTTACCCAACACCATTTGCTGAAGAGACTGTCATTTTTCCATTGGACATTCTTTGCTGCTTTGTCAAAGATTAGTTGGCCATATGTTTGTGTGTCAGTTTCTGGGTTCTATATTCTGTTCCATTGATCTGAGCATCTGTTCTTGTGCCAATACCATACTGTCTTGATGATTACAGCTTTGTAGTATAGCTTGAAGTCTGGGATTGTGATGCCTCCAGCTTTGGTGTTCTTTTTTAAGATTGCTTGGCTATTTGGGGTCTTTTCTGGTTCCATACAAATTTTAGAATTTATTGTTCTAGCTCTGTGAGGAATGCTGGTATCATTTTGATAGGAATTGGATTGAATAAGTAGATTGCTTTGGGTAGTATTGACATTTTAACAATATTTGCTCTTCCTATCCAGGAGAATGGAATGTTTTTCCATTTTTTTGGTGTCTTCTTCGATTTCTTTCCCAAGTTTTCTATAATTTTCAGTGTACAGATTTTTCGCCACTATGATTAGGTTTATTCCTAGGTATTTTATGGTTTTTCATACAATTGTAAATGGGATCGATTCCTTGATTTCTCTTTCTGCTGCTTCTTTATTGGTGTATAGAAATGCAACTGATTTCTGTGCATTGATTTTATATCCTGTGACTTTGCTGAATTCATGGATCAGTTCCAGCAGGTTTTGGTAGATTCTTTTGGGTTTTCCACATACAGTATCATGTCATCTGCGAAGAGTAAAAGTTTGACTTCCTCCTTGCCAATTTGGATGCCTTTTATTTCTTTGTGTTGTCTGATTGCTGTGGCAGGGACTTCCAACACTATGTTGGGTAACAGTAGTGAGAGTGGATATCCTTTTCCTCTTCCTGACCTTACAGGAAAAGCTCTCAGTTTTTCCCCAAGGAGGATGATATTAGCCATGTGTCTTATGTATATGGCCTTGATGATCTTGAGGTATGATCCTTCTATCTCTAGATTCTTGAGGATTTTTATCAAGAAAGGATGCTGTATTTTGTTAAATTCTTTTTAAGCATCTATTGAGAAGATCATATGGTTCTTATCCTTTCTTTTATTGGTGTGATGAATCACATTGATTGTTTAGTGGATATTGAACCAACCCTGCATCCCAGGAATAAATCTCACTTGATGGTGGTGAATAATTCTTTTAATGAATTTTGGATCTGGTTTGCTAATACCTTGTTGAGAATTTTTGTATCCATGTTCATCAGGAAATTGATCTGTAGTTCTCTTTTTTAGTGGGGTCTTTGGTTTTGGAGTCAAAGAACCCTTGTGGATCTGGTACTTCATTTTCCAGCAGCCCTTTCATTTGTATTCAGGTTCCCAAGAGCTGAGAATGCTTTCAAATTATGCCCAATTAAATCCCGTGCACTACATTTACCTTGCCTGTTGAAGTTGTCCTTTTAATTTGTATTTTGTAGAGTATCAGTTCACTTATTTATTTTTGTCCAATTCTGTAAAATTTCTCCATTGTTATTAAGTAAAAAACTCCTTACATTTCCCCATGCTTTCAAGTTTCAAACTCTGTAATATGAGCTATGAATGAATTGGCAAACAACACATTTTTAAATGCTTCAAGAAAAAAATTTTTTATTTATTTTTTTTGAATGTTTATTTGTTTTTGAGAGAGAGAGAGAGAGAGAGAGAGAGAGAGAGACAGCGTGTGAGGGGTGGGGGAGGGGCAGAGAGCAAGGGAGACACAGAATCTGAAGCAGACTCCAGGCTCCGAGCTGTCAGCACAGAGCCCAATGTGGGGCTCAAACCCACAAACTGCGAGATCATGACCTGAGCCAAAGTCAGATGCTTAACCAACAGAGCCACCCACTTGCCCCTTTACATGATTTTTGAAGCTCTAACCTCAAATATTAAATTAATTTTTGTCACTAATACTCAATCTTCAGAGAAATTGTTTACTCAATGTTAATTTGTTATATGAATATACTGTGTATATATATCTTGTATGAATTTACTATTCATTTTGTGACCACACACTATTCTTTAAATACTGAATAATGAACAGTAGAAAATATGGAAGATGTAGCTGAAGACACACCTAATTGTTGAACTAATCTTATGAATGGCGTTGTGAAGGCATTCTAATCCTAATTTTCATTTTTTCAGTGCGTATGCACCAGACACTGATTTTAGTAATTGGTAACAGGAACACGTAAATGAATCCCAGGCAACAGTCTTGTGGAGTGTACTCTTTATGCATCTTTTGCAGTGGAGTAGATAACAGACTGGTAACAAGTTGTGTAGTATCTTGCTCATTCTTTCTGGTAACATTTTGTGGGTGACTCATTTTTTAAATCTTGTCGGAGATCTGAAGTAATAATAAAAAATATGAAATGGTTGGAACTTACAATGAGAAAGAAACTTGAACTTTTAAAGTCCTCATAGAGCACATCATCCACTGGGGTCATCAAGGAATGTAATTTTCTAGAAGTTGGGTGTGTTCTTAGACCACTAAGGATGTTTTATTTTTGATGAGTGACTGCATGAACAACTAGTTATTAAGTTAATTCACATTAGAAGTACCTCATGCATTTAATTGAAGAGGTGAAGCCTGAAGGCATTACTTTTCTAAAGCAAAAAGAGCATATTATAATATAATATTAATTCTGAGTGAGTATAGTTACCAATTGCTTCATACTGTAGCATATTTATAACTCTTGCCACACTCATTTCTTCTGCTTCCTTCTGGATATTTTGATGTATCTCCTTGAACCCCCCTTCAGCCTTCTGATGTTTCATCTAATTTCCAAGTTCTGTTGTTATCATTTTTCCCCCTTCATTTTCACTTCTGAGGCTCAGTTCCTGTGTTTTCTTTTGATGTAAAGAATAATAATAGGCTGTTGGTTGAATATTTCTCAGGTTTATTAATATGTATTATGCCTTTTGTTACCTTTCTTTTTTCAGTTGTTCCTTGAAATTTATTTTTGTAGCTGCCTTCTGGCAGGCATAGAAAGAGACAACATAGTTACCCAGGCTTTAAAATGAGAACAAGTAGATGGGAGGAAAACAACAATAAAAATATTACTAAATTGGACCATTAATATTTTTTCACAATTTATTCCTATTACTCTAGAGTATCAAGATGATTAGCAAACAAGTTAAAATGGAAAAACGATTTAAAGATAATCATCCTAAATTATGAGAAATAACATTAAAAGAAATGGATCTTTAGAGTGAGGATTGACTCAGAACATGGAATTATTATTAGAAGGAGATTGTCAAGGAAGAGAGCAGCATCTTCTGAGAACAGGAAGAGATTGAAGGGCACATTTGGCCTAGAGGAGGGAAATATTGAGGGTTAATATGACTCATCAGTTGATATAGGACACTACAAGTGTGCTTCATATTTCTTGAAAACATTTACTGTAAAAAATTGTATAATAAATGAAAAGTGTGAGGAAGGCATACATCCAAGACAGCATTACTGAGAAAATCTTTATAACATCACTGTAGAGATATCTGTATGGGTGAAACAAGTAATGGAGAGAATGTTACTGTTTACTGAGCTATGCTAATTGGATTAAAGTCTAGCTCTGTTTTCAGAACGGTGATGAAGGGGCACCTGGGTGGCTCAGTCAGTTAAGCATCTGACTTCAGCTCACGTCGTGATGTCACGGTTTGTGAGTTTGAGCCCTGCATCTGCTCTCTACTGCCAGCAAGGAACGTGCTTTTTTTTTTTTAATTTTTTTTTTTTCAACGTTTTTTATTTATTTTTGGGACAGAGAGAGACAGAGCATGAACGGGGGAGGGGCAGAGAGAGAGGGAGACACAGAATCGGAAACAGGCTCCAGGCTCCGAGCCATCAGCCCAGAGCCTGACGCGGGGCTTGAACTCACGGACCGCGAGATCGTGACCTGGCTGAAGTCGGACGCTTAACCGACTGCGCCACCCAGGCGCCCCAAGGAACGTGCTTTTGATCCTCTGTCCTCCTCTCTCTGCCTCTCCCCCCACTTGTGCTCTTTTTCTCTCTCAAAAATAAATAAAACATTAAAAAAAAAAGAAACAGTAGTGAAAACTTGGTTCAGTTTTATCTGCACTTAAAGTAAATTGGCTCATGTTTTCAGATGAAGAAGAAATATCTGAGGAACACTGTATATTTTGCATTTTTTCTCAACATTCCTTGATTCACTCACGTATCCATTCATTCAATCTTCTGTTCAGTTTCTTGTATGTGCCAGATTATTAAAAGTAATGGCTCAAGATTAAGACTTTGACAAAACAACAGTAAGCTTCAAGAATGTATTCTGGGGGTGCCTGGGTGGCTCAGTTGGTTAAGTGTCCAACTTCGGCCCAGGTCATGATCTTGAGGTTTGTGGGTTCATGCCCTGCGTCGGGCTCTGTGCTGACAGCTCGGAGCCTGGAGCCTGCTTCGGATTCTGTGTCTCCTTCTATCTCTGCCCCTCCGCACTTATGCTCTGTGTCTCTCTATCAAAAATAAATAAATGTAAAAATAAATAAATAAATAAATAAATAAATAAATAAATAAATAAATGTAAAAAAAAAAAAAGAATATATTCTGGAATGAACTGGGATTTTCTAAAGGCCAAGTATGGGTTAATGATTCTACAGATAAGCTGTTTTGAGAAAACCTACTCTGTTAAATGAAGGAAATATGATCAGTGTCCTTCATTTTATCATATGCTGCCTTGATGGTTAATTATCTTTATAACTTTATATGTTCTGTTCTTCAGTTAAGCTTTAGACTCCTTAAGAATAGGAATTACATATTTTTAAAAAATTTTTAATGTTTATTTATTTTTGAGACAGAGCGAGAGACAGAGTACATCGGGTGAGGGGCAGACAGAGGGAGACACAGAATCTGAAGCAGGTTCCAGGCTCTGAGCTGTCAGGCACAGAGGCTGACACAGGGCTCAAACTCACGAACCATGAGATCATGACCTGAGCCAAAGTCAGGCACTTAACCAACTGAGCCACTCAGCTGCCCCAGAATAGGAATCATATTTTAAACCTCTTTGTAAGTCAAATACTTAGCATTCTTTCTGGGACATACTAAAGGTCAACAATTGTTTGTGAAATGAACAAGTCCAAGTTCAGGACGCATTGTTAGGAAACAAGTTGTGACTTTGTCTTTTTTAGAAGTATAGCAATTGTTGATTTGCCTTTTATTCTGATCCCTCAGTGGAATTCTAGGGAATGTAAATGTATCTTTGATTCTCTAGAAGGTTTGTAGCCATGTATTGTAACTGAGGATGAGGACCACAGCACTGCAGTTTAAAAAGAAAAAAAGACTTTAAGTGTTACCTTGCTAATTAAATCTGAGTCTTGATTTTATGTCTTTAATAAATCACTGTAGGCAATAGTATAATAAAGGCAAAGGGGACTAGATTGAAGCTTTTAAAACTGTAAACATACCACATTTCCCTGAAGAATTGGGAGGAATGAAACACTAAAAACAAATGTGTATTTTTAAGGATACAAGTATTTTCTGTATTATCACCAGATTTCACAACTCCTCACCAAAGTATTTTCTCCTAATGTTAATTCATAGGATAGACAATAATGTAAATGGCCTTAAAAATAAGAGTAATCGCTTCTCAGCCTTTTGGCTAAGATCAAGTGTAAAAATAAGAGTAAGATTTTTAAGATGATAATAAAATACACTCATGTTTGCTCCAGTTCAGAGATATTTTTGCTGATAAAAGGGTGTTACTATGAGATGATTTTCCATCTCTATTAACTTATACAACAAATGATGTGGCTTTTACAGTTTTGCAGCACTTATCAGCCAAAGAAACTAATGAAAGTTTGCCTAAACTCTCCCATATTTAATGGGCAGATTTAAACTTTTCTCATATTAATATAAATTAGATGACTTTTGTCCTTGCCTGAAGTGACAACGTCAATGTCTGAAGCTTACATCTTTCATGACTGTCGGCTAATTAGAATGCAGGACAGCTTTAAAGTTCACATCTCTAATTCGCCATTCTGGATTACATCCACTGTTAGCACTCCTGTCAATCACTGCAGGGCCTGGAGCTACATTTCCCGAAACCTATGATAAGCATAGTCTCCATGAGAATCAACAGTAGGAGGTAAAAAAAAAAAAAAAAAAAAAAAAAAATGCTATCTCTTTGTATATTAGAATTTAAAATGAACTTGATAATCATACCACTGTAAAGTCCTTAACCCACTGCCACTGAACAGATACCATCTTTCTTAGAATTAAAAGTTTGTCAAAGAAGCACTCTTGCTGCTTCTTGTTTACATACATGTATGGAACTAGGAAATGTGGCTTTTTGAAGACAAGTCATTTTTTGGTGTGATTTCTTCTGAGTTCTGGGAATATATTGACTTTTGGGGGGGCTCCTCTCTTTGTCAGCCAGTTCTCCACCTCTCTGGTCCTGGCTTTCTCAATCCTTGTGAGGAGGGCATGTGCCCCAGATGGGGTTTCTCTTTCTTTGGATTGTACCATCTTTCTCCAGCCTTCTTCTGTGGACTTCCCTCCAAGCTTTTTGCCCTGTATTCTCAGTATTTTCCTCACACTTTGATCCTTTCCATTGATTTTTGTTTCCTACTTTCTTATTTAATTGGAATTTATTAGTAAATTAAGGTTCTTAGTGAAGCTCATTTGAAAAGCTTCGACTGGGGATTGCACATTCTCCCAGCTCCCTATGTCTCAGGAACTGGGGTCAGTATTTTCTAGACAGTTTTTATTCCAAAATATGGACAGAAATCTACCTGCCTTTCAGACATTCTCTCTATAACACCCTTCAGTAACCACTGGGTCTATCTTCTTCTTCAAATGCATTAAATAATTGAATACTTGGCTGACAGTTTTCTTCTGGACTTAAACTCTCCTCTTCCTATTTGGCTTGGATGTGTACAGGGAGGACCCATCAAATACTCCAACTGCTTTTCAAGCAATGCTCATTGCCACTTGATTCAGCCACTCGTGCTCAGAGCTACTCCCTTGACCCCTGTCATCCTCCAGCCTGAATCCATTTCAGAAAACAGAATCCTTGAATCCCGACAACTTCATTTCTTTCTACAGTTTCTGTGCCCTTCCTATATGGCATTTTGACATCTTTGAGACCTTGAGATTCTCAAAATCTACTATTACTATTTGCTGCTCAAAATGGACCAGCAGTGGTGGCATTAGCCTCACTTAGGAGCTGGTTGGGAGTGTCCTGGCCCCTCCCCAAACCTAATCTGCAATTTAACAAGATCCTCAGGGATTTTATATGCACATACAAATTTGCAAAGGACTGTGTTAATATTTTCAAATTTTCCTGTTTTTGTTCATCTGCTTTACTACTTAAGCCTGCATGTCTAGGTCACATATTTCAGTTTGTTCCTCACCAGCATGCTTATCTGTCTTTGTACCCATTGACTAGTCTCCCCCTTGGGTCAATCAAACCAGCCTCTTTTCTTCCACTATGCCTAAGCTGTACTGAGCACTGCCAGCGGAAATGACTTAAATGGACTGGGGTCAATGCTTAGTCATGATTTGTGACCTCAGACAGATCCCAGGACTGCTTAGTGTTCTGTTTCTGATCATCCTTCTTCCACTCTCTGAAACTGCATAGCTCTCCTCTCCAAACTCCACTCTCACTCCCTTGCTCCCCCTCCCTCTCCCAACCCTTTACTGCTTGTAAAACTCTTACTTCATATTTAGAGTGAACTGGATTCTTCTGCCATGAACAATCTTAACATCTTACCTACATGCCTACAGACCTCTGTATTCACTCCTGAGGACTGTTATTTTTCTTTTTTAATGTCTAAGGTTTCACCACCATCATACTAATTCCACTTACCCACTACCCCCTCCCCTTTGTGAACAAACTTTTTATTCTGGAATAATTTTACATTTACAGAACAGTTGGAAAGATTGTGCTGAGATTTCTCATATACCCCTGTAGTGGGTTGGATAATAACCCCAACAGTATGGCCAAATCATAGCCTCAGTACTTGTGAATGGGACCTTATTTGGAAATGGACTCTTTGCAGATATAATTCTAATGAGAGGATATCCTTGTGGATGTAGGGTTGGCCCTATATCCAATTACAAGTATCCTTACAAGAGACAGACAAAGAGAAGAGAGAGAGGGAGGAGGCCATGTAAGATTGGGGGACAGTTATAAACCAAGAAACAGCAAAGACTGCCAGAAGCCACCAGAAAGTAGGACAGAGGCACACAATGGATTCTGCCTCAGAACCTCCAAAAGGAACCAATCCTATTGACACTTTGATGGCAGACTGCTGGCTTTGAGAAATGTGAGAGAATAAATGTGAGTTGCTTTAAGTTTGCACTCATTTGTCCTGGCAGCCACAGGAAGCCAACACCACTCTCCACGTGGTTTCCTCCAATGTTCCATCTTCCTTTCCCATCTTACATTGTCAAAACTAAGAGATTGATGCTGGTATAATACTATTGACTAAGCTCTAGTCTACTGTTTATACTTCCCTAGTTTTTACACTAACATTCTATTTCTATTCCAGGATCCAATCTAGCAAACCACATTATATTTAGTTTTCATGTCTCCTTAGTTATCCCTCGCCTGGGGCAGTTTCTCTTCCTTTGCTTGTTTTCTCTTTTCTTTCTTTCTTTCTTTCTTTCTTTCTTTCTTTCTTTCTTTCTTTCTCTCTTTTTTTATGGCCTTGACAGTTCTGAGAAATACCAGTTAATGATTTTCTAGGATGTCCCTCTGTTTGGGTTTAGCTGATGTTTTTCTCATGGTTAAGCCAGAGTCATGGAATTGGGGGAAGAATACCACAGAGATGAAGTGCCTTTCTCATCAAATCATATTAAGAGATACAGAAGATCAATGCATTATCAACAGTGATGTTAACATTGATCGCTTGGTTGAGGTAATGCTTGCCAGATTTCTTTGTTATGAAGTTATTATTTTTCCCTTTCCATCTTCTATTATTTGGAAATGAGTAATTAATTCCAGCTTACACTCAAGTGAAGACGACTGTGTACATGTATTATTTGGAAAATTTCTAGAAGGAGGATTTGTCTCTTCTCCCTCATTTATTTGTGTATTCAATCATTTATTCCTATCAGTGCAGGTTCACGCTCAGTGAATTTGTAGCTTTTCATGTTCCATTTCCCACTCCAAATAAAATCTCTTCTGTCTCTGCTCTCTTTTTCCCTTCTGGCAATAGCATCCCCAACACCATATCTCCTTTCATTTATTCAACATTAATTAAAAAACAGACACTATCTGTATTTTAAAGATACTATGATAGATAATTTATAGTTCATTTTTTCCAGAAGTTCACTGACTGGAAAGTTCTGGTAAATGCGCCATTTACCTTGCTGTGTCCTGAGGATAGAAGGGTATTTTGGCAGCAACCAGAGAAAGACACTAGTAGACTTCTTGACAGTTTCTTACTCTTTCCAGTTTCTTACCTGCATTTACTCCCCAACCCATTTCATTGATTTAAAGATTTTCTTGCACTGCATTGTCTTGCCTGGGAGATTACATTATTTGCATAGTTTTGACTGCTACTCTATGCTAATATTCCTTAAGTATCTGTCTCCACAGGTAAGGACTCTCTTCTGAGATCCAGACTTGTTTATTCTGTTGCCACATGCAAGAGTCCAGAGACACCTCAGGTGACACCCAAATATTTTCTTCTTCCTTCAAGTTCAAACATTATTAATGGTATCATTACTGTTGCCAAAGGTAGAGACCTGGGATTCATTCCGAGAAACTCCCTACTATCTTCTAAATCCAATTAGACACCAAGCCTGTAGAACTTAGATCCTAAAGATCTCTCAAATAATTAACTACCCTTTGTTTTCAGTGTCTCTGCTTCTGTACATCATATCTCCATTAACCTCCAATCTACATTCTACAGTTCTTCCAAAGTTGACATGCTAAAACACAAGTCAGATCATCTTCCCTTCTTATTTAAAGAATTCTGAGAATGTATTGTCCCCAGTATAGGGCCCAAACAGACAATAACCTGTAATATCTGGTCTTTATCTTGTCAACTACCTTGTTCAACATTCCCATGGTTTAGTCTCATTGAGCAAGATGCCACTCAGCTTTCAGGTTCATGACCTTCCCTGTTCCTGGATGATTATCCCCTCATTTTCCATACACTCTTTGTTTGTGACCACCTCAAATATTTTCTCTTCTCTGACTCTTTCCCTAAACTCTGCAGAGGTAGTAACTTCTTTATGCCTCCTTAGCTTATAAATCTCTATTATTACATTATATCTTCATTGTGTATTTATGTAAATTTCCTTGACCAGACTGAGTTCCAAGAAAATAAAATGCTTTATATATCTTTGTATACACACGTTGCCAAGCACACAGTAGCTAGTTTTCAGTGCACATTTGCTCAAAGAATAAAGGAATACAAACTTGCAAGCATCTTAATGTCTTTGCTTGCCAGCTCGATGATACTGTCAAGATATTTTCTATTTGGATATTTCCTATTTCATACAAAAATGTATTATCTACATTATCTTAACTTCAGTTGATTTCCTTTTTTTTTACAGAGGAGAAAGCTATGGTCCAAGGCTTAGACTATAGAAAAGGGCCTTTGGCAGTTACTCGTTGAGATGTTCATGTTAACGATACCATCACTGAATAGTTTAGTTCTTGACATGCAGCTGTACAAATGGGGACAGGCATATATTAAGGCCTCCACTTTCCTTGCCATGCCACCACAGTCCTGGTGTTCTCTTTCCTTTTCCAGTCAGCCATCCAGTGCTGTCATGCTCCTTACTTACTTCTCTACACATTTCTTCTGACTTCCCTACTTTCATCTCCTCTGCCAGCTCCCTTATTCTCAAAGCTGGAATTACCTTAATGCACTCTATTCATAGGAAAGTCATACACTTTCATCTCTAATGTTTGTACAATACCTTAGAGTTTTAACAACACTTTTCTCTACATTCTTATTTGTTTCTATTTCAGAGGGTGATTATTATCCCCAGCTTTCAAATAATCAAACTGAAATTCACAGAACCTACAGCTTTCCATAATATTCCCTAGATAAAATGTGGTCGAGCTGGGCCTAGAGTCCCTGGTTTGATTTAAAATCCTAGGGGTGCCTGAGTGGCTCAGCCGGTTGAGCAGCCGACTTCGGCTCAGGTCATGATCTTGCACTCCGTGAGTTCGAGCCCCGCGTCGGGCTCTGTGCTGACAGCTCAGAGCCTGGAGCCTGTTTCAGATTCTGTGTTTCCCTCTCTCTCTGACCCTCCCCTGTTCATGCTCTGTCTCTCTCTGTCTCAAAAATAAATAAGCGTTAAAAAAAAAATTAAAAAAAAAAAAATAAAATAAAATCCTATGTACTTCTCTGAAACTCAGAAACCAGGTCCCGAGGCATGGAAAAGTAGAATCTATACTAAAATTACGTAGGAATGCCTCAGTTATAAGAACCAATATTTTTTCAGAAGCTAGTAGAAGGTCAAGTTTTCTATCTATACAAGAGATCATTGCAACCAAAATATTCTGATCAGACATAGCCTTTATAGGTTTTGATTTTGTGGTTGATGAATATTCCCAAGTATGATTAATAAAGCATCTAAACATATATGTCTCTGTGCTTGTTGCAGGAGAGGAAAATACAGAAGCACTGTCATGCATTTCATTGTGTACTCTGTGGCAGAAAAAAAATCAACCATGAAATGAAAGTGTTCTTTTTCAATAGAAGTGTCTCTGCATTCATATTTTTCTTCAGTGCTGTTTTTTTTTGTTTGTTTGTTTAAAATCAACTTGAGATGTTGAATATAAATATAACAGCTCAGAAAATGATAAAAAATACTCATTTTTTTTAACACATCCTGATCACCACTGAAATTAGAGTTTCCAGGAACAACCAAACGAAGACAGACCCTGCCTTTTTCTTTCTCAGAGCGACTGATGGTGTTCCTAGTGGCCCAGTTATGTGTCCCTGAACTGTTGGGGAGGATATGGGTGAATACCTCCGCAAAATGGCAGTAAGATGTGTAAGGAGCGCCTTTTGATTCCTAAACAGTTTAGCTCACTCACTGAATTACTTACTCCATTCATTACAGAAAAAAATGCTAGATCAACACAATGGCAGCCTGGTAGATAACCCTTGGGTTTTGGCCCCAATTTGTCCTCAGCCTATAGTCTATATGGCTTGCTTTAATATAAGTAATTTAGAAGTACTCTAGCCTTTTTTTTTTTTTTAATGTTTATTTATTTTTTTTTTTTGAGAGAGAGAGAGAGATAGAGCATGAGCAAGGGAGGGGCAGAGAAAGAGGGAGACACAACATCCTAAGTAGGCTCTGGTCCCTGAGCTGTCAGCACAGACATCATGACCTGAGCCAAAGTCAGAAGTTTAATTGACTGAGCCATCTAGGTGCCCCAATCTAGCCTCTTTGAATTTTATTCTGTTTGTTTTAATTGCTTTCAGAGGGAGGGAAATTCTAATCCTCAGAAATATTTTGTCTGAAAAATGTTTTACCTTCTGAAACAGGGAATGAACATGGTTGTTGTTTGTTTGTTTTTTATTTTAAGTAAATTCTGGTATTTTCATGGACTTACATTGACTCTAGGCATGTCCTTACATGACACTAGGAGATCAGAGTTTTGAGTGACTGTTGTCCTCAGTGGTCTCTCTTGCCTAAGCAATCTTCCTACTTTGACCACCTGAGCAGTCTTCTCTGAAAGCCTGCCAAGCTATGGTTTTTAGTTGAAGCTGATGTTCTTAATTTTCATTTTTTTCAAGTCTCACTGCAGAATGAGTTCATTTATTCTGTAGAACAGAATTCACCATTGATAGAGCCCATATACTAAAATCTTATAAGCTTCTACATCTGGTGTAATAGAATGCTAAAAAAGTAAAAGTTGCAAGTGTTTTAAAATTTTACCCAAACACATTGATTTTGTAAGAATAAATCAAAATAGCATTTTCAACAAAACTAATTTTTTAGTCTGCAATATTCTTAAATGCCATCAATTAAAAAGAATGAATTAAACACAAATTTAAACAAGTAAACTGAATAAATACTGCTTACAGCATGATGTGGTATAATAGAAGACCCAGCAGTCTTGGACTCAAATTTATGTGGTTTCTAATATCAATGTTATCAATTCCTGGCTCTGTTTCCTTCAAAAAATTAAATTTATTGAGTAGAGGGGCATCTGGGTGGCTCAGTCATTTGAGTGTCTAACTCTTGATTTCGGCTTAGGTCATGATCCCAGGGTCGTTAAGATCGAGCTCCGCATTGGGCTCTGCACTGAGCCTAGAGCCTGCTTAAGATTCTCACTCTCTCTCCCTATGCCACTGTCCCCTGTTTGTGTGTGTTCTCTCTCTCTTTCAAAAAACAAAAATAAAGTAAAAATAAAAATAAATTTATGTGAATAGGATTTTATTTATTAAAAATTTGGATAATGATGCATATCAGCAGGGTTGCTGTGAGGTTAAGAATAATATATGTAGGTGTGCCTCGGTGACTTAGTTGTTAAGCATCTGACTTCGGCTCAGGTCATGATCTCGTGGTTCGTGGGTTCAGGCCCCATGTTGGGCTCTGTGCTGACAGCTTAGGGCCTGGAGCCTGCTTCATATTCTCTGTCTCCCTTTCTCTCTGCCCCTCCCTGGCTCATGCTCTGTCTCTCTCTGTCTCTCAAAAATGAGTAAACATTAGAAAAATAAAAAAATAAGAATAATATATGTAAAATTCATGACATGTCTAGGGACTCAATACATGTAATTATTATTACAATGACTTTAAACACCCTCATTTCAAGTTTTCACCTTGTAACTGAAATTGTATTAAGTGACCCTGTCATATATATCATCAAGTGAATTCATAACACCTTTGCCCATAAATATGTTTATAATGGTACAAAGAATAGAAACCTATCAATAGAATGAAGATTTGTAAGGGAATATGAGCATACTAATAGCTATTAAAAGTTAAGCCTGTGTGATAGCATTTCTCAGTTTCAAACACCATGATAAGAATATACTTAGCAGAAGTTAAGAAGATAGCAAAATACGAAGAGCCACACACATTTTCAGGAGATATTTCAGTCTTTGTCACAAGTGAATTTTTATAGAGAAATAATCTATTTCCATAGGTACGTCCCCTGGCAGATGTGGCCTTCCCTCTAAGACACCTTTATATTCATTTTAATATAAATAGACATTTAAGACAAATCAATATTTTTAAAAATGATTTGAACTGATTGCTTTTATTACCTGTTTTGGCCAAAAAACTATTTTCCACTTTTAAATTTAATTTTGTCATATGCATTTTGATTAGTTGTCAGTGAATTCCCTTCCAAAAAAACAAAAACAAGAACAAAAACACGAGATTAGTGTTAGACAACAGTTGTGCATCAGAAAACAATAGGATAGCCACCATGAGGGTGCCACGTAAAATTTCTGTTATTTACAAATAATAATTCATAATGATTATATGACTCTGTCCACAATTACTGATATTGCCAGCACAGACTTTTGGACTCTGGGTCACAGAAAGTTTAATTGAGGCAATGTAATGTCAACTTTGCTTGAGTCACAACTTTTGTCTGATAGGTTCTCCGGGAACAGAGTGTGGTAGTAAGTGCTAATTTTGACATGTTTATTTTCTCTTTTCTTCAGGTGACATTTTCTCCTATTCCTACAATATTTAAAAATTCAGTTTCCAAGCTTTTAAGCAATTTTATTTTTCTCTGAACCTTTTATGATATTTGATGCAGAGAAAGCTTCATTTGAAGAAACTTAAAAGTCTGAATCTCACCTTTCCTGTCTACTCATCTGTCTTCTCAAGGCTTGTTTTGGGTTCTTCTTTAAATATATATTTTTTAATGTTTATTTATTTTTGAGAGAGAGAGAGAGAGAGAGACAGGGCATGAGCGGGGGAGGATAGAGAAAGAGGGAGACACAGAATCTGAAGCAGGATCCAGGCTCCAAGCTGTCTGCACAGAGCCCAAAGCGGGGCTTGAACTCACAAACCATGATATCGTGACCTGAGCCAAAGTAGGACATTCAACCGACTGAGCCACCCAGGTGCCCCTGTTTTGGGTTCTTCTGGCCCATCTTTCTTTCACTTGTAGATCCATTTCCTGTACATGTTTGTTATTCTTTGTTTCTTGGGAAAAACATTATATTTGAATCAAAGTGTTGGATATAAAGCTTAATTTTTAGTTAATTCAGATTTCTTGTAGTCAAGGGAATGCACAAAGCATGAAACAGAATGGTAGTTGTTCACTGATGATGTTGGTCAGGAAGCATACTTGGTCTGCTGACTTATAGTATTGATCCAGAACTGGGTACCTCCTTCTAGAAAGAACTTAACCTTGCTGAGGGAAAAAAACACCATCTTACTTTTGTTAATATAGGTTGAGATAGTATGCATCAACTAGTATTTTTTTCTCACAAGGTACTTTAAGGCATACTGGTATTGTTCAGGCTTAATTTGAGAAAAGTCAAAGTGAGTAATGTATTTAACAACAAATTTGACAATCTCCCTCATCTGTTCCTTTCATCTACCTCCTCAGAAATGCACAATGGCTCTCTGTTTCCCCATATTATTTTCTATCTTTCTGATCTCTCCTCATATTACCCCCAGGGTAGCTTCTCAACTTCATACCTTGAGACATCATTGCTGACTCAAAATTTATTACTTTAAGGAATGTTCTACCACACTTCCATTTGTCAGGTTGTTACTCAAATTGGATGCCTAGGTTGTTAGATGACATACACTATGTTCTTTTGTACCTTCAAAATATATCCAGAATCCATCCATTCTTCATCCCCTCATTGCTATCATCCTCATCCAAGCCATCATCATTCCTCACCTGGATTATTGCAATTACACTGAATAGGTCTCCTTTTTTCATACTATCCTCACAAGTGTCATTCTTTACACAGCAACCTTATGAGCCTTCTAAAAGATAAGCTAGACCCTGTTACTTCTATGCTCAAAACCCTCCAATGTTGTTTCATTTCAGCACATGGTAAATGCAAAAGTCCATAAAATTGCTTACGATGCCCTTCTTCCACTAGCTCCTCTCTGACACCATTTACTACTCCCTCTGTTCTCTTCACTCCAGCCACACTGGTCTCTTACCTTAACCAGGTGTGTCAGGCACTGTCTTCAAAGTCTGCATTGGTGCCTTGTCTGCCTAGGTATCTGTAAGACTTATTTTATCACCTCTCTTGGGCTTCTGTGCAAATATCAGCGGGGGCTGCCCCGATAACTCTAAGCAAAAGTATGGTATTCAGTACACTTCCCTAACCAAATCCTTGCTTTATTTGGCATCACAGAATTTATCACCAAATTAAATACTATATATTTTCCCTTTTTTCAGTACCCATTCTCCCCATAGAATGTGGGCTCCACAAGAGCAGGATTATTTGTATGTTTTGTTCACTGCTGTATCTACACACTTTGCACATAGAGGCAGTCAGTGAATATTTATTAAACAGATGGATCAATATATAGATAGCTTTCATGTTAATACTCTTTGTATGCAGTGTTAAATTATCTGCTGGGTAAAAGGCATTCGGTGAGATAATGATGGTCAATGAGGAAGAGTCAGGCATGTTTTTTTACAAAAGTTTAAATTAGTAGTGACAAAGGGAATCACATTTTTCCCAAGTATGGACCCATTTTGATCTTGAATGTTTCTATGAAACATTTAAAATATAAAACGTTACATGTTTTGACCTTTAGATAATTTCTAAGGACAAGCTTTTTCAACCAAACAACTAGTTACCAAAATAAACACAGAATCCCAAGAACTCTAAGCTATTTCTCTATTCATGGTTATGTAGGTCAGTTAAAATAACATCTCAATAACATATGTTTCAGAAATTTATACCTGTTTTAGTGAGGTATAATTTCACTATTTTCCTAGTTCCTAATGAGAATAAAATACGGGCATTTGGAGGTTGTTCCAGTCCTAAATGAGAGGGATTACTTGGGGAAGTAATTCTTGGTCCTATGAGACTCCTGAGTGTCAAGAACATACCTGGGTTGGATGGAGATGATGATGATGGTGATAGTGATAAAAATAACAGCTAATAGCTGATACATATTGAAGCTCACCATGTGCAAGCACTGTTCTAAGTGGCTGCTTGTATGAACATACTTAATCTTTACAACAATCTTATAAAGTAGGCATTATTATTCCCATTTTACAAATGAGGAAATTCGGTTATGAAGAGGTTGAATAAATAGCCAAGGTCACACAAAAAACATAAATGATAGAGATGGAATTTGAATGTTTGGCTTCAGAGCCCTCTCTCTCTTCACCTCTATTCTAACATGCCAAGCTCCTTCCTGCCTGGAGAATAAGTAGAACGCCAAAACGTGTGTGTGCATGCACATGTGTATGTATGTGTCTGTGCAAGGGTGAGCGCATGCACACCTATTTGTGCAAGTGTGTGAATGTGCATATGTGAGTTGGTAGTGATGATGACACAGTTTTTTTTAATGTTTATTTATTTATTATTTTTGAGACAGAAAGAGGGCCCAGGCAAGGGAGAGGCGGAGAGAGAGGGAGATACAGAATCCAAAGCAGGCTCTAAGCTCTGGGTTGTCAGCACAGAGTCCGACGTGGAGCTTGAACCTACCAACTGTGAGATCATGACCTGAACCAAAGTCAGGTGTCAGCTGAGTCAACTAAGAAGTCAACTAAGTCATCCAGGTGCTCGTATGAGACGGTATTGAAAGTGAGGTGATATAGTTCTGAAGAGAGCAAAAGTGAGGAAATAAATACCATTGTTAGGTTTTACATGTGTTACTTCACTTAATCAGCATAGCAGTCCTTATGAGGGAATATTTTGCCTTTTTAAAAATAGATGAGAAGGGCACCTGGGTGGCTTAGTTTGTTAAGCATCTGGCTCTTGGTTTTGACTCAGGTCGGGTTCATGAGATGGAGCCTGCGTTGGGCTCTGCACTGACAGCATGGAGCCTGCTTGGGATTCTCTCTCTTTGCTCTCTCTGCCCCTCCCTGCACCCTCTAAATAAATGAATAAACAACAACAACAACAACAAAATAGATGACACATATCAGAGGATCAAAGAAACAAGAGTCCCACCCTTGGATAAGGTCCAGGCAGTGGCAATGAGATTAGGAGGAAAATCTCACCTTGCTTCTCAAAGGTAAAGCTCATAGCTCTCCTGGAGGCATAAAGAAGACTCTCTGGCTTCCTTGCCATGATCCTCTGACCTTTGTTTCTTTTGAGACTGGGAGGGGACACCAGCCAAGAGAAGACACGGGGTCAGTGTAGAACTATGTAATCGGGTGCTAGAGTTGCCAGATATTTCTGGGGCATACTTAAATTAAAAATTATTTATTTGAAATTCAAATCTAACTGGGTGTTTTGTTCAGTCTCACAACTCTACCTGTGGCTTCTCTAACTCTGTCAGGAATGCTGAGCAGATCACAAAAGCAGAATAAGGCATTACCTTGGACTTTGTGAATCCTCATATGGATTCATCAACTGTTCATTGAATCACACATCATTGGTAGAAACAGTGGCTACCTCCGGAGTCAGCCTGCCATGTTCTGAATGACGCTTTGTGAGGGTTCACTCC
This sequence comes from Panthera onca, assembly GCF_046562875.1. Taxonomy (NCBI): domain Eukaryota; kingdom Metazoa; phylum Chordata; class Mammalia; order Carnivora; family Felidae; genus Panthera; species Panthera onca. The sequence continues at coordinate 127,877,058 of NC_138340.1, forward strand.
TACAGCTTACAGTGTCTAGTACAGAGGTTCTCAAATATTAGCGTATGTTAGGATCATCTGGGAAGCTTGTTTTAAAAATGCTAATTCTTAGCTATAACCCCAGGGATTATGTTCTAGGAGCAGAACCCTGAAATCTTTGTTTCTAATGTAAGAAGACTCCAGGTAATCTTGAGGTGGGTAGTTCCAGGAGCATTCTTTGACAAGGACTGGTCTGGTAGATGGAGAAGACTTTTCATCCAGATATTACAAGAGCCAATAATAAATACTTCTCAGTGAGACTTTAGACACTGGGACACTGTGTGCTTTGAGTTTCTCTAAAGTGCTAATACAGATTAGAGAATATTATTGTATTATATGTATTACTGTATTATTTTCTGATAAAATATATCTAAGTGACCAGCAAGTGGGGATTGGCTGCAAGCATGTAGGCTCTCCAAAAGAGAAATTTTCCCTGGATTTCTGATCAGAGCTGTAAGTCAAGTGAAATGTCATGTTCTTAACAAAGTAGCTTAGACCTCTTGAGCCACAGTCGCTTCTCCACTGGGGTTATTTATGAAAGCCTTGTTTCTGGAAGGAAAAGGTTCACTGTGTTTCATAGGGTTAAAAGCAAGGACTTGTACCTGCAATTTTTCAAACCAATTCTATATTTCAGCATAATGTTTGTGGTACTGATACAGGATATGGAGGCATTTGTGTTATTAGTTGTTGAACACCCGGCTGCTGAGTGCTCTGCAAAGTCAAGTCAAAGCACTGAGCATTCTGGGAGGGATGCCAACAACAAATTGTAGTAATCCAGCCTTGTTTTTATAAAAGCATGAATCAGAAGCTCAGCATCTTGCTGAGACAGCAATCGTCTTAACCTTGTTATACTCCTGAGATGGTAATATGAGGTCTTATCAATATGGTTGATATGGCTCTCAAAGGAAACCTGCGGGTCAAAAATGGCTAAAATTTATCATGGAGCATATTACTTTGTGGGATGTCCAGCTGTAGAATTGTGACTACCTATTAAATCCTCTCTGAAGTAAGAAATATATGGTCCACTGCCTGCAGGATAAGAGAAGGGGAAGGAAGTGGAATAAAAAGTGAAATAAAACTGGTCAAATGAGATGAAAGTCTGATATCTTAATTTTCAGCCAGAGGCATCAGTTTTTGAGATTATCCTGTAGGCAGCTTCTGACTGAGTGGGGATAGTTCCATGCCATGGAAGATTAGAGGCTCTCGGGATGGCTGTATCTTAAATGGTGAAATCTTTTCAAAGAGGTTTTGTTTTTGTAATCAAGTCTAAGCTGTGTTCAAGTTATAAGTGACCCAGACAATTAATAGCATTTAATAGCATTTAAATGAGTGTACAGAGCAAGACTGCTGTGATCTATTGGATGTGTTTTTTAGATTTGAGCTTTATATCTAGCAACTTTCTCAGAAAGAAGTCAAACCAAGATTTATGCCTAGAAGACAGAGCTTTCTTTAGGAGTTATTATTAGTATTCAGTTTCAACCCCATGCCTTCCAGGAAGAAGGACAATATGCTATGGGTTCAGAAGCCTAGGCTTTGAAATGAGAAAGACCTGGACTTGAATCACAACTTTGTCATTTCCAAGTTGTGAGACCTTGAGTAAGTTACTTAACCTCTCTGTGCTTTAGTTGTATTAGCTATAAGATGCAGGTGTTAGTACTTGCCTCATAAAATCTTTGTGAGGATGAAATGACATATTATATGCAAAATGCCCTCTCCAGTACCTGGTGCATAGTGTATACTCTACAAATATTAGCATTTGAGAATATGACCTCTCCTCCCTAAAAAATTGCACTTCTCTTCTCTGCCTAGGTTCTGAATAATTTCAGAATTTTAGCAAAAATAAAGACACTGGTAAAATATCTCCTTATTCATGATAGAGAAATGTTGGAGAATGCAGTTTAGTTTGAGAGCCCAATTGGCCTATTAAGTGTATGATGCCTAAAATTAGGCAGACTCCCCTTACCTCTTTTAGCACCACCACTGGGGCCAGTATTCACATGGAAAAAGGAAGAGCAGAACATGCTCATCCCTATAGGGATTCCTCCCCACCACTCCCCCCCCCCTCCCCAGGTAAAACTGGGCTGAGCATGCACAGATATTCTTTCCAAATTAACCAGAGACATGATTCTATATTATCAGGCTCTGAGTGAATAAAGGGGTCAGGAGAGAGAAGATATTGATAAAAATCTTCCTCATAGAAATAAAGACTAGGAGAAGGTGTTCCCATCTAACAAAATGTTATCATAATCATCAGTAATTCATTTCTATTATACTTTATTTCAGTATTTAATTTGGTAGTGCCTTCTACCTTTATTTCTTCAAATCATACCATAACTGTTGCTGCTGTGACAAATTACCACATACTCAGTGGCCAAAACAATGCAAATTTATTCTCTCACAGTTCTGGAAATCAGAAGTCCATAGTCAGTCTCGCTGGGCTAGAGTCAAGGTTTCGACAAGGCTGATTCCCTCTGAAGGCTGTGAGGGAAGGATTATTTCTCCACCTCTTTTAGCTTATAGAGGCCACCTGCTTGTGGTCCTTTCTGTGTATCATTCCAACTGCTTGCTTCCGTCATACATATACTACTGCTGACTTTGACCATCTTGTCTCCCTCTTATAAAGTCCCTTGGGATTATACTGTGTCTACTCATACAATCCAGGAAAATCTCCCATCAAGATTCTCGATCACATCTGCAAAGTCTGTGTTACTGTGTAAGGTAACAAATTCACAGATTTAAGGGATTAGGATATGGATGTCTTTGGGTAGCCATTATTCAGCCAATCACAATGAAATTTGGATTATCTGAATTTGTCTTGTAGCTATTTTTCATGTTACATGTGACATGTTTCATGTTACAGCATTCTTTTTAATATTTTCTGAATTAGGGTATGAATTCCTTAAGAGTAGATATCAAATCTTCCATGTTTTTATATTTATTCTGCTTTATTATCTCACATGTTAAAAGCAAACTAATGCTCTAATAGGCACTCAGTAAAGCTACTAGTTTAAACACTTTAAAAGTCACAGTCTTTAGAATGGAGGCCTGTATCTGGTTTACTTACATTCAGGAAAAACAAAATCTCAACTTTGACTTTTGATTCTGTAAATATTCAGACCACGTAAGAAACAATGTACTTGGAGTGAAACAGTAGAATGTAACTTGTTTCCCAGAATTCTCACTCTTGGACTGTAGAGAGGCTTTGGGACAGTCAATTAAGTGTTAAGATTTACCAGAAATCTATGGGATTATTTCTGCCACACTCTCTTTCCTTCAGATAAAGAAGAGAAATACTGCAATTTTTGTAAGTGGATGTGAAAACTTATGCTTCACAATTTAACCTGTTCTCCCCATTAAACTTTCGAGAGGAGGACTATTATACTATGGAATTTGATTCTCATTTTAGCTGCAGTGGCTGATAAGAAGTGTACCGTGGCTTGAAATAAATACACACAAAATAATTCCCTCTGTTAGATACAGGTGCATTTCAAATACATGATTGTTCATCATGTAGGGGTTGAACTAGAAAATTATGGAGACCAATATGTAATTTTAAGGTACTCAATTTACATTAATAGATATCTAAATGAACCATGGAATTAGCTTTAAAACACATAGCCCAATTCACATTCATTATTTTAAAAGTTAGCGATGTATGTAGTAGCTTTGCATATAATATTTCGTTATATAATTAAGACAAAAAGATTCTTCGTCCTTAGCCCTGCAAATTTGCAATTGACCTTTTGTACTTCACCTGTGCTACCTTCACATCCTCTCCCTCGCTTCTTGACTTTTCCTCTCTAGAACAGTAGAATCTGAATTGTGGGTCTAGAAAGGACCCTAGAGGTCATCTTGTCAATTTGGACATTTTATAAATGAGAACATGATTCTAGAGATATTAACTGACTTGCTTAAGGTCACACAACTATCGGCAGAGCTTTACTTTTATTTATTTATTTTTTTAAGTTTATTTATTTTGAGAGAGAAAGAACACACGTGAGTGGGGTCTCACAAGGGAAGGGCAGAGAGAGGGAGAGGGAATCTTGAGCAGGCTCTGCACTGTTAGCTTAGAGCCCAACTCCAGGCTTGATCTCATGAAACATGAGATCAGGACCTTAGCTGAAACCAAGAGTCAGATGCTTAAACCCACTGAACCATCCGGGTTCCAGAGCTTTATTAAAAATGCAAGTCTCCTAGCTCTGTGTAAAGACACCCCCCCCCCCCCCCCCATTAAGGCAAAGTAATTTAAGAGGAGAAAGGAACAATAAAAATTTTCAAGGAGTAAAGGGATGCAGGATAAGAAGATTCTGGAAATAATGTGGTCTAAAGGAGGCACAATTCTCAGTGGCCTGCTTTCGTGTCTAAGAGAGTTTATCAGCTGTTAGAGTAAGAGGAAGAAAGACATGTGCCTGCCCTGGGGGATGAAAATAAGGCCGTAGGTGAAGGCTGAATTCTGATAGACAGTACTGGTGGAGACCTTTCTCCTCTGCGTGAGAGGATCACCTGAGAACCAAGGTCCCAGGACCTGGAGAAAGGATTATAATAAATGTATGTGTAAAGAGACACTAGAAAATTGCAAAAATAGAAAAACGAGAGTGAAAAAAAAAAACAGGTACGACAATAGCAGGAACGATATTAATAATAAGAAAAGAGGTATGTAGAGTTAAAGTATCAATTTAGATATAGAGAGGGTTATTTTGTAATAATAAAGTGACTAAGTTTATGAGGATTTCTGAAACACCAAACAAAAGTACTCAAAGATCACATAACTAAACACAGAAAGCGATATCTATTAGATATGCAAACATAAATTACAAAACTACAATTATAACACCCATTTTTAGAATAATATATATAGGGAATTGAGCAATGATGTCAACACATTTTCTTATGTAGACAGTTCAAAACAAAAAGAAAAATGCAGAAACATCCCTTGAATATAGAATATAAATTCTTTTCTATGTCTATGGAAACTTTAAAATAATGGATTATGTAACTGACCACAAAGTAAATCTTGATAAAATTTTAAAAGCAAAACATTTATAGACTACTCTCTTTGACCATATTAAAAAACAAAACAAAACAAATAAAACAAAATTTTAAAAAAGTAGAAATAATGAAATGATGAGCCTCTTTTTCCTCCTTAATGCCCAAATACTAACTACTTGGAAATTAAGAATGCATTCCTAGTTGGCTCATGGATCAAAACCACATGAAAACTGAAATTACAGAATATCCAGAAAGCAGTTAAAAAAAAAAAAGGATGTATTTCAAAATCCATGAAACATAGGAAAAGTCAGAAAATTTATACTCTTAAATCCCTTTGACAAGTGGTACAGTAAAAGGCAAGCAGAATGAGACATACTTGAAAATCAAAAAAAATAAAATAAAATAAAAAGATTTCTCAGCAAAGAAAACATTACTAAAATTGACAACAAAGTACAGAACTAGAATAGAACACTTAGGACCAAAGAAGAAAGGTGATACCATGAAAAAAAGGCATTGTTGAAGCCTGACTTTTTTTCCCCAAAATTTTTATTTAAATTCCAGTTAGTTAACATACAGTGTAATATTGAGTTGAAATCAGGAGCTGGACGCTTAACCGCCTGAACCACCCAGGCACCCCATAGATAGACATGCTTATTATTACCATTAATACTTAACATTTTTGGAAGTTATAACAAACACTATAACATTAATCCTTTGGTAAAATATTGGAAAAGAAGAGATCATCTCTTTTTTATTAATGGCTATGATTATATATTTAAAAATCCCAAGAATTCTGGCACAAGAATGATATGAATAAAATAATGTTGTAGATAAATAAATAGAAGATAAAATATGATAAATGAATAGATTTTTAATCAGTTAAGAAGAGCTAAAAATAAAAATAGAAGAAAATCCATTAAAATAATATGATACTTTTACCAAATACATTTACCAAGAATGGCATAGAATTATTATGAAGAAAAATATAAAATTGTCTTGGATTATACAAAATATTTTATTTATAATTTGTATGTTTGTTTTTGAGAGAGAGAGACAGAGTGCATGCATGTGAGCATGTGTGTGGACGGGAGGGGCAGAGAGAGAGAGGGAGAGAGAGAGTCCCAAGCAGGCTCCACACTGTCAGCACAGAGCCTGATGTGGGGCTTGAACCCACGAATTGTGAGATCATGACCTGAGCCAAAATGAAGAGTCAGATGCTTCACCGACTGAGCCACCAAGGTGCCCCAAAATAATATTTTAAAAATGGAAAAGATGTAATATTCTTGGATGGGAAGATATATTAAAATATCAGTTCTGCTAAAATTAAAATAAAAATTCAGTGCAATTTTAGTTGGACTCCAAAAGGCTTTACTTTGGGAGGGACCTTGTAAATAATATTAAATATGGAATAACAAATGTCTGAGAACCTCCTTAAAAAATATGAAGAAAAGAGCTTGGATAGATAGCCTACCTTCCCATTGTTAGAAGTACAATAGTCATTGTGATAAATATAAATAGTATTATCTTAAACCTAGAAAATTAGCTTAAAAAATAAAAATGTGTTAAATGATTCCAACATATATGGGAATTTAAGACAAAGTCAGTATTTCAATTTAGTGAGTAAAAGATGGATTCAGTGAGTGAAGTATGAATACTCAACATTATAATAGATAAAGGAACAAAGAATAGAAATAAACATTTCAAGACATCTGGGTGGTTCAGTTGGTTAAGTTTTGGACTTTGGCTGGCTCAGGTCTGATCTTGTAGTTCACAAGCTCGAGCCCTGCAGTAGGCTCTCTGCTGTCAGTGCAGAGCCCACTTCAAATCCTCTGTCCCTCTCTCTCTCTGCTCCTATCCTGCTTGCTCTCTCTCTCTCTCTCTCTCTCTCTCTCTCTCAAGAGTAAATAAACATTAAAAGAAAATAAACATATTATGGAAGAGAAAATCCAAATGGCCAATGAACATTTAAAAACATTTAAGAACATTTAAGAACATTTAAGGGGTGCCTGGGTGGCTCAGTCAGTTAAGCATCTGAATCTTTTTTTTTTTTTTTTTTTTTTTTTTTTTACTATTCAGTGTCTCCCTTTATTATATTTATTTTTATTTTTTTATTTCTTTATTTTTTAAATTGACATCATCCAAGTTAGCATATACTGCAACAATGATTTTAGGAGTTAATTCCTTAATTCCCCTTACCCATTTAGCCCATCCCCCCCCCACAACCTCTCCAGTAGCCCTCTGTTTTTTCTCCATATTTAAGAGTCTCTTATGTTTTGTCCCCCTCCCTGTTTTTATATTATTTTTGCTTCCCTTCCCTTAAGTTCATGTGTTTTGTATCTTAAAGTCCTCATATGAGTGAAGTTACATGATAGTTGTCTTTCTCTGACTAATTTCACTTAGCATAATACCCTCTAGTTCCATCTAATAGTTGCAAATGGCAAGGTTTCATTCTTTTTGATTGCTGAGTAATACTCCATTGTATATTATACCACATCTTCTTTATCTATTCATCCATCAATGGACATTTGGGCTCTTCCCTACTTTGGTTATTGTTGATAGTGCTGCTATAAACATTGGGGTGCATGTGCCCCTAGTAGTGTAGCAACAGCTCATCTGTATCCCTAGTAGTGTAATTGCTGGGTCACAGGGTAGTTCTATTTTTAATTTTTTGAGGAACCTCCATACTGTTTTCCAGACTGGCTGCACAAGTTTGCATTCCCACCAGTAGTGCAAGAGATCCTCTTTCTTCACATCCTCACCAATATCTGTCACTGAGTTGTTAATGTTAGCCATTCTGACAGATGTGAGGTGGTATCTGATTGTGGTTTTGATTTGTATTTCCCTTATGATGAGTGATGTTGAGCATTTTTTCATGTGTTGGTTGACCATCTGAATGTCTTTTTTCAAAAGTGACTATTCATGTCTTTTACCCATTTCTTCACTGGATTATTTGTTTTTTGGGTGTTGAGTTTGATAAGATATTTATAGATTTTGGATACTAACCCTTTATCTGATATGTGATTTGCAAATATCTTCTCCTATTCTGTCGGTTGCCTTTTAGTTTTGCTGATTGTTTCCTTCACTTTGCAGAAGGTTTTCACCTTGATGAGGTTCCAAAAGTCATTTTTGCTTATTTCCCTTGCCTCTGGAGACATGTTGAGTAAGAAGTTGTTGCAGCCGAGGTCAGAGAGTTTTTTGCGTGCTTTCTCCTCTATGATTTTGATGGCTTCCTGTCTTACATTTAGGTCTTTCATCCATTTTGAGTTTATTTTTGTGTATGATATAAGAAAGTGGTCCAGGTTCATTCTTCTGCATGTCGCTGTCCAGTTTTCCCAGCACCACTTGATTGATGAAGAGACTGCCTTTTTCCCATTGGATATTCTTTGCTGCTTTGTCAAAGATTAGTTGACCATATATTTGTGGGTCCATTTCTGGGTTTTCTATTCTATCGATCTGAGCGTCTGTTTTTGTGCCAGTACCATAGTCTTGATGATTATAGCTTTGTAATACACCTTGAAGTCCCCGATTGTGATGCCTCCATCTTTGGTTTTCTTTTTCAAGATTGCTTTGGCTATTCTGGGTCATTTCTGGTTCCATACAAATTTTAGGATTTTTTGTTCTAGCTCTGTGAAGAATGCTGGTGTTGTTTTGATAGGAATTGCATTGAATATGTAGATTGCTTTGGGTAGTATCGACATTTTTAACAATACTCATTCTTCCTATCCAGGAACATGGAATATTTTTTCATTTTTTTGTGTCTTCAATTTCTTTCATAAGCTTTCTATAGTTTTCAGTGTATAGATTTTTCACCTCTTTGGTTAGATAAGCATCTGACTCTTGATCTCAGGGTTGTGAGTTCAAGCTCTGTGTTGGTCTCCTTGCTGTGGGAGGAACCTACTTAAAGAAGAAGAAGGAGAAGGAGAAGAAGAAGAAGGAGGAGTGGGGGAGGAGGAGGAGGAGGGGGAGGAGGAGGAGGAGGAGGAGGAGGAGGAGCAGCGGCAGCAGTGTCAGCAGCCCAAAGTCTCAGATAGAGAAATGCAAATTAAACAAATTAGTGATATTTATACCCATTATATTGGCAAAAATGTGGAAAAAATAATAATTGCTGGCTATTATTTGAGGAAAGAGGTCCTTTTATATCTTGGGGAATTAAGTGAATTTTGTAGTCTTCTGGGAAAGCAATCTGGTATCATTTGTTAAAATTAAAAATATATGCTTTCTTGATCCATAGTCCTACAGGAAATTTATAGTAATGTAAATTTTTATATACTTACATATACATTTGGTCCTTGAACAGCACAGGGGTCAGGAGCACCAATCCCCTGTGCAGTCAAAAATTCACATGTAACTTTGACTCCTCCATAATATTACTAATAACCTATTGTTGACTGGAAGCCTTATCAATAACAGTTGATTAATATATATTTTATATGTTATATGTTATATACTATATTCTTAAAGTAAGCTAGAGAAGAGAAAATGTTAAGAAGGTCATACAAAAGAGAAAATACATTTAGAGTATTGTCCTATCAAAAATCTACACATGAGTAGACCCCTTGCAAACCTGTGTTGCTCAAGGGTTAACTGTAGTAATAAAATCATCAGCTTATAAAATTGTATGTACAAAAATTATGTATTGCAGAATTTCTCAAAGGCAAAATTATTGAAAGTTGGAAATATACTAAATGTCTATAATTAGGGGAAAGCTTTAAATGAACACGTTTGTTCATATTGTAGAATATTATAATACTATACATCCCTTAAAATTACTAAAAATTAGTTGTACTCAAGGCATTTTTAGATGAGAAAAGTAAGATACAGAGGAGTATGCACAGTATGTTACAATTTTTATAATCAGCCCCAAACTCCTTATCCATGTAGTTGTACATGTATATGCATATATGTGTCACTGCATGTATAATTACCAGAGACTGAAGTAAAGCACAGAACTACAAACATAGGGATGTTAACGGAGGTTACCAGACTGATTGGGGGAAGAGGCCATAGATGTGAATGAGTTGGAGAGAAATGTTGAAAAGATAACTTTGGAGGGAAGCAGATAATTAGCTTTTTTTCTGTCTATCTTTGTGTGCTTTATTTATTGTCACAAGCATGTGTTAGTCCATATTTGAAAAATATGGATAAAAAGAATCAATATTAAGTTGAATGTCTGCCTCCCTAAAGATGTGTCCATTCAGAACATGTCAATGTGACTTTATTTGGAAAAACTATCACTGCAGATGAAATTAATTTAAAGATCTTCAGATGAGATCATCCTGGACTAGTGTAGACCCTAAATCCATGACAAGTGTTTTTATAAGACAAGGGCAGAAGATCCATGAAGAAGAGAAGGTCATGCAAAGGCTGAGCAGAGACAGGACTGAGAAGCCCCAAGCCAAAAAATGCCAGGAGCCACCAGAAGCTGAAAGAAGCAAGTAAAATCTCCCCATGAGCTGTTGGAAGGAGTACAACCCTAGAGACAACCTTTGGGCTCTGGCCTCTAGAACTGAGGGAATAATTTTCTGTTGTTTTAAGACATTAGGTTTGTGTTAGTTCATTATGGCAATCCTGGGAAACAAACACAGATGCTAAACCTTTATTTCAATGGAAATTTTCTGCACATTCCAATATGTAAAAAAATTACAGCTATTGTGGTTTAGGAATGTGACACTTTGCTCCACCTCCTCCCTCCCTGTGTCGCCACAGAAACACCAGGTGGGCTTGGTGCATAGCTGGCACATCACTGATTTAGTCCAGTCCCTTCTGTACAGATAAGAGGCTTGAAGAGTATTTCCCACCTCCCGGCGAGCCAAGTAGACCTTGTGTCCCTTTCTTATTTTATCCCTGAGAAGACTTGTGGTCATTGTGGGTTCTTTATCACAGCTAGGCAGAGTCCAGTCAGCTTCTCTCTCCTCAGGACGTGGAGAATGCCATTTTTAAACTTTTCCCCAATACATCTCACTGCCATACAATCACTTCTGTAAAGTTTTTAATAACGTTTAAAAAAATTTCTATGTTTCCTTTGGAAAGGATTTTGCATAAACCACTGATTTCTTGCTGAAGTTCTTTTGATATGCGTCTTTCACTTGAAATATGTATCCCTCATGGATTCTAAATTTTGTGTCTCTGATTCATTATATGACAAAAGTAAGTTGAAAATTCCCTTCACATCACTGCATGCAAAAAATCCCAGGATATTAAAATGCCTCAGAAGGCAGGACTCTGGGGAGTACAGAAAGAATGAGCACAGCCAGTGTGAAATCAGGGAAGAGGGAAAAAAGTGCTCAGTAAATCCAGGAAAGGCAACATATCTACCAGTGTGCCACAGGATTCCTGCAGAATGAGGCAGACATTTCTTTAAGCCACATTTTTTATGCCTACAAATTCCATTTTTATTCCTACCAAAAGAAACTTCCCACCTTCCTCAAAGCAGCCTTACAAGGCAGTTGAGGCTGAAAAGGCTCTGATGAGCTAGATGAGGTGTGGAGATATGAGAAGGACCATTTTTTGGGTGACATCATAACCATCATTTTACAAAACTTATATGGGTGTCTTTGAGTGTTTGAGATCAAGACATGTTTTGTGGGTTGAAGAAGACTTAACTGGAGCTGAAAAAGTAGTTTATAGATCTTGTACTTGACTCTTTAGCAATCACACACAAATAGTGGGAAAATTTTGAAAGTAGGTTTAAAAAAAAAAAAAAAAATGAGTGGTTACATACTGGTATGGGGCCCATGCCCCATGAAGAGACAGAGCAAAATCAGGATGACCCAAACAGAAGTAGACACAAAAATGAATGAGATAGAGCTTTTTCAATTGATCACAACTAAGGGTTTGTATATTTATAATGATAAGGGTTACTGATGATATAATTACACTGAGTATATGTGTAGTTTTTGAGATATGTATCACATTTGGTAAACTGTTTATAATTTTTATTCCATTACTTCAGGTGGATTCAATCTCTTGTTAGATTTCCTGATAGCATAAATATGCCCCCAGTATTGCCCAGGACATGCTTAAACTAAAGAACATTTTTTAAAAATTATTCTGAAATTTGAATTTAACTGGGTGTTCTATATTTTAATTTGTTAAATCTGGTAAATAGTGTTCTGTTTTAAAGACAGAGAACTTTCCTACTTAACCTCACCAATAATAGTCTGTGGAAGCCTCAAGGGGTCTTCCAAATTTTTGGCAAATTTATAGGGAAATTATATTTGCAGTTTTCTCCCATCTTTGTGTTTCTTCACTCTTTTATATTATATCAGTCTCACAACTCCTCAAACTGACATGATATTCAGCCCTTACTTGAGTTTTCATGAACAGCTCCTGAACTCTGCAACACATGCATACCAAGAATTTAGGGTTTTGTGTGCGATTTGTAGTGATTTGGTGCATCATCGTGAGAGGCAGCAACACCACTAAGCTTCATTTTCCTCCTCTTCTTTTATCTGCTGTACTCAAATTTTCCTTCTTCCTAGCAGCCCTTGAATAGCCACATTCTTCACTGAAACTTTGGTGTCAGCTTTTTCTTGGGCCTGGATGGTGGGAATTGGGAGGAGAGAAGCGTTCACCTTTTACTCTAAAGAAGCAAACATTTTTCCCAGGAGAGAGTGATTAATCCTTAGGAGGAATTCTGGTACCAAGTGTGAAAGTAATGCATTTTCTCCATTTATTATATATTTATTATAAGCATAAAAGCAAGTCTACAAGAAAAATTGGATTCAGTGTATGTTACGTTGGGAAAATCAGTGTGAATTCATGTCCTTAAAAGACTTATTTTCCAGCTCTATCATTATCATAAATGGTGCAACAGCAGGGACACTACTTTAATTCATTACCAACCCTCATGTTCACCCTTAGCACACAAATTCTGATCCCTGGAGGGTAGTTGCCTCTAACTTTAGTATAAAGACGAAATGAGATGGATCCAAAGCAGTCTGTTAACCAGAAATCAAAGCTGCCTCTTGAAACATCAGGGGTAGTGCTTTAATGACAAAAGAGCCAGCAAGTAATAATAAGGGTAATAATGCTAATGGTTAAATTGGAACAAGTTAAGCCTGCAAAAAGCCATACGTTCACAGTAATACTCAAAAGAGAAAACACAAAGTATGCAAAGAAGTACTTCTAATACAACAAAAGAATTATTCCAACAGGGTCTTTATATGTTTATTGATTTAAGTAAGTAGGAGGGTGTTGACATATGACATTTAATTCTCTTTGTTTACCATATGCTTCCATATGTCTAGCACATATACTTTTTGTGTAAGAAAGAGGAACTTAAATATATGAATGAATCAATATAACACAGGATTTCTACACAATGAGGTATACCTTTTTCTTAATATAGAAATGACCAGAAAGGGGAGACATACTGAATACTAAAGGACTTATCAGAATTAATGGGCTTATGTAATAATGACTCACAAGGTTACTGAAGTTGATTACAACTATGGCATAAAGGCAATACACAATGACCATTACAAAACAGGATGTTCCAAAATTATAGATGATCTAACTGAGAGGAGAAGTGTGGAAATTCAATCCCTCATCTCCTAGGAAATGAAGCCTCCACTCATTATGAATAAACCCCGATAAATTTTAATAAAATACTAATAAGGAATACACATATTTTAATAATTGAAACAAACCATGTCAATGTATCATAACATCAAACCAATGGTGTAAGGGCTTCCAGCTGTGAAAAATTCCAGGAAAGATAAGTCTTCAAAAATTAAAATGTATAATAAGACAGGGATACATGAATCTCAGGATATAATGAGTGAAACTTTTATATAAGAAGGCAATTGGTCTATAGCAGAGACTTAAGTTTGTTTTAATTGGACCATACTACCAAGTGTGAGTGCTATACCACAGACATAAATGAATTAGCCAACAGCCTGGATTCTAGTATTCTAAGTTGGCACTGTTTTTCATTTAGATCTGGAATTTTTTTAATTCCCCAGAAAGGTTGTAAACATTGGTACAGAATGCTTAGGGAGGTATAAGGATTAGAACCCTGTAAAGATATAAAAGTGAGAATTAAAGCAAAGTTTCATTCATGGTATTAGCACTTTTGCTACCAGTATGATTCTACTGTATTGAACAATTATGGAATCATTGACTCATTATGTTTGTGTATATTTTAGTTACTATTTAGGGTACTTAAAATATTCAAAAGAATCAGTCACAATAAATTGCTAATTGCCATTTAAATTGTTTAAAGGAATTTAATTAATCAGCCTTAATTTGTTAATAACGAAATGTCCAAAAAAATTGATTTTCTAAGTTTTGTTTTTTATATATGTGGATTTAATGAATTAAGCATTGAGTAAAAGGAACCATTACATTGAACCAAAATGACTCCTGAGATGTAATTATAAAACAATTTTATTTTTGTCCTTTGCTGTTTATTTAAAATCTCTTCTATAGGGCTAGTTTTTCTCTTTTGAAAACAGGGGCCAAGTCTGTAGTTCTTATACTCATGGTTGCCTTAAATTCAGACACAGTCCCTAGATGATAATTAAAATGTCCATTCCCATGTACTAATGAAAATTCTAAATTTAAATGTGAGATTTCTACCTATTCCTAACCTCAGCCAACTGCAGGTTGGAATCCTACAATTGGGAAAAGATATGGTTGGTTGGCCCTTTAACACCTCCATTTTTCATCTCTATCTCCTTCATTTGATCTGGCTAACCATATTTGTGACCACTTTGTAGTCAGGGTATAGGAAAGGAGGAGAAGAATGAAGGTAGATGAGTTCTTAACTGACTGATACTATTATTAGCTGGTACTATGTTCTCTGGGACTATTAGGAAATTAAAGTGGGCTCTTTCCCTTTTAAGGGTACTTTAGAAACCATCCCCTACCCCCAATTATATTCATTCAAGACATCTTACCTGAAGTTGTTTTGACCCTACCCTGTGCATCTTGATTTTGGACAGTTGCTCACTGCTTTCTTAGCTCTTTAAAATTTCTTGATACCTTCAAATTCTCTTTCACTCTCAACTACCATGTGATTTTTCCAGGTGGGACCTGAGATGACCCTGCACTAGGTCTCCTGTGTGTGTCCCCACATCTGGCCCATGGGGAGTAACCATACATTCTTTACACAGAATCTGGATTTATAAGCCAGTGCCAACTTTTTTAGTCATTGTCAAAACAGCAAGCTACCTTCTCTCTCATCCTTTAGATTTCTTACATGTAAGTCATACCCTTGCCCCTGTGTCTCTAAACTGGGTGTGACACCTATAAAGCTATCCCAGTGGTTTTGACAACCACTTATTAGATTCTCACAAGTGATAGATGGGATTTGGGGCACAGCTTTCCCAGAGAAATCTCCCTCCAAATTCTCTTCAAATATGTAACTATTAATCTGTTTAAATCTTTCTTGTGAACTTGTGGTTAAAACACATGTGAATAGTTTCCAGAAAACTCCTTTTTGAATTCTGTATATGGTCTAATGCCTCCTTTGGAATGCAATACCTATTATGTAATTTTGCTTCTGCCAAACTTTCATTTTAATATGTTGTAAAGTACAAATTTAGTGATTGTTCTCCCAGCATAAAATCTCCTCTTCATCGGAGACTCTTACAACGTTTGTAAAGATCTGAGTTAAAGGACTCTTTCCATACCATAAACATCTGTCAATAGCAGGTAAACTGGGTGGACGTCCAGAATGAGAACTACAGTTAAGAATAGGAAACATCAAGGAATTTAGCACTCTACTTACTGGGCAGTGCTTGAATAAGACTTTTTCCTAATGTTCCATTAGCATCGTCTTTTATGTTTCCAATTAAGTTATTAGTGCTGGGAGATCAAGTCAGAGCTACTTAAGAGCCTTTCATTGGTGGGGAGATCATAGGTCTTGGTTGTTAATTAATAGCACAGGAGTACTCTTATCTCCTTAGGTCTGTAATGGAAATCTCAGCTTGAAGCCTTAGCACCTTTGCTATTAGAAAGGAACCCTGAGGTATCAGGTGACTTTTTTTTTTTTTCAATATTCAAAAGCATTTGTGGGCACCAAGTAGATTTTTTTCCCCTGAAGATGATATTAAGTCAGTGTTTAATAACCTATATTTCAGAATCACCTTGGTTTTTTACTAAAATGAAGATTTTTAGTCCTCCCCACACAAATATGATTCAGAACTCTCATAGGCCCCAGATGGCAGCATTTAAAATAAAGATTGCAGCTGATCTAAGAAATACACTTTGACCTAGAATTCTTCTTTCATGGGAAGTCCATCAACCTAACGAGTTATACAAACCACTTCCCATTCCTGTGTCACAGGTACTTGAGATTGACTAAAAACATCTTCTAGTTGGTTAATATATCTCTATCTAGGGGGTAATTTGCTACTGAAAACACTCCTTTTTTCAACATTAGAGGCATGGAGCAGAAATCAACCCCAAGGCAATGATTTTCAAAGTACCCTTGCATAAAACATCACTTCAAGTTGCCCTCTCTGGGCAATTGGAAAGGAAAGATATGTTTTAGAAAATCAGTTATCATCTTTTATCTGACTTCACTCTCAGATCTCACTGATGTTTCTGTCTTGGTTAACATTAGCCATGACAGGTAAGTTTTGCGATGTATTTGTTCATAGAGCCTGTGTTGATGTCCTTAGTATCATGGGGGAAAAGACTGGATACATCAACCATTACCCTATTTGCCTTCAGTCCAAAGTGGAATCGATGGTATGTGAATCCCATAATGTCTTGATCTTCTGAAACATAGATGCTAGTAGCTTTGACTTGTTTTACATCACTTTGACAATCGCCACGGACTGTGCGGCAACTTTCTGCTCTATGATGTCAAACAGAAACTGCTGAGAATTGGCATGATTTAATATAACCTGGCATCTAGTCAGTCTAAGAAACCCATCCTTTTGCCACAAAATGATTCCTTTATTTGGGTATCTTCCCTTGTATGCTTCCTGCTTTTGTATTCTATTCTAACCTATTACTTTATTCTTCTTTCACCTATTACACGTATTACTTCTTTCACCTCAGTCACTTCCTCTTTGGACAGAAGGTAAGTCCCCTAAGACAGAAGGGTCAGGCTGTTGGTCAGTCACTTACTCTGGAAAAGCTAGGCCTTTCTACTTGGCCATATTGCACAACTAAGTTGTCCTGCCAAGCCAACCAGAAACATGCCCAGAGTTTCTGGCTTTTCCTATCATTCCAGGACTTGGTGACACTACAGGGTAGGCTCTGGAATTCTGTGAAACTGCGGAAGGGGCTGCCAGATAACCAGACTACACAGGAGTTAATGCCCCAAAAGGCATTGAAAAGCAAATCAGGATGGAGCCGGCAAATAAATTTCTTCACCTCCCCACCTTGTTTCAACTACTTCAAGGCACAATTTCTTTTCGCATCTGGTACAGAGAAGACTCATGGCCTAAGTGGCTGGACCTGTTGATCACGTTGCCCTCTCTCTGACTTGGGGTGGGGGTAGAGGGTAATAGCAACATGTAAAGCCTCACCTCACATTGGTTTTTAGCCTTTCTTGCCCCATTTTCCTTTTTTATAATCATCACTGCCTTATATTGAACCTCTCAAGTAAAGCATCAACACTTAAATCTGTGCCTTAGGCTCCACTTTCTAGAGAACCCTGACTTTTTGGAAATTATAATAGCCTGGGTCTTTGGAGTGGATTAAATACTTTTCACAGCACTTAGGGTGTTTTCTGATTTATCGCCCAATTAAGCAAAGCAAACCTTTGAATGTCTACATTGTCTTTTAAAAAAAAAATACTTGGGGCACCTGGATGGCTCAGTTGGTAAGTGTCCAACTTCAGCTCAGATCATGACCTCACAGTCCATGAGTTCGAGCCCTGTGTCAGGCTCTGTGCTAACAGCTCAGAGCCTAGAGCCTGCCTCAGATTCTGTCTCCCTCACTTTCTGCCCCAACCCCCGCTCACACTCTGTTGCTCTCTCTCTCAAAAATAAATAAACATTAAAAAAATTTTTTTAAATAAAATAATACTTAAACATAAAAAAAGGGGGTGTGCCTGGGTGGCTCAGTTGGTTAAGTGTTAGACATTGGCTCAGATCATGATCTTGAGGTTCATGGATTCAAGCCCTGCATGAGGCTCTGTGCTGACAGAGCAGAACCTGAAGCCTGCTTCAGATTCTCTGTCTCCCTCTCTCTCATCCACTTCCCTGCTCACACTTTCTCTCTCTCTCAAAAACAAGTAAATATTAAAAAATCACACTTAGGGCTAAATGTAATGTGCACGTGCACACACACATACACTAGAATTCTTTTTTTTTTTAGTTTTTTTTTTATGTTTATTTATTTTTGAGAGAAAGAGAGGGCCCAAGCAGAGGAGGGGCAGCGAGAGAGTGTGACACAGAATCTGAAGCAGGCTCCAGGCCCTGAGCACAGAGCACAGATCCCTATGCAGGACTTGAACTCATGAACCATGGGATCATGCCCTGAACCAAAGTTGGATGTTTAACTGACTGAGCTACCCAGGTGCCCCTAGAATTTATTTCTAATCATGAAACGTACTGACTCAAATACTTTATTTCTTTTTTTTTTTAATACTTAATTTCTTGATTGTCATTTGTCATAAGGAAGGGAATGTGTCCTCTACATGGCAAATATCATAAGGTCTTTATTTGTGTGTCAATACTTCATTTCCATGAGTGATTTTGCCACATTCTTGTGCTGTCCTTGCTGCTCCAAGCACCACAGAAAGGTACTGGTGTTACCTCATGGCTCTCTTTTCTTCTCCTGATTGAAATCTCACATAAAATGTTCCCTTTGTATTGGAAATAAGGACAATTGAGCAACCAACAAGTTATACCCCTGATTTTCTTCTTAAATAGAACTTTGGTTTTTTAGAATTAAAACTGATGAGCTTAACAGAATATAATAGCGTCTTTCACAAGAATCATTTTTTTTTTTTCTGAGGGAACTCTGGAGCATAAAAAATCAAATGACCTTTTAACACAAAGAAAGTGATTTTTTTAGGCAAAATGTCAAAGGCTGGGGAGAGGAGTAATTCTGCTTTGGAGCTATTTACAACAAAGTTGACATGTAGCTACAAGAAAGCACTTATGAATGATGTCTCTTGTGTTTCTCTTTAATTCTTACAAACATTTGTCATTTTTAAGTAAATTACATTTTCATCCCCACTGAGAATCAATGAAAATGTGTATTGATCTACTATAATGGCTGAGTTTGATTGTTCTATTTTATAATCATTCCAATAATAGTGTTTTTAGAGAAAACAGTAAGTTAGCTTTCTTTTTCTTTCCGTCTTGAAGTAAAACAGGCCAATAAAAAGGTAAGTGACAGAATTTGACAATCTGGGTTTGCACGTTTCAACTTTCAAATTATCACAAACAACAAGAGCAGGGCCTCGTCTGGCCTTAGACGCACTGACATAAACACACACATATGCTCACGTACATTTGTCCTTATAGAAACATGTCACCTATTGTTTTTATGGATCTCCCAATAGGGGAAAACTTAGATAGAGGTGCTAAACTAATTGGATCCCCAGGGCTTTCCTAGATCCCTTTCCTGGTATATTGATAGCTACATTCTTGTTTGCTTTCTGAAAATTGAAAACCTGGGTTAGGTTTTTACCTGCTTACTTTTTAAAAACCTTATTATACTAGACAAAGAATTTAGTTTTGTGTTTTAGGAAATAAATTTATTTTCATCATTATTTTTTCTTGAAGAAGTTGATTTAGTTATTCAGTACGATAGGTACTATCTAGCACTAGCATGATTTTAACTTTTCCCATTAAAAATTTATCTAAAAATCTGCCAAATTTGCCCATATCAGAAATGGCTGCACGTCTCATAGGGAGCTCTCTCTACTTAAATACACAATTCAAATAATTGGAACACATGGGATAGAAACTAAAGCTATTACTTATTTTAAATATATGTGCGTTCTATTTCATAAAATAAGCCCAATTTCTAAAGTAAAATGGGAGAAAGATATTGTATCAAAAGTTTGAAAGTCGGCTCTGCTATGAGGACAATATTTTTTAATAAAGCTAAAAGAATGATATGAAAAAAACACTACCCAAAGAAAGACATGGTATATGAGTTAGAGATTATCTCCTTTTATTACTGGTTTCTACTAGAAAAACTTTAATAAAGGAGATGTTTACCTCCCTGAAAATGGGATGAATCCCTGAAACTAACTAATAAAAAAAAAGAAAAAGAAAAGAGGAAGCTACTGCTATTAGAGTCCTTTCTTAGAGCAGAACATCTTGCCCTTTGGTTATTTTTAGGCAACAAGATTTGAAACCTTAGATAATGGAACACTCTGTCCAAACACGATTTTATCCATAGATGATTCTCTAGTAAGCTCTTTGGAAAATACTTGTAGAGACCATTTTGAGACTGGCTACTCCCCACATCACTAAGATTGGAAAGAAATCACTACATTTTAGAGATGACATGTCATAAATTCATATCTTACGAGTTATTTAGAAAATCCAATATATGTAAAATGTAAGTTATTTATTTAGCAACATAAATGAGATTTTTAAAAAAATGTCCCAAGAAGAAGTTGGAGCTGCATACTTAGTTCATTTGTTCATTATCCAAATACTTTCATGATTTTACAGTGCAAGATTAGTAAATTCAGTGACATTTTAAAGAGGCTACAGCATGATAGGCTACCATTTTGAGCGTCCAAGGTATGCTATTTACTAATTGCTTACAATTAATGAATTATCATTAAATTGAGTAATTGAACATGCTTAAGCTACTTCTTGGCAAACTCGTCTCATGTGCAGTATCATTTTTACCAGTTAAATGGAACCTTCTTAACTGATTTGAAAATCAATTTTATTACATAGGAACAAGTAATTAATTGTTTTTATTTGCTGCTAATGTATTAATAGACTCCGAACCCAAATAATTAAGGAGATTCATTCCATATGCTTTAAAAAGGGCTCTGATGGTAAATATCTAGCGGTTGGAATTTTTTGCTTAAGTTTGCTTAAATTTGTAGTAACGTTCTCTTTCCACTCCTTTTTGCACTATCATCTATTTAAATAATGGGAATATTGGGCAGGGTGGGCAAAAATTAGCTGGCTATTCATATTCTGATGTTTTTAATACATGTATTTTGCTCTAGTTACTACTTCCACCATTTTGTATATGTGTATAAGCTGCTGTACTTGCAAAAGAATATGAGAGCACAATATATTTGACATAATTTAGGCTTGTGTGTTATTGTTTTTGAAACATTCACGTGACTAAATAAACATTTTTTGCTATTTGCAGTTTTTGTTATCTGCCTTGTTTGGTTCACTCTTCATGATAGTCTTATAGATATTTGGTCAGTATTGATGTGCTATGTATATGTAACGTAAATGTTACCATTCTACAAAACATTTATAGTCCCAAATCTGGAATATATGTTTTCATTTGAACCCCCACATGTGACTATGTGTTATTAAATTATAACGGTTGAAGTAATGATGAGATTCAAAACAATATAAAATGGCAGAGATGAATACAAGGTCCTATGAAAATAATCTGAGACATATTTAATATCAATAAGGCAAAAAAAATGTTATCTCTGGAGCACCTGGGTGGTTCATTTGGTTAAGTGTCCAGCTCTTGATTTTGGCTCACGTCATGATCTTGTGGTTCCTGGGATCAAGCCCCACATTGGGCTCTGTGCTGGCAGTGTGGAATGTGCTTGAGATTCTCTCTCCCTATCTGTGTCTTCCCCTACATGCATGTGCTCTCTCTTTCTATCTCTAAATAAGTAAATAAACTTAAAAAATTGTATCTCCAATTCTCTGGAAAAGGAAAGACTATTCAGGAATGATATTTGAACAATTAATTACTTGGTTAAATAAAAAAAAGAGTGATGTGCTTCTACCTTGGTATTCTAGACCACAATAAATTAAACATTTAAATGTAAAAATGCAATAAAAGAACTGGAAGAAATGGAATTGAATATGTTATCTGAATTTATATTTGGAAACGCCCTTCCAAGCATAACACCAAAAGAACAAGTAAAACTTTAAAACTTTGCTAAAAACCTTATAAACGATGTTAAATTACAAAACAAAGGAGAAATTGGCAAAATAAATGTAGGACAAAGACTAAATTTCATGAATGTGTAAACATCTCTTATAAATTATTAAGAACAATGAGAAACCCATATTAGAAAAATGGCAAAGAATATGAAGAATAGTTGAAGAAAAGAAGAAATGGAAAAGGTTTAGGTAAAGAAGTCCAAGTTTGCTAATGGTCAAAGAAATGCAAATTAAAATGATGAGCTATCATTGTTTCTTACTAAATTTGCAAAGCCCATCCACCTACTTTTTTTAACAAGTATACATTATTGGTGGGAATAAAATTGGTATAACATTCCCAATGGGCAATGTGACCAAACAAAAATATTTAAGTGAAAATAGAAACTATATTTGCTATGTGCATTATATGTACCCAGTATAAACATGAATTAACAGCTGATATTCATATTTTTTATGTATTTCCAAAACTTTTACAATGAATATGTTTTGTGTGTATAATGGGGGAAAGAAACATTAATATTTATGGTATTTTAAAACATCATAAATAGCTTCAGTGTCAAATCCCCAGATTATAGATACATTAGTTTCCTGACATCATTGTATTTTAATTTTAATTTTTTTAAAATATTTATTTACTTTTGACAGAGTGCAAGCAGGGAAGGGACATAGACAGGGGGACAAAGGGTCCAAAGTGGGTTCTGCGCTGACAGCATGAGCCCGACGTGGGGCTCCGACTCACAAATGGTGAGATCGTGACCTGAGCCAAAGTCTGACGCTTAAGCAACTGAGCCACCCAGGTGCCCCCTTTCTAACATCATTTTAAATTGTTTCTCTAGATCTTGATACACAAGTCAATTGAAAGGTAAAACAAATATTCTGGATAAAAACATATGGATGCTTTGGGATCTATTTGACATATTTAGGCAGACAGGAAAATGTTTCTAATAAGGACTTGAGATATATTGTACAATGTCTTGATTTATGAATTCTAACTAATGTATTACATGTTTCAGTTGTTCCAATTTGGTTAAATATTTTATGAAATTGTTTAAATCTTGCCCACCTCCAGGCTGTTGTTCTCCCTGATTCAGTTTTATGCATCTGGCCCCTGGAAAACACCTTCTCATCTGTTAAGTCCAGCTGTTACATCCTGCTTGTATCTAAGACATATCATATCCTCACTCAACTTGAATTAACCACCTCCTCTCCTTGTACTTTTTAATTTACATAAAAGTCTCCTTCTGAATGGTAAGTTCAAAGAAAACACAGAATATATCAAAGTCATCACCCCTGCCCCAGCAACTGTAATAGTTAGTGTCTGGTAGATGGCCAAATGAATATTGGTTGAATGAGTTAATAAAATAAAAATACAGTGTTAAGTCCATATACAGGGATTTTGAAGCCTGTTTCTGGATCAGTAGAGTATGAGAAATGATTAGAAGACAATTACAAAATTTCTGTCCTTTTATTTAATAATTTACTCTAGAATATCAGAAATATTGTAGATAAGCTGTAAGTTCACTAGTATGAATTAATAATTAAAATCTTAAAGGAAACTGAATAACATAGAAACAAGATTATGATTAAAGTATATTAAATGGCAGCATAAGTGAAGCATAATATTTAATGCAAAGAACTAAAGGATGGATTTAAAACCTAGATACCATGAGATCAAAAGTGCTTATCTATGGTCCCCACCCCCACACCCCCACCCCCCAGTAGCTCAGTCGGTTAAGCATCATGATCTAGTGGTTCCTGATTCTGAACCCTGTATTGGGCTCTGTGCTGACAGCTCAGACAGAGCCTGGAGCCTCCTTCAGATTCTGTGTCTCCCTCACTCTCTCTGTCCCCTTCCCTCTCACACCCTCTCTTGAGCTCAAAAATAAACATTAAAAAAAATTTTTTTTAAAAAGTGCCTATCTATAGACTACTGCTTCCTTCATAGTTCTCTTTTGGAAATTAGACAGTAAATCTTATTGTTGTGGTAGTCATGGTTCTTTTTTTTTTTTTTTTTTTTAACGTTTATTTATTTTTGAGACAGAGAGAGACAGAGCATGAACAGGGGAGGGGCAGAGAGAGAGGGAGACACAGAATCAGAAGCAGGCTCCAGGCTCTGAGGCATCAGCCCAGAGCCCGACGCGGGGCTCGAACTCACGGACCGTGAGATCGTGACCTGAGCTGAAGTCGGATCCTTAACTGACTGAGCCACCTAGGCACCCTGGTAGTCATGGTTCTTAATACATTTCTCCAATTACTGAGCTTAATGATGAACTTCTGAGTGTTCTGATTTATAATCTTTGGGTTTTTACCAACCAGCTCCCCAGATCTGTCATAGTTAATTTGTAGCATTAAATTATAAGAAACAAGCACCATTTCTTAATGAATTCATTGCTCTAAATTATACTAATGGAATCACCAAAAATTATATCAGTGTGCCAGGAAGATGCCGAATTTCCCAACCTAATTCTGACGTTTTAATTAAACCTTACTAGACTTGCTTTAAAATCGATTCCTAATAATGGGAGGCAATATTTATTCATTCTGTCATTTATTCATACCTCTGTGGTAGTCTTCCTAGGTTACCACAATAGAATGCCATGGATTGGGTGGCTTAAACAACAGAATTTTTTTTTTTTTCTTTTTTTAATCTCATGACTCTGGAGGCTAAAAGTGTAAGATTCAGATGTTAGTAAGCTTGGTGTCTGGTGGGTCCTTTCTTCCTGGCTGCCCTCACTGAGCCCTCACATGGCCTTTTCTGTGTGCTTGAGCTCTTGTGTTTCTTCCTCATCTCATAAAGATAACAGCCCTATTGGATTAGACCTTTACTCTTAGGGCCTCATTTAACCTTAATTACCTCCCTAAAGGCTGTCTTCAAATTCACACATACCGAGAGTTGTGTATTCAACATATGAATTGGGGTGGGGGGCAATTCAGTCCATAATACTTGTTAACCAAGAAAGTCTTAATGTGTTTCTGTTTGACTTAAGACAGACTTCTTGTCTTCAGGCCTGACCTCCCTCTTAGAGCATTTACTTTAGAAACTTACAATTTTGTAAATCTTTCTCTAGCTCTTTGTGATATACATCTTTTTAAAAGCCTCTTGCCAGTTTTATGGACCCAGGAATTCTTTCTCAAGGACTGGATAGCCATCCCTTTGAAATGTAATAATCAAACAAGACATTATCTTTATCTCCCAGTTTCTATGGGAAAGTAGGAGCCTAACTTCAGTGGGTATCTTGCTCCAAGTTGTAAAATTACCTCATCACAAAGACATGAGAAAGTTTACTGTTCCTTTGGGTAAAGCCAATTAACAAACATAGATGACCTACAATCTACCCTTGCCCCACCCCACCATCCCCTGTAGACATATTTCTAAATATTGAGGAGTACCTCTCAGTGTTTGCTTACTGTTTATCAACATAGTTACCATTATTTTTATTCATTACTTGTTCCTCTTGCATCTTCAACTTTTAGCAGAGATATTCTTTAATCTTAGATAAAGGCTTTAGAACTCCTTTTAGTGAGGGTAGTTTTTGTTTGTCTGAAAATATCTTTATTCAGCCTTATTCTTAAAATAGTGTTCTGCTGGGTGTGGAATTCTATGCTAACAGTTATTTTTCTTTCAGACTCTCCATTGTCCATATTTATGGGGGTCTATTTCTGGGCTCTTTATTTTGTTCTGGTGATCTGTTTGTTTCTTCTTTCACCAGTTCCACACTGTCTTGATTACTATGTATGTAGTATATACTAAAATATGTATATATCTTATATATACTATATGTATACATATATGTGTATGTGTGTCATATATAGCTTTGTATTACATCTTGAGGTCTAACTTTGTTCTTTTCCAATATTGTGTTGCATATTCTGGGTTTTTTGACTCTCCATATAATCTTTGTAATTGGTTTGTCATTTTCACAAAAATAACTTTTTGGGATTTTGATTAGGATTGCATTGAATATATAGATCAAGGGGGAAAGAACTGGCCTCATGACAATATTAAGTCTTCCTATCCATGAACACGGAATATCTCTCCATTTATTTAGTTCTTTTAAAAATTTTATTCATCCGAATTTTGCAATTTTTTTCATATAGATCTTGAACATGTTTTGTTAGATTTATATCTAAGCTTTCCATTTTTAGTGTGTTAGCATAAATGGTATTGGGTTTTAATTTCAGATTCCACTTGTTCATTGCTGATGTGTAGGATAGTGATTGACTTATTTTATTTATTTATTTATTTATTTATTTATTTTATTTATTTTTTTCTCTGCTTTATTTTTTTTTATTTTTTTTATTTTTTTAATTTTTCAATATATGAAGTTTATTGTCAAATTGGTTTTCATACAACACCCAGTGCTCATCCCGAAAGGTGCCCTCCTCAATACCTATCACCCACCCTCCCCCCCCCCCCCCCGCCCCCCATCAACCCTCTGTTTGTTCTCAGTTTTTAACAGTCTCTTATGCTTTGGCTCTCTCCCACTCTAACCTCTTTTTTTTTTTTTCCTTCCCCTCCCCCATGGGTTTCTGTTAAGTTTCTCAGGATCCACATAAGGGTGAAACCATATGGTATCTGTCTTTCTCTGTATGGCTTATTTCACTTAGCATCACACTCTCCAGTTCCATCCACGTTGCTACAAAAGGCCATATTTCATTCTTTCTCATTGCCACGTAGTATTCCATTGTGTATATAAACCACAATTTCTTTATCCATTCATCAGTTGATGGACATTTAGGCTCTTTCCATAATTTGGCTATTGTTGAGAGTGCTGCAATAAACATTGGGGTACAAGTGCCCCTGTGCATCAGTACTCCTGTATCCCTTGGGTAAATTCCTAGCAGTGCTATTGCTGGGTCATAGGGTAGGTCTATTTTTAATTTTTTGAGGAACCTCCACACTGCTTTCCAGACTGGCTGCACCAGTTTGCATTCCCACCAACAGTGCAAGAGGGTTCCCGTTTCTCCACATCCTCTCCACCATCTATAGTCTCCTGATTTGTTCATTTTGGCCACTCTGACTGGCGTGAGGTGATATCTGAGGTGGTTTTGATTTGTATTTCCCTGATGAGGAGCGACGTTGAGCATCTTTTCATGTGCCTGTTGGCCATCCGGATGTCTTCTTTAGAGAAGTGTCTATTCATGTTTTCTGCCCATTTCTTCACTGGGTTATTTGTTTTTTGGGTGTGGAGTTTGGTGAGCTCTTTATAGATTTTGGATACTAGCCCTTTGTCCAATACATCATTTGCAAATATCTTTTCCCATTCTGTTGGTTGCCTTTTAGTTTTGTTGGTTGTTTCCTTTGCTGTGCAGAAGCTTTTTATCTTCATGAGGTCCCAATAGTTCATTTTTGCTTTTAATTCTCTTGCCTTTGGGGATGTGTCAAGTAAGAAATTGCTGCGGCTGAGGTCAGAGAGGTCTTTTCCTGCTTTCTCCTCTAGGGTTTTGATGGTTTCCTGTCTCACATTCAGGTCCTTTATCCATTTTGAGTTTATTTTTGTGAATGGTGTGAGAAAGTGGTCTAGTTTCAACCTTCTGCATGTTGCTGTCCAGCTCTCCCAGCACCATTTGTTAAAGAGACTCTCTTTTTTCCATTGGATATTCTTTCCTGCTTTGTCATAGATGAGTTGGCCATACGTTTGTGGGTCTAGTTCTGGGGTTTCTATTCTATTCCATTGGTCTATGTGTCTGTTTTTGTGCCAATACCATGCTGTCTTGATGATTACAGCTTTGTAGTAGAGGCTAAAGTCTGGGATTGTGGTGCCTCCTGCTTTGGTCTTCTTTTTCAAAATTACTTTGGCTATTCGGGGCCTTTTGTGGTTCCATATGAATTTTAGGATTGCTTGTTCTAGTTTCGAGAAGAATGCTGGTGCAATTTTGATTGGGATTGCATTGAATGTGTAGATAGCTTTGGGTAGTATTGACATTTTGACAATATTTATCCCTCCAATCCATGAGCATGGAATATTTTTCCATTTCTTTATATCTTCTTCAATTTCCTTCATAAGCTTTCTATAGTTTTCAGCATACAGATCTTTTACAAGTGATTGACTTTTTGTATATTAGCTTTGTATTCTGCAACCTTGTCACAAACACTTAGGAGTTCTAGGAAATTTTTGTCATTTCTTTCAGATTTTCTGCATAGGTGATCATGTCATCTGTGAACAAAGTTTTATTTTTTTTTCCTTTGCAATATATATAGCATTTAATTTTTTCTTATCTTTTTCATTAACTAGGACTTCCAGTAAGATGTTGAAAAGTAGTGGTGAGATGGAACATCCTTGCCTTATTCTTGATCTTAGTGACAAAGCTTCTAGTTTCTTACCATTAAGTATGAGGTTAGCCATAGATTTTTAAAGATATTCTTTATCACATTGAGAAAGTTCCCCTCTATCCCTGGTTTACTGAGAGTTTTTATTATGGAAATATGTTTTCAAGATATTGAATGTACATCCTCCAAATGGTATTTAGACATGAGAATATCAAATTTGGATTTACTCTTGAAAATCATTAGCAAATAGATTACATTTAGAATCAAGTTTGTGGATGTAGTCAGCTAGGGAATGGATATAGAGCTGTAATTAGAACCATAGGGTAGTGTTTAAGAGCTCTGTATTAGTAAAAGTAGAAAAGACTATGTGAGCTAATAAATGACTTTCCCAATTGAAATCTCAAGTTTAGTTCTCACGTAACACAAAGTCTTTTGTAGGTTGATGGGTGCTTTCCTCCATCTGTTGACTCTGATATCTGGCCCTTCTCCATCTTGTGACACTGACATCTCACAGGTAGCTTCCAACTCATTATAATAGAGAAAGATAAGAATGGAGGAGATACATTAGGTCCTAACTGTCTCATCCTGGAAATGACCCATGTTCTTTATACCAATAGTTAATTGGGAAGGAAGCCACATGAGCCCATTCTCATTTTTCCAGCAAAATAGTCTGAAGATTACAAGGGACCACTCCTAATAATTGAAGAGCACTCTTGTCTCTATCCAAAGAATGAGCTCTGGAGTCATAATGTCAGAGTCTAAATCCTGCTTCCATTATGCATTTGCTGCATGACCTTAGACTTGCTACTTAACCCGACTGTGCTTCTGTTTCTCTGTGAAATGGGGGGAAACAATAGTACTTTTGTTCTTGAAGTTTTATGAAATTTAAATGAGTAGATATATCTAAATGAATAAATATATCTAACTTTGTCAGAACAGTGTGTGGCATATAGCCATACCAATATGCTGTTGTTGTTGTTGTTGTTGTTGTTGTTGTTATAGTGAGCAGAGAAATAAACTGTCAGGAGAATGCTCACAATTCAGATGATAGCAGAGAGAGAAAAAAATCACTGTCAACAGAAAATTCTACAGATTCTTTTTTCTTTACCACCGTATGTCAAGTTTCCCAGAGTCAGATCACTTTTGGAATTATTAAACTCTTTCTAGATGGTAACAGGTGACTACCACCACCAGCCACAAAAATTTACTTGCTAAAGCATATTTATTCCATGTGTTCTTGTGGCCTCAGAATTAGAAGTTGTGTAAAGCAGCCTCAAAATCCTAACTTTGGTTCCCCATATTCTGGCACTGCCATAAGTCACACAGTGCCAGAAAATTCAAATTGCATTGTCTTTTATGTAAATGTACCTCCTGGAGTTGTGCAAAACATCAGTGATGCCTCTAGCGTCTATTTCCGGACAAAGGTGGGTGGACCTCCATCCAGTTCTGAACATTCTTAGCTTTCTTAAATTCACAATAGAAAACCAAATCTGCCCCTGGGTTCCTTGTTTCCAAAGCATAAATGATAAAAAGAGAATATAACATCAATTAAGGCACTTTAATTTTTCTTTTTATTTAAAGTTTACTTATTTATTTTTGAAAGAGAGAAAGAGTGAATGGGGTAGAGGCAGAGAGAGAGAGGAAAGGAGAGAGAATCCCAAGCAGGCTCCACACTGTGGGACCGTGAGATCACGATCTGAGCTATAGTCACTTAGACATTTAGTCACTTAGACACTTATAGTCACTATAGACACTTAACCGACTGAGCCACCCAGGTGCCCCAGGCACTTTAAACTTAATTCTCAACTCCAGTCTCACAAGCAAAGAATAACATATTCAGACCCCATTATTCTCCTTCTAGGATCACCTTTCCTACACCTTCCCATATTTCTGGGTTAAACCCTAGGCTTCCATCAGTGGTCACTATAAGAAATGACCAGAAGGGATTAAGAATACTCTTGTCCTGATGAGCACTGAGCAATATATGGAACTGTTTAATCATTATAATCATTAAATTGTACATCTGAAACTAATAAAACACATATGTTAACTATACTAGACTAAAAAAAAAAAATGCCTAAGACATTGTCACACCAAGAGGAGTTTAAGGAAACAGGATGACTAAATGTAACAAAGTTTTCTTAGGGGCGCCTGGGTGGCTCAGTCTATTGAGGAGTGTCTGACTTCGGTGCAGGTCATGATCTCCTGGTTCTTGAGTTTGAGCCCCCTGTCAGGCTCTCTGCTGACAGCTCAGAGGCTGGAGCCTGCTTCAAATTCTGTACCTCCCTCTTTCTTCCCCTCCCTCACTCATGTGCGCGCTCTCTCTCTCTCTCTCTCTCTCTCAAAAAGTGAATAAACATTAAAAAACATAAACTAAAAAAAATAAATGTAAAATTTATCATGGATGGGATCCAAAGAGAAAAAGGACATTGGGTTAAAAAGTAAGGACATCTGTATAAAGTGTATAATTTAATTATGATAATAGTTATGTAATGTATTAGTATTTGTTCATTAATTGTAACAAATGTACCTTACAAATATAGGATGTTAATAATAGGAGAAACTAAGTTTGGGTTACAGGGAGCACTCTGTGTTATCTTCCCAAAATTTCTATAAATCTAAAGCTATTCTAAACAATAAAGTTTCTTAATAAAAAAAGAGACAAATTGATACAAAAAAAAAGAGAAATAACCATAGCAAATATGTTATAACATTTGTTGTAAACACAGAAGTATGTTCACATTTAACACGAAAACATTCTCAGTTACATTTCTTAGTGTCCTCTACATGAAATTCTAAGTGAAGACATTTTTTAGAAGTTACTTAAGAAAAGTTGCCTTGAGGAATTGACTCTTTTTACTTCTTTCCCTGGCTGTCAAGAACTTCAGAATCAAATACGAGGCTTGATCATAACACCTATGTTATCGCTTCTGGGAAGACTGTTTGTATTCTTCTTTTTAGTTTTTACTTGTGTTTATTATTTTATTGATTCCAAACTGGCTTGAGTCTTTTGTAGAAAAATATAGGAAGTGAATAAATCACCTTTTTTTTCCATTCTAGTCTTTTTCATGAACATTTTATTTCTTTACTTATTCATTTATTTATTTAATTTTAGACAGAGAGTGCACATAAGTAGGGGAGAGGGGCAGAGGAGGGAGTGAGGGAGAGAGAGAGATTGATAGATTGAGAGAAAGAGAGAGAGAGAATCTCAAGGAGGCTCCATGATTAGCACACAGCCCAATGTGGGGTTCAAGCCCATGACCCTGGAATCATGACTTGAGCCAAAATCAAGAGTTAGTCAACCAGCTGAGCCACCCAGGCACCCTCATGAATATTTTAATAACTATTAGCAGCTGGTTTGATTTTATATCAGTTCTGATATCTCATAATAGCCTTAAGTCTGTTTTTGATGTCTTCTTTTTTATACTTAAAAATATGTCAGGAGACTGGTGTGGCAAAACCTTGATTATACTGATACTGTAGAGTAGCATATTTTAAACACTTGTCAAAGCAAAAATTGCACTGGACAGAGTTAACTGGCAGGGAAGACTTTCTTCAAGGTCCACATCATAGGAGACACAAGAACTGAGTGTGAGTTCACCTTCACTGGAACAAAGAGTGGGGAAGTCTTTTTAAGATTTGGAGATGGGGTCCTAGGCCATCTGTGTTAATCAGTTTTCCCCCAACGGAAAAGTAATCTTCATGACCAAAGGTAATTTTACAAGGTGCCCACCAAAGTGAGCCTCCTCCTTTCTCAAAGAAACAGGGAGGTAGGGGCACTGTCTTCCTGAGTGTTTACATTTCAAAGAGATGGCCTCATGTCCTTGAGAAAGACATTCCTGGATTGTAAGACTGGCAAAAAGCTTTTTAAAAATTTTACATCTTAAAGGGGCAAAGAAAGAATTAAAAGTTGTATAAAGTAAATGCTGTAAATAAAGGGAGGCCAGAGCCTATAGTCTGGAAAAAGAATGTCCGAAGTTTAGTCTTGCTGAGGGAAACGCTAAGGGCCTCCTAACTGAGTAAGATTGGGAACAGTCACGGGACTGCTGACACCATTTGTTTTCTTCGCAACAAAAACAGAGGTCTAAATCCTCATTCCTTTGGATCTAAAGCTGCCAAATACTTGGCATCCAAATACTTTGGATCACCTGCTTTTATCACATTTCAAAATCATTCAATGATGGCATCACACTAAAAAGATATTTAATAGGAATTCTGTAGATTTAGCCTATATTTTGATGGAAGAGGAAGCGCTCAGTAACTATACTGAAAAAGATTTCAGTATTTTACACTCCAACATGACTAGTTCCTCATGTAATAACAGTGTCAAAAATAAATTTCTCACTCAGGCTGAAAGCAAATGAAAGGAAGACAGCAAGAAACAGGAGCTGCAGGAATAAAACATTTATTATTTCACTGAATGATCACTTCAGGAAGGAATATAGGCTGATAGTGATTCCTGTGATATTTGGGTGGTTTTGCCTTTTGAGGAAACCAATATGAAAATGGAAAGGCTTTAGGAACTAAAATGATACCAAACTTGATGTCTCTTTTCACTGTTTGTTGTTGATTTCTGCAGGCAAAAATGACAGGTAGAGTGATTTAAACAAAGTCCAGATGTGAATATTTTGGAAGGAAAAAGTAATTTTGTCATAATTCATCATTGCTCATTTTTTACTCTGAAGAAATCTCAGAATACAAGACGAAAAGAAAACAATAGTTTCAGAATAACTGTTGGACATGTTTTGCAGGGGACTAATAGTGTCTAATGTAGAAAATAGATTTTGGAGGCTGAATTAAAATGTAGTATGATTCTTAAAGTCAGTTTTCCTCTTAAATAAATGGTTCAATTTAGCAAAGCTATATTTAGACTTAGGTCAGAACTATTTTTTTTTTTCACTTAATTGCTTCATATATCCATAAGAGACATCACATAAAAAACTGGTGAAATGGATTTACACCAGATGCAACCCTAAACTCCTTAGTCAAAACTCAGGAAACAGATTTTACATGATAGAGAGTTACATTCCCATCTACAAAGGGATGATACAAAGTGGAAAGAACATTTTGTGTCATTTTTCCCCTAGTGAGAAATGTCCTTTTTAGATTTTTCTCCCTCATTTTTTCCCCATCTGAGTGTAGGATTACACTCAGATATATGGACAACAAAGAAATTAAATAATAATAGATTATTTAGTAATGTCTAATCCTCTGCTCAAACTTCTGGCTGCTTCACACTGGGTAAATGAAAGGACACTTCAGATCATCACCAAGGTTTGGGAAAAGGCAAAATTTCCCCTGATTATAAATCAGGGGGCCTTAGCAAGCACCAAAGGTCTTTGAGGTGACATTTGTTCTCTGAGAACTCCTCGAAGTGGCTCTCAGATCATATTAATTAAATAGTCTTCTGTTCTTATTTTTCCTGGTTTCTGCCTGCCCCTTACATGGTGAGACAGTTTGGACTCACAAACCCCTTCTCATCTCTACCCACCACCACCCTTTTTGCTCTTTTCTTTTGCTTTCCACTTTATGGGTTTTCTGTGGCCTGTGGTGGGTCAGCAACTAGAGCACTTGCCCCAGGTTTACACAGAAGTTGCTTCTAAATCTAGGGCGCTTGCCTGGCTCATCTTGTAGAGCATGCAACTCTTGATCTTAGGGATGTGAGTTTGAGCCCCACACTGGGTGTAGAGGTTACTTAAACATAAAAATAATCTTAAAAAAAAAAGAAATTGCTTCTAAATCTAGGGCACCTGCCTGGCTCATCTTGTTATGCATGCAACTCTTGATCTCAGGGTTGTGAGTTTGAGCCCCCACTGGGTGTAGAGGTTACTTAAAAATTTAAAAAAAAATTCTTAAAAAAAGAGAAGAAATTGCTTCTAAATCTAGAATTGTGAGTTCTTCCCAAAGGTGACAATTTCAAAATTCAACAGGTCATTCATTAGATGACAGCTACTCAAAAATATTTGAGCCCGGAGGCTTTGTTTAGACAATTTATATCCCTGGAACTACCCCTTCTTCCCAGCCATTATTTCCTGGCTGGCCTTTGTTAAGTCACAACTCAAGCCTACTTTGCTATTTCTGAGGTTAACAAATCTCTCACACTCCACTATCCTACATTTCCTTAATGGCAAATTCTGTAATTAACTTAATTGTAGACTGAGCACCACCTAAATGAAAAACTGATAATCTCATTGAGAAGATAATAGAGTCTATAAAAATGAGCAAATGGCTAATAATAATTGGAGAAACACTTGTTTTTGTTTCTCTAATTTTTCTTTTTTTTAATGCTTATTTATTTTTGAGAGAGAGAGACAGAGTGCAAGTGGGGAAGGGGCAGAGAGAGAGAGAGAGAGAGAGAGAGAGACACAGAATCTGAACCAGGCTTTAGACTCTGAGCTGTCAGCACAGAGCCTGATGCGGGGCTTGAAATTGTGAAATGCGAGATCATGACCTGAAGCCAAAGTCGGATAGACTTAACTGAGTGGGCCACCCAGGCGCCCCATCTTTCTCTAATTTTCATGTAGTGTAACTGCAGTAAAACCAGGGAAAGGAAGCAAAAACCTAGATATGTGCATCACAAGTTCTCTGTCTTAAGTCCACTTCCTAGGACAAAATTTTTCTTCAGGATATTAACTTGGTTCAAGGAAGCTGAAATAACACAACATTGCATGTGACACCTATAATCACATTAGCATGTGTGTTGTACTTTTTTTGGTTTTGTTTTTGTCTTTTTAGTAAAGGAGAGTTAGGTATAAAGCTCTGATAAAAAATGAAAAAATTTTCTGAGATTTCTGTGATTCTCAGCATCAGATACCAATTTTACTCTGTTTTCAGAGGACTTCAGAAGGTGGCCAACTGAGCATAACTGACCTACCTAGCTATAACCAAAGCGTGACACAACTTCTATCCAGGATGAGCATATTTGCTCTGTTACATTGCTACATGAAAGGAAGCCCCATGGCAGTCCTAGTCCTTGCCTGGTAGTTTTAAATGGCCTTAGGTCAGACAAAAAGGCAAAGAGATTTGACCTGGCAGTGTGAAGATATCAAGTGAGGGAGTACCATGCTGAACGGAGATAGAGAAAGAAGTAAGGATGTCTTTCCTCTAAAGCTCCAAAACTTGGGCTCAAACTTTGGGTCCTGTAAGTGGGTGGATTTGGCTCACTGAAGCTGAAATTCAGTTAACTATAGGACAGAGCTTTACACTGATTGTGTAAAACATCACAGGGTCATCCAGTGGTCCTTGATTTAGTGGAGAAAAGATGCAGAAGGACCAATGAATAGAGACAGTCTAAGCATTTTGCAAGTGGAAACGTTCACATTCCAAGGACAACACGTAGGGTCTCATGTAATTATGGCTTTCATTTACTTGCATTTTCCTTTCTATCAATCCCAACGTGATTCTCAAGCATCTTCTGTGTGCCAGCTGGAGTATAAAAGGCACATTTCTCTGAAGAGATTATTTTGTTTTTGAAAAGGATTTTGTTTAATAAATTAATGGGAAAAAACTAAAAATTAGATATCAAGTATTAGGTTATGGTGTAGGGATGCAGAGAAGGAAAGGGGCTACAGTCTTTGGGAATTTGGTGTGTGTGTGGGTGGGGTGTGCGTACTGGATATTGAAGTAAGTATCAGAATGCTTAAGGGCCCATGAAATTGTGAAATTATGTCAGTTGTGTCCCCTGCAATGTGTCAATAATTTTGGGTATATATACACATTTTATAGACACTTTTTTCTGGGAAAGAAGACTCATAATTTTCTCATTCAGATTCTCAAAGTGATCTATGTAAAAAATGTTAAGAACCAACTATGGTTTTACAGTCATTTTTATGAAAAATTTTAAATAAATTACTGGAAAGGAGAAATATGTTAATTTGACAATAGAGAGGTATATTTCCCCATTTTATTTCCAGTGTTATCCATTATTTCAAGAATCAATTATATAATTATAAGAGAATTAAGCATATTTAATCTATAATAACAAAACTTTAAGGATTGAATGAGGTGTTCAATAAATATGAACTCCATTTCTAACCACCCATATTTGCCTCTAATATTTATCAAATTATCCTCTAATATTTCTGTGTGTGTTTCTGTCATTTTGGTCAATGCCTCTTTGTAGATAGTCAAACCATGCTTGTTTCAATTGGGTAACAGGCTGACTGATTGAAAAACTGAATAACTAATTGCATTTTTTGGTTTGACTAATTGTTTTATGTTTCAGTCCTTCCTGAAATCAGCCTTGGTTCTCTGGCTAGATTCACTAG
Organism: Panthera onca; assembly: GCF_046562875.1. Lineage (NCBI taxonomy): Eukaryota > Metazoa > Chordata > Mammalia > Carnivora > Felidae > Panthera > Panthera onca. Next base: position 127,913,636 of record NC_138340.1, read on the forward strand.
TCGTTTAACCTGTTTCTAAGTGGGAGGCAGAGAAGATAAATTAATATTAAGGGTCAGTGCAGATGGTAGGCAGAAATATTTAGATTCACTGCCCAGAGCTCTCTTATTTATCCTCTCTTCTCCACGCCAACATTATTCAACAGGCGAATCAATTTAAAATGAAAATGAAAGGCATCTTGAAAAGGAGAAATGCCATCTTTGACAGCTTGTGGAGTACATATGTGGAAGTTGGAAAGTCATTCTGTCCACACTGTTTAGATTGTGGTGCACTGTTATTTAAAAGACTTGGAAAGTATAGTTCTTCTATATTTTTTACCACACTGGTCAACTCCCCAAGATAGTGTCCAGATGATTGTATTATGGATTCCCCAAAATATTGGTCTGGGAGAAATTGTGTCAGTAAGAAAATTTAGGTTGTGTTTTTAACACAGCTGGTTTTAGTTTTCTTCAAATGTGGAAAATTTGAGCTAACCATGAATGTGGGAAGAAATCATTTTCCCAAATAGAGCAACAATCAGAAGTCAATTGAGAGTTGCCTGAAAATATGGGATGAAGTCTGCTAAAAATAAGAAAAAAGATGTGCTAACCTTATAAGATATACTTCACATCCCACATTCATAATTATGCCATTATTTTAGTATTTCAGATTTCCAGGAAATTATGGGTCAGTTTAGAAAGGGCACTTGCAAACTTTGTTTCCTTGATGTTTTAAGTGGCCTTGCTGATGCACAGGCTAGACTAAAGGTAATAGATTGTAGAAAAGTGGAGTCTGAGAGAAAAATTTATTTAGTTTTCTTGGCAAAGTTTGTTTCAACAACGTGTGGCCTACTTTCTTCCCTGCAAAATACAGTGTATAAGATCTGGGGTGACCCTACCATTCTGCATATGTGTAACAATTAGTATGGCAATGTGAAGTTATGGAGCTTGAAGATTACTATGAATATGAAAAATATTGGAGAGAGAAAAAATAATGAAAAAACAGAAAGTACATAGCAATTTAGGGATTTTTGTTTATTATATTGAAGAGGGTGGTTTCTTCCAAGTGGAAAGTGTTTAAATTATGTGTAGACATATAGATGAATACAGAGATAATATGTGTATATTAGACATGTGTTTGTGTAACAATATATCCCATTATGAGCAGAAACAAATCAGACTGTTCTGCAAATCCAGTCTAGAGGCCGGGCTGTTGCTTCTTTGAGGATTGCTATTCATCTTTTTATGTAAGAACTACTCTAAACTTTTATGTCATTAGGCTTATGAGCCTATAAACAAAAAACAGAACAAAAATAATGCCCGTTCTCCTTTGGAAACTCTATTGAGATCCCTGCTATCGCGAGAAGTAGCTAGATGTTTTTATGTAATTATGTGTCTCATGTCACTAATAAGAACCATTTAACAATGGGGGACCATGAAAATTAGTTTGGCAGTCAGAGAGAAAATGTGTTTGAATTACGAGCATTTAATATAAGATAATGGATAAATGTCAAATCAAGTCTTGGGGATATTAAATAAAAAGAAGTAGCAACCTAGAAGCTAACAGTAATAGACAATTGGGTGAAATTGCTGTGCAGGAGTTTTCAAAAATGGCAGACACATCCACTGCTGCTTATCATTAGAAATCAGATTTGTCACTCTTAATTGTAGACATAGACTTAATGCTTATTCACAAGTTTTTGAGCACATAAGTATAATTTCCCTAAAATTTTGGCTAATAGAATGGAATTGCCTTGCCTCTGGTTATAAAGGATAAGAACTATGAACATGTACGGTCACTATGAAAACTGCTATAGTATAAAGGAACACAGTGGGCTATGAAGATGGGGGACATGATGGTAGTGAGAGGATTTCTGTTTCATTTTTGTGAATGGATTCATTCAGAGCATTGTCTCGTGATTAATGTTGACCAATAGCTATACTCCAGAAGGGGAAAAAAAGTGATTTTATGGATTTATTAAATCTAGATATTTTTAAGTGTTTTTAAAATAAATTATCTCTTATTTTTAATAATTGTATATGCAATTATAATTTATTTTGTGAATTATATTTTATAGTATTTTTTATAAATTATATATTTTTAATTAAAGAACTAAAAAGCCTGTATATGGATAGTATATGAGTCCATGAGGGTATATTTTGGGGAGAGATCAAGCAAATGAAAGAATAGGATTGGGAGAAAAAGAAATTGAAGGGGGAGGTAGAAAGAAAAGCCTGAGCATATTGAGTGATGTGGCTAGTGCATCGATTATTCAGGAGTGTGTCTTTGAGTTCATGCTCCACTGTTTACTAGTTGTCAATTCCCCTCACTGAACCTTGGTTTACTCTTATAAAATGAATGCTATTACTTAGTTCATGGAATTTTTAATATTGAATAACATATAATAATGTATCTATCTTGAAGGACATAAAAATGTGCAATGAAAGGCAGATCTACCTATATTGCCTTCATAAGTGTGGAATGACTTGCTTCTCCTAAGTGGATTTTATGGCTCCATGGTTTAGCTGGGTCATATAATTTTTCTGAAACATTGGAAAATGCCAGATGAGAGGATCCAGTGGCAGAGCGGTGCAGATGAAGTTGATTGCAGCATAATTTTCCCCCAGTGCAGAAACCTATGTCATCCAAAGTCATTTTTATGAAAATACAGAAATAGAATTGGTAGATATAGGCTGTCTTTAAAATCATTATAAAACATTGCTTTAATTTTGAAAATTATTTTTTTACTCACTTTGTATTATTATTTTAAGTATATTTTAATTCTAGGTAAAAGAGAGAGATAGTTTAACAGTGCTTTTGATGACTTGGATGATGTCTATAAGGCTAATATGTTTGTTTGGACGATCTTTCTGCCTATTACACCAAGGGCTAAATGCTTTTACTGTTTACTAGGTTCAGACTTCTTATTATTAAAGCTAAATTTTCTATCTTGTTGAAGACATCTCATTTCTTTCCTATTGTAGAGAGAGTCAAATAAGTGACCTCTCATTTCAGTATAACTAGAGATCTACTTTAAAATTAATAAAAAACAAAATTTCCCTCTTCAAATTGACCAGAACTTAACCTTATTCCATAGTTTATTTTAGCACACTCTAGCTTAACTATCTTAAATAACATGACTTCAAATATAATTACAGGTGGAAATTAAATACAATTGTGGTGTGGAATTAAAGGTTTTTAAGCCCCAATATATGTACTTTTGGTTGTGAGATGCTATTAGTTTGTGCTGTTTTCCTTTTATCTTTTAAAAGTTTAACTGTGGTAAAAAATACATCCCATATAACCAGAGGGGAGGTGGGTGGGGATGGGTGAAACAGGTGATGGGGATTCAGGAGAGCACTTGTGATGAGCACGGGGTGATGTATGGAAGTGTTGAATCACACCTGAAACTAATATAACACTGTATGTTAACTAACTGGAATTAACATAAAAACTTAAAAAACGAAGCAAAAACCCCACAACTGTAAATTTATCATCTTAACCATTTTCAGGTATACAATTCAGTAGTGTTAAGTGTACTCACAAAGTTTTCAGCAGCTTTCCACCCTATTACAACACTGAAACTCTGAATCTGTTAAACAACAGCTTCCCATTTCCTCTTCCCACAGACCCTGCTGACTACCATTCTGTTTTATGTTTCTGTGAATTTGACTACCTAAGATACCTTGTATAAGTGGAATCATATAGTAGTTTAAATTGGTATGCCCAAATATTTAGAGTTGAAAGAAAAACTTCAAAATACTTTGTCTATAAAATCACATGTAATGCAGTTTGATGGCTATGTCCAGTATAGTACTGGGCAGATGGCTATTTTCATTGCAATTTGAAGAAATTTTTTTTATTTACTTTAATTTTTAAAAAAATTTATATCCAAATTAGTTAGCTTATAGTGCAACAATGATTTCAGGAGTAGATTCCTTAGTGCCCCTTACCCATTTAGCCCATCCCCCCTCCCACAACCCCTCCAGTAATCCTCAGTTTGTTCTCCATATTTATGAGTCTCTTATGTTTTGTCTCCCTCCCTGTTTTGTATTATTTTTGCTTCCCTTCCCTTATGTTCATCTGTTTTGTCTCTGAAACTTCTCATATGAAGGAAGTCATATGATATTTGTCTTTCTCTGACTAATTTCACTTAGCTAATACCCTCCAGTTCCATCCACGTAGTTGCAAATGGAAAGATTTCATTCTTTTTGATTGCCGAGTAATACTCCAGTGTGTGTGTGTGTGTGTGTGTGTGTGTGTGTGTGTGTGTATGCACACATACCACATCTTCTTTATCCATTCATCTATCGATGGACATTTGGGCTCTTTCCATACTTTGGCTGTTGTTGGTAGTGCTGCTATAAACATTGGGGTGCATGTGTCCCTTCGAAACAGCACACCAGTATCCCTTGGATAAATACCTAGTAGTGCAATTGCTGGGTTGTAGGGTAGTTCTATTCTTAGTTTTTTGAGGAACCTCTATACTGTTTTCTAGAGTGGCTGCACCAGCTTGCATTCCCACCAACAAGGCAAAAGAGATCCCCTTTCTCTGCATCCTTGCCAACATCTATCATTGCCTGAATTATTCATGTTAGCCATTATGACAGGTGTAAGGTGGTATCTCGTTGTTTTGATTTGTATTTCCCTGATGATGAATGATGTTGAGCATTTTTCCATGTGTTGGTTGGCCATCTGGATGTCTTCTTTGGAGAAGTGTCTATTCATGTCTTTTGGCCATTTCTTCACTGGATTCTTTGTTTTTTGGGTGCTGAGTTTGATAAGTTCTTTATAGATTTTGGATACGAACACTTTATCTGATATGTCATTTGCAAATATCTTCTCCCATTCTGTTGGTTGCCTTTCAGTTTTGCTGATTGTTTCCTTTGCTGTGCAGAAGATTTTATTTTGATGAGGTCCCAGTAGTTCGTTTTTTTCTTTTGTTTCCCTTGCCTCTGGAGACGTGTTGAGTAAGAAGTTGCTGCGGCCAAGATCAAAGAGGTTTTTGCCTGCTTTCTCCTTGAGGATTTTGATGGCTTCCTGTCTTACGTTGAGGTCTTTCATCCATTTTGAGTTCTTTTTTGTGTATGGTGTAAGAAAGTGGTCCAGGTTCATTCTTCTGCATGTCGCTGTCCAGTTTTCCCAGCACCACTTGCTGAAGAGACTGTCTTTATTCCATTGGATATTCTTTCCTGCTTTGTCAAAGATGAGTTGGCCATACATTTGTGGGTCCATTTCTGGGTTCTCTATTCTGTTCCATTGATCTGAGTGTCTGTTCTTGTGCCAGTACCACACTGTCTTGATGATTACAGCTTTGTAGTGTAACTTGAAGTCTGGGATTGTGATGCTTCCTGCTTTGGTTTTCTTTTTCAAGATTGCTTTGACTATTCAGGGTCTTTTGTGGTTCCATACAAATTTTAGGATTATTTGTTCTAGCTCTGTGAAGAATTCTGATGTTACTTTGATAGGGATTTCATTGAATATGTAGATTGCTTTGGGTAGTATCGACATTTTAACAATATTTGTTCTTCCTATCCAGGAGCATGGAATCTTTTTCCATTTTTTGTGTCTTCAATTTCTTTCACAATCTTTCTAAAGTTTTCAGTGTATATATTTTTCACCTCTTTGGCTAGTTTTATTCCTAGTTATTTTATGGTTTTTGGTGCAATTGTAAATGGGATAGGTTCCTTAATTTCTCTTTCTGTCACTTCATTGTTGGTGTATAGGAATGCAACCTATTTCTCTGCATTGATTTTATATTCTGCAAGTTTGCTGAATTCTTGAATCAGTTCTAGCAGTTTTTTGGTGGAATCTCTAGGGTTTTCCATATAGAGTATCATGTCATCTGTGAAGAGTGAAAGTTTGACCTCCTCCTGGCCGTTTTGGATGCCTTTTATTTCTTTGTGTTGTCTGATTGCAGGGGCTAAGACTTCCAACACTATGTTGGATAACAGTGGTGAGAGGGGATATCCCTGTCTTGTTCCTGACTTTAGGGGGAAAGCTCTCAGTCTTTCTTCGTTGAGGATGATATTAGCGATGGATCGTTCATATATGGCTTTTATGATCTCGAGGTATGTTCCTTCTATCCCTATGTTTTTGAGGATTTTAATCAAGAAGAGGTGCTGTATTTTGTCAAATGCTTTCTCTGCATCTATTGAGAGGATCATAGGGTTCTTGTCCTTTCTTTTATTGATGTGATGAATCACGTTGTTTTGCAGATATTGAACCAGCCCTGTAGGGTATAAGTCCCAGGTATAAATCCCACTTGGCGTGGTAAATAATTTTTTTAATGTATTGTTGGATCTGGTTGGCTAATATCTTGTTGAGAATTTTTACGTCCACATTCATCAGGGAAATTGGTCTGTAGTTCTCCTTTTTAGTGGGGTCTCTGTCTGGTTTTGGAATCAAGGTAATGCTAGCCTCATAGAAGGAGTTTGGAAGTTTTCCTTCCATTTCTATTTTTTGGAACAGCTTCAAGAGAATAGGTGTTAACTCTTAAATGTTTGGTAGAATTCCCCTGGAAACCCATCTGGTCCTGGACTCTTATTTTTTGGCAGATTTTTGATTACTAATGCAATTTCCTGACTGGTTATGGGTCTGTTCAAATTTTCTCTTTCTTCCTGTTTCAGTTTTGGTAGTGTATATGTTTCTAGGAATTTGTCCATTTCTTATAATTTCCCATTTTATTGGTATATGATTGCTCATAATATTATTATTGTTTTTATTTCTCCTGTGTTGGTTGTGATCTCTCCTCTTTCATTCTTGATTTTATTTATTTGGGTCTTTTCCTTTTTATTTTTGATCAGACTGGCTAGAGGTTTATCAATTTTGTTAATTCTTTCAAAGAACCAGATTCTGGTTTCATTGATTTGTTCTACTGTTTTTTTGGTTTCGATAGCATTAATTTCTGCTCTAAAATTTATTATTTCCTGTCTTCTGCTGTTTTTGAGTTTTATTTGCTTTTCCTTTTCCAGCTCTTTAAGGCATAAGGTTAGGTTGTATATCTGCGATCTTTCTTCCTTCTTTAGGAAGGCCTAGATTGCTATATACTTTCCTCTTATGACCACCTTTGCTGAGTCCCAGAGGTTTTAGATTGTGGTGTTATCATTTTCATTGGCTTCCCTATACTTTTAAATTTCCTCTTTAACTTCTTCATTAGCCCATTCATTCTTTAGTAGGATGTTCTTCAGTCTCCAAGTATATGTAACCTTTCCAAATTTTTTCTTGTGGTTGATTTCAAGTTTCATAGTGTTGTGGTCTGAAAATACGCACGGTATGATCTCAATCTTTTTGTACTTGCTGAGGGCTGATTTGTATCTCAGTATGGGGTCTATTCTGGAGAACATTCCATGTGCACTGGAGAAGAATGTATATTCTGCTTTAGGATGAAATATTCTGAATATATCTGTTAAGTCCATTTGGTCCAGTGTGTCAGTCAAAGCAATTGTTTCTTTGTTGATTTTTTGATTAGATGATCTCTCCATTGCTGTGAGTGGTACTATTATGGAATTACTGTTGATGAGTTTCTTTATGTTTGTGATTGATTTATATATTTGGGTGCCTGCACATTTGGTGCATAAATGTTTACAATTGTTAGGTCTTCTTGGTGGATAGACCCCTTGATTATGATATAATTCCCTTCTGCATCCCTTGATATAGTCTTTATTTTAAAGTCTAGATTGTCTGATATAAGTATGGCTACTCCAGCTTTCTTTGGTTGACCATTAGCATGATAGATGGTTCTCCATCCCCTTACTTTCAATCTGAAGGTGTCTTTAGGTCTGAATGGGGTCTCTTGTAAACAGCATACAGGTGGACCTTGTTTTCTAATCCATTCTGTTACCCTATGTCTTTTGATTGGAGCATTGAGTCTGTTGACATTTAGAGTGAGTACTGAAAGAGAAGAATTAATTGCCATTATGTTGCTTGTACAGTTGGAGTTTCTGGTGGTGTTCTCTGATCCTTTCTAATTTTTGTTGCTTTTGGTATGTATGTATGTATGTATGTATGTATGTATATTTTCATCTTTTCTCCCCTCAGAGAGTCCCCCTCAAAATTTCTTGCAGGGCTCGTTTAGTGGTCACAAACTCCTTTAATTTTTGTTTGTCTGGGAAACTTTTTATCTCTCCTTCTATTTTGAATGACAGCCTAGCTGGATAAGGAATTCTCAGCTGCATATTTTTCTGATTCAGCACATTGAATATAGCCTGCCACTCCTTTCTGGCCTGCCAAGTTTCTGTGGATAGATCTGCTACAAACCTGATCTGTCTTGTTAGGGACATTTTTTCCCTTTGCTGATTTTATGATTCTCTCCTTGCCTGAATATTTTGTGACTTTGTGATATGCCTTGTTGATGGTCGGTTTTTGTTGAATCTAATGGGGGTCCTCTATGCTTCCTGGATTTTGATGCCTATGTATTTCCCCAGGTTAGGAAAGTTTTCCTCTATGATTTGCTTACATAACCCTCCCACCCCTATTTCTCTCTCTTCCTCTTCTGGGACTCCTATGATTTTGATGTTGTTCCTTTTATTGAGTCACTGATTTCTCTAATTCTTAAATCATGCTCTATTGCCTTAATCTCCCTCTTTTTTTCTGCTTGTCTTCTATATCGCTGATTCTCTTTTCCACAAGTTTGTCTTTTATATCGCTGATTCTCTTTTCTACCTCACTCATCCTTGCCACCACAGCATCCATCCGTGATTGCAGTTCAGTTATACCATTTTTAAATTTTATCCTGACTAGTTTTTACCTCTTTTATCTCAGCAGAAAGGGATTCTAGTCTATTTTCAACTTCAGCTAGTATTCTTAACATTGTGATTCTAAATTCTGGTTCAGACATCTTGCTTGTATCTGTGTTGGTAAATCCCTGGCTGTTTTTCATTCGTTCTCTTTCTTTTGGGGTAATTCCTTTGTTTCATAATTTTGAAGGGAGAAAAGGAATTAATGAGGTAGAAAAATTAAAATTAAAAACATTTTTAAAATATTAAAATTAAAAAATTACACACACACACACACACACACACAAATGAATAAATGGTGCTAGATCCTAGGTGTGTTTTGGTCTGGGTGTTGAAAGTGGTTTGATTAGAGAAAAAAGGGGGGGAAAAGGAACTTGTTTGAGAATTTTAAAAAATGAATACACTGAAGTAGTCTAAAATGAAATGATAGAAGTAAAATAGAATTTGAAAAAATTTATACAAAAGTAAAAAATATAGTAGGAAAAAATAAAGAAAAATATTTTTAATAAAAATTGGAAATAAAAATGAATTTTTTCTCTTTCTGTATTCAAGAAAAAGAAAAGAAGTAGAAAAGAGAAAAAAAAGATAGAAAATGGAATAGATGGACCTGCTAACAGATTGAAATACAACTGAAATTGCTTCATTTTCCCCTAGAAGTCAGACTATGAAGCACTTTATAATCCATAAAGTAAGCAGGCAGTGAGAGTTGTGTTCTTGAAGAGTGATGTTGGCCCAGTTGGGTGGGGCTTAGTGTAATGGCTCTGTTCTCCATAGATGGCGCTGCTAGCCTACTGGGGTAGAGTGTTGTGGTGCTCGTAGATGCATATGGGCATGCATGGGAGCAGTGAAAATGGCATCACCCAGCTACCCAGTCTCTAGTATAGGAACTCTGTTCTCCCCAGTCAGCAATTGCACACCCATCCTCTGTCCAGCTTTTGTCCACTTCCGCTTTTTCTCTGTCCATGACCAGGTCCCAGGCAATACCTCTCTCCTGAGTTTTGTTTCAGATGCAGCTGTTTTCCCTGGTCCCTTACTTCTAAAGGACTGTGGCTTTGACCCATTCTGCCCCTCTGTGGTGGGTCTCACCAAGCAATGGCCAAATGTCGGCTGCACCCAGGAACGCTTGCTGGACCCTGCTGCTGCCAGTGCCCTGAGACTGCGGCCAGGTGCCAGCCTGCCCCAGAAAAAATTCGCAAGATAGTGTAGCAGCAGCATTTCAGGGATTATGGAAAATCACAACACACATCTGGCACCAGGCTTCACCCTTAACGACCTTGTTCAGCACCAGCGAATGTGGCCATTCTCTGGGGTCTGCTGGGACCAGATGGCCTCAACAGTCTCTGCCAAATGTCCTTCCAGCAGTGGAACCGCTTTTCCCTGTGTGGCCCAAGAATCTCCCGGACCCCACTCTGCTCCTGGGGGTTCGCCCTTCCCACCAGAGCACCACCAGGTATTGAGCTGTGGTGTTGCAGACTCTGCACTCCCCTTGTTTACAGTCTTGATGGAATTTAAGCCCTCTCCTCTCTCCTTTTTCCCTTTTTGTTTTAGTCCCTGTGGCTGTTTACAATTTCCCACTTTCTCTCCAGCTGCTTTTGGGGAAGGGTGTTTTTCCCATATTCCTCCCCCCCCCCCACTCTGTCTCCATCCTCTGCCTTTACAAGCAGCTGCCTGCCTGCCATAGCTTCTCTCTCCCCCAGTTCACTTCTACACATTGGGTACCTGCTGAATTCTGTGGTTCAGGTTGTGCAGATTATTGTGTTAATCCTCCAATCAGTTTTCTGGGTGTGTAGGATGGTTTAGTGTTGGTCTGGCTCTATGTCATGGATGCGAGACACATAAAAAACTTCCATGCTGTTCTGCCATCTTGGCTCCCTCCCTGAAGAAACTTTTTTAAAAAAATGAATAAGTTTATGTTAAACTATATTTCTAGATTCTTAATATATCATGCTAAGAAAGTATAAGGTGGTAATAATAAAGTTTTGTGTAAATATGTCATTCAATATATAAAGTGCTTATCTATCAAAAATTATTTTTACACAATTTATTCCACTAAAAATGCCTCTACACTGAACTTTATTGATACTCATAAAATAGGATTTTCCTTTCATTTTAAAATTTTTATTTATTTATTTATTTATTTATTTATTTTCTGTTTTGTTTTAGAAAAAGAGAGAGAGCACAAGTGGCGTAGAGGGGCAGAGGAAGACAGAGAGAGAATCCCAAGAAAGCTCCGTGCTCAGCATGGAGCCTCTTGCAGGACTCGATCCCACGACCCTGAGGTCATGACCTGAGCTGAAATCAATGGTTGGTTACTCAACCAGCTAAGCCACCCAGATGCCCTAGAATTTTTCTTTTAATATAAAAAGTATCTCTTCATAATAATAAAATAAAGCTGTAATTTCTCTGCCACATGTAACTAAGAGTGCAAGGATGTGCTCTGCATTAAAACCTTTACTAAAACCCCAAACAAACCAAAGCGAAAAAAATTGCAACTTTGTAGTTAGAAAGTAAACTCAGTAAAATCATTTGTGGGTAATATCATCTAGATAGACATTTATGAAGACATCATTTAGTGAATTTCCAACAGGGCCAGGGATGTTTATAATTTGTGGTGTAGACCAAAGCACCACATCTCTAGTTGGACTTCAATTGTATTTTCTAAATTTATTTTTTTATATATTTTTAATGTTTCTTCATTTATTTTGAGAAAGAGATAAAAAGAGAGAGAATCTCAAGCAGGCTCCATGCTGTCAGCACAGAGCCCAAGCTAGAGGCTTGCTCTCAGGAGATCATGACCTGAGCTGAAATCAATAGTCAGATGCTGTTGTTGTTGTTTTTTTTAAATAAGGATACTTTAAATTAAAGGGGATCAATTAATAGATTGCCCAGCTATTTTTGTGCAGAGAAGAATACACATTGTTTTTACTAACAGAATTGAAGAATTGAAAATTTCATTACTTACTAGTAGATCTGTATCTCTCTCTCTCTCTCTCTTTCTCTCTTTTTGCATGAACTATTCGGTGATGTTACAGATTTGGAAATATTGTAAATCCAAGGCACAGTTAATTCATACTCAGTTGCAGATAATACCACATCTGATCAACATTTTAAAATAACTTTGAAAATTCATAGAGTTGGATTTTATGCACAGATTTTTTGATAAGTCTCATGATATCATTGAAACTTGCTAAAACTGACAAGAAAATCCAGACAGGGTTGTAGTTCATTTGCAAATATAAAGGATATCAAATCAGGCAGTTAGTCATGTAGCCTGAAGGAAATCTGCTGGTGATGACAAATAGGTCAGAGGCCCTTTCCTCACTGAGTAAATGGAGCAGAAACACCACCCAGGGAAGCCCCAGGTGACAGTGATGGAAATGTGTACAAGGTGCCAAGGAGAAAACAAAAACTGAAGCAAAGGGAATCAGAGAGATCAAGAAGAGAGTGCACCAGGGGCTAGAAAACTTTGCTGTAAGAACAAGCAAGACAGGCTGAATATAAACAAAAGCCTCTATCCTATAGTCTGTTTAGGTGTTATACCCACAGGCATGAGGAAGAGTGATGGTTGATGATGATGCAGTCACTCATGTGGTGGTATGAAGGAAAAGAACAACATGAAGGTGAAAATCCTTCTAGCAGGACCTGGTACAGAGAAGCTAATCATGAGCCTATAGGATATGGTTTGGATTTTGGGGACTGGAATTCATTTTAAAGGAAGAGGACTGATGTTAGACAAATCCCACTGGAGATTGGTAGGAGTGGGGGAAAGGAAGAGATAGTAACATCTAGTGGGTTGCAGAATGGAGGCAACAATTTTGGTTTGTTTATCGATGGAGAGTTAATGGAAATGATGGTGGATTGAGAGGGAGGATCTAGTGGAGAGAATGAGTGTTAAGAAGACAAACCAGATGGGAAAATTTTGGAGAAAGTGTGGAATGCAATCCTTTCCTGAGAATATTTTGATAAATTATAGGCCACCATCTATTTGAAAAGGAGAAGGGAATACATGAGACGGTGACCATGCTGATGAGGAATATCAGTAGAGAAGATGAATTTGAACACACAGTTTTGCTTATAGATTGAAATCTTAAAGGAATTAGAGTAAGAACTGAAAGTTACTGGAGCTCCAGAATTTAATCCTGTGTTTATTGCAGTATATGCAGACTCCTCTCCTTACCAATATTTATTGACTCTTTTCTGTAGACCAGGCACTCTGCGTTTTCCCACTTAAATTTCACAGCAATCCTTTGTAGGAGGTAGTAATATTCTCCCATATTTCTGTTGAGTAAACCAAGGCTCAGGAAGGTTAAGTAAGTTGATGGCAGTTATGCTGCCAGTGAGTGTCAGCTGGGATCCAGTCCAGGTATCCCTGCCTACAAATTCCCACTTTTTTTTTTCAACGTTTTTTTATTTATTTATTTTTTTTTTTAATTTTTGGGACAGAGAGAGACAGAGCATGAACGGGGGAGGGGCAGAGAGAGAGGGAGACACAGAATCGGAAACAGGCTCCAGGCTCCGAGCCATCAGCCCAGAGCCTGACGCGGGGCTCGAACTCACGGACCGCGAGATCGTGACCTGGCTGAAGTCGGACGCTTAACCGACTGCGCCACCCAGGCGCCCCCAAATTCCCACTTTTAAATGTACTCTGCAGGATTTAAGCAAATACTTTTTCTGACTTAGTTCGATTTGTGTGTATTCATGTGTGTGTGTGTGTGTGAGTATGAAAAAGGGGTTCTCTGATTTATCATGTGTGAGTTTTCTTCTCAGCTTAATTAAAAGCTCCTTGTATATATATAGGGATCCTGCCCTCATTTGTATTAAGTGGAACATTTTTATTGCTAAACTGCAAGCTCCTTCTAAATTTTTGCTCTTTACGAAAGGTCTTTCTAGGCATTTATTTTCACTAAATATTAATCAAGGTGGCATTTTATATTCTAAGTAATAATGAAACACTCCCTCCATCATGGATTTCAGAGCAAGCTGGAGATAGCCTGCACCTGTGTATTGACTGTCTCTTTCTATGCCTTTCATGTTGTCATTGGGTTTAGAGGGCATTTTATGACTTTCAGTGGCATTTCTTATATTAGATTCGGAGTATGGACAGAATCACAGAGGAATCTTTTTTCCAGCACGTGTATGTCATAAAATTTAAATGCTACCAAGAAAATATAGTCCATTTTGCTTTACTTGGAAAGAACCGATTTAGAATTTGTCAAATACTCCATACATAAATACCTGGAAAAGTTAGTCACAAAGGACTTTCAGATAGTTAAAAAAATTACTCACCCCTCACACTACCCTAACTATTCCATATCTGTATTGAAATGTGCTTAGGGATCTACTGTGTCCCAGACCTGCGTCAAAGTCAAAATCCCATTTTGCAAGGGATATAAATCTCTGAATTTGAAATAGCTTTGAAAATGTTTGGAGTTTTAATTTCATACTTGCCTAATTTTAATGTGGGTCAAGAAAATGGAATGGCAAATGCAACTGGTAGTTGGAATAATGGGATAGTACCTACAAAAGAACAAAAAAAAAAAAACATAAAAGAAAAAGATATTAATAATTTTGAACCCATTTGTGTAGAAGATAATTTATTGTTGCAAGCAATAAAATGACATGATTTTGAGGTTGAGTGCTATGTTATTAATTGAAACTCATGATTGGTACTAATCACACATCTTCAACTCATCTTTTCTTTACCTGCCAATGATTTGCTTTAGCAGAGTGTTCTCCTGTGACTTTAGCAATCTACTCCTGTGTTTCCCCTTCAAGGTTCTTTGTACTTTTGTCTTAGTAGAATTGCTGGCAAGGCTTGTCTTTGTGCTTCATCCTTTTGATTTCTTTAAATTACAGTCTCCTTCCCCTGTCCCACTGAAATCTCCTAAGGACTTTGAAGCTAATTTATAGTGATGCTTGCCCTGCCTCCAATTATTAAGGAGTAATAGTTGATGATAATAAGTGTACTCTACAACCGAGTGAGCCTGTTGAATTCAATGCCCTCTTATTTGCTATTTATCCTCAATTTAATAAAGTTGATTGACTTATAAAATTTGCTTGGTAGGAAAGTGTTCTAAGTAGATTAACTGCTCAATTATTTCACTGTGATTTGCCTATACAATTCTTGCTGAAGATTTCATGCTAATCTTTTTAGTGACAGATGGTTGATCAGAATTTATACAAGCTTATGTCTATAAGAGAGTATCATCCCCCTTTAGAATGCTGTCACTATCACATTCAGGTTCATTAGGATAATAATAAGAGGAAAGCACAGGAAAAGTTTACTGATTCCATGACAACTCAGAGTTGCATGTTACTGCTCTGTCTTCTAGCAGAACAGAGATGCTGTTGGTTGTGGGAGTTCTCCCTCTACAGTGAGACTTGGGGACATTCTCAGTTCCATCTCTGAGGCACAATGGCTGGTTATGAAGATCAGACCTGGTAGTGAGTCCACCACCTGTGTCAGTGACAACTGACAGACTGTCATTCTCCTTGTCACTCCAAAAACCCTTCCACACGTCACTATTTCAGCCCATGGTTTGGAAATTCAACTAAAGGTGAGTTGTGCTGATGAGGGTTATTCTCACCATTCCTACATTAGCATTCTGTGTACACCAGGCTATTATGTATGTGGACTAGATGTTGAAGAGTGATTTTTTACTCTCATGTTGTTGCCCCAGATACCTGCTCCAATTTATAAATCTCTAACTCTAATAATGCCTGTATCTCAAAAGAAACTTCTCCTAGGAAGTCAACTGACTAAGTTTGCAAATAATTTCAGGTCCTCCCGAGAATATTTGAACTACATTGGCTTCTCAGGGCTCTTTCAGCACTGGCATAAAGGCAAAAAAATCTACGTGCACATTTCTCCTTTGTTGGGAGACCATCTATTTCTTCAAAGGCCCTGGTAAATATAATTGTTCAAGGTGGTTTCCTCTTTCCCACCATTTCTACCTAATGTCCAACATGGGTTCTATTTTAAATAATTGGATCCCCCTTTCCTTCTGTGTTGACAGAATTTAGTTTGTTTGTGGCCTTTTATCACTCTAGTACCTCTTATAGTTTCCTCTCTTTCCTCCTGAGTTACTGGACCTCTGCATGTTTTCTTGTTGCACTTATCTTATGAGAGATTTTCTCTATAAAGCATTTGGTGATAGATATAGTGGGGAGCCATAAAACCAACATTTATTGCTGGGTGTAACTTTATTTTATTAGCTAATCAATGTACTTACCCACTATAAAGTCTCCATCATTTCTATTTTTGGCCCAACCAGTAGCCTTCCATTTTTAGAAAAGATTAATTTCAGAAGACATAAGAGCAGCAGACTCCTATATGTTGACAGTTTACTTCTAGCTTAAAAGATATAGTTATTACTAATAATGCAATAATTGAAATTAGTTCCCCAAAAAGTTTACTTGATATATAAAAATAATAATAATGTCTCTATGTCAGGATTGTATTCATTAATTGTTCTTCACCTTCACACTACCTCTCACTCTCCTAGACAGAACACACATACATGTCCAGCAGTAGTTATGACTTTTGTTAGTCCAAATACCTGGTTACATTTGTGACTTTTAAGATGTTGGTACATGGTTTGTACCATAAAGAGTATAATGGATTTAGTTTCATAAATTAAGTAGGACAGCTACATCTACTACTTATTAGCAGTGCAACTTTGGGGAAGTCATTAAATGATTCTGAGCTTCAATTTCCTCATCTAAAATAGGGGTCATGCGTATTTTATATGTGGTGTAGGACTGCCCTTCTCTTAGGTGAGACTTTTCTTGCCAGCATCTCATGAGTTACATGACTTATTCTGAAAGATTTCACCACTGAGGTGATGCAAATTTCAGAGCTCCCAAATTGCCATTGCTTAGACGCAATGAAGGCATACTATCCCTTAATGAGTTCGAAAGTAGGTTGGTTTGTCTTGAAGCTACAGCCTGAGGGTTTTACTCTATTATTAATTCTAGTCATGGAGTTCATGAGATTTTCAAAAGTCCAAGTTTTATAAAGCCCCCAGTATCACTTTGATGTTTGCAAGTCACATTTTTAAAGTACCTCTCCTTTCTAGCATCATTTCTTTCATCCCGGGTCCCCAAACCTTTTCTAACAGCCTGTGCTCCAGGTTGATACCATGCTTTACTTCTCATCACAAATAACTCATTCAGCCAACATTATTAGCAATTCATATACATGGCTTTTTGCAAAGCGCTGGGGGAAAATGAATGAAAGACAGTCCCTGATGGGGTGCCTGAGTGGCTTGATTGTTTGGGCGTCCAACTTCTGTTTGGTTAATGATCTTGCAGTTCATGAGTTTGGGCCCCACTTTGGGCTCTGTGCTGACAGCTCAGAGCCTGGGGCCTGCTTTGGATTCTGTGTCTCCCTCTTTCTGCCCTTCCCAACTCACACTCTGTCTCTCTCTGTCTCTTAAAAATGAATAAACATTAAAAAAATAAAGAAAGACAGTCCTTGACATGAAGGGGTTCACAGTATAGTTGGTAAAACTGAAAGAAAAATCATTAAAATTAAATGTAGTAACTTTTAAGAAGAGAGATAGAATTCTATTAGTGCAAGGAAGCAAATAATAAGGCTTGTCACATAGATTGCAACTAACATAGGTATATTTCAGGACAGAATATGGAGGGGGGAGCTGATATCAGATGTGAATCTTAAAAAAGAAATATGAGATTATTCAACCATAAGAAAGAACAAAATCTTGTCATTTGCAACAATATGGATGGAGCTAGAGGGTATAAGGCTAAGTGAAGTAAGCTGATTGGAGAAAGACACATACCATATGATTTTACTGATAAGTGGAATTTAAGAAACAAACAAAAAAAAATGAACAAAGAGAAAAAAATAGAGACAGACTAAAAAACAGACTCTCTATGGGTGAAATAGGTGAAAGGGATTAAGAGTACACTTATCTTGATGAGTACTAAATAATATATGCAACTGTTGAATCACTGTATAAAATGAACATGTGTTATGCAGGACAAGGAGAGAAGAAGCACCCCATATTTAGGAAAAAGCATCCACAAAGCCATAGAAGTAAGAGAGCATAGTCTGTTGGGAAGCAACATAAGCTAGAATGGGGGATTTGTGCAGAGAGGTGACTAGAGGTGTCCATTAGTCAAGGTTCTCCAGAGAAACAGAAACAATACGATGGATGCATGGATGCATGAATAGATAGATATAAGAGGAGGTTTGTTCTGGGCATTGGCTCATGTTACGGAGATCTAAAAGCCCCATAATTTACTGTCTGCAAGTTGGAAAATGGGGAAAGTTGGTGGTGTAATTCAGCCTGAGAATGAGAACCAGAAATGCCACGTCCACGGGTAGGGAAGATGGGTGTCTCAGCTTAAGCAAAGAGAGCAAATTCACCTTTCCACCACCTTTTTGTTCTCTTCAGGTCCTCAACAGTTTATGTGATGCCCACCTACAGCAGTGAGGGCTATCCTTACAGTGTACTGATTTAAAGGCTAATCTCCTCTAGAGACACCCTCACAAACACACTCAGAAATAATGTTTTATCGGCTGTCCAGGCATCCCTAAGACCAGTTAGGTTGACAAAAAATTAACCATCACAACAAGATGGTATGATACAGGTGAACCAGGACAAGATCTAGAGGACATGGTCAGCCATACTACAAGGTTTAACTTTTACCCTAAATGTGATTAAAAATATTTAATGATTTTATGTAGGAGAGTAATACAATCAGATTCGTTTTATAAGATGATTCCTAGCAACAGTGTGGAGTTCACTGGTGGGGTTACCAAAGTGAGCAAGACAGGTTAGATGTATTATCTTAGACCTGGTAACAAATTATGAGGAACTAAAGAGCAAAAGCCATGTCTATAATTAGTTTTCAAAAAATTTTTGTCAAATAAATTAATTACCTCTTTTAGAGGTGCCCTGATTCAGTCAGTGGAGGATGCCTAGTTTAGGCTTAATCCAGTGTTTAATATAAAAATATGCCATGAGGGAGAAAGCAAGTGAGTATTGCAACACTCAACGCTTTCATAAACAGCAACACTAATCAATTCTCAACCGGGGTCCCCTTGAGTGGACAGTATAGAGGAGGGTTGGTATTTGTGTGTATGTGTGTGCTTGTGTGGATATTTGCATCAGTATATGTGTGTGTGTACACACATTCAAGCTAACTGGGAATGCAGAAAGGAATAAGAACTTCATTCAGAGACAGAATGTGAGCCCAGACAAACTTTATGTTAATTATAAAAGTTCGTAAAGGAAGAAGGATTACATCAATAGAGGGTGACTCATAGTTAAATGAGGTTTTCATCCAGAAGGCATTTATTGGTAACAAATACCGTGCTCCTAAACGAAGCCAAGTAATGCAGTAACAACATAATTACAATGATTTTATCTGTGACAAAAGGTATGCATAAATTTCAACCTACACATATAAGAATCTAGAAGACATGACATTGTCTCCAGAGAACTGTAGATGGAGTTGCATGGGTAGCCCTTACACCAGGAGGCCTTTGGTTTAGAAGGCATTTATAAGAAAATACCTCATTCACATCTTTACTAAATGCTGTAATTTATAAATATTTTGTAGAGAAATACCTCATTTTCGTTTGTCTCTCCCCAGAAGATTTTGGGATTTCTGTGGGCTTGGAGTGGAGCTGCTGATAAAGTCTGTTGTAAGGAGTTGAAAATCTTAAAAAGAGAGTGTATACTGTACGATTGAGAGAGATAAATGCGATTTATAAAGGGAGACAAGAGGCAGAGTGGAAATTAAAATTCTTCCAAGTTGTATTATATGATTTAAATAGAGTGCAATTTCCATGAACCAGAGGGAAAAATCAATAGAACAAGAGTTTGGAATGTAAGGAAATGCTTAGCCAGCACATGCTCCCTCACTTACCCTGACCCTCTTCATTCTGAGGTTGAGAAAGTGATGTGGAGTCATGAAAGAAAACTGGTTTCTCCCAGGAAATGCTGTGAAGATAAAAAAACTGCCTAACAGTTCAGACTAATAGATTGCGGTACGTAAGAATTCAATATCCCCAGGCTTCATAAATGAAGGGAAGTCTTCATATCAGCCTGTGGGACTTTCCAAATTTTAAATTTTGGAAAGTGTGGAATTCAATATGCATGGATTCAATAAAAGCACATGTCACTGCATTTTGGATATAATGAAGCAAAAGAGGAGTGATGTTTCCACATGAAATCTTCCAATTTATATTTCATCAAAAGTATATTACATTTGGCTGTGTTGCTACATGCATCTATCTCTAAACATTGTATTGGAAGAAATATGTTTTCTGTTCCCTTCTCAAGTATAAGGTTCTCTGTGAAGGTTATAAAGAGCTAAAAATTAGACTTGCAACAGTTTCATTGCTAAGGCAAGTATTTCCTTCTTTCTAATCGCTCTAACATATGTGACTATAAAATAATACCTTGAAAGTTCTCATTATTGCATAAATAATCTTGCTACTAGAAGAGGAACCTTCAATTCTTCAGAAGTTACACAGGATTATTTTAAGAACGCTTTGAGAATTTGTTTCCTGGAGCGCCTGACAGTTTTCTTTGGAACTGCTGCTTTGTAGAGAAAAGTAGTAATTGTTAAACCTTTCCGCATGAAGCATACAGTTTCTCAGATGTACCCTGCATAGGTGTATTTTAGGAAAGGTTTCAATTTGGTTGCCTAATTTCAGCCCTTGCTAGGCCCACAGTGATGATAACATTGAGAAATAACTTGGTACCCTGCTTGGTCTCCTGCTGCTTGAATTTTATCACAAACTGCTAGTTTGTTGGAGATTAGCTGCTAAAGTGCTCTCCTGATTAATGTGCTAATTAATTAATGCAGCTGCTAAATTGTACTGCTGATTAAAATACGCCACATAGAGAGCTCTGGAAAAACTCACTAAATTAGTCAAATCATTCCAGGTGCATTTTTACTGGAGGAAAACCTCAGCTACTGAGCAGAGAGTAATCAGATCTGTGGCCCACTCCTGGAAGCAACTGAGAGATTCTTCAGCCAGACCCCTCTTCTTTTACCTCACTCCTTACATCGATGTCGTGGCCAGAACCCAAAAATGAGGCATTGGGAGGAATTAGGACAAACTTTTCTCTTTTTCTATAGCAAATTAATTTTCTCTAGAAATTCCCAGTGGAACTCAGCAACTAAATTTTACTGAGATTTGAAGGAGTTTGTAGTGCACATTATGTGTTTTGAGTCTTAACCCCAATTTCAGAGTTAGCTTGGTTGGCCCAGTGGAAGTTGGGCCAGTAAACATTCCTTCCAGGTGATTCCAGTTGTGGTGTTCCTTCTCGAAGACCCTGGTTCTGAGAGTACATATTCTGCCTACCAAAACAGAAGTTAGTAAGCATCTTACATGCACTAAAATCATACTAGGTAAAAACATAAGACATTTTAACTGTCTTGGCAAACTTCATTTTATAATTTTGGAAATAAAGCATGCACCTCAAAAGTATTTGCCGTTACTGCACAACAAATGCACAGGTACTGAATCAGTGGAATAGATGTGAGAACTACAGAAATATAGAGGAAGGATAAATAATTTGCATTTGTAGTGATTTCTTCTGCAACGAAGTCAAAATGGATATTTCTATTTCCTTAAAGGCTAAAAGAATTTAGGTTGATGAATAGGTGTTTGACACAGAGAAACCCTATGAATACATATCCTATTGTGAAAACACAAAGGCCTAAAAGTGAGCAAAAGTTCAGTCCACTTGAAAAAGCTGGGGCCAAACTGACAAGACTCAAGAAGGATCCAGAGAGTGAGGCCCAGTGCTGACCAGTTAGCAGGCCTCGAGTACCAGGCAAGACAGGGGTCAATGAGCCACAGGTCTTTTGGAGAAGGAGAACAGCTTGTTTGGAGGTCTATCTGCAATAAGAAGATTATATTGGATGAGGGAGACTTGGAGAGCAAAAGATAAATTAGGAAGGTTTTCAAGAATCCAGATACCACAGGCCTTCATTACTGTCCCATTTGTAGTCAGCAGAAACCCTCAACAAATTATCCTTGCATTTGTACTCATAGTTCTTACCTAACCTTGGGGGTACTGTGAATGCATTTAATTAGCTTTCTTCAGAAAATTCCTGCAGAGGGATGGTCCCTTGAATCACATAGTATACATTTAGATAAATGACAACTCTTAGACCTAGTTCCATTGTTAAGGGCTGAATTGTGTCCTCCCCAAAAGAGATGTTTAAGTCCTAACTCCTGGTATCTATAAATGTGGCCTTATTGGGAAACAGGCTCTTTGCAGATGTACTCATGTAAAGAGGAGTCATTACTGTGCACCCTAATTCGAGTATGGCTGGTATCCTTATAAAAGAGAAGGGACACAGAGATAGAAACACACAGAGAGAAAATAGATATATAACAAGAGAAGCAGAGATTGGAGTGAGCATCTATAAGCCAAGGAATACCAAGGATTGCTAGCAAACAGTGGAAGTTAGAAGAGGCAAGAAGGATTCTCTCTCACAGGATTCAGAGGGAGCATGGCCCTGTCAACACCTTAATTTCAGACTTCTAGACTCCAGAATAGTGAGACCATACATTTCTATCATTTTAAGCCATCTAGTTTGTGTTCCTTTGTTACTGCAGCCCTAGGAACCTAATAGTTCCAGTAATAATTGTAATAATTAATTTTTGATGAGCTCTTACTATGTGCTGAGGGCTACAGTGAGCTCTTAATGCATTACAGTATAGTACAGTATAGGCCTCACAGTGAGCACTATCTGGCGGATATTACTATTATCCTTTTCATATAAATAAGAGAGTGAGAAATTGAAAAACCTGTCTAAGGTTACAGTGCTAAGGTCAATTTCAGAGCTAGTGTACTATAGCCTCACAGCAGGATAGAAGTCTCCTGGCTTCTCCACGCAGACAGAGCAGGGCAGAGTCAAAAGCTCTGTAAGCAAGATGATGAGCAGTTTTCAATTCAGTAATCATACATTGAACATTAGTGAAAGTCAGGAGGTCCCATGCCGGGAGCAGGGGACACCAGCAGGAATATGACATTGATCTCATTTTTTTTAGTTTGCTGAATATATCATACTTTAGTGGTCCATCACCCAGAATGAATCTTTTATCTTCCTTACCACAGTTGCTTATAACTGGGCTTAATCCCCAAAGATAGGGAACAATCTTTTGAAATAGATACTTTTTATTCTTGGTGAGGGATTCTGTAACAAACATGGAGCTCTTTTCATTCCTCATAGGCTGTATTCCTTCCTATTCTTTATTTTTTTATTTTTTTTATTTTTTAGTTAACATATAGTGTAATAATAATTTCAGGAATAGAACTTAGTGATTCATCACATACATATAACCCCCAGGGCTCATCCCAACAAGTGCCCTCCTTAATACCCCTTACCCCTTTAGCCCTTCCTCCCACTCAGCACCCACTGGCAGCCCTCAGTTTTTTCTCTGTATTTAAGAGTCTCTTATTGGGGCGCCTGGGTGGCTCAGTCGGTTAAGCGTCCGACTTCGGCTCAGGTCATGATCTCGCGGTCTGTGAGTTCAAGCCCCGCGTCAGACTCTGTGCTGACAGCTCAGAGCCTGGAGCCTGCTTCAGATTCTGTGTCTCCCTCTTCTCTCTGACCCTCCCCTGTTCATTCTCTGCCTCTCTCTCTGTCAAAAATAAATAAACATTAATGTTCATCTGTTTTGTATCTTAAATTCCACATATGAGTGAAATCATATATTTGTCTTTCTCTAACTGACTTACTTTGCTTGGCATAATACACTCTGGTTCCATCCATGTTGTTGCAAATGGCAAGATTTCATTCTTTTGGATCACTGAGTAATATTCCGTGGTGTATATATACCACATTTTCTTTATCCATTTATCATTTGATGGACATTTGGGCTCTTTCCCTACTTTGGCTATTGTCAATAGTGTTGCTATAAACATTGGGGTGCATGTGCCCCTTTGGATCAGCACTTGTGTATACTTTGGATAAATAGTAGTGCAGTTGCTGGGTCATAAGGTAGTTCTATTTTTAATTTCTGAAGAACCTCCATACTGTTTTCCAGAGTGGCCGCATCAGTTTGCATTCCCACCAGCAGTGCAAAAGGGTTCCCCTTTCTCTGCATCCTTGCCAACATGTGTTGTTGCCTGAGTTGTTAATTTTAGACATTCTAACTGGTGTGCGGTGATATCTCATTGTGGTTTTGATTTGTATTTCCCTGATGATGAGTGATGTTGAGCATTTTTTCATGTGTCTGTTGGCCATCTGGATGTCTTCTTTGGAGAAATGTCTATTCATGTCTTTTGGTCATTTCTTCACTGGATTATTTGTTTTTTGGGTGTTGAATTTGGTAAGTTCTTTATAGATTTCGGATACTAACCCTTTATCTGATATGTCATTTGCAAATATCTTCTCCCATTCCATAGTTTGCCTTTGGTTTTGCTGATTGTTTCCTTTGCTGTGCAGAAGAAGCTTTTTGTCTTGATGAGTTCCCAATAGTTTATTTTTGCTTTTGCTTCCCTTGCCTCTGGAGACATGTCAAGTAAGATGTTGAGGTGGCTGAGGTCAAAGAGGTTGCTGCCTGTTTTCTCCTTTAGGGTTTTGATGGCTTCCTGTGTTATGTTTAGGTCTTTCATCCATTTTGAGTTTATTTTTTGTGTATGGTTTAAGAAAGTGCATTTTCTGCATGTTGCTATCCACTTTTCCCAACACCATATGCTGAAGAGACTTTTTTCCACTGGATATTCTTTGCTGCTTTGTCAAAAATTAGTTGGCCATACGTTTGTGGGTCCATTTTGGGTTCTGTATTCTGTCCATTGATCTATGTGTCTGTTCTTGTGCCAGTACCATACTGTCTTGATGATTGCAGTTTTGTAATACAGCCTGCAGTCTGGAATTGTGATGCCTCCAGTTTCGGTTTTCTTTTTCAGGCTTGCTTTGTCTATTCAGGGTGTTTTCTCATTCTGTACAAATTTTAGGATTATTTGTTCTAGCTTTGTGAAGAATGCTGGCCTTATTTTGATAGGGATTGCATTGAATATGCAGATTGATTTTGGGTAGTATTGGCATTTTAACAATACTTGTTCTTTCAATCCGTGAGCATGCACTGTTTTTCCATTTTTTTTGCGTCTTCTTCAATTTCTTTCATAAGCTTTCTATAGTTTTCACTATATAGATTTTTTACCTCTTTGGTTAGGTTTATTCCTAGGTATTTTATGGTCTTGGTGCAATTGTAAGTGGGATCGATTCCTTGATTTCTCTTTCTGCTGGTTCATTATTGGTGTATAGAAATGTAACTGATTTCTGTGCATTGATTTTATGTCCTGCAACTTTGCTGAATTCATGGATCAGTTTTAGCAGAATTTTGGTTGAATCTCTTGGGTTTTCCTCATAGAGTATCATGTTGTCTTCGAAGAGTGAAAGTCTGACTTCCTCCTTGCTGATTTGGATGCCTTTTATTTCTTTGTATTGTCTGATTTCTGAGGCTAGGACTTACAATACTATGTTGAACAACAATGGTGAGAGTGGACATCTTTGTGGTGTTCCTGACCTTAGGGGGAAATCCCTCAGCTTTTCCCCACTGAGGATGGCATTAGTGATTAGAGGATTTTGTATAAGGCCTTCATGATCTTGAGGTATGATCCTTCTCTCTCTACTTTCTTGAGGATTTTTATCAAGAAAGGATGCTGTATTTTGTCAAATGCTTTTACAGCATCTGTTGAGAGGATCATGTGGTTCTTATCCTTTCTTTTATTAATGTGATGTATCACATTGATTGATTTGAGGATATGGAACCAGCCCTGCATCACAGGAATAAATCCCACTTGATCGTGGTGAATAATTCTTTTAATGTATTGTTGGATCCGGTTTGCTAGTATCTTGTTGAGAATTTTTGGATCCATGTTCATCTGGGAAATTGGTCCATAGTTCTTTTTATTTATTTATTTTTAAGTGTTTTAATGTTTATTTATTTTTGAGAGAGAGAAAGAGAGAGCAGAGTGAGAGGAGACACAGAATCAGAAGGAAGCTCCAGGATCTCACAAACCATGAGATCATGACCTGAGCCAAAGTCAGATGCTTAACCATTGGCACCACCCAGGCGCCCCTATAGTTCTCATTTTTGGTGAGGTCTTTACCTGGTTTTGGAATCAAGATAATGCTGGCCTCACAGAATCAGTGTGGAAGTTTTCCTTCCATTTCTATTTTTTGGAACAGCTTCAAAATCATAGATATTAACTCTTTAAATGTTTGGTAGAATTCCCCTGGAAAGCCATCTGGTTCTGGACTCTTGTTTGTTGGGAGATTTTTGATTACTGATTCAATTTCTTTACTGGCTATGGGTCAGTTCAAATTTTGTATTTCTTTCTGTTTCAGTTTTGGCAGTTTGTATGTTTCTAGGAATTTGTCCATTTCTTCCAGATTGTCCAATTTGTTGGCATATAATTGCTCATAATATTGTCTTATTATTGTTTGTATTTCTATGGTGTTGGTTGTAATCTCTCCTCTTTCATTCATGATTTTATTGATTTGGATCCTTTCCTTTTTTTTTTTTTTTTTTTTTTTTTTTTTTTTGATCACTCTGGCTAGGGGTTTATCAATTTTGTTAATTCTTTCAAAGAACCAGCTCCTGATTTCATTGATCTGTTCTACTGTGTTTTTTTTTAATTTTGATATTTTTGTTTTCTGCTCCAATCTTTATTATTTCCCTTCTTCTACTGATTTTGGGCTTTATTTTCTGTTCTCTTTCCAGCTCTTTTAGGTATAAGTTTAGGTTTTCTATTTGAGACGTTTCTTCCTTCTCTCTATATAGTATAGAGAGATTGCTATATACTGGATTGCTATATCCTTCCCTCTTATGACTTCGTTTGCTGCATCCCAGGGGATTTGGGCTGTCTTGTTTTCATTTTCACTGGTTCCCATGTACTTTTTAATTTCCTCTTTAATTTCTTGGTTAACCCATTCATCCTTTAGTAAGATGTTCTTTAATCAAGTATTCATGGTCTTTCCAAATTTTTTCTCGCAGTTGATTTTGAGTTTCTTAGCATTGTGGTCTGAAAATATGCAAGGTATAATCTCGATTTTTTGTACTTGTTGAAAGGTGATTTGTGACCCAGTTATGATCTATTCTGGACAATACTCCATGTGCACTTGAGAAGAATGTGTATTCAGCTGCTTTAGGATGAAATGATCTGAATATATCTGTTAAATCCATCAAAGCCATTATGTCCTTGTTGATTTTCTGCTTCAATTATCTGTCCATTGTTGTCAGTGGGATGTTGAAGTCCCATACTATTATGGTATTATTTTCAATGAGTTTCTTTATGTTTGTGATTAGTTGATTTATATATTTGGTTACCACCACACTGGGGGCATAAATATTTAGAGGTGTTAGATCTTTGTGGACAAACCAGTTAATTACACTATAATGTCCTTTTTCTTCATCTCTTGTAATAGTCTCTATTTTAAAATCTAGATTGTCTGATATAAGTATGGCTACTCCAGCTTTTTCTTTTAATGACCATTAGCATGATAGATCGTTCTCCATCCCCTTACTTTCAATCTGCAAGTGTCTTTAGGTGTCTTTAGGTCTGAAATGGGTCTCCTGTAAACAGCATATAGATGGATGGATCTTGTTTTCTTATCCCTTCTGTTATTCTATATCTTTTAATTGGAGCATTTAGTCATTGACATTTAGAGTATTGAAAGATATTAATTTATTGCCATTGTGTTGCTTGTAGAATTGGAGTTTCTGGTGGTATTCTCTGGTCTTTTCTAGTCTTTGTTGCTTTTGATCTTTTGGGTTTTGTTTCATCTTTTCTCCCCTCAGAGAGTCCCCCTCAAAATTTCTTGCAGGGCTGGTTTAGTGGTCACAAACTCCTTTAATTTTTGTTTGTCTGGGAAACTTTTTATCTCTCCTTCTATTTTGAATGACAGCCTTGCTGGATAAGGAATTCTTAGCTGCATATTTTTCTGATTCAGCACATTGAATATAGCCTGCCACTCCTTTCTAGCCTTCCACGTTTCTGGGGATAGGTTTTCTGTGAACCAGATCTGTCTTCCCTTATAGGTTAAGGACTTTTTGGCCTTGCTGCTTTCATAATTCTTTCCTTTTGTGTGTATTTTGTGATTTTGACTATGATATGCCTTGTTTTTTGTTGAATCTAATGCAAGTTCTCTGTGGTCTTTGGATTTTAATGTCTGGGTGCTTCCCTGGATTAATAACATTTTCTAACCATAATTTGTTCCCATAAACCTTCTGACCCCTTTTCTCTCTCTTCATCTTCTAGGAATCCTTTGATTTGGATGTTATTCCTTTTTAATGAGTGACTGAGTTCTCTAAGTCTTCTATGATGATCTTTTGTCTTTATTTCTCTTTTTTTTTCTGCATCAGTATTCTCTATAATTCTATCTTCTAAATTGCTGATTCACTGCTCTCCTTCATCCATCCTTGCCATTATGGCATCTATTTGAGTTTGCATCTCAGTTATAGCATTTTTAACTTCGTCCTGACTAGATTTTATTTTTTATCTCTGCAGAAATGGATTCTATGCTTTTTTTCAACCCCAACTAGTATTGTTATATTTGTGGTTCTAAATTCTAGTTCAGACATCTTGCTTATATCTGTGTTGATTAAGCCTCTTGCTGTCATTTCTTCCTGTTCTTTCTTTTGAGGGGAATTACTACATTTTGTCATTTTGGAGGAAGAAAAAAGTTAATAAAATTAAAAATTAAAAATTAAAAACAAAACAGAAAGTCAAATAAAGGAAGCTAGATCCTAGGTGTGTGTTTTGGTGTGCTTCTTGAAAGAAGCTTGATAGAATAGAGAAAAAAGGGAAACAAAAGAAAAAAGGTAATAAAAAATTTAAAAACTAAAAAAAAGTATATAATAAAATCGAATAAAATGAAATAAAGAAAATGAAATAGAATAAAAAAATAAAAAATAAAGTAAAAAAATTAAAAACTATATTTTCTCTTTTTCCCCTCAAGAATGAGGGGAAAAAGCAAGAAAGAAAAAAAGGAAACAATTTAAGCAAAAACAGAAGCAAACAATGAACAAATAAATGAACTCTCAAACAGAGTGAAACCTGAATGAAGTTACATCCAGTTTCCCCTAGAACTGAAACTATGAAGCCTTTTGTAATCCATACACCAAGCAGGTGGAGTGACCTGTGCTGGACTTCTTGGGAATATGCTTGGAGGGTGCAGTTGGGTGGGTCTTGGTCTAATGGCTCCATTCTCCACTAGGTGGCCCTGCTTATCTTACTGTGGTGGATCAGTGTGGCAGTCATGCGTGTGTGCAGGGAGAGATGGAAATGGTTTCACTCAGCTCCCTAGTCTCTGGCACAGGAATTTTGCACTCTCACTGCCTTGTGATGAAGCACCCCTCCTTTGTATCAGGCCTCTGTCCACTCCCTGCCTTTACCTTGTCCATGTCCAAGCTCTCCACCTGCCAGGTGGCACCTTCCTCTAGAGTTTCCTGTCAGATAACTTGTGTTTAAAAACCCCATGCTTCAGAGACACCTGCAGTTTGGACCCACACCCACACCCTGGGGGAGGGTCTCACTGAGCAATGGCCAAGTGCCAGCTTGCCCCAGAAAATGTTTGTGTGATGGCACAGCAGCAGAGGTTCAGAGATTATGGCAAACCACAACATAGCCAGTGCCAGATTTCATCACACTCTGGCAACTTTGCCCCAATACCAACAAATGTGGCTGCTCTCCAGGGTCTGCTGGGACCTTTGCCTGTGGGGAGGCTGTATGGCCTCTACCAAATGCACTCCAAGCAAGGGAACCGCTTCTCCCCATGTGGCACATGGACCCCTCAGGCCCCACTGCTTGCTCCCTGGAATTCACCCTACTTCCTCACCAGAGCACCGCCAGGCACTGATCTCTGAAACTTCAGACTCTGTGCTCCACTGTTTATAGAATCCTGGTGGTATTGAAACCCTCTCCTTTCTTCCCATCAATAGTTTTGGGGAACATATTTCTTATTCATTTCCCTGCTAGTGTTTTCACTCTTTCTCTCCAGCTACTTTTGGGGGAGTGCTTTTCTTGCATGATCTCAATGCACCGTACTCTCCCCCTTTCTTTTTCTCTTTCTCTCTCCTCTCTTCTCAAAAAAAAGCTCCCTACCCTCGATCTCTTTTCTCTCCCCCAGTTCACCTCTCCCATCATGTGCCTGCCGAGTTCTGTGGCTCAAGTTATGTAGATTGTTGTGTTAATCCTCAGATCAATTTCCTAGGTGTTCAAAATGGCTTAGTGCTATCTAGCTCCCTCCTTCATATTCTTTAAAGGCATAGGGATGTGCAACTAGTTGGCAGAGCTTAGGGAAGGCAATTCTTCTCAAAATTATTCCCTTTACAGGGTGCCTGGGTGGCTCATTTGGTTAAGCAACTGACTTTGGCTCAGGTCATGATCTCACAGTTCATGAGTTCAAGCCCCATGTCGGGCTCTGTGCTGACAGCTCAGAGCCTGGAGCCTACTTCAGCTTCTGTGTCTCCCCCTCTCTCTACCCCTCCCCTGCTCATGCTCTGTGTCTCTCTGTCTCTCAATAATAAATAAGTGTTAAAAAATTTAGGGGTGCATGGGTGGCTCATGTCGGTTAAGCATCCGACGTCAGCTCAGGTCGTGATCTCACGGTTCGTGAGTTTGAGCCCCGCATCAGGCTCTGTGCTGAGAGCTCAGAGCCTGGAGCCTGTTTCATATTCTGTGTCTCCCTCTCTCTGCCCCTTCCCCACTCATGCCCTGTCTCTCTCTGTCTATCAAAAATGAATAAACATTAAAAAATTTTTTTTTAAAATTAAAAAAAAATGATTCCCTTTAGGTTCAACTTTTGTGATTTACTTTTGAGGTCAAAACCTCAAAAATTGCTTCCTAAGAAGGTGTTCATCCACTCTTGTAAAATAAGATATGCTCTTTTATGGGTCTTTTACATTCTGTTTCATTGATATGTCTTAAAGAGTTCTACACCCCATCACATCAGCCTCACTGTTAGTGCCGATGTTGACCTTGTCCCATACTGGTGCTTCAACTTGAGAAGAATGCACGGTGGCAATGAAGAGGGTGAAAAGGGAGAGAGAGCATGGTAAAAGAAAATGAAATATGGTCAGTAAATACAACATGATGTATTTACAGCTTTAATAGAAGTATGTAGAAAGAGGAAAGGTAATACATAAAAACACCTGAAGACCTTTGCCAGGATTTTTGGCAATGCTTTCATAGAAGACCTATTGAGTCTAAAGGTTGTGATAAAATTCTCCAGTGGAGGAAGTGGGAGAAGAGAATTTCTGATGAATGAATGTGTATTAAATATTATAAATGCAGATCTAGAGAGCATTAATGGAATTAATGGAATTGGACCTAGAGAGCATTGGTGATACACCAATGGCTATACTGTTGTGAGTGCTTTGTCCTGGGCATAGGCAGTTGTTGTTTGTTTGTAGAGAAGAGTATTTGACCACTAACTTTTTTTTTTCCAATATATGAAATTTATTGTCAAATTGGTTTCCATACAACACCCAGTGCTCATCCCAAAAGGTGCCCTCCTCAATACCCATCCCCCACCCTCCCCTCCCTCCCACCCCCCATCAACCCTCAGTTTGTTCTCAGTTTTTAACAGTCTCTTATGCTTTGGCTCTCTCCCACTCTAACCTCTTTTTTTTTTTTTCTTCCCCTCCCCCATGGGTTTCTGTTAAGCTTCTCAGGATCCACATAAGAGTGAAACCATATGGTATCTGTCTTTCTCTGTATGGCTTATTTCACTTAGCATCACACTCTCCAGTTCCATCCACGTTGCTACAGAAGGCCATATTTCATTCTTCATTTCATTTCATTTCATTTCATTTCTTTCTCATTGCCACATAGTATTCCATTGTGTATATAAACTACAATTTCTTTATCCATTCATCAGTTGATGGACATTTAGGCTCTTTCCATAATTTGGCTAT
The DNA here is from genome assembly GCF_046562875.1 of Panthera onca. Lineage (NCBI taxonomy): Eukaryota > Metazoa > Chordata > Mammalia > Carnivora > Felidae > Panthera > Panthera onca. The sequence goes on from NC_138340.1 coordinate 127,945,278, forward strand.
TGTTGAGAGTGCTGCTATAAACATTGGGGTACAAGTGCCCCTATGCATCAGTACTCCTGTATCCCTTGGGTAAATTCCTAGCAGTGCTATTGCTGGGTCATAGGGTAGGTCTATTTTTAATTTTCTGAGGAACCTCCACACTGCTTTCCAGAGCGGCTGCACCAGTTTGCATTCCCACCTACAGTGCAAGAGGGTTCCCGTTTCTCCACATCCTCTCCACCATCTATAGTCTCCTGATTTGTTCATTTTGGCCACTCTGACTGGCGTGAGGTGATGTCTGAGGGTGGTTTTGATTTGTATTTCCCTGATAAGGAGCGACGTTGAGCATCTTTTCATGTGCCTGTTGGCCATCCGGATGTCTTCTTTAGAGAAGTGTCTATTCATGTTTTCTGCCCATTTCTTCACTGGGTTATTTGTTTTTCGGGTGTGGAGTTTGGTGAGCTCTTTATAGATTTTGGATACTAGCCCTTTGTCCGATATGTCATTTGCAAATATCTTTTCCCATTCTGTTGGTTGCCTTTTAGTTTTGTTGGTTGTTTCCTTTGCTGTGCAGAAGCTTTTTATCTTCATAAGGTCCCAGTAATTCATTTTTGCTTTTAATTCCCTTGCCTTTGGGGATGTGTCGAGTAAGAGATTGCTACGGCTGAGGTCAGAGAGGTCTTTTCCTGCTTTCTCCTCTAGGGTTTGGATGGTTTCCTGTCTCACATTCAGGTCCTTTATCCATTTTGAGTTTATTTTTGTGAATGGTGTGAGAAAGTGGTCTAGTTTCAACCTTCTGCATGTTGCTGTCCAGTTGTCCCAACACCATTTGTTAAAGAGACTCTCTTTTTTCCATTGGATGTTCTTTCCTGCTTTGTCAAAGATGAGTTGGCCATACGTTTGGACCACTAACTTTTTAATAATAATGGTGAAAATATTAAGCAGACTGACTTTTTTTAAATAAAGTAATTTTCATTTTATTATTTTTTAAAGTCAGTTTTATGCCAAATGTGGGGCTTGAACTAATGACTCCAAGATCATGAGTTGTATGCTCTGACTGAGCCAGCCAAGTACCCCAAGCAGGTTGACTTTAATAGGTCATACTATGCATTTACTTTTTTCTACAGAAAAAGTACCACTTATTTCATGCACCTAGAGGGCACAATTCTCATCATTCTCCCTTGACAAACTGTTGCGAAGGGAGAATATTAGACTAGAGTATAGTGGACAAAATGGGAGGAAGTTTCCGTGAGACTGTAAAGAAGATATCTAATATTTTCCTAAACCTAGTTAAAGTCACCAGAAGACTTAACTTTGTGTCATTTTTCCTTTTAATGTTTGTTAATTTTCTCTATTATAAATAAAAACATATTCATTGTCAAAAATATGAAAATTAGCATAAAATGTAACGGGAAAATTTGGGTATTCATGTTCCACCCTTGTAGTGAACATTTGTTAATATTTTAGTTAATATTTTGGTTATTTCTGTCTAGTATTTTTTCATGCACATATATTATGTATGTTCATATTTTACATTTTTGTTCATGATTTAAGTGCAGTTTGATATCCTGCTTTTCACTTAGCTATCATAACATTTTCCCATACAAGTAAAATTTATTTAAAGCCATTATTACTTTTCCTTAATATTCCATTATCAGATGCATACAGTGTTGTAATATTGTAATATGTAATGCAAAAGAAGAAGCTTATGGGATTGAATTCAGTTTGGAGACCCTATAATAAGCCTGAAAATACAAAGATATTATCAATGTTTTCCATAAGCTTACAATCTACATTATTCATCTATAGAACTCAAAAACTAACTCAATGAAGTTTGCTTCAAGAAATCAACCTCCACGTACCTTATTGCCTTGTGCCCTACTATTCTCCTAAATTAGAATTAGTCCCAAAATATGATTGGATAACACAGAATGTATTAAAGTTATATTTGTTTATTGACACAAGCTTTTTCCTTACCCTTTTTTTCAACATTTGGAGAAAAAATATATTGAGGAAAGTTAAAGAGTTTGATATAAGAAATAGGTTAAAGATAAAGTAATATTTTTTTTTGGTATTATAGCTTAGTGAAACTGATGAGAATTCCATATATATTTTAGTAGCAGGGTATCCATATAAAAGGAGAAACTGTCATTGTGCCCTTGTTGAACATTTGTAAGATTGGGCTCACATTGAAGCCCTGCATGTTCATTTTTGATGCACAGTTACCCTTCTCTTTTTAACTCGTAAATCAGTTGTGTACTCTACCTGCTCTTTACCTGGTCTGGATCTGAGATCTGAATATGAGTAAAGATATGCATGATTCATTCTAATTTGATGAATGGGGTGCCTGATGCTGAAGTGGCTCAGAAGGGATCACTTTGGATTAGGAGGGAATAGTTATGGGGCATTGCCACCTGCAAATTTGTTCATGGCTTTGCCTGAGCTTACAGCTGAGCTTTGGGCTGAAAAGCTCTTAAACATGATTTATCAACAGCTTCAGAAGTCTCCATGGGGTCTGTACTAATTCAACCAGGACTTTCTGCTACTGAAAATAATTTAAGCACCACTTTCCAAGGGCATCCATGACCTTCACAGATCAATTTAACAGGTCATTTCAAAGTTAAAAAACAAACAAGTATTTTCAAAGCCACTAGGTAAAGTACTTTTAATTTCAACTGCAGTCTCATTCACATTATACCACATCACACATGGTAGAATTTGCTTCCTTCCTACTTTCTGTGATATGAGTTCTGTTGCAGTTTTATTGTAATGAGAAGACACTTTCTCAGGGTTATAAAATCTACCCACCATATCAGAACTTCATTTTGGGGCAAAATCTGGTTTCCATATGAGACAGCAGGACTACAACTAAGATACTGCCAGCTATGTGATCAAATAGGTTTTAAATTTTCAACTTTGTGACTCCCATCAATTGCCAAGGAGAGAATACTGCTCTTTTGGGGTAACACAGGATAAAGCTGTTTGGTTAACAAGTTTGAATTCTAATAGTTTGAATTCATTTTGTTAAATGCTCAAATATTACTTGAATCAATACATTTTAGAAAATGAAATATTCTATTGGGGTTAATCTCATTGTGAATAAAAAGATATATATATATATATATATATATATCTTTTTATTCACGATGAGATATATATACACATACATACACACACAGAGAATTAAGGTATGTACAGCATATTTATAGTATATATAGCAAATAAAAACATATATACAGTATCTATCTATCTATATATTTACTACCTTGTATTTGTATGAAGCGTTCATCTACTTCAAAGTATTTTCCTCATTTAAGCCTTTTAGAAACTATATGAAATAAATAGGTCAGGGAAAAGGTTTTTATTACCATTGGACATGACATAAAGCTTAGAAATCTTTTGAATGACTTTTTCTGATAAAAGAACCTAATTCTTCAATGATTGAATTTACATAATAGCTTGAATTCTAATAATGGAATATTTTAGGGAAAGGTCAAAGTAAAAAACACATTGGGATCTATTCCGTCTTCTTTGCCTTTGAAAATCTGAAGAAAAGACTCTTCTGGGTACAGAAATGAGAAGTTGGCTCTTAGTGATCAACTTTCTTCTTTTAAGGCAATCTTTGAACCAAAGGGGAACTCTTCTTACTATAGTGATGCATCCTGAGGGAGACATGTTAATTATATGCACCAATTTCCTTTGTGTACCTGTGTATCCATCAGGGTAGGCTAGGTTACACTGCAGTAAAAGCAACCCCCAATTTTAGGCCCTAATAATAATAAATTCTCTGTGTCAATGTCCAGTGAGCTGTGGCCATCCATGATAAAAGGACAGCCTCTGTCTAGAACACTGTTGGTCTCAAGTAGAGGGAAAACAGGCTTGGTAATCCACAAACTGCCCCTTCAGAGTTCTAATTGAAAAATTACATGGCCAGGCTCATGCCAATGAATACAGGGATATATTTTGCTGCTGCTAGAAGGGAAAGCTAATGATTGTTAATACTAAAGTCTACCATAACCTACTTGAAAAGGCCATTATGAATTAGGAAGGTGGCTTTGACGAAATTTTAAGAAACAACATTTTGACTTTTGCTTCCAGATCTATGGAATGACTTGCTAAAGACCAGCGCTTCTGGTGAGAACAGAAACATGTGTGTGTGTGTGTGTGTGTGTGTGTGTGTGTGTGTATACTGTATATATATACAGTATATACAGTGTGTGTATATATATGTATATATATATATATACTGTATATATATATACAGCCAGTATATATATATATATATATATATATATATATATATATATATATATATATACTGACTGCTAAGAAGCACACAGTGAGAGACTCAGAAGCCAAGGACAGGTCAGCTGAGGAAACTGAGAAGCCAGTAGAGTTTAAAACAATCTTATGAGACTAAGTAGACAAAAATTGGAGCTTGAGAGTGCCAAAACACCTAAGATTTGAGAACCCAAGGTTATAGACAGAAGAGAGGTGCAAAGAAGCAAGTCCACAGTCTACAGCAATTTTTCCTTTGGGGTATTTGTTGAGTCCTAAAACTGCACAGAAGCCAAGAAGATAAGTGCTAAAAAGCTAAGCAGAACTGAATTTTTAATAGAAACAATAGAAGTAAAAAGAAAATGAAATGACATGTTTAACATGTAGAGAAGAAAATTATCTGCCAATTTAGATTTATGAACAAAGTAAAAATATCCTTTAAATGATAAAGTTATTTTTATTCAAGCAAAAACTAGAGAATTTATTGCCAGCAGACCTGAATTGAAATAAATCCCGTTAGGCAGAAGAAAAACAACAGAAGACAAAAAATAGGGAAAAATGAAAGAAAAATGGAAGAGGTGGATATGTGAGTAAACCTAAGTGAAAACAATGATACAAATAATGTCTCAAGGTATTTAATCATATGTAGAATTAAAGTTTGTACAATAATAACACAAAAGGTAGGAGATAAGAAAATAAAGTGTTTTAAGGACATACCATTATCTGGAAAGTGATAAAGTTCTAATTTATGTTCAATTCTAATAAATTGAGGATCTCTAATGTTATCCTTATAAGTGAAAGAATGTATGGCCTGTTATGCATTGTTGCAAGAAAGAAAGGAAGGTGTGAATAGAAAAGAATATGTGAGAAAACTAGAAATAAAGAGTAAGATGATATATTTAAATCTAAGTATAGAAGTTCCTGCATTAAATGTAAACAATATAAATTTTCCCTTTAAAAGAAAAATTGTTGTTAGATTGGATGAAAAACAAAACACATCTATAAGCTATTTGACAGAAATATACCTTAAATAAAAGGAAATATTGAAACAGAAATGTTGAAAATCAAGTGTTAGGAAAAATGATAGCACGTAGACACCAACAAAAAGTTACAACTAAATTAGTATCAGATTAATGCTGAGCTATTAAGAAAGTTTCAATACATTTTAAGCTAAAAAAATCATAGAGAGTATTTCCTTTGATCTTATTAGAATTAAAGCTGAGAATCAATTACAAAATAACTACAAATGTTTCTAAATTTTGGGGAGCAAGCAGCACACTTTTATTTTAAGAAGAATAAAACTATGAGTAAAAAGCCACAAGAGAATGAGACAATATTTTGCATTGACTTATAAAAACATAAAACGTATACAAACTTTGTGATGCATAAATATCAAAACAAGAAAAATTCTTATATTCATAGATTAAAGATTGAGCTACATACATGTAGTTGTTTTATTTTATTTTAAAGTTTATTTATTTATTTTGAGAGAGAAAGAGAGCATGTGGGAGAGTGCAGGAGGGGCAGAGAGAGAATCCCAAGCAGGCTCTGCACTGTCGGTGCCGAGCCTGATGCAGGATTTGAACTCATAAACCTTGAGATCATGACCCGAGCTGAAATCAAGAGTCGGACACCTAACTGACTGAGCCACCCAGGTGCCCATATAGTAATTTATTTTATGACAAAGGTGACACTGAATGTAGGGAGAAAAGTATGAGTTTTTCTAGAAATTGATAAATTCAATAAGTTGGATATCTATATGAAATAAATGGATATTTACTCTTTACCTCACATAACAGATACAGTCAAATTCTAGTAAAATATAAAATAAAAACAATAAGACTTCTAAAAGTTTTTAAAGAATATTTTATAACAATAGCATTTCTTTTTTTTATTAAAAAAATTTTTTTTTACCGTTTATTTTCAACAGAGAGAGAGACAGAGTGTGAGCAGGCAAGGGGTAGAGAGAGAGGGAGACACAGAATCTGAAGCAGGCTCCAGGCTCTGAGCTGTCAGCACAGAACCCGACGCAGGGCTCGAACTCACGAACCCGCAAGATCATGACCTGAGCTGAAGTCAGACGCTCAACTGACTGAGCCACCAAGGCACCCCTAACGATAGCATTTCAAAAGCACAAAGAACTAATCATATATGTATGTGATTTAGAATATGCAAAGAATTCTTACAGATCAATAAGAAAATGAAAGACAACCAAGTAGAAAACTGGACAAAAAGTTGAACAACATTTCACAAAGAGAATATTCAAACTGTCATAAACATATGGAAAGATACTTCAGTCTCATTAGTAATCAAGAGAACTCAAAGTAAAACCAAAATAAGATAGTACTACACACCCACCATAATGGTTGAAATTTAAAAGCTGGACAGTACTAATTTTGATGACAATTTAGAGCAAGGGGAACTCTTATGCACTAAAATAATAAAACTTATTTGAAAAATTGCTTGGGAGAATCTAAATGCCATTTGACCAACAATTCCATTGTTATACCCAACAGAAATGTGTGTTTATAGACACCAAAAGACTTATTCAAGAAGATTTGTAGCAGGATTATTTTTCATAGCCCCCAACTGAAAACAACCTAAATGTCTATCACCAGTAGAATGGATAAATTGTGATATAATCATATAAGGAAAAACCAATCATCAGTGAGAATGAATGATTATTGCTTAATGAAACAACATGGATAAGTTTCAAAAACCTAATATTAACTAAAAGGAACCAGATGCAAAAAAGAGTTCATATCACATAGTGAAGTCCTGAAGCAGGAAATACTAATCAATGGTGACGAAGTTAGAGTAATTGTTACCTTTGGGTAACAAGTGTACTGATTAGGCGGGGTCATGGAGATAGCTTATTATTATTGTCCTATTTCTTGATCTATGAATTGGTTACACAGGTGTGTTCATTTGTGAAAATTCATTGAGCAGTATATTTGTGTATGCCATACTTAGATGAAATTTTACACTTAAACAAAAGTAATGTTTTAGGTTAGAGCAACATGTTTTTAAGAGCTACTTGGTGACAAATGGAGGGCCATATACGGAATGTGATTCTAATTCCCTTTCTCATCTTACTCCTTTATTTTGCTCTTGAAATAGAAACGTATTTATTTTCCCCCTCCATTACCAGAAATGTGGCAAGTTTAGACTAAACGGTAGCTTCTTTTCTCCGGATTTAATTTATCTTTCTGCAAATCACCCAGATTGATGTCTCTGGATATATATATAGAATGCCCATGAAAAAATCAGATATCAAAATGGAAAAAGAGCACAGAATGAACTTGTTTCTTTTTACTTTGTACCTTTTGAGAATGTAAATATGAATCAGCAAGTTTTAGAGGTTGAGTCTTCTAAGAGTGGCAAAGGGGAAGAATAAGTGCAGGAATTCACTGCTTCAAGACACTCAAGAGTGTGTATAGATAGAGGTATAGTAGATATCAAGGGGAATGAAGGGAAGAATGATAAAATATTCTGAGATTTGGTTTCTCCAGCACTGAAACTGCAAACAGATGTAAAGACAAATTTTCATTTTTTTCTCGGTGAATCATGTTCTCCACAGTGGCTCTGTGACAGATTTTGCATCCAGTTTTTCCTTGAAATAATCACCTAGTAAGGTCTTTGCTGGTATTGTAACTTGCTTAATGCTCTATTGTGTGCAACCTGCAGCCTGGCAGGAGCAAGACAGGGGCAGAATGTACAGGCAGAAAGGGTCTCTAGGCCAGAAAGGAGCAAACCCAGAGAGAGTGGGTAGGAATTTATAATTTTCCTGCCATCACCTTACAATCATCTATATTACTGTCATTCTGCCTTTCTGTATTTTTGGGCTTTCTTTCTTTCTTTTCTTTTTTTTACATTGTTGGAAAAATAAATTGTATCTTATTCTGTTCTAGAAGTGATTGCGATATGACAAATGCACCAAAAAGCAGCTATTCAGTTTTGGACAGGACTAGGGTGACCCCGGCCTCCAGGTTGGCCTGTCTATTTAGTGGTTCCATTTACTCTCAAAAGTGTTCCAGTTTGTACAATACATTATATGGTCACCCAAGATCAGCATTATTGATTTTGAATGTGGACTTAAGGACTCGATGGGTGATTGTGCTGCTAAATCAAGGAGGAAATAAGGTATATTTTCATGCTGAAGAAATCCTTTCCTAAGAAGCAACAGCCAGCTTGTCTTAACAGTAAAATGTAGAGGCTTTTTACCAAAGTAATAGCTGCAACTAAGCGTGTTCTTCCACATAAACTTTAAGACTATGTAAGTATAGAAATATGCAGCTGTTGGCATGCATAACAAAGGGAGGCCACTTGTATATCAAATATATGTAAGCTTTATATGATGATGTATATTTTAAAGTATAAAGATAGAAAATCTATGTGGCAGCTAGAAGGAGAGACTTTCAGACTTTTGTTAATTTACAAAATTCCATTTATTACATATCTAGTATCTTGTTTGATCCAGTAAATAATTTGTTTCACCTCTATGGGCTAATTTTTTCAAATATATTGAATGCTTTGAGATAAAATTTGACTACTGTTACATGACTTGGCTTTATTTTCATCTTGATTTTTTTTCACCAGAAATAAAAATAGAACACCTTCTGTAAACTATTTGTACAGAAATAATAGCAATTAGGACTATGAGATGTCTCCCTTTCCTAGCTTTTAACCTCTCCCCTACCAAATTCTTCACTACCCTAAGGTAGAATTCTGCTTTTGGGTTTTATTCAGCAGCTGTTAATTATTTCCTGTGTTCACATATAGTATGCGGAAATTCCCTGCAGGACTCAGAGCAAGAACAGTGTCCGACATTGCCTTTTGACACGGTGGAGGAAGGCAGGAGCCCTGACTGTTATCCTTGGTTTGGCTAAATTTTAAGCAACTCCCTATATTTGTCCTTTTCTTCTCTTTGAGCTGACTGGTCTATTTGCTAACAAAGGATTTTTATGTTCAAGGAGAGGTTCACATTTTTATTAGAGTTAGAGCCCTCTCTGTTTTATGCTTATTTGGAGGGAAGAAATCTCACCGTTGAGCACACACAGATACCCCCCACACATATATTCACACACATACACAGACTCCAAACACTTGCCTTATAAAAATGTAATAAGTGAATAGAATTTCAGTGCTTAAATATCCATTTCTGTTCAAGAACTCCTTTGATTTCATATTTAAAGACACACTTGTTTCAGTATTAGTATGACATTATAAATTACTACCAGAGTCTAGCTTATTTTGTGTGTAAAATAGAAACCAAGTCCAAAAGGAGAAGGGAGTTGTATCTGCAGTTGCAGCTAGCCAGACTCTTCCGTGTCCCCTCTCATTAAGTGCCCTTTCCTGGTCCCATGCAGGATGTCAACTGTCATTATCTCATTGGCCTCCCACAGGTATAATTCTGCTCTTCATCTAGCCTGACCAAGATGGGGAACCAAGGCCAAGCAAGGTAGACCTTTTACATACAAACTTCTAATAGGAAACTTAGGGAAGAGAAAACACAGAAAACATGGAAATGGATGAATCCAATGATGAATGGGAAATACCTCATCTTTCTACTCTTAACCAAAGGTGATCACAAAGGGGCTGGGCAGGCAGAACCACATGGCTGACAGTCCTGGTTTCTGTACTGCCCTTACATCATCACCTTTGAGAAATCCTGGCTGGGACACACCTCCAGCCCTTTTTCCAATCTTTAAACTTTTCTTTACCTTCTTTATTTTCCTTATCTGCCCATAATTACCTAACTTAGTGGGGAAAATGGAAATCTCAGAGACAGGCAGCTTTCCAGAAAGATTCCCTTTCTCTTCCAATAAAAACCTTAGAACCACCCATTCTGCATTTTTAAATTAAAATGTGTTTATTGAAAGAAATCTAGAAAATCAATTGTTAAAGAAAATAACAACTCACCTTCCAGAAATAGCCCATTCTTAGTATTTTAAAATATTTCTTTGTGACATAATGATCACTTTCCAGGACAACAAATATTACTCAAATATATTATGTAAATGGCTTTTCATTCTATTATGATGTTTTATAATTTAATGTATAATTGTGGACATTAATATTATTTCTAATTTTGGGCTATTGGATGACATGATGAATGTCCTGGCATAGAAGTCTTTGGACTTTTGGAGGCATACCACCTGATGTATTCCAGAAAGGCTATGACAATTCCATTTCTACTAGTAAGTATGAGATAGGTTTATCCTGCCACATCTTTAGCAGAATTTACAATTTTTAACTATATATTTTCCAATTCAATAGGTAAAGAATGTGTATCCTCATGCTGAGGGGGAGCATTTAAAGCAAAACTCTGTTTACTTTATGGATTTATTAATTTTGTTGTGTGCTCATTAAAAAAAGGGGGAGGGTCCAGTTTATTATTTAGCCGTTATATGATTCATTTCTGTTATTAGCATCATTTTCCTTCTTTCTTTCCTCTTGTCCTCCTTTCCTTTTGTCCCTCCTTCCTTCTTTCCTTCCTGCCTTTCTCTCTCTTTTCTCTAAAGTAAACAAGTTTCATTGGAAATACTTTTAAAAATAACATTAAACCAATAGTGCGTCCAAGATGAAACGGTTTTCTGTTGACTTTGATTTACAGTTTGGTGTAAGTATATAGTGCTTGCTCCTCTTAAGAAACAAAATATTTCTACTTTAAGATGTAAAAGAAAGAAAGAGGTCAACATTTAACAATCAGTTAATTTTTTTTTCTTTTAAAACATTTGGTTTCCTGTTCCCTGATAGTAGATCTAACAGTGTTTATAATAGAGACATTTATTTCTTTCTTTTCTGCCTGCTTCAATTTATGCTGAATCAAATGGTACCTAGATTCAATAGTACCTGAATTAATGAATAGGATATATAAGCAATGACATTTTAACTTCACAGTATAATAAATAAGACACAGAGAAGCAGTCCAGCCTGTGAATTTCTTCTTTGCTACACCATCCACCATAAAAATCATTCAAAAATCTCTATTTTATTAGTAAGGACATTTGGGAAAGTTACTAATACTTCCCGAGCCTTAGATATCTCAAACGCAAAATGAGGGTCCTTGTTGGGCTTGGAATTTTGTTTTGTTTTCCCCTAACTTTTGAAAATAACTGTAGGTTCATATGCAGTTATAGGAAATAATGCCGAGTGACCCTATAGACCTTTTACTCAGTTTCTCCCAGATGGTAACACCTTGCATCACTAGCACAATATCACAACCAGGAAATTGATATTGGTTCAGTCCACTGACCTCATTCAGATTTCATCAGGTTTACACGCATGCCTGTGTACACTTTGTTCTATACAGGCTAGCAGTTTTCTAATTGCCTGGCACCTGCCTACCACAAAGTATGTCCTCAACAACTGTTTGGTAACAATTCTTGTCTAGTTAGTCTTTCCTCTCTCTTTTCTCAAAAGAAGAATTTCTGGGAACTCCTGGCCTTGGATGGCTCATCATAGTTAAAATGATCATATGTTCAATGATGCCAGACTCACACTCAACCTCTTTTTTTTACTCCCAAGCATCCATAGGGGGAAGCTCAGAGTTGTTTAGTGGCAGACCCAGGGCTTGACCCAAACCTAAATCATCCACCCACTCCATTAAACTTGTTTCCCAAACTTGTTAGAATATAAGAATCATCTGGGGCAGTGCTTCTCACACGTATATGTATATGCAAATACCTTGGGGATCTTGTTAAATTACAGACCTTGATTTAGTAGGTCTGGAGTGGAGGCTGATATTCTGCATTTCTAACAAGTTTCTAGGTGATGCTGATGCTGATGCTGTTGGTGCAACCAACAATAACTTATGTAGCAAGATTTTTAGATACTTGCTAAAAATTCAGATTTCCAGGGCTTTCTTCTCAAGATTCTCATTCAAAACGACTACAGTCGAGTCTGGGAATTTGTATTTTTATCTAAAACCCTAGCCAATTCTTACTATAAATTACTTTTGGCAAACACTGGATATCTTTTATACCACCTCCATGCAGTTTCTGAATTCTTCTGGTTCCTTTTAAATGTACAAATATTGTTTAACCTTAATATTGTGATTTGAAGATTTGATGCAATCTGTTTTTTTGTCATTTTATTTTGCTTGGGTTGGTTTTTGTCTTTTGAAGGTGAAAAATCCAGAAGGAAATTCAGATTATTTTACTGAAAGTTTAGTTCAACTCATAAGAGCCTTAAGGTATTAAAATAATTTCAGTGCCATTCCATTTGACACACAAAGATTTTATCAGTGCTTTAAAAAGTCTTCCTAAACCTGTATATAACAGCTCTTTTTTTCTGATCTAAAGAAATAACACATTGGCACATTGGACTTGCAACCAGAAATTTCTTATCATCTCTGAGTTTACTCTTTCCAGGTCCAGATAAAAAATAGTGCTTAATCCCCCAAAGATATAGACAGTTATGTGAGCTGGTAGTATTGATAAAAGAGCATCATAACCAGATAGGAATGGCTGGATTCAACCGTAGAAGTTGGAGCTGTATAAATCATCAAATAACATGGGAATTGGAAAATATCATTATAAGCAACTTGTGTGAACCCCTGATGTTTTAAATTAGCCATGAAATGTGACTTGCTTTGTAATATTTTGGAGCGACTAAAGATTCCAGCTTCTGAATCAAAATTTTCCTATTTGGCAACAACACAGCAGGCCTACAAAATAATTTACAGCCATTTACTTTGTTAATTATTCCTTTTAAACAACCCTCGAGGGGAGGAAAACATTATTAATCCCCATTTTATGGATGAGGGGATTGAGGTATTAAGATAACTCAAAACTTTGATTTAGTCCATATTTGCATTTTTTAGTCCCAGTCCAAAGCTCTCTCATCTTTACTTATGCCGTGTTTCTGCTCTTATTTTGGCTTATCTTGATGAACAACATGGACTCAATTTTCTTTTCCGTCTTTTTTAAATATGAAATTTACTGTCAAATTGGTTTCCATACAACACCCAGTGCTCATCCCAACAGGTGCCCTCCTCAATGCCCATCACCCACTTTCCCCTCCTTCCCACTCCCCATCAACCCTCAGTTTATTCTGTTTTTTAAGAGTCTCTTATGGATTGGCTCCCTCCCTCAATTTTCAAGTTAACCAAAATCACTTAGAAAAATTGAGGTAAATTTAGCAGCATTACTTTCTCACACTGATGGACTAAGTTCAGTTTTGCAGGGCTAAATCTAAAATCAAAAAATTATTTTTTAATTGATGTTATTTTTAACTTTTATACGTCTTCAAAGAATTTATACCATAGGACTACTCTTTTTTTTTCTTTTTTGAAGTTTATTTATTTATTTTGAGAGAGAAAGAGAGTGCAAGAGGGGGAAAAGCAGAGAGAGAGGGCAAAAGAACCCCAAGCAGAACCCCACTCGGGGCTTGATCTCATGAACCATGAGATCATGACCTGAGCTGAGACCAAGAGTTGGTCCCTTAACCAACTGAGCTACCCAAGTCCCCCCACCCCCACAATAGGGTTACTCTTTTAGAGGAATTTACTTAAGTCATTTTCAGTAATCAAGTAGAGGGGAGAAGACATTGTAGTTCTGATTGAAGTATGTATCTGTACATTGTAAGTATGCCAGAAATTTTCCTTAACATTTTGTTCTTTAGTAAAATAAACACTTCGGTTTTTATGCTTTGAGACATTTTTTTTTTTACATACAGTTATTTTAAAAATCTTTCCTGTAACCTTGTGTTTTCTGCAAAGCAAATGTTAAAAGATGAGACCATTGATGCTGGCTCAGAAAGCTAAGGAGATTCTCTTGTGCAGAGGCAGGAATGGAGTGCTTCAATTCTCTTCCTATAGCAAAGGAAGTGATTAAAAGTAACAGTGGTCATCAACTCTCTTCCTGGATTGTATACGTATTTTACTGACCTTGTTTGCATATTGTTTCTCAAATCTTAGTACCCATCAGAATCACCTCAAATTCCTGATTAAAAGAAAGGTAACTTCAGTGTACTTAGCAGAAATCTTACTGAAAGAGGATTGCAGGAGGCAGTCCTGGAATCTGCACTTTAATAAGCTTTTCAAGTGATTTGCATGCTTACTGAAATCTGAGATCCACTGCATCCGGGTAAGAGGCTTGATTTGCCTCTGTCTTAGAAGCAATTCTATTGCTTAGGGAAACTCTTTGAAATGTATGGGTAACTGGGATTGCTTTGTTTCTCTACAGAGCGAACTTTCTTCTCGCTGTTTCAATTACTTTCTTACTAAAATAGCTTACATCTGGCCAAACTATCCAGGTTAGCAAGATGCCTGGATGTTCCTGAAACCTCACCTTACATCTTGACCCACATAGGTGGACTCCTTTAACGGGAACTCTGCAACTCATGTTATACACCCAGCAACTATCCTTAGATTTATTCCTCCTACTGGACTCTTAGGCAATGGGCAATGGTGACATAACACCTGTGCTTGTTGGAGAGGCTGCAGCAATTTTTCTTGGCTAGACAATTTGCTTTAACTGACTACACCTTGATAACCTTTTTTTCAAGGACTAAATTTGATAGCTCCTCTACACTGCATAAACATTTTAGTGAATATAGAGCTCAGCGTGAAATATAAAGGGTCACCCTGAGATCTCTGTTGCTACCTTACATTTTGCTATATGCAGTGCTAGTCTGTGAGATTCAAAGAGATGATGTTCTGGTTACCTGGAGTAGAACACTAGGTAAAAACAAGGCCAAACAAAACAAAACAAAACAAAATTTGTAAGCTATAATGTGCTAGAGAAAAAAAATGCAACGTTATTAACATCATTGTCAAGAAAAGCGATGTCAAATTAAGTTTTCCTGTTTAGGTTTGGTTAAAGGGGCAAGAAGACATTGTTGAAGAGAAGAAAACCTAAAATACCAGATTTCATACTTTTGAAATATTGTGTGCTTGTGTAATTTCCCCCAGATTCTTAATTTTTCTGAAATTTCTTTATACAGAAAACTATTTCTACCATCTCTGTTTACATTGTTGCATGCATATCGTTGAGCATTGTTAATCCAAACCTTAGATAGTGGACTGGGGTGAACCAGGAGTCAGCTGTATCAGAAATGCCCAGGGTTTTTACTGATCTTAATGGGAGTTTAAGACCTTGCCGCAAAGAAAAGAGGAAGAGGAAACTGGTGTGAAGGGCCAAGATTCTCAATCTTCAATTTTTCTTCTGAAAAATCGGAGAGGATTGTGTTAGATTATCTTTAATGTAGTTACCAGTTTTAAAGCTATGAGCCTTAGTGAAACTTTTAGGGAGGGAGAAAGGAAAGGAAGAGAAATATAAAATAGGAGAGATAAGAGGAGGAAGGAATGAAAGGAGGGAGGGAGGAGGAGAGGAAGTAAGCAAACATGTGGTTGAGAGAGCATCTCACCAATTACCTTGGCTGTGATTCCGTGATACTGAACAAAAGAGTACCTTATGTGGTGTTCAGAGGAATTAAATAAATAAGTAACCAAATAAATCACAAAAATAATAACTAGTTTTCTCATAGTCAAAAGTGATTTAATATCTGCTTGGCCCTTTGGTTAGTTTCATGAATTATTCATGTATCCCTTTAGGTACTACCTGTGGTTGATCCAGTTATATGGCATCACTGATATGGGCAGTGTCATGCTTGGCTTGTAGAAGCCAGTAAATTGAAGGTGGTTTATAGGAGGAATACTGGAGGTGGCTGTGATAAATCTAAAAAGTTATTTCGGTTCATTTAAAAAGCCTCTGAAATATAAATAACAATTCCAGTGTGAATGGTAGGCACTTACCCTATCCAGTTTCTTTGTTTGCTAATAACTGTGAAAGTTAACTCTCACCTGCAGAGTCATAAAAGTTTATATGTAATGACAATACATGGACACAGTCTCTGCCAAAATGAAAATTCCTTGACCATGTCTTATTTTATTGGTTCTACCCTCTGAATATTCTATTGGAGGATAAATGAATATGGATATTTAACAAGATTTTAGGAGAAATCAATATGCATATATTTACTGGCTGAGTTTAATTTTTAGAAGAGAGAAAATCTGCATTGAAAAGGCTAAAGATAGATTTATTTGTATGCATCGAAGAACAGTTGGAAAGGAAGTGTGTTTTTAAGTTCAGTCAGCCAGGTAGAGCACTGGAGGGAGCTCTAACTTCACAGCAAATCCAGAACTGAAATTTTTTCTTCATTCTCCAATTTTACCTGTAGCCAAAGGACACCCCCCTCCTTACGAATCAATAACAAATATGAAAAGTGTCTGGAAAAGAAAAATGTGTTTAGGGGGGCATCATATGCCACTTTTACTTACAAATAGAGACAGGACCATTATTCAGAACCAGCAATATTTAAGCAAGTCAAAAATATAGGATTATGTACACAGTGAGAGCCATAATATACATTTTCTATGAAAAATACTTTAAAAATATGCTTTGTAACTGTCAACTCCTGCTCCCCCTTCTAACAATGTAGACCCACCCACAGTGAACACCATTCTCAAGGCCAGCCAGACAGAATCTGGCATTGGTGTTCACATAATGACTACGACAAGCTCTTGGGTGTTCTATATGGGGGAAGACTCTAGATAGATGATGTCCTGGGCCCATCCTTGGCAACCTCACAACTGTGCCTGCACCAAATATGTGAAGGGCATTTCGTTTTTTAGAGGTTGAGTGGTGTGCTTGATAGCACCCTACACTAGGGGCCAAAATATATAGACTGCCTTCATGGCTGAACTCCTAACTATATGTGAGCCTTTGGGCTTTTTCATTTTTATGTTGCTGGTGATACAGAAATATGAAAAGGTTGGTCTACATGATATCTAAAATCCCTTCTAATTTTTAAGCTATGATTATCAAGTTAAAATTGTTTATTTGCTTTTTCAGTACTGACTACAGTTTATATTCATACAGAATGATATTTAGAGTTCAGGCCTGCAATTTATTTAACCTTTTTAATTTGTGCATGTGTGTGTGTGTGTAACCAGTGGAGGCTTCCCTTTGCCCAAGCTTCCAGGGCGTTCTTATTCCTGAGAAAGCCAGCTTGCTAGGAGATCAGGCTAGTCGCTTTATTCTCACATCTTATTCTCATCTCCAATGAAGAACTCTGGCCCTCTGTGTGACCATACCCATCCCTTTGCTCTTTTTTCAATCTAGGTCCTCCCCGGGGGCCAGTCAGATCCAGTGTCTCAGAGCAATATCCTCTGTTGTCACTGGGGAGACTGGCTTTGGCTGAGTCCTTGGGACTGTAGGATAGTTTTTGCCACAGGGGTCCTCGTAATTTGGTTTCAGAACTATGTGGACATCCGGAGGCCTAGGGCACTTGAAGGGGAGAATGTATGTAGACTTGACCAGGAGTTTGGGAGGGAGCTGGTCTCCTTTCTGGGACAAGGGGAAACAAAGTAAGACATGTTCTTCCCAGATTCATCCCATTCCCTTTTAAAGTGTGGAAGTTAGCTTTTCTTGTAGCCAGGCCTATCCCCTTGCTCTATTTCTAAATATAACATGGTTCATATTCAGGGGAAGTGGTGCTGTCACTCATAGAGCCCACTCCCAGAATTTGGTGGTGCTTCCACATATGGTTCTGTATTAAGCTAGAACTATCAGTGTTGGATATCCCAAAGGAAATAAGGTCCTCCTTTCCTTGAGCACCTGGGTACACACAGAGGGCGAAAGTTCTTTATTGGAGATGAGAATATGATAATGTTGTGAATGAAGTGACTAGCACAATCTCCTCACAAAATGGCTTTCTCAGGAATAAGAAACACCTGGGGGCGGGCCCCTGGCTGGCTCAGTCGGTTAAGTATCCAATCTTGGCTTAGGTCATGATCTCGAGGTTTGAGGGTTTGAGCCCCACATTGGGCTCTCCGCTGTCAGTGCACAGCCTGCTTCAGATCCTCTATCTCCCTCTCTCTCTGCCCCTCCCCCGCTCATGCTTTCTTTCTCTCTCTCAAAAATGAATAAACATTAAAAAAAAGATAAAAAAAAAGGAAACCCCTGGGGGCTCAGGCTAAGGGAAGCCTCCATTGGTTAAACCTGAGAACCCTATCAGCAAGAGGATGCATTCTTCCTTCAGAAAAAGAAGGAAACCTCCTGGCATTGCCTCTCTGTCCTGCCATTGTCATCAGTGGATGCAGGCAGCAGTGATTACTGGGTAGCAGGTTGGTGATCCTGGCTGATGCTCAAATGTTTGGAACCCAGCTGCATGCAGTATACTTTGAAAGGGCTCCTTCTTCTTTCTGCCTGGAGCAGGTCCTGGACCATATTGCACATGCGCCGACCATCTACTCTTCTGAATGGAGGCCTCACCATCAGTAAGGGGAGGGGGGCAAGCTAGCTATCCTTCACCAGACCTACCATAGCTGGCCAACTACCACGTGCTCAGGTACAGGAGGGCCATGTTGCCTTTGAGATATCTGACACTAGCAGTTCTAGCTTAATGCAGGCCTGCTACTTAGAGACCCCCAAAATGCTGTGTCCTACTTAAAAAAAAACTCACAAAACATTTTCTAAGATTCCTCCCTATACACGCTTCTTCATCCTCCTCCCATCACTTACCTGGTCCTTTGAAAGTTGGCTCCAGCTAAGAAGGAAATCTGTAGTAACTTTCTGAAGAATCACTCTCTAGGAGGTTGAATGTCTTCAGGATCTGGCCAAACCTGGTAGGAATTCTGGCTACTTAGATGGGCCACGAAGCAGGGTCTTCTGGCTAGGATTTGTTAAGGTGTTACCTGAAGCCAGGTATATAATTTGCAGGACCTGATGCAGAAAGAAAAAGGCAGGGCCCCTGCTCAAAATTTAGGAATTTTCAGATGGTGACAGCAGAGCCTTAAATCAAACACAGGGCACTTCTGAGCATGAAGCCATGTGTGATGCACAGGTCACATATCCCACGAAGCCAGTCCTGCCCGCAGTGATGGGGACCCTGGATTCAATCTGATAGATACATAGGACTGGGTTTGACTCTACAGGAGTTTCGTGGTTTACCCACAGGAAAAAAAAGCCAATACAAATAAAATATAATAAAATAAAAACCAAGCAGCTCCTGCCAGTGTATTTTTTTAAAGGTGAGAAATTGTTTCAACAAAGAAACTGTGATTGTGTTTGGGCCAAATCCTTAAAAGGATAATTAGTTAAATAGTTTTGGAAGAAACACCGTGGAAAGAGGAAGTGTTGAAATCATATGATAATTTTGTTTATGCCAATTAAAAATTTCGATCTCAGAAGATGTAATGGTTTCTTCCAAATAGTTTCAAGAAATTGGAAAGCCAGCTGGAGATACATTCAGTGGCACCAAGACTGATAAGAATTCTCTTGGAGGGGCTGCCAAAGTGTAGGGGAGAGATGCTTTCAAGAGGCTGGAGGTATTTAGTTTACCTGTATGACCCACAGCCTTAAAAGGATTGGAATAAAGTATGCAGTAGTTCAACTGTATAATTTCTTTGCTTTTTTTTTTCTTCTTCTAACATTGTATTTTTGCCCAATCCTATTATTCCAGAGGGGGTGGGGGGATTACCTTGGCAATAAACATGCTGTACTGTAAACTTCAATATAATATTTTGTGGTTTCAAAACAACTTGAAAACTATTTTTTCCCTTCAACAATAGCTATTATTCTGCAGTGATTGACTTTATGACAGTGTTCCTTGGCATTCATTTTGTTTGAGCTCAGACCTCCAAGTAAATATTTTAAGTAGCATCTTGTGATTTGCATTGATTGAGCTCTGTAACAATACAGCTTCACAGCTGTGAATGTGTTTTCTCCTCTCTGCACAGCACAGTGTGCTGGCATCCTGACTGCCTTCAGAGGGGCACCATCATCACCTTTGAGATGGTGTCTTACAAGGCACTCCTCCAGCCAATTATGAGCAGGTAAAATTTGTGTTAGTGCCTCAGCCACTTTTCCCTCTACCCCAGGTCCTGAGTCTCCTACTCCTTACCCTCCTCTCCAGACAGTAGCTTATATTTTTGAATTCTCAAGTTCTCTCTATCCTACACTAGTTCTCTTTCTCTCTTGAGTTAAAAACTAGCCAATTTGTCTGTTTTTAGTTTGTCTAATAGGGGATGATTATACATATGGGTGCCCTTGTAAATATGTTTGCCTTTCCTTTGAGCCTGCTGCTATCAGAAAATTTAAACCCAATGAGTGTCCAAAAAGGTAGAATTTATGTCACGGAAAGGCCAGAAAGAGAGTTGACTTTGGGAAGGAGTGATATACATGGTGACCTCAAAATAACAAAGTTGCTTACTTTCTAAAGTAAGGGTAATCCTGTTTCTTAGAATTAGGTCTCATTCCTTTGAGGATAAGCATGTTGCCTGACCAAGGATAATTTGGAGAAGTTAAAATTTAGGGATCTGAAGATAGGCCATAATTATGGCCTTTGCAATCCTTTCGTGATGAAAGTGGATGAAACTTGAACTTCCCAATAACACAGCCCTCAGGGCTAATGCTCTTGGGATAAACATAGATGAAACTGCTTCATGCTGAAATCCATTAGTCATCTCTTTAGCAAACACTCTTGGGTGAGACCCCTTTAGACCACATTTCCTGATTT
Organism: Panthera onca; assembly: GCF_046562875.1. Lineage (NCBI taxonomy): Eukaryota > Metazoa > Chordata > Mammalia > Carnivora > Felidae > Panthera > Panthera onca. The sequence continues at coordinate 127,966,062 of NC_138340.1, forward strand.
CTGCTATAGTTTATGGTGTTATGACAAGGTCCCAAAGAACACTGTGGGATGCAATCTGTAAAAGCAGTTTTTACCTAGAATGTTAGAATCAAAAATGACTCTGGAGAAAAAACATGATAATTATAGCTTACCATAATAATGCAGAGGATGCAGCTTGCAATGAGGTAGTTTCAATCATTGTCATTATTATTACAGTTTTTGGAAGTCATTAATTACTGAATTTTTAAGCATTTCCCTTAAGAAGATAAAAACTGTATTTTTACTCATGCAAATGATGCCATCAAATAAGTGTTCTGAAGGTGGTGAGGAATTATTTTTCTTATTATCACAAGATCTTCCCATATTGTGTATATATATATATATATATATATATATATATACAATACATATATATATTCCCATATATATACATATATATATTCCCATAATTATGTGTGTGTGTATATATATACATATATATTTATTATTATATATATGTGTGTGTGTGTGTGTATATATATATGTATATATATATATATATATATGTATATATATATATATAAAATTTATAGCTACAAACTACCCAATAGCGTAAGAAAACAAAGAACATTTCTACTCAGGATTTGTTTTACACTTTTAATTTGAAATAATTTTAGACTTACAGAAAATTTGCAAAAATAGGATGAAGGATTCCTGTGTGCCTTCACATAGCTTCCCCTAATATTATCATGTTACATGGACATAGTACAGTGATCAAAACCGGGAAATTAGGGGCAACTAGGTGGCTCATTTGGTTAAGCCACCCACTCTAGGTTTTGGCTCAGGTCAGGATCTCACGATTGATGAGATCAAGCACCTCATCGGGCTCTGTGCTGACAGCACGGAACCTGCTTTGGATTCTCTCTCCCTCTCTCTCAAAATAAATAAATACACTTAAAAAATAGGAAATTAATATTGGCATAATGCTTTAACTAAACAAGTGATATTTGAATCCCAACAATTTTCCATTAATCTTTTTTTTTTTCTGTTGTAGAACCCAATCAAGCATCCCACATTGCATTCACTTCAAATCTATTTCATTTCTTCCACTGTGTGAAAATTCCTCAGTCTTTCCTTGTCCTCCATGATCAGGGCCATATCTTAAACAGGATGTATTCCTTTGACTTAATTAATAATGAAAGAACAAACATATCCCTGACATTTGGAAACTTTAAGAAGAATATTGTAGGGACGCCTGGGTGACTCAGTTGGTTAAGTATCTGAATTCGGCTCAGGTCATGATCTCATAGTCAGTGAGTTCGAGCCCCGTGTCAGGCTCTGTACTGACAGCTCAGAGCCCGAAACCTGCTTCAGATTCTGTCTCTGCCCCTCCCCAGCTTGCGCTCTATCTCTCTCTCTCAAAACTCAATAAACATTAAACAAAATAAAGTTGTAAGAGGAAAATTATATATTTTCTTAGAAATATTTCAAACTATCAGTGTATTCCTTGCTAAGTTTGAATGTATATATTTAAAATTGTGAATTAAAATCTAGTTGTAAATAGTTTCTAATGATTTTAGGAGAAAAAATTTTTTTTCTGCACATTGGCTATTACTTTTGTAATGGCTTGTCTTGAGCAGTTTAAATCTAGAATAAAACTTCCTTATAAGTGGCATTTGGATTTACAATTTAGAAGAATTTTTGCAAGAAATGAAATTAGTATAATTTCTCCATGGCCTCTGAAGCTTGAATTGGAAAGAAATTCTATTAATTGTGTGGCATAAATCTGACTGACCATTTTATTCCTTTAAGTAACAAAATACATTTCAGGGTAGTGTGCCTGCCAAATTCTGCATGGAAACACTTGCATATATTCTATGTTCCTACCTTAAATTTAAGAAGACATTGTTTATAAACCTGATATAATTACATATATGTATATAAGCTATATGTGTGTATAATTTTCATTGAGTATTAAAATTGAGCCACACCAGTGGTAGAAGTTATTGGCAATTATGGCATAAAGAAAAGCAAACAGTCTCACTTCTATATTTGTAAGAGTTTTAAAAAATATACAAATGGCATATATTGTTGGATTTTTTCACCAAAACCAAGAGATTACTGCCTGTTTGATATAGGTATAACATTGTTTTATGAGCAGTGTTAGCATCAGTCACACTGCATGCCTAATGCCTTAGACGGATACAGTGGGGGAATTTTGACATTGTTCCTTTGTCAAAACAGTACCTTCTGTTTAAACATTTTTAACTATAATTTTATTTAGTGTTGAGAATATGGAGTTGTTGTAACAATTAGCTACTCTGAAATCAGCTGTAACACAAATGTATAAATTCATTTATTTGTTCTCTACTCTTTGTCAAAGGTGCCCTGTGCATGAAACAAATATTGCATACCGTTTGGGCTTATATATGTCTGTGTTAAAGGCTATCTCCCCTCTAGATCATGGACCATGATGGCAGCATAGGGTGGGAACTTAATAAATGCTCATTGAATGAACTCTTGATTGTCTGGGTTAAGTGAGAAATTGGTACAGATACTCAAAAATAATGGCAACTGCAGTGATAGTAGCAAAATATGGACTGAAACGTTGCATGGTGATGTGTATAAACTGAGAAAGTTCCTCACCTTTTTCTAGCTTTTGAAAATTTGCTCTTGTACATGTATAACTTTTATCCATACACAAATTTAAATTGTTTTGCCTTTTATTCTTTTTGGCAGTAAAAGTTTTTTTCCCTGAAAACTCTAGCTATCAGTAGAAGAAGTAAAACCCTAATTCTGTCTCACCCTCCAGCACCATCACTAGCTAATAGAGTTTTACGCAAAGGATGTATCTCCTCATCACTGTATTGAATTTTTAGAATTACTTCCTCAGTGCAGTTGTAAGGCTTTGAAAAGTTCTGTTTGTGGAGTTGGTGATTGGGTAACATATTTTGAGTGAAGTTGTAAAGAGTCCATGAATAAAAAGAGCAGAAAAGAAGAAAAGATATAGATTGAATCTAAGGATGTTAAAATGCAATTTTAGCTTTTTCTCTGATAAAAGGCTTCTGCCTTCAGTTTCTTGCTACATTTGAATGAGGTACACGGAAGACTGAGCTACTTTTAAGAAAAGTCTTCATTGCGATTGTTTCTTTCTTTCTTTCTTCATTTTCTTCTTCTTCATTAGCTCCTTCTTGAAAAAATAATATAGGCATTCTTTTCTAAAAGTTGATGCCTTGAAGTAAATACTGCATAGTACTTTTCTTCTTATGGTGGCTTGAATCAATGCTTCAGATTGGAAAAGAAGTAATTTGTACTCAGTCTTCTTGCTTTTTTTGCTGCTTCATTTGCATAAACGTGCAATTTATGTAGAGGGTGATGTACTGTATTGAGAAATTTGGAAACAGCTGCCAGGGCCATCTTGCAGGGAAGCTGTACTCAACCTGAGATTTAATTTAAATATTTCATTTCATTATCATAGATTGCAACATTGGGAGTAAACTGTCCCTTCTTTGGAATCAGCACTAATCCAATCCATGAAAATTCAATTGCCCTGTCACTCTTAGTCTGCAAATTTTGTGGCTGAAAGCACGCAACTGCAAACTACGCAATGGAGATTGCCTGAAAGCACACTTTTGACTTCTTACTTAGAAGGACGTTTGTTCTAGGAATTCGGACAAGAGAATTCAATTTAATTAACTAAAGAATTGTGTTTATTGATGTTCTCCTGCTATATCACCAGACATAAATGCAAGTCAAATGATGTTTTTCACTTTCCACTAGAATTTTTAAAATCAGCCATTTTTGTTACATTTAAGGTGCTACACTTAACTGCTGATTTCATCTTATCATGGGATGGTATTAGTGGTATCAATGTCATTGAAACCAATGTGGTGCTTGTGATTAATAACTACTTTGTTATTAAAAAAGCATTCTCTCCATTAATAATGATTGTGGAAAATAATCTAAGAAAATATTATTTCTAAAAACACATCTATTGCTATTAGCTAAGATTGTAGGCATTGATGAAATCACAAGAACATCAAGATTCTGCATAAATACATTCTGATTTCCCTGGTGTGATAAAAAACCTTTGTTGCAGTTATTGTTTGTTATTAATACATGGGGGGAAGGGTGTCTTTCCCAATACCTGCCTCATCTTGGCTTAGATATGAATTTTAGCAGATGATTTTTGTAAGTAGTACTTTAACACCAAAGAATAATTCTGATCCAAGGAGAATGATTTGAAGCGATGAAGTCATTGTATTTTTCAAACAGTGCTGATGTTAACTTATTGAATCTTTATGTCTGGTTACTTGCAACTCAAAGAATGCATTAATGGCACATCAGCTAGTCCATTAATGAAATAAACGCTTGCACATATATGCACACACACTCCGCTCCCTGATCACCCTTACATATAAACGCAGTGGAAATGATGTACCTTTGGAGAAGAATTTTTTCCCTCCCTCCTCTAAGCTAACAAAGGTCTAAATTGTATCTTTTATTTTTAGGAGGGTTGGTGAGTTGCACCATCACCTCCATCTTGGACCTTACAATTTCCATAAACCTCTTCTCATCTGGGTTTGCATAGAGGACATATTGATGGATTCAGTACTTAATCCTGAAAAGACCCCAGGGGAATGAATGTACTCAGAATAGACATGTAGCTGATCAGTGTGCTTAGCTTTCCTACTGTGATGGATCAAGGCCTTTTTGGTCACGTGAGGTTTTTAGCCTTGGAAAGCAAATTCCCTTACTGTCTTACTGGGGATGGACTCTGACTGAATATTCATGACATTGAAATCTCAATGTAAGATGCATCTCACCCCTTTTGAGTTTGGACATCCTCTCTGCTGACAGTGTTCATATTAAGTTTGGAAAGGATTTGCCATTGGCATTGTTTTAACTTCTGTTTTTTAATTACTTTTATTGCCACATAATTTTGAAATTTATGGGCAAAGCTTAAATGAGTTATAAATGGCTGGAATTATGAAGTAATAAAAATAAATGAAAATGGCTTCATATTTTAATTGTTTTTAATTTGTTCTTAGAGTTGAAGGCAAATAAGGATGTATCACAGGGGTCACAGCTTGGAAGGAGGTAAATTTTCTGCCTTAGAATGCTATTTTCTCCCATGTGAAAACTAGAGTGGATCATTGGAAGCTCAACAGTCATGGAATTGTTTGATTAATTTTGTCTTCACTGAGAGGGCTTCCTGTACACATCTACACTCACTAACAATATTAAGTTGAGAGTGGCTGAGAACAGATGACAACCACTGGTATCAAAATATTTATGTGAATTTGTCCTCAAAAGTTGAAATTATGCTTCTTGCTCTTGAAGAACTCATACTTTATCATGGAACACAAATATACATTTCAAGAATAAGAACCCAGAGCAATGTTAGTGGCATTGTATTCCTAAGTGCTAAATATTGGTAAGAATAAAGTCCTAAAGGAATTTAGAAGGGATAGTTGTAGTCTGGGGTTATTCAGAATATGCTCTTGAGAAAGATAGTTTGTTCTGCATCTGAAAATGTTTGTTAAGGGAAAGGAGAATGGGAGAACATGTCAGGTAAGGAATAAACTTTTACAGATAAGAACAACTTTGGTGTATTGAAGAATAATAGGGAGGTTTTCTTAATGCTAGTGGAGATAAACATATTGCATATCAGATTAGTGCCAATAAAAATAATACTGACAACCAATATTTACTGAATGGTTTGTATGGCCCAAAGTATTGTGCTAAGTGCATTTTATTGATTATTTCATGCAACCCATTTTCGACAATTGGCAGCAATATATTGGGAGACTTCACATTTCATTTGATCCCTTAGCAGTCGAACTAATGTAAACCTTTAAATATTCAGTGATGTGATTTGAATGAGCTAATGTGAAATGGAAAGCAGGCAAGGAAAACGGCTGAGAGGTTACTCTGGAAATCTGGGTGTTAATAAATTGTACCATTCTGTATGAAAATAGTGGATTTATCTAGTGGTGTGCTGGTAAATATTTAACAGTTGACTCTAGGGGAAAATGCCCTAATTTGGTAAGCTAACACTTTCTGTGGTGTAAATTCAAGCTAGTAATGTAAGATCAGCTGATTCACCAAATTCCTGAAAACAATTGGCTCTGGCAAGCCAGTATGAGCTAGCTCCTGCACAACAACCAGTTAACCTCAGACATAAAGAAAATGAAGAATTAATGAGATTTGGATGGGTTCAGTATGTGGAATAGAAGAAGAAACTATCTGGAAAGGGGCATCCAGTTTTGTAGCTTGGGAGAATGAGAGCCTGAGTGTCAATGACATAGAGCTGTGTAAATCCAGCCGTGCCTAAATTGAACATCAGTCACATGGAGGCTTGGCTCTAGTCACTTTCTCAGGCAAGTTTTTGCCCAATTTTACCTGTTGGGAGGAGAAAAGTTTCTGTCTGGGGAACTGCGGGGAGGTGCATGATATTGAGGCAACGATAGGGTGGTGTGGCACAGGATCCTTGGACCAGCTCAAGGATTAAGTCTGAGCCATTAAAATAGAGAGTCTAGGGACTGATTTGGGAGGACGTCTTGTCATTTAAGACACCCATGAAGCATGTTTATTTTTCTTGGTATGGAATAGAGCAGGGAAAAAGCGTCCATTCTATCTATGCATGCCACTCTGGCACTGTGAGAGGTTCAGAGACATGAGACGCTTCTGGAGATTCCTAGAAATGTTTAGAGGAATTGGAGAAACTCTCAACTGATATGAAATTCTATTTTTGTAGGTGTAAAGTGAAATTTGAATGTTAATAATCATTTAAATTTGTTCTGAAAGTCTTCTGAAGCCTGGGAAATTTGAACCAGAAAAAATAAAGTGGGAAATTTAGGATGGGAGGTGAGAATAAAGCCAATGATATGTTGTGTGAGATGGTAACCAAGAAAATACGTCCTGTAGTGCAGCTGGAAATAAAAGGCTGCAAAGGTGAAAACACCAGAAATAGAGGGGAAATGGGAGTCATCAACCAGTAGATGATACTTCTTGGTTGAGATCCAAGTCAGGCAGTATGAATGAAAGATATCAAATTGCTTCTGATGAAGCCTTCAAGAATATCCATAGTCACAGCATTCTAAGTGAAGACAATATATTTTACCAGTCCATCATCCTGAATGTGTATAATAAATTCATTTTCCCAGTATATGCTTTAGAAACAATTATTTCTGTGCCATTCTCATTTGATTCCTAGTTTACATATCTCCCCGGGCTTCTGAATTCCTCCTGACTTACCAGTATTCTTGGTAAGCAGTGTTGGGCAGTAAGCATGCCAAACCTATACTGAATAGTCCATGTACTGTGATGGAATGCATCTGTCTTAACTTGCTACTGTCTGAAGACTTCACAAAGCATTGTATTTTCACTGATGTTTCAGTGGCAAGTGGCTTCTGTTGTTTTCGAGCAGCAGGGGTGATTTAATTCCCTTATTCCTTTAAGAGAGTCCCTTAGCAATTTTTTTTCTTTGACCTTGTCCTGAGTAGATCTCAGAGCCAAGAAATTAAATCTTTCTTCTTTTCCTCTCCCCTTTTCAGCAATTAGAAGTCAGTACAGAGCTCTTCCTAAATGCTTCAATCCAAAACCCTATTGGAATTCTTCCTTCACCTTTACTTCCAACCAACCAAACTTCCCAATGTTGGATTAGTGTGCTTAACTGAAAATGTAAATTTCCCTTTCAGTCTTTTGCTGGTATAACACACACACACACACACACACACACACACACACACACACTCACATGCATGCCTGCTACATGCACACACCCAAGTTCCAGCTAGACTTACAAGTGTTACTGTATAGAAACCATGCACAAAGAAGGGTAATGGTTCCTTGCCCCTTGTCCACTCATTTACAGATGGGCTTAGAACACATTACCTCTATTGATTTTATCTGTGAAACACAGCCTCAGGCCCCTAAATTTAGTGATTAGAATACATAAAATTTCAATATGAAAAAACCTGGCATGTAGATTCATTACTTTATTTACCTTTACACTTCATTTCTTTACTTTCACATTTCTTTTTGTCAAGTCTTAAAATTTGTGTTTGCATTTTCGTTATACTTTATAGCTCTTCTTCAAAGGAACTATGTTTTCTTTGTGTATATTGATATCTCTTCCCAATGATTTTAATTTCTGCTCAGTCTTCCAGCTCCATTCCAAACCATGAGAATGATCTCAACTTTGGCTTTATGGATTAGACATTCACTTCTTCCTTCTCTCGCATTTAAGTTTCAATGCATGATTTTTTCCACATTTATTTCTTTAAATTATGTAGTTCACTCTCTGGTTTCTAAACCTAACCCTCTATTTCTAACCTTCTTCAGATCTGCTTTGATTTCCTTATTTTCACAGTTACTGTCTCTCCCACTCAACTTGCTTCTTTATTCTGGAGTGTAAACATTCTCAGTTTCTCTTCCGTCTGCAGAAATACTCTTTCTCTTGATCCTGTCAATACTTGACATGTTTATTCCTTTCTCTTTCTCATTCTTTTAAGCCAAACCCCTCGTAAGAGTAGTTTGTCTCTATTATTGCCGTTTTCCTACTTTTCTCTAATTCTTCAATTGTTTACAATCTTTTATGTGCTCCCATCACATTACCAAAAGAAAATATTCTCTCTTGGAGATTAAAATGAGCTCCTAAAAACCAGTCAATATCACTTTTTACTCCTCATTTCCTTGCTTTCTAGAGCTGTATGATTTTACCTTATCGATAATCCCAATTCTCTCTGAAATTCTGTCCCCACTGGATTCTGCAATTTATTGTACCTCGGCTCTCTTCCTACTTCTCTGATCCTAACTCACACTTTGTCCTCCAGCCTCATATATATTTTCAATGGGATGAGGTCTTGAGCTCTTTTCTTCTCTTTCTTTCATTTAGTCCAACAATGCTTCATTTCATTAAATGGATGCTCATGGAGCACTTATTACCTGTAACTCATCTGAATTGCAGTAAGTCTGCCTCAGAGTGCCTCTGAGGCCCTGTTGGAGAACAATGGAAAAAGTCATTTTGTTCAAAGAGATCTTTAGAGACCTCTAGAACCTTTCATTATGTGTAAAATTTCCATCATTCTTTACTACTTTTGGCAGAGGAATTTATGATCCCTGTTGAAATGCAAAAAATGTTTTCCGGTAGGCTTCATACATTGTCAGCTATACCTTAAGTCAAACCAGAAAAAAAAATAGTCAAATTATCCCACACAGATCCAGAGGTGTGAAATATAGGAGAGATACATTTTAATGAGGTAAGGGAGAGGGGTGAGAGAATATTGAGTAATAGTAGGCACTCTCTGGAAAGGGCAAAAAAAAAAATGATTTGTCCCTGTGGGTTCCCTAAGCAAAATGTTGCCAAAAACCTGGCCTTGGAAATGTCTAAATTTTTAAAAAAGACACAAAGTAAATGTTGTAAATAAATTCCCATAACTGAATAAGCTCAGCATTTTAAAAACGAGTGTTCTTTTCAGTGTATGTATTCCCTCTGCTGGGTTGTCGTGTAGTTGTTGTTGTTGTTGTTTTTCTTTGTTTTTGGAATACTGTCATGATTCTCAATAAATTAATCTGAATCGCAAGAGATCATATCCCCAGAGGTGCTTAGTCTAATTAAGAACAATAATAAAAATCTCCATTACAGCCTTTACTCTGGGAAAGCCACTAGGAAACTACGAGAGTGACAGCAGTTTTTCTTCCAAGATTAAGTGTTTCCTTTTACTCTAGTGCAATGATTATAAATGGATATTCTTTATACCAGATAGTCCTGCAGAATGTTTCTGGAATGGACCATAAACTACTTTGTAATGGTAGACAACTCATTAGACTAACACAGGAGCTGATTTTGGCTTATTAATGAAAAATGATATAACTTCAGCCTTGTGGTATTTCTACTAAACTATTACTATTTTCACAATATGGCCTAGAATTTCATTATCTTGGAAGACATATTTTTTTAGTTTATGAATCTTAAAAAGATTAAAAGGCAATAGTAACAGAAACTCTGTATTTTAGGGTATTAATTGGAAGCTACAAGTTTCATAGGTTTTCTTCATTTTAAACTCAGTGTCTGTTTTTCACTGTTTTTACCATGGATTCACCTGTGGGGTTTTACTAAGTTAGAAATTCTTTGTTATGTGAGGTTTTTACTCTGATGTTAATGTGGGAATTTTGAGACCACACATCCTAGTATCTGCCTCCTTAACTATGTACATATAAAATTTAGTAGGACTTAGTCGATCTTTATCAAAGTGACAACAATCTTATCTTCCGCTTTCTATATTTAATGAGAATAATGAATTTGGTGAACATCAATAAGTAAAGAGTCTTCTTGAACAATCACAAGGACATTGATTATTTAAGGACTGTTTTTATAAGTTCTCTTAAAGAATAGATGTTTTAGCAATGCCAGCAAAACCAATAAAGATTAGCTTGCATATGATGCTCTTTATGGCACATATCGCTCTCTGATGACGACAACTTTCATTTGGAGACCCCTGCCCTCATAGCACCTTCACCCTGACTGGTCTTCAGGTGTCCAGACTTTCTGGGTACAAACTGGGTGGCTTCCTTGCTCCTCATTTTCTCTCCTTCAGTCTTATATTCACTGATTTTGTGTATGAGTCCTTCTCTCTTTGGGAGATGGGTTTGAATCTGTGGTGCTTACGTAGCGACTGATATGAGGACATCACAATTCCCATCTACCATTTATGGTTTTAGCTTCAACTACTGAAAGGGATTTCAGGGACCATTATAGGTTAGTAGGAAGGATGCTGTTGGGTTGGGATAGTTCATATCATTTTTTATTTCAAGTTTCTACATATTTAAAGGCACTTAGAATAATTGATTTGAAGATACAAAATTAATGTTTTTTTTAGAATTTTTATATAAAAAATAACAGACTTGAAAGATATAAAAAGCCAAGAGTTTGTATATTTTTAACTTTATTAAGTTGTAATTGACATTCAATAAAGGGCAGGCATTTAAGGTATACAATTTGGTAGGTTCTGACATGTCTATACACACCTGTGAAACCATCACCACCATCAAGATAGTGAACATATCCACCACCCTCAAACATTTTCTCATTCCCCTTTGTAAGTAAACTCTCATGCTTCCCCAACAGTCAACAATTTGAAAAGGTAAGATTTCTTTTTTTTAAATATTTATTTTTGAGAGAGAGAGAGAGAGAGAGAGATAGTGAGCAGGGGAGGGGCAGAGAGAGAGATAGTGAGCAGGGGAGGGGCAGAGAGAGAGGGAGACATAGAATATGAAGCAGTCTCAAGGCTTTGAGCTGTCAGCACAGAGCCTGATGTGGGGCTCAATTTCACAAACCACAAGATCATGACCTGAGCCAAGTCAGATGCTTAGCCAACTGGGTCACCCAGGGGCCCCAGAAAAGCTAAGACTTCTTAACACCAGACTGTTTTTGTGGTCAACACACTTTATAAACTCATGAGAATCCCAACCACAAGTGTAGCATTTAGAGTTCAATTACTTGTCCCTTGACAAATTCGGTAAATCTGGGTCCACCACACAACAGGAAGGCTATTCTAGAGCACCACTGTTAATACGCAGATCTGTATTATGGTGATGACCTCGACAGTTCAATGGTGAACAGAAATTAGAAGAAACAAGTACTATACACAAGCAGAGACCTGAAGCAATAGCTTCTAAGCCTTCTAAAACCCTCAAGCTTACATACTGGTTTCAACCGTTATTTGCTACTCTCGTTGCACAGAGGGACCTTTAAAAATGTCGATGTCTGGGACCCATTTCAGATTAGTTAAATTAGAATCTCTGGTAAGTGCTGAGTCTGAGGATTCATTATTATTTAAAACTTTCCAGGTGATGCTAGCATGAAGTGAACATTGAGAATCATTACTGATATCCTACTCATAATTAAGTGTCCTTTTGTCGAACCACTTTTGGGTTTAATTTTCCTAAAGATTTCACCCAGAACTGGTCATTCTGTATTACTCTTCTTCTCTCAAGAGGTTGCCCTGTTCTGGTCAACAAGTACTTCTTCAAGGACAAGTAAATGGTTATTGCTTACAAATGATTTTGATTTATCTTCCTGCCTTACAATAATGTACATAATCAAAATCTACTGTTTTGTGATTGATTTTAGCTTTAATTTACCATTTTTTTAAAGTTTCAGTATGCGTGAGAGGCCACGGAAAAATCTATGGTATTACCTAGTGAGCTACTTTCCCATTCCTTTTTGGCCCTACTCTTTCTTTCCAGTATCTCCTGCTTCTCCAAGTGGCTCATGGGTTCTCCATTCTGCATCATCCCTGGGTCTTCCCTCTACTCTTGGCTTATCCTGAGTCTTACACTCCAGGGAAATACCCCTATCCTCTTTCTTATTTTTAATGTCTACTAGTTTGTATATATTTTGTAATACAAGTATTTATGTCAATGCTGCCAATAGTTGAATGTAATATCTTGGGTAAGCTACTGTCATGTTAACTTTAGTCTTTTGCTGATGATGCCATGACCTGAAGGACTAACTAAAATGGGAAATTTACGTTTCGTTACAAGCTGGTGGGAGTAAAATTCGAGGACAGATAAGCCAGTCTACGGCCTCCATGTCACACCATGGACTGGTGTTCCCTTGTACTTCTGCAAAGGAACAGCTCTTTTGGTAGCATCACCTTTTCACCTTGTTAAGTGGCGTTGGTTTGCCAACCTCTGAGAAAAAGGAAGCATCTGAGTGATGAAACGCTGATACTTCACTGTGAATTAATGGCACAACGTTATTTTTCAAAGTACTTTCCAGGACTGTGGTGCAGCAGAAAATCATCACTGCTCAATGACCCTTGCTTGCAAACTTCTGTGTGTGAGGCCACTGTGTGTTTTAACAGATTGGGCTCTAAATTAAAGGTGTAGGATGTGATGTCTCTCAAAAGAATATCAGAGCTTTGGGGTTTTTTCCATCCCATCCCTATTTAGGTTCAGATATTTGTTAAAGGCAGGAGTTTGTAGAGAAAAAGACATCTCACTACTATATATCATTCATGATGGATTATCTCAGAAGCATTTTTCACTGTTGTTTCTCATATTAAATATTCACTTCTGGAGGTAAAATTGCATTTAGAGTGATTCATTGAGAGGTAACTACAATATTACTGTGTTTATGAATCACAAGTTAGTCTTTTATACTTGCTTTGTTTCTTTTAGGAGAGTTTTATTAGTACATATAAAAGTAACTAAGAGGTAAAACACTTTCTTTTTGTTTGTATATAACTTGGGAAATATTTTTACTGCTGCTCATAAATTGAAAACCTGTGGTACCATGATTAAGTTAGTCCAACCTGGAAACATTTCATGGGCACCTGCTACATACATGGCACTCACTAGAGTTGGGGATATGAATACATGATATATAATTGGTATGACCAGGTCATTTAAAACATTTTAGGGAAAAATGTGGGCACAACTCTGATTGGAGCAAAGCTCAGCTAGAGTAATAGAGCTAATATCTTTTCATATATTTAGCATCAGTAACATTTTTACTAATTCAGGTATTTGAGGGAGCTTTCAAAATGCCTAAAGAGCAGAATAAAGATGATTTAAAAGTTTAGACACCTAGGTGAACTGATAACTACCTAATTTAACTAGGTGAATTGACGAGCAATGCCTTGATTTTAAGTTTCCTGACAGCTAAAAGACTCACAATTTTTATTTTATGACAAAAGAAAAAACACAATGTATCTGCAGACACAAATACATTTTTGTGACACTGCACTCAAGCAGGAATATATCTCAAAGGTCTCAGTACAGTGACTATCATATGGGCTAATAAAATCAACTACAGTTTTACAAACAGGAACTGTGAGTCCACAAAAATGATTCTAGGTTATGGCCATCTGTATGACCAAGGGCATTGCTTGAACTAAAGGAAAGCTTTCTATGAGGACTGAGATAATGTTACACAGAGACATATTTTTTAATTTAAATTTTTAAATTTTACCTTATAAAATGTTACATGTATTTGAAATAATTTAGACAACACATAACATGAAATTAAAGTGAAATTCTCTCATCCCTTTCCAATTCCCACTTGTTCACCACAGAAGTAATTTCTTTTACCCTTTTCTGTTCATATTTCAGGCAGTTACTCTGAAAACACTACATACTATTTTCATACAGCTGTTTCTTCACTCAATAATTTGGATAAAGTCTAGTATCTTCTCACTATCATGGAGATGATATAATACCCCCTCTATTCCTTTCTTCTTCTCCCGGTATTTTTTTTAAAGTTTATTGATTTATTTAAGTAATCTGTATACCCAGGGTGAGGCTTAAACTCAGGACTCTGAGATCAAGAGTCACATGCTCTTCCAACTGAGCCAGGTAGGCCCTCTCTCCCCCAGTTTCCTACTTACTAATTTTTATTTCTGTTCCATAACTAGAATAATTAGCTCTTGATTTTTTTAAGTCAATGGATATTGGATTGTCTCTTGAACTTCAGCATTATGAAATGAGAAATTTGGAGTTTCTACTTTTGGGTCCAACTCTGCCCTAAACCCTGTTTCTACTGATAGGACATTACTTATACGTTGCCAACAAAATATTTTCCTATGCCACTAACTCAGTGTTGCTGGAAGAGATTATTTAAAATGTCATGATAAAATTCATTCTCTTTCCTCACATTCTACCAATTGCCAAAATTATGCCGTGTTTTACTTTGGTTCCTAGTCAAACTATGAATTTAATGTATAATTTGTTTTCCTTTGAATTTTTTGCTTTGTCAAAGATAGTACATAACTTCCTGTTACCATTAAGATCTCTTACTTTATTTTAAAGTTCATTTATTTATTTTGAGAGAGAGAGAAAGGGGGGGGGGGAGAGAGAGCAGGGGAGGGGCTTAGAGACAAGGAGAGAGAGAATCCCAAGCAAGCTTCACATCAGCAAAGAGCCACGGAGCCCGACGCAGGGCTCAATCTCACAAAACCATGAGATTATGACCTGAGCTGAAACCAAGAGTCAAGACTCTTACCCGACTGAGCCACCCAGGTGCTCCTAATTTTTTAAGTGTATTTATCTATTTTAAGGGGGGGTGGAGTGAGGTTGGGGGGGTGGTCCTTTACTTTGGTAACTGTACAGTCTAAGTGATCCCAATCATAGCCACTTTTTTCTTAAAGACCATCTGCTGTGATCCCTCTGACTTCCTGTTCTAACAAAGAAAACTGCTTTTTAGAATACTTTGTCCATTGTCACACTAGGATTTCTTTTCATGTATTCTGGGTAGTTAATTTGATTCCCAATAGTTCCTTTTTCTTGGTTCCCCCTTTCATGGTACTCTCTATGAATTGTCGGCATTCTTCTTCCCCTTCTCTTTTGGAAATGTGCCTGGGCAACAACGTTTTTCTCTTGCTTATCTACAAACTCTAAATTTGCTTGTTTGAACTATGTATGAAAATCTAGGTTTTAAATAATTTTGGCTTGAAATGTTGAAAGCATTAGTTAATTGCTTCAGTTGTCATCTAGTGTTCAGTGAGCTCTGCCAAGTAAGACTGAATTCTCTAATGCTAACTTTTGCTTTAGATGTTCCTTAAATTATACCATATATTTCAGAAACTGATGAGAGGGAACACATACATCTTTAGAACTTTAAGAATCAGATTTGTATTCTCTTTTAAAGGGAAGGTCAATCAATAATTAACCTTTTCTTTTTTTTTTTTTTCAGAAAAGAGCTTAAGTTATAATCAAGCAATTGCCAAAAGACTGTCTTGAGATCTCATAGTTTTGTGTCACATAATATGGAAAATTACCAATGTGTTTAAGAAATACAGTTATACACCCAAAGCTGCCAAATAACTCAAAGCATTTCCTTATTTTATTTCTTTAAATGTTTATTTTATTTATTTTGAGAGAGAGATAGAGTGTGAATAGGGGAGGGAGGAGGGACAGAGATAGAGGAGAGAGAGAGAATCCCAAGCGGGCTCTGTGCTCGATACAGAGCCTGATGCAGTCCTCGAACTCACAAACTGAGATCATGCCCTGAGCTGAAATCAAGTGTCAGATGCTTAACTGACTGAGCCACTCAGGTGCCCCATCAAAACATTTCCTTACTTTTTTTTTTTTAATTTTTTTTTTTAACGTTTATTTATTTTTGAGACAGAGAGAGACAGAGCATGAATGGGGAGGGGCAGAGAGAGAGGGAGACACAGAATCAGAAGCAGGCTCCAGGCTCTGAGCCATCAGCCCAGTGCCCAACGCGGGGCTCGAACTCACGGACCGCGAGATCGTGACCTGAGCTGAAGTCGGACGCTTAACCGACTGAGCCACCCACGTGCCCCAACATTTCCTTACTTTTAACATGATACTTTATCACAAGATGTTTTCTGTGGAATCACTTTGAGTTTGCTAATGTTAGCTAATTCTGAAGCTGATTTTGATAATGAACTCTCTTCAGGGTTGAGAAACACTCCATAAGAATAAAATTACCCTCATCATAAAGTATATAAGCCTGAAGTAGTAAGCAAGCACCAAAAAGTCAATTAATGTCTTATTTTGCCTTTAAAATTGTCTATTATCTGTTTCTTTGTTTGTTTTTACAATAATGTTTTTGTGGCGATGTTGTTTCACTGCGAATTTCCCTAGCTAAGATGTTTTTTTTTTTTTTTTAATTTTTATTTGAAATCCAGTTAGTTGACATACAGTATCATATTCGTTTCAGGTGTACAATATAGGGATTCAACACTTCCATACAACACTTGGTGCTCATTAGGACACATGCACTACTTAATCCCCATCACCTATTTCACCCACCCCTACCCATCTCCTGTCTGGTAACCATCGGTTTGTTCTCTATGGCTAGGAGTCTGTTGCTAGACTATTTCTTGATGCTTACTCTTTCCCAGCTTTGGCTTTCTAGTTATCCAAATCCTACCATAAAAATGCTATATCTAAGCCTAGCACTGATTATTCCCAACATCATAGCATTGGAAGGGAACATGAAGCATCTTTAATGGCTTCTAAACCTCTAGAGGAGACTATTTACTAGCATGAAAAACATAGGATTTGGAATTCTCTAGCTCCTTTACTGAAGAAATTGAATCAGAGAAGTGTGAAATGTCTGAGCATTAATTAAAGCACTAATTAGGCAGAACTACTGAATGTAGTTTTGGAGGTATGCATAGAAAATTCTAGGAGGTGTTTCTCTTATCTGTAGGCTACCAAAATAGTACCCATGGCCTGGTTCAGCACCATAATTTTCTCAGCAGTCAAGAGTTAATGGCAGAAGCTAGGTGTCACCACCCTTAGCCCAATACTCCTGTTTCATCATGACACTGGTATACAATGAAATACATGTGCACATACTTGAATGTGAGTTTATGAACTTTTAGGCTTTCAAAGACTAATTTAAAAAATTATACAGACTCTGTAACATTTTAAAGAGTTAAAGAATATGAGTTAGCTCTCTTAAAGTATTAATGTACCAAAAGATTCCAGAATCAACTGAAGCTGTTTTTGGAATATAAAACCAACTTATCATTTGTGGTATAAAATTTGAGCATGTTAAAGTTAATGCTAAGATGACAAAAAAAATTACGTAATCATTTTGTTGTATTTTCTTTTTCCTCATTAAAATATGAAAGCAACTAAGATGTGGGGAAAATCTGTTAGATCAAAATGATTATCACCTGGTACTTGCCAAGTTGATGATATTGGATTTTAAAGATGATATTGAATATTTATTCTACCTCTAGGATCAAGACAAAGATAGAAAGTGGTTCAGATAAAACAAATATTCTATATATAATTATTTTCCAAGAAGACATATGTTAAATAATGCTTTCCTTTGCTGATATATACCCTATGTTGCTGGCACAGAATATGCTCTGTTCTTTGTTCAGGCCTAGTATATGATTCTGACATGGTGGACAGAAACTGTCAGTTTTAGGTTATTGTCAAAAAGCCTCGTGTACACTTAGAGCTAGATCAGGAGAAGTTAGCTGCCAAGAATTGTTTTCTGACCTTAAGTTGCTTTTTCAGGTAAACTGGTTTGACCCCTTTTTTTTTAATTTTTATTTTTTTAGAGTTTATTTTTGAGAGACAGAGAGAGAGAGAGAGAGAGAGAGAGAGCGAGCGAGCATGAGAGGGGGAGGGCAGAGAGAGAGGAAGACACAGAATCTGAGACAGTTCCAGGCTCTGAGCTGTCAGCACAGAGCCTGATGTGGGACTTGAACTCACTAACCGTGAGATCATGACCTGAGCCGAAGTCTGACGCTCAACCAACTGAGCCACCTAGGCACCCCTACTCCTCTATCCTTTCTAGCGTCTCACTTTTTGTCTTTTTCAACTTCTTTCCTAATGCAAAAGGAAAAGAAAAGTAAAACTTTTTTTTCATATCTGTGAATGTTCTTTTCTCTCTCCCATCCTTGTAAATTTCACAAAGCCTCCTCTGATTAGGTGGAAAAGAAGTGTGAAGTTTTTTCTTCAAACACATTGATGCTAGAAAACTAAAAATATACTCAGCAAGATATATGTGTTTGAAATTCACATGAATGTATGCTCTTGGTGACAAAAGTATCTCTCTTCCATTTTTCATATCCCAACCATATGCCAGGCTATGGTTATCATCATTAAATTATGATAGCTTGGGGTTCATTATTGTAGAGGAATAAGAATTTTATACTTCATCCAGTGAATTCATGCTAAGATCAGAGTCCTAGAGTAACATTTGGCCGTTCATATAAAGAAGTTGGCAGTTTGGTTTTTATAAAGTTTAAGAAGTAGGAGCTCTGTCTACTGTTTTAAAGCAGCATTTAAAAATTTTGGCAACAAATTTATTTGGAACTTCTTTTAGTTCATTCTTGATGAATGCATTTCCCACCCTGTCAGAAAGTCACACATATTGAAAAATTTTTTCATTTGCTTTTGTATTCCTAGAAAGAGGTAGTTTCGGTTTGCTCGAAACTATCTTCTATTTTCCATTTCATCCACAAGTGTCCAGATTTTTACATTCTCAAGGAACTTGATTGGTGTTAAAAGTAAACTGATTTATTTTTTTATTTTATTTTCCATAAAGTTAAAAGGCTAACAGGGTGATAGAAAAAGGATATCTTTATATGTTTACAATTGAACCTCATACTCATAGTTAAGATACCTTTGGTGACATGATTCTTGAAGCAGACTATCTTGAAAAGAAAAGAAATATTAAAGAACTTGTGAACTTTCAGGGCAAGATAATTTTCATTCTGAAACTTACAGGCACAGACACAAGAACTTCTGTCTTCTGGCCGAGGGCTATGGAACGTCCTCTCTTTTCAATCGAGGACAACCACTGAATCAGCCTCCTTTTATGTTCTGTAGGTTTAAAGCTCTTTTATTTCAAAAGGCCTTTGGCATGGTACACTGATTTTATGTTTGATTTTTATTACTGATTTTAATTGCTTGTGCAGTTGTGTATATTTTTGGTACTCTAACTATATTGTTCCTTGTAAAATACCTGGAGTATTTTCTAAGAGGCAGAATATTTTATGAATTGTGTTTTTTTTGTATAATTAAATAATACATAATCTTTATGTTACTGACCCCAACTTCCTAAAAATTTTAGAGTAAATTCAAGGTGTACCTCATAGATTTGAAGAGAAAAATTTAAATGACGAATTCTTTCCCTTAAATATCCCCTTCCACAGATTTGATGTGAATGAAATAAAATAGAATCATGTTTCAGAAACTGCATTTATTATTTCTATTTGCCTTTTGGGGACATCTTGATTTTTCACTTTAAAAAAAGTTTAGCTCTGCTCTTTATGACAAATCAGACCTTACAACTACCTTTTGTATGTAGCATATAAATGGAAACTTAAAAATCCTGGTTGAAGTATAAAATTCAGCAAAGAACCTTTAAGTGCATCCAATCAAAGGAAAATATATATCAAGTACTCATTTACAGTGGGATGTTAGCAACTCAGTTTGTGGTTCTTATAAGTCTTGCTAAAATAGATTTTACTACCATTTGCAACTATGTGGATGGAACTAGAGGGTATTATGCTAAGTGAAATTAGTCAATCAGAGAAAGACAAGTGTCATATGACTTCACTTATAAGTGGAATTTAAGATACAAAACAGATGAACATAAGGGAGGGGAAGCAAAATAATATAAAAACAAGGAGGGGGACAAAACATAAGAGACCTTTAAACTCAGAGAACAAAGTGAGAGTTGCTGGAGGGGTTTTGGGAGGGGGTAGGCTAAATGGGCACGGGCATTAAGGAAAACACTTGTGATGAGCAGTGGGTGTTATACATAGGAGGTGAATCACTGGAAACTACTCCTGAAATCATTATTGCCCTATATGCTAACTAACTTGGATGTAAGTTAAAAAAAAATAAATAAAAATAAAAAATAAAATAGATTTTACTAGACAGACTATTTTTTTCAAATATGAGAATAGCTCTACCGTCTTAAATATTTTGATGGAAATCATGCTTAGATGCAATAATGACCAAAAATGATGTAAACATGAGTTTTGTGTCACGTTGATTATACTTCATTAAAATTATCTTATAAATATTGTGGGCAGGTATTCCCATTGCTTCTAGTCTAGGTGATCCATTTGTGATGAATCAAGCTGCCTGAATCTCTCAGTCCTTTTAGTTTGCTTGTATTTTATTAGAGACTTTATTTAACATCTCAACTGTATTCAGTTTTTAAACGTGAATGGTCTGCTGTGATCACAAGCTCAATGCTGTATAATTTTCTTTTTTTTTTTTATAATTTTTTTTTAATGTTTATTTATTTTTGAGACAGAGAGAGACAGAGCATGAGCAGGGGAGGGTCAGAGAGAGAGGGAGACACAGAATCTGAAGCAGGCTCCAGGCTCTGAGCTGTCAGCACAGAGCCTGACGCGGGGCTCGAACTCACAGACCGTGAGATCATGACCTGAGCCGAAGTCGGACGCTTAACCGACTGAGCCACCCAGGCGCTCCTGTATAATTTTCATAGTAATATAAAATCACAATTTCTTCTGCTGTGTGGGCAAAATGCTTCTCATTCTTTGGGGTGAAGGCTAAGGGAAAGAGGGAAAGAAAGAAGAGTAGCAAAGCAATTTGCGTGAGTGAGCTTGGGGCTTAGGGAAGATTTTCTGTGATAGGAGTCCCTGAGCCTTGTCTTCAGTTGGATGTTATTGGTAATTTTGATTATATTGTATGTTTAACAATGGGTTGAGATAGGATAACATAACAGATCATTCTAACTAAAGTAATACCCATGTATTCTGCTCATATTACTGGGAAAGATCTTTAAAAATTACAGAGATTATTTACATAAATGAATTTCATTTCACAAAGTGAGAAGTGCACAAAATTAAGATTATTTATGCCTCAAGATAAACTGTATGGGGCAGCCAATCCTTGTCCTTAGAGACTTAGGTATTACAATTAAGAATTAATTTTTCCATATTATCATTAGGAACAAATTGTAAAGCTTTTCCAAATTTGCAGAGTACATTTATGCAGCATTACTCAGTGTATTCACCTAACACTAAAATGTAATGAGGCAAATTTGCATATTTTTCATTAGCTAAAGTTTTCATGTTTCTCCAAGGCTATCTTAATAAAATGTATGTTCTATCCACTCTCCCATTTTAAGAAATGTTGAATTAGTGGATTTGGAGAAACCTTTCTACTATCTACTTATTTGTATGATTATTTGGAATCCTGGAACTTATAACTCTGAACAAATCTGAATTTTAATGTTTTTAATTTTTTAATTTTTTATTTTTGTGAGACCTAGCATGAGCTGACCGAGAGAGAGCGGGGAAGGGACAAAGAGAGAGGGAGACACAGAATCCGAAGCAGGCTCCAGGCTCTGAGCTGTCAGCACAGAGCCCGACGTGGGGCTTGAACTCATGAACTGTGGAGATCAAGACCTGAGCCGAAGTCAGATGCTTAACCGACTGAGCCACCCAGTCGCCCCATCAAATCTTTGAATTTTAAATTCAAAGACAATCTCCTAGAAGACATTTTTAAAACTTCTGTAATATTCAATTCCTTACATGATGTATTCCATTTTAAAATTCTCCCCACTTCAAACTTTCATAAGGCTGTGCCTCACTGCTACTTCTGTTCATTGGCTATCCTTTTTCATAAAGTTCTCCAGTTGTTCTAGTTCCTTCTTCAACCCCATCACTCATCTCTCAGTCTTCTGATTCTCACTTACCATGTTCAGGTCAGAGTTTTCAACTCCGGGATTTGGTGAGCATCACTTCACTCTCAGATGTAATCACCTCCTGAATGTAAGTTCCACTTCTAATAGTTGTTGAAATCCAGCATAATTAGTTGTAAATTTCTCCTCGGTACCCCAGTCAAGTTTTCCCTCAAGTTTCCTTTCTCTATCAATGTTTTTTTTTAAGTTTTTAAAGTATTTATTTATTTTTGAGAGCCAGAGAGAGACAGAGCATGAGCAGACGAGGGGCAGAACGAGAGGGAGACACAGAATCTGACGCAGGCTCCAGGCTCTGAGCTGTCAGCACAGAGCGTGATGTTGGGCTCAAACTCACAGATGGTGAGATAATGACCTGAGCCAAAGTTGGATGCTCAACCCACTGAGCCAGCAAGGTACCCCTCTGTCAATGATATTTTTACCCTCTTCGCTCCCAGGGTTGAAATTCCAGATTATCTTTGTTCTTCCTTCATCCTCAGCCCACACATTTAGTAACCAAGTTTAGTTGGCCATTCCTGTGTTATGTCTTTCCAATGAGATTGTTCTCCGTACTTACTCCATTTCTACCTTAGTTCAGGACTTTAGTATTCCCTAAGTTATTCTGTAAGGTTCCATTCTATCTTCTTTCTTATTTATACACTGTAGAACAAAACAATACAGAACAAACCCAACTTTGTGCATATCACTCAAAGAAAACCTTAACTGGCACTGGAAGGCTATTTGGAGATTTAACTCTTAGCACCCCATTTCTCCCCCCAACCTCCACTTAACCCTCACCCACACACATCATCACTAGGGTCCTAGCTAAAATAGAAGAAAGCTTGAATTTTGATCTAAAAACTTGCAAGAATACCCTTAAGTACCAGGAAAATTCAAGAAATTGTTCCTTTTTAGTTAAATTGGTCATAACTATGGGCAAAACATAAGGATCAGTTATGACTTCCTATACTGAGGAAATAGAAAAATGCCAGGAATTCCTTTTAATTTTAGGGTGTAGGGTAGGGACAAGGATAAAAGGCAGAGTAATTAGTGACCATACTACTTGGTGTTTTGTTTACTGTGGTTAATTAGCAATAGAAAGCAGACTGGGAGATTGCAAGGTTTATAAGGTAGCACACTGAGCTAAAACAAGCAGCACAATGGAGTTTTAATGCTTGAGCACTAGCAAAAATTCATTTACTCCTTTGCTAATTAAAATTATGGCAATGACTCATATTTTAATATAGTAGAATTATGAATAAAGGTGATTATAGTAAATAGAAAATTCACATAACTTATTTTTTATCTATTTGGGGACTTTGGTACCTGCCTTAATCCATATGTATCTGGACTATTCCATTTTTATAGATCTCATGAGGTAATATACCTGTGTATATTCAGAAAGCTCTTCCTCGTCCCATTTACAATTACACCAAAAATTATAAGATACCTAGGAATAAACCTAACCAGGGAGGTGAAAGACCTGTATCTGAAAACTACAAAACGCTGATGAAAGAAATTGAAGACAACACAAAGAAATGGAAAGACATTCCATGTTCATGGAGCCTGACTGGCTCAGTCAGAAAAGCATGAGACTCTTGATTTCCAGGTTGTAAATTCCTACTCCATGTTGAATGTAGAGACTACTTAAGTAAATAAATAACCTTAAAAATAATTCCATGTTCATAGATTGTAAGAATAAATATTGTTAAAATGTCTATACTACCCAAAGAAATCTACACATTTAATGCAATTTGTATCAAAATACCAACAGCATTTTTCACAGAACTAGTACAACAATCCTAAAATTTGTATGGAAACACAAAAGACCTCAGATAGCCAAAGTAATCTTGAAAAAGAAAAAGCTGGAGACATCACAATTCCAGACTTCAAGTTATATTACAAAGCTGTAGTAATCAAAACAATATAGTATTGGCACAAAAACAGACACATAGATCAATGAAACAGAATATAAATCCTGGAAATAAACCCACAACTATTTGGTCAATTAATCTTTGACAAAGTGGGAAAGAATAGCCAATGGGAAAAAGTCTCTTCAACAAATGGTGTTGAGAAAATGGGACAGAAACATGTAGAAGAATGAAACTGGATGGCTTTTGTATACCATACACAAAAATAAACTCAAAATGGATGAAATACCTAAATGTGAATGCTGAAACCATAAAAATCCTAGAAGAGAACACAGGCAGTAACTTCTTTGACATTACCCTAGCATTTATTTCTAGATATGTCTCCTGAGGCAAGGGAAACAAAAGCAAAAATAAATTATTGGGACTACATCAAAATAAAAAGCTTCTGCACAAAGCAGGAAACCATAAACAAAACAAAATGGCAGTCTAAGGGATGGGAGAGTATATTTGCAAATGACATGTCTGATAAAGGGTTAGTATCCAAAATATATGAGGAACTTATAAAAGTCAACACCCCCAAAAACAAATAATCAAATTAAAAAATGAGCATAAGACATGAACAGGCATGTCTCTAAAGAAGAAATACAGATGGTCAAGAGACACATGAAAGGATGCTCATGATCATTTATTGTTAGGGAAATGCAAATAAAAACTATAATGAGATATCACTTCACACTTGTCAGAATGGCTAAATCAACAACACACCAACAGGTGCTGGTGCAGATGCGGAGAAAAAGGAACCCTCTTGCCCTCTTGGTAGGAACGTAGATGGGTACAGCTCTTGTGGAAAACAATATGGAAGTTCCTCAAAAAGTTAAAAATAGAACTATTCCATAATCCAGCAATCACACTACTGTGTATTTACCCAGAGAACGCAAAAGCATTAAATCAAAGGAATACATGCATACCTATGTTTATAGCAGCATTATTTATGATAGACAAGATATGGAAGCAGACCAAGTGTCCATCAAATACACACACACACACACACACACACACACACACACACACACCACACACTGGAATATTAGTCATAAAAAGAATGAATATTGAATGAATATTGCCATTTGCAATGATATGGATGGAGCTAGAGCATATAATACCAAGTGAAATAAGTCAGTCAGAGAAAGACAAATACCATATGATTTCACTCACATGTAAAATTTAAGAAACAAAACAAATGAACAAAGAGATAAAAGAGAGAGAAACCAAAAAACAAGACTCTTAAATATATACAACAAACTGATGGTTACCAGAGGGGAGGTGGATGGAGGGATGGGTGAAATAGATGGTGGGATTAGAGAGTTCTCTTGTTATGAGCACTGGTGATTAAGATAAAAACTTTAACAAAGTAACTAAATTGCTATATATATATATATATATATATATATATATATATACACACACACACATATATATATATATATATATATATATATATATATATCAGGAACCGCTTTATATATATATATTATATATATAAATATATATAAAAATAATATATATATATATATATATAATATATATATATAAGCTCTTCCTGAATATAAGAGAATTTCAGGAAGAAATTATATACATATATATAATATATATATATATATATGTATATATATATATATATATAAGCTCTTCCTGAAATTCTGAAAATGACCTTCCAGATTCAGTTCAAACTAAGACCTGTGGTAGGGTAAGAAGTGGATGGAATTGAGAGTCAGAGAGGAGTTCAAATCTTGCCTCTGCCACTTAACTTCTCTAAAACTCCTGATCCTAAATTTGCTAAATGAGAACAAGAAGTCCTACCTCTTAGGAGTGTTATATGTTTAAATGAGATAACTATGAAAGAATTTTCTCTTATAGAGTCTTTTCATTATCTTCACCTCACATTTTCTAGAGGAATTTCTTTTTTTTTCTTATAAATGTTTTTATTTAGTTTTGAGAGAGAGAGAGAGAGAGAGACAGAGAGTGTGTGTGTCTGTGTGTGTGTGTGTGTGTGTGTGTGTGTGTGTGTGTGTGAGTGGGGAAGGGGAAGAGAGAGAGGGAGACACAGAATCAGAAGCAAGCTCCAGGCTCTGAGCTATGCTCTGTCAGCACAGAGCCCAACGCAGGGCTCAAACTGGTGAACTGCAACATCATGACCAGAGCCAAAGTCAGATGCTTAACTGACTGAGCCCCCCAGGCACTCCCCAGAGGAATTTCTTATTTTAGCAACAACTGTTGCCATATTTTGAGTATACCTCTCTTTCTTAATCAACAGGAGAACAGTTATTCACTTTACAAAATATACCCTTGAATTATAATTTCCCCTGGGGCATGGAAATGTTTGTTATTTGATAAAGAAGCAGGAAACAGAAAAGGTCAAACTGCTTTTGAGCCATTGCCAATAGCACTTCAATCAAAAGGAAGACAATGTATATCTGCATTGATAATTCAGGTCCATGGAAACTTAGGCTTTAACATATTAATGTTCAGTTGACATGTAATTTTTAGGAACATATATTGACTAAAGTGAGGTAACTATAAAGGCAGGAATTTATATAAGCATGATTAACTTTCATGAGTCCTCTGAAAACTTTATTAGGATTTGCTAATTGGCCATTGTTTAAATTATGACACTTCTCATCAACTAATAATCAGTTAATGTTCTTAATGCGTTCTATACTGTCTGAGGCATCAGAGCATCTGGCTCTGAGATCTGCCATTATAAAATGCCTGAAAAGGTTTATGAGGCTTAGCTATAAATTGTAAAGTTTTTTGGTAAAAGGAGGGAGTGGATTTCAATTTGAATGGCTTCATGAAAGAAGAAATACTGGGGATTATCATTCTTGTTTTTATTAGTTAAATAAATAAAGGAATTGGTTATGTGGTAGGCAGAATAAGAAATTATTCCTAGAAATAAAATACATGGCTCTGGGCAACTTGTTCTTCATGTACCACTGGTTTAAAATTAAAACAAATAGGTCTGAAATGTCTGTTTTTTATTGCACTCAGTTCATTGATGATTCCACTCAATTTATTGATGGATCAATTCTTCAAGAATCAGGAGATTCTGCATTCTCATTTATACTTCCTTTCTTCCTTCTTCCTCTAAATACTGTGGATTAGGGAAACAAAGGTTATAATCATATAGCCAAATGAATAAGGTTGAGAGTCCTTTGACAATTGAATTTAAACACTAAGCATTAGAATGTGCAAACCAAGTTTGATAACAAATTTATAAGAATCGGAAAATATCCATTTCAAGAAAAAATAGTAAGGCATTTTAATGGGTGAAAGAGAGAAAAACAGGGAACTGGCAAATAAAACGCAGTCCAAAACTTATCCTTTCTTAAATGAGGAACTAAATTTCTAAGAAATCAATCTTAGGCCTTGATGTTTAGGAAGGAAATAAAGTATTCATTCATATATCAATTTATTCATTCAAGAAAACGTTTTGATGCCAAATATGATATTATTGAATAAAACTAACCCAGATTTATTTAAGGAGCTACATTTTTTCTAGAGTCAAAAAGATTGGCCCTTAATAACCAGAGCCCTACATGTTAAAATTGCTAAAAGATTAGAATGTACTTTTAAGTGAAAAAAAATGTTTTCTAACCAAGACAGTCAACTATGGAAAACAGTAGTTTTGTGTATTTATGAAGTGAAAGAGAAACTGAAAACTGTTCTTTCAGTTACTGTCATAGACTAAACTGGTAAGGGAAATCACTTTCCCTCATCAAGTACGTTTTGGATAAATATAAACACATACAAAAAATGTTAAGTACAAAACTAGGCTTGACATTAAAAAGAAGTGGAAGATGGAGAAGGATAGAAGGAAGAGGAAAAGGAGAAGGAGAACAAGATCATCAGAGAATTTAAGAGTCAACTCAAAATCAATGGAATTCAAAAATGTGTTTACAGATTCTTTTCATGGATTTAATCAGTGCATTCCTTTCTGGTTGTGTGTGTGTGTGTGTGTGTGTGTGTGTGTGTGTGTGAGAGAGAGACAGCTATTTTATTGAAGCAGTAAGGAGAGTTTCAGCTTCAGCTTCAGGCACTGTGCAAATGGGGCTCTGAAATTGAACCTCCTTTCTAAAACAGAGTCATGAGTGATCAGGTTATATGTGAAATAAAGATAAGAAAGAAAGCTTCACTTCCATTCAGGCCAGAAAAGCACCAAGGAAGCTCACCAGTTGGCAAGAGTCAAGAGTGGGAAGAACTGAGAAGAGCTACCTCTGAGGGAGAAGAAACCCAGGAGCTGTGAGCAGGATTGGGTCTGGATTCATGGTGGTTGCAGGTGGTTGCATGAGGATATCCAAGTTGGAACACTCGACAGTTGTGGGTGCCAAAGCAGAGATAATCCTGAAACCATGCTGCAGGGATACTGTCATACTCTTAAGACATGTTGGAGTCCCATGAGAGTAACTCCTGATGAAGATAGGTCTATGGTAAAACAACAAACCTCATGAGAAAACAAACCACCATTAGAAAAGTCATCAGATATAATATATGGGAGATTTCAGAGCACATTCAAGAGAATTTAAAGTATATCAAAGAGATAAAACACAAAATAGAAATGAGAAGGTAGACTAAAGGGGGGGGGGTAAAAAAGAACCACATAGAAGTTTAAAGAAAATTTCAATGTGAAGGTTAAATGTAAGACTAGATACAGCTGAAGAGTTAATGAATTAGTAGTATCCAGATCTACAAAAATCACTCAGAGTGCAGTATAAAGAGTTAAAGATAGAAAATATAAAACAGAAGTTTGAGGTGTGGTCAATGGAAAAAGAACCAACATAATTGTAACAGAATTTCAGGAGGAGAAGATAGAAGTGGGAAAGAACTTTATGTGAAGTTAAAATAGAGAAAGAATTGTCAAAATTAAAAAAAAAATAATTCCTGAACAGGATTAGTTAAAAAAAATTACTTCTGGAAAATCAGAGTGAAATTTTAGTACACAAATGACCAATTCAGATTTTTAAAAGCTTTCTATTGGGAGGATACACACACACACACACACACACACAATTATATATATATATACATATATATACATATATATGCATATATATACATACATATACATATGTATACATATGTATATATATGTATGTATATGTATATACAGACTCTTATCTGTGTCTATTTCTTTTTTTTTAATTTTTAAGTGTTTGCTTATTTTTTGCGAGTGAGAAAGACAGAGAATGAGCAGGGGAAAGGCAGAAAGAGAGGGAGACAGAATCTGAAGCAGCTCCATGCTCCAAGCTGTCAGCACAGAGCCCCACGCTGGGCTCCAACTCATGAACTGTGAGATCATGACCTGAGCCAAAGTCAGACACTTAACCGACTGAGCCACCCAGGCTCCCCTGTGTCTATTTCTATTAGAAGACAATGGAATGATATCTCTAAAAATCTGAAAACAAAACACATGTCCACCCATTTTTATATTCATACAAATGATGATAAAGAGCAAGGAGAGAATAGAGACTTTTATAGAGAAACACAGATGAAGAGTTTACAACTTACACGTTTTCCAAGGAAAAGCTATTTAAATGTGTGTTCAACCTGGGGTGCCTCGATGGCTCAGTTAGTTGAGCATCTGACTCTTGATGTAGACTCAGGTCATGATCCTAGGGTTGTGGAAATGAGACCTGTGTCAGGCTCTGCGCTAAGCCTGGAGCTTGCTTAAGATTTTCTGTCTCTGTCTCTGTCTTTGCCTCTCTCTCTCTCTACCTCTGTCACTTTATCCCATTCGTGCGCTTGCTCTCTAAAATAAAAGGTAGAAGAAAAAAAAAGGTGTGTTCAGCCAAAAGAAAACTGAACTCAGAAAGATGAATAGGATGCGAAAACAATGCTGGTAAATAAAGTGGTAAAAGCATTGTATTGTTAAGGTTAAATACACATTACCATTTTTAAAGAAGCTAATTAGAGGAAAATTAAAGAGAAATCAGAAAAACAAACTGCAGTAGTTTGAGAAATGACATAAGACAGATTGAAATGAAGCATCTTTTTATTTCTATAGTGATTTCAATGTGGATAGATTAAAGAATAAATGTATTGAATCTCTATTTGTAATAGTTATAAAATAGAAATAATTTTTCATTAAGGAATAGGTAAAAAATTGTTTGTTTATCTAAGTTTATTTATTCATTTTGAGAGAGAGAGAGAGATCTCGAACCTGGGCAGGGGAGGGGCAGAGAGGGAGAGGGAGAGATAATCCCAAGCAGGGACTGTGCTGTCAGCACACAACCCGACACAGGGCTGGAACTCATGAACTGTGAGATCATGACCTAAGCTGAAACCAAGAGCAGACACAACCAACTGAGCCATCTACATGCCCCCAAATTGTATTTCTATATAATTAATACTGTGCAGCCATTAAGATGAAAGAAAGAAATGAGTACTAATATGGTTTAATTTCAAAACCTTATGATGAACGAGAACAGCCAGTTGCAAATAGATACCTGATGTGCGATAGCTCTATATACTTTTAAGACAACACCAAGCTATACTACATGTTACATATTCTGTTATAAATGGATATATCGTAAATTTTTATATACACAGTGAAAAGAGAAATATAGTCACAAATTCATGATTCTCTTTTCTGGAGAGGAGGGAGGGAGTAGATGGGTTTCAGAGTTGACTCCACTGTTATCTGCATTGCACTATTTTCTTTATATAAAGAAAAATACCTGAATATAAGAAAGGGAGAAGATTAAACCATATGATTAATTTAGCCTGACCTTTGTCCTTGATAAAAATGCCATCGTTGTTTACCTTTTGATTGAATTCTGAGGCTTGGCTTTGGAGTACTTACTACTGATACTTTTCTGTTGTTGTCCTTGTGGTTTTATTTGTTTGGGAGAAAAAAAAAGTAGCAAGCTTATCTAACTTGGATAACTTGCTCCCAGAGTCAGTCCAAAGGAGTAGCAGCACAGTGGGAAAACATAGAATATTCTAGATAAAGTTGATGCCTGAGAGAGTTAAACTCCTGCATTTAAAGGGGCCTTGATAAGATTTGATATTTCACAGTGATATCTCAGTGTGGGCAAAGATTTCCAAATTTATGCTTGCAGATAAAAAAAATACAAAATGATATGCAACTTGGGAAACTAATATATTTCAAGATCCATGGTTGCTTCAAACAAATGGTGTATTTTATTCTATTTCCTCTTTAGGAGAAAATAGAGCAACTACCTAAAAGTAAATGTAATTTGATTCTTGTTGAAATTCTAGACAAACTATATCTGAATTTATTGGTACCATAAACTTTGTTTTTATCAAGTAAACTTTGAGCATTTAAAGATTTACATATGTGCTTGACAAGTTGAAGGATAATTTATTTACAGTATGTAGTATCAGAATGTTAGATTTTCCCCCTTTATTTAAGTAATTTGTGTTTAAGAAACAAAATAAATGAGAAATTTAGTGTGATATACATTTGACATATATGTACTTGGTCAACTAGCTACCAGAAGAAATACTGCACATGTCCTATTTCAAAGGGTTTTGAAGGATTCACATTTGATGATGCTTTTTGGAAAAAGTGTTTCCATTATCAATTTTCATCACAATGACATCAAGTAGCTTATCATCAATAGGGGTCTGTGTAGTCAGACCTTTAGTTAGATACTGTTAGGTTAAAACTGATGAGAGCCTAGGGGCACCTAGGTGGTTCAGCTGGTTGAGTGTCGAACTTCAGCTCAGATGGTGATCTCACAGTTTATGGGTTCAAGCCCCACATTGGGCTCTGTGCTGACAGCTTAGAGCATGGAGCCTACTTTGGATTCTGTGTCTGCCTGGCTGTCTGCCCCTCTCCTGCTCACACTCTGTCTCTCTCTCAAAAATAAATAAGTATTAAAAAATTGAAAAAAACCTGGTGAAATCCTGAATGTAAAGATCCTGTAATAAAGACAATTTTAGTCAATTCCCATCTTCAAAAATCCACCAAAGGAAGGAAAACAACCAAGTGATAAACAAACAAATGGCAAAATATGAGAAAGAAATTATGCATTCAAGGAAATAAGCAAGCAGATACAACTCTGGACCACAATCTAATAAACTGCCTTCCAAGTTGTGAACATTTGGGGCAAAAATAAACAGAAGTCCAAATGCTGAAACAAACTTCAAACCCAAAGCAACTGTCCCTAAAAGGTGGTGGCATGTAGCCTGAAACTTACTTCCAAAATAAGTAATGACTTCCACCCCCTGGGGTCTCTGCAGGACTTGTTTATCCTGTCTGGAAGGCTGATTGCCTTGGTTGATGTCTTCTCTTTATTTTTGCAACGACATTACCTCCAATAAGAAGCCCCCCCTTGCCATCCTTGATTCAGTAGGACACCATCCAACCTCCACCATTCTGTAGCCCCAAATCCTATTTTCTTCTTGGCATTTGTCATTTCTAAAAGTATCTTCCATATTTATTTGTGAATTTGTTCCTTGTTTTCTACCAGGATTTAAGTCTGAAGCTGTTAGAAACTTCAGTATCCCCCAATCTTAGAAGTTTGCCTGACACATAGACAACCAATTAAGCGATTTCAAATAAACAAATGAAGTAATGATTAGAAACACATAGATTAAAGCCGTGATCACCAGACTGCCGTACAGAGAAGCTGAGGTTAAAGGGTTTTATCACATGGATTCCTGCCATGCATAAACTGAGGGGAGAGTTGTTTCAAAGCAGAAAGGACTGGGGAGAAAACTCTTGAGCAAAAAAAACTGAAAAAAAAAATTCAAATATTACAGTTCTCCCCAGTATCTTTCTCCTCCATATTCTTCACAAAATAGTTTAGTTAATTCAAAGACAAATAATAATAAAAGAAGAAGCAGGATTTGTCTAACACACTAATACACTAAATAAATACACAGACAGGTGAAGGAAAATAGGGCAAACCCCATTAACAATATATGGAACATATACCATAAGAGAAAGCATTCAAAAAATCAGGAAATAATTCAAGTAAATGGTTTCCCATATTCTCAACAAAAGTGTAGTCAACATGAGAATTTAAAGAAGAGATTCAAAGATTAAAAGGGACATTAGGTGGTGTGAGGAAAGAATGGAAATCAAAGAAATGGAAAGGGACAGTTAAATACATTAGTAAAATGAAAGTCCAATCAAAAACAATCACAACAACCACAACAAAAGAATAAATAGGATGAAAATGACTCTTAGGGATATGGTGGACAGGCTTGAGGAAAGCACAAGTGGAAAATAAGAAAGATATAAATTAGATTTAGAGAGAAAGTAAAATGATATTTCATATAGACTGAATTGTACTTTCCTGAAGAAAGGATAGAACAAATGAGACAGAAAACATAATTCATATCTACAATGCAAGAGCATATTCCTTTCATTTAAAAAACATTTTTTTAACGTTTATTTATTATTGAGAGACAGAAAGACACAGAGTGTGAGCAGGGGAGGGGCAGAGAGAGGGGGAGACACAGAATCTCAAATAGGTTCCAGGCTCTGAGCTGTCAGCACAGAGCCCGATACGGGTCTCAAACTCACAAACTGTAAGATCATGACCTGAGCCAAAGTCCAGTTGCCCAACCAACTGAGCCACCCAGGTGCCCCAAGCATATTCTTTTCAAATGAAAGACTACATTCTTAAACATAGAAAAACTTTAAATAAAACAAAACAAAAGCAAACTAAACTAATTGGCAATGTACTATGGCTTTACAAATGACAAATCAGAATAAGGTACCCAGGAGTGGAAAAGCAATGTTGTAGGGATTGATGATGATACATAAATGTTAAAAATAATTAGGTCACACTCAGAGATCATGAAAAATGGGAGACGGAGGAAATTTAAATGTATACATTTGCTAATTTTAAAGTCAGAGAATCAATAGATACTGTAGTTTAAAATAAAATATGACTTCAAACTCCTAATGATTTTCATAATTATATTCCTATTTTAGAAAGACTTTGGGAAGTTATTATCTTGTATGGAAAAGAAACCTTTATCTGAAGTTTACCAATTGAATTAAATTTTATTTTTATATGTTTTATCTTTAAAATTCAAGAAAATTATATTTAATATTTTTCTATAAGATGGCACTTGTGACATAAACCATTCTTTCTACATTTTAAATATTCCTGTCATTTAGTCCACACACACACACATATGCACAGAGGACTCAAGAGATGTAAAGAATTATGTTAACAACAATGGCTTCTGCTTGATGAATTTTTTGTTTTACTTTCTGCTTTGATGTCTTTGGTATATCTGTTTTATAAAACAAGTCAATACTTTAACAAAAAGTTTTAAATTAATAAAAGTTCACTTGTAAATAATATTCCTATAAGCAGTCATTTTTCATAATCTCTGAGGCCAGTAATACCAAGGTGGAATATCTCTTAGAAGTTTTTGTGGAATTATCTCTAATATAAAAAGCATGCTATGGTTGTATGATAAATACACTTGGGATGTTATTATATATACGGTAGTGTTGTTGAGCTATGTCCTATCTAGTTTTTATCATGATAAATTGCTATACCCATTGATCTAAAAAATACTCTCTAGAAGACCAAAATAATTTATAATAAATATGTTCAAAAATCTAATTGAATTAAGAAAGTCATCTAAAACATTTACTTGGGATAATGAACAGCCAGCTGGGTGTATAAAGTTAATGGGGCAAAAGACAGATGACTTTGCACTTTTTTCCTTGTGTTCTGAGGTTGATACTCCCTGAAATATGACTAAGTAACTTTTAAAAGCTTTTAAAACTATTAATGTGCTTTACTATCTTATCTTTTTTTTCAATGCTGAACGTTTATTTATTTATTGTAAGTAACAGATATGGGTTTATTACAAAATAAATGTTCTTTTTCTGCACTATTTTCTTTTTTTTTTTTTTTAGCGGTGTTAAGAATATTTAACATGAGATCTATCTTCTTAAATTTTTAAGGGAACAATACAATATTTTTATCTATAGATACATTATGTACAGCAGATCTCTAGTGATATTTTTATTATTAAAAACACATTCATCACTCATTGAAAATCTTCAAAAACATTAATTATCTGAGATAAAATTGATGCCTGTTACAGGATTATGGTCCAAAATCAGAGCACTACATGAGCTGCTTACAATTTTCCTTTCCACCTCTGTGTTCCATTCATTATTCCTTCATATGAAGTCTCACCTCCCAGCAGGTTTGCTCATTTGTTGGACATCTATTGTTGGACATCACTGGACATCTATTCTGTGCCAGGCACTGTTGTATGTTTTGGGGAAATAAAGAGTTGAGTAAGATTTAGTCCCTGTCCTTGAGGATGTCACGGTCTAGTGGGAAAGGCAAACATGAAGCTAATCATAATTGTAATGTGCTAAATGATAAAATAAAAATATGAATAGGGTGCTGTGGGAGATGTGGTAGCAATTAATTCTGCCTAGAGGTGGTGAGAAGAGGACATGACTAGAAATAAAATGTAAAACTATAAATTTAGAGTAATAGGGATAATATTTTCAGATCTTCAGTTATAGCTAAGACATTTTACCCACCTTCACTCTGTCTGATAGGTAAGTGGACAAAAGAATGTTAGCTTCAGAAGTGAAAGGAAGTGGAAAGCCTGCTCCTATTGCCTTCCAGAGAGTAGGCCAAGAAGGGAAACAGGAAGGCAAGGAAGATCAGGTGCCAGGTTCAATCCACTACAAGTTCAAAATTGATTTATAGGGTCAGGGGCCTATAAAACATGCAGATAAATATGGAGTCTCCTGGGAAGATCTGTTTCATGGGCTACTTTGAAGACATAGCCTTCAGCCTTCTGACCCTGGGAGAAGCCCAGTATTTGGCTTGGGGCCAATTCCAAAATCTTGTCAGGGCTGTAGAGAATCTTTGGCAGCAAGAGGTGGCAAGACAGATAGCCCTGAGGGAGATACCTCGGCTCCTCATACTTCATATAGAGTGTGGAGGAGTCCATAAATTGCTAATGCCCCAGTAAGAGGGAATGGAGGGTCTAAGAATACCTGTGAATGGACAGAACACTGAGCACAGAGCTCAGGCTATACAGCAGGCTGGGACTGTGTAGGAAAGATCTAATAACCCACATAAGGTAAAGTAGTTGAGGTCTTCCTTGGGTTGTAGTACCTAAATTTGTGAATTTACCACATATGTAAC
This sequence comes from Panthera onca, assembly GCF_046562875.1. Lineage (NCBI taxonomy): Eukaryota > Metazoa > Chordata > Mammalia > Carnivora > Felidae > Panthera > Panthera onca. The sequence continues at coordinate 128,002,235 of NC_138340.1, forward strand.
TTTGGGGCCTGGTGAAAAAAAAATAGGCTATGGTAAAGTTCTTGTACTTTCTTCTATAAAAATGAGATGCTTAGAAAGATTTTAATTGAGGACCTGGTCAGTTTTTATTTTAGAAATATCCATCTGTTGAGACAGTAGGGATAAATAGTAAAGGCGGAATGGCTAGGGGAAAGACTAAAACCAGTAGACCTTGGTAGAAACCTGTAGAAATAATCCACAAAAAAATAAGGCGTTTAACTAGGGCAGTTAGATAAGGGGAAGAAGGTGATAGAATTTTTGACTAATGAGACATCCCAAGGAAGTATATTTGTGAAAGGTGTTTATGAGAGAAGAGGAAAGCTCTAAAAATTATCTGAGGTTTCTACTTTGGGCACTGGGATATATAAAGTTATAATTAATTTTTATTAGAAATAAAAGAAGATAGGTGAAGACTGGTAGAAGAAAAATGTATTCTGTTTGAGGCATATGATGTTTAAGGTACCCATGAGGTCTTTAATTAAAAACAGTCAAAATGCAATACAGTTGATTAATGAATGAATGAATGAATGAACTACTTAAATTAATATTTTGAGAACACACACTATATGAAATACTTGCTCTGCACTTCTTAAATAATGGTTAGTAAAACATACAAGGTTCATCTGTGTACAGATGGGTGAGCACAAATCATTGGAATTTAAGTTCTAATGGTGAAGACAAATATTAATCAAGTAATCACAGATAAATTAAAATTATAAACTGTGATAAGAATTGTGTGAGAAAACTATAGGGAGACACCAGGAAGAACTTGTCTAGTCCAAGAGATAAGAGAATGCTTCATTATAATGTATACAATCATTAACCCAAGTTCAAAAGAACATATGGGTCTAAACCAGGTGTGGGTGTGTGTGCATGTGTGTTGGTAAGGAAAGGAAGCTCTCTAATGAGATGGAATAATTGCAAGGAGTCTGAGGACAGAAGGGGAAGTTAACATATTTGAAAAACTAAAAGCAGATTCTTTTTGGCTGAGTGAAGGGAAAAATGAAGACATTCATATAAGTTTAGATGGAGAGGTCTCTCTTCAGATAGTGGCAGGAGAGCTTCTACCACTGTCTCCCATAGACAACTATTGCAAACGCTGGAGAAAGAAACCCACATAATAACTTGAAGGGACTACAAAGAACCAAAGAGATGCAGAAACTGGAGCAGAGTTGACTCTTGAATCAAAAGAACTGCACTGAGTAAAATTTCCACTTTAAAGCCCTCCTCAGGATGAATGGTGTTGGAACAACCACAATTGAGGCAAAATAACACAATCATTCTAGTGTCATAGGACAAAGATCAAGAAGACCAGAGTGGCTGGATAGAGAGGAGGGAAAGGAGATATAAAATAGGGAAGATAAATATTTATAGAAGTCATGTCCACAAATTTTCCAAATTTGATGAAATGACAAATCTATAGAGCAAGTATAACTAAATATATGCTAAGCAGAAAAAATTACAAAGAAAACTACACCCAGGTACATCAGTAAGCAATCTGCTGAGCACCAAAGAGAAAGAAAAAAATTCTCAGAATCAGCCAGAGGAAACAATATGGTACATACAGAGGAACAGTAATAGAAGTGATGAATAGTTTCTCATGAGAAAGAATGAACCAGGGGACACTAGAATGACAATTTGAAAAAGATGAAGGAAAATTAAAAAGCTCTCAACCCAGAATTCCATACCTAGCAAAAATGTCCTCTGAAACTGAAGGTGAAATGCAAACATTAACAGAAAAATAACCCAGACGTTTTGTTGCCAGCAGACTGCCCTATAGGAAATGTTAAAGAAAGTTGTTCAGGGTAAAGTAAAATGACTCCAGATGGAAGCTTGGATTCTACAGAAAGAAGTGAAAAGGACTGGAAGTGTTAAAGTACATTAACCTATACAAAACTCCATTTATTTATATTTTTTTTCTGGTCCTAATGTTTCTAAAAATATGTGGCCATTTAAACCAAAAATTCTAGCACTATGTTATGGAGTTTACAATATATGTAGAAATAATATATATTACTATAACAGCATAAAGGATGGTGGGCTGCTAAATGGATATATTGTAATATGAAATGATAAAATGTAATATAATGCAAAAACTTTAAGTATCTGTGAGAAGTTAAGGTGCATATTTTAATTCCTGGGCCAACTCCTCTCCCAAATATTCTCAGTACCCTGGATTCAATGCAATACAATTTTCAACAAACTTGTCTTAGTATCTATAAATTGACATATAACACTAAAATGTACATGGAAAAACAAAATGACTGCCAAATCCACAACAATGTTAGATTTTTTTAAACAACAATGCTAGATTCACACTGATTTTAAGAAATTCTATAGCTATAATATTAAAAATAGTGTGATGTTGGCATAGAGACAGAAAAATAGAATAAGAGAAGAGGACAGAGTGTTCAGAAACAGATCTATACTTATAAGACCATTGATCCTGATAAAGTTGACAAAGTGATTTTGAAAAAGGTGGAAAGAAAACTATTTCCAATAAATTATGTGGGGACAACTGGATATTTATGTGAATATAGAAAAAATAATATTCAAAGTAGATCATAGACCAAGTACAAAATCCCAAATTATAAATCTTCCAGAAAATATCGGAAAATATCTTTGATCCCTGAGGATAAGCAGACTTTAGGACACAGAAAGAAATTAAGGTATGATAAATTATACTTCATAAAAATTAAAACATCTGTTCATTGAAAAACACCATTAAGAAAATGAATATCCAAAGGATTATGAGACAATTGTTAACAATTGTGTGCCAACAAAATTGACAACCTAGAATTAATACATTCCTAGAAACATACAAACTAACAAGACTGAATTATGAAGAAATAGAAAATCTGGAAAGACCAATGACTACTAGAGAGATAAAATAAGTAATAAACAAAGAAAAGCCCAAGACCAGATGGTTTCATAGGGGAATTCCACCAAACATTTAAAGAATAAATTTCAGTTCTTCTCAAAATCTTACAAAAAATTGAAGAGGAAGGAATAGTCTCAAACTCACTTTATGAGGCCAGCATTTCTCTGACACCAAAGCCAGAAAAAGACATTACAAGAGAACTTTAGGCCAGTATTTCTAATGAATATAGGTATAAAAATTCTCAATACTAGCAAACCGAATTCAGTGGCACAATAAAAGAGTCATTTCCCATGATCAAGTGGGATTCGCCCATGGAATGTAAGGATGGTTCAATGTATGCCAGTCCATAAATGTGATATATAACATTAATAGTATGAGAGAGAAAAATTATATGATTATCTTAGTAGATGCAATAAAAAGCATTTGACAAATTTAACATCGTTTTGTGATAAAAACTCAATAGCTTTGGCAAAGAAGGAATGCACTTCAAAATAAAAATGGCTATATATGACAAACCCACACCTAACATCATATTCAACAGTGAAATGTTGAAAACTTTTCCTCTGAGATCAGAAACAAGATAAAGGCACCACTCCTATTCATCATAGTACTGGAAGTCTTGGCCAAAATAAAAGGAAATTTTCCACAGTGAAAAAGAAGAAGTAAAATTGTCTCTGTTTGCAGGTGACCTGATCTTATACAAATAAACCCTGAAGACCGCACCAAGAAACTATTACAGATAGGGGTGCCTAGGTGGCTCAGTCTGTTGAGCGTCTGGCTTCAGCTTAGGTCATGCTCTCATGGTTCATGGGTTCAAACCTGCATTGGGCTCCCTGTGGTCAGTGCAGCGCCGTTTGGATCCTCTGTCCCCCTCTCTCTGCCCCTTCCCCGCTTGCACTCTGTCTCCAAATAAATAAATAAATGAAACATTTTTTTTTTTAAAAAAAGAAGCTTTTAGAACTAATTAATGAATTCAGTAAAGTTGCAAGATACAAAATCAACATACAAAAATCAGTTGCATTTATATACACAGGCAACAAACTATGAAAATGAAATAGAAAAAATTCCATTTACAATAGCATCAAAAGCAATAAAATAATTAGGAGTAAATTTAGTGAAGGTGGTAAAAGATCTATACACTGAAAATTACAAGACATAATGAAATAAATTGAAGACAACACAAATAAAAGGAAAGATATCTTATTTTTGTGAATTGGAAGAATTAAAATTGTTACAATGTCTAACCTCCCAAAGCTATCTATAGATTCAAAGCAGTACTTATCAAAGTTCCAGTGGGATTTTTTACAGAAAAAGAAAAAAAAACCTAAAATTTTTATGAAACCACAAAAGACCCTGAAATGCTAAAATAATCTTAAGAAAGAAGATAAAAATTAGAGTCTACACACTTCCTGATTTCAAAGTATATTAACAAAGCTATAGTAATCAAGAAAGTGTGGTACTGGCATAAGAACAGACATGCAGAGCAATAGAACAGAAATGACAACCCAGAAATAAATCCATGAATTTATGGTTAAATAATTTCCCACAAAGAAGCCAAGAATATACAATGTGTAAGGGATAGTCTTTCAGCCAATAGTGCTGGGAAAACTGGATATTCACATTTAAAAGAATGAAACTGAACCTCTAGCTCACATTTAATTATGAAAATTAACTCAAAATGGAATAAATACGTAAATGTAAGAACAGAAATAATAAAAATCCTAGGGAAAAAAAAACATAGGGAGAAAGCTCTTTGATAATGGGTTTTTGCAATGACATTTTGGACATGACACCAAAAGTACAATCAATAAAAGCAAACAAAACAAAACAAGTGAGAATACATAAAAGTAAAAAAATTCTGCACAGCAAAAGAAACAATCCAGAAAACAAAAGGGCAACCTATGGAATGGAATAAAATATTTGCAAACTCTATATCTTATATTAATATCCCAAAATATGTAAGTGACTGAAAAAACTCAATACCCAGCACCAAATAATCCAATTAAAAATGCAAAGGACCAGAGCAGACTTTTTTTTTTTTTTTTCAAAGAAAGTATACAAATGGCCAACAGGTACATTAAAAGTCAACAGCCCCACTACTGGGTATAGAGTAATCTACCCTTATGCACTTTTTGGTTTTCATTGTTTTGCTTACCTAGGGTCCAATACAATCAGAAACAGATGATTCTCCTTTATCTTTTACTGTGCCAGATTTATAAATTAAACTTTGTAATGACATACACATATAGGAAGAAAGGCATAACACATGTAGGGTTTGCTACCATCCGTTGTTTCAGGAATCCACTGGAGGTCTTGGAATGTATCTTCTGCAGATAAGGGGAGACTGTTGTATATCTGAAGGAAATGGAGACACTAGTTTGAAAAGATATCTGTACCCCCATGTTCATTGTAGCATTATTTATAATAGCCAAGACATGGAAACAATCTAAGTGTCCATCAATGGATCAATGGATAAGAAAAAAATTCATATATACATATACATAAATAAACATACATATATATGGTGGAATATTATTCAGCCATGAGAAAGAAGGAAATCCTGCCATTTGTGACAACATGGATAAAACTTGAGGGCATTATGTTAGGTGAAATAAGTCAGACAGAAAGACATACTGTATGATTTGTATGTATATACTGTATTCCACTGTATGATATATGTAGAATCTAAAAATAAAATTTGAATCTACAGAAACAGAGAGTAGGTTGGTGGTTGCCAGGGGCACGTGCACTTTTTTATTTACCACCACAATTGAGCAAGAGAGATACAAGAGGTACCCCAGTGGATTCCCTGTATATCGCACATATTCACCTCTAAGCCCATTGCATAATAGTAGCCCTGTCACCTCCTAATGATCAAGGTCAGTAACTCCTGCCATGGTGGTGACTCTTTCCTTACTTGCTGGCCTCAAATGTGAAGAGTTTAAAAGACCAACACCAGGTTATTGATCAATGAGACTCTCTTTATATCCTTTAGCAGAAGTATGCCTCTTTTGGGGATGAGGACATCTAATTCTGCAAAACTCAAAGTTATTGCAGGGCTAGGAAGTAAAATTCCCCTGGTGTTTATCATTTGGCTGCCAGACCCATGTATTCCTCCTACCTAAGTTACAAGATATATGAATGTCTTTGACTCAGTGTATATACTGCGTACAGAAACACCAGCCTGTATCCTCACAGAATGTTCAAGAGACTGTTTCAAACCTCTCTCAGGCCAGTGGCTTCTGGATAGTACAGTAGGTAAACACTCAGTATGCCCCCTGGTCTTATGCCCATTCCTATACTTCATTTTTGTAGAGTGAGTCCTGATGTCACATGGCATCCCATGCTGATGGATCAAACATCCTATGAGCCCTCAGATAGTGGTACTTCATGGTTTATAAGACTGGAAAAGTAGAAACATAGAAATGATTGTAATAGAACAAATAGTATATGAGTTATTGATACAAATGATCACTTTCAAAGAACAAGATAAATCTACATGCATTGTCATAGTGGTGTTGCTAAGACATTCTGTTAAGTAAAAAACAGCAAGTTTTAGAATAGTCTATACATTATAATACCCTTGGTGTTACAAATTTGTGTGTATGTGTGTATGCACAAAAAATTCTAAGATACACACCACCAAACTATTAACAGTGGTATTTGATGGGGAAAGAAATGGGATTGAGATTAGAGTTTGCCAGGGCTAGGGAGCAGGTGGAGACACAATGTGGGATTTTAGTTTTGTACTCTGAGATTACTGAGTTGTGAAAATATATTCAAGTATTTCTTGTGTAAAAAAATGCAGCCTTTAAAGTTGAAAATGCATTAATGTACAGGGAATGCTAATTAAAGGATTAAAGGCCTGGAGGGGCTTGGGGTTTCCAGCACTAGCTTAATGGCCTCTCTCCAAAGACCATTTTTAGCACTAATTATCTCTCCCTGTTTCTCACCATCTAATCCTATGCTTCTTTAAATTGTTATTTTGCTTTCAATTTTTTTTAATGTATCTTGATTTCCATAGTATTAAAAGCTCTTTGAGCTAAGGACCATGGTGCTTTTTATATATAATTTACCCTTCCCTTTCCCTCCATGCACCTTCACCCTTTTTCAGGGCTGACAATAGCCATACATGTGGGATACATTAAATATTCATTAAATGAAAAATTATGTTTAAAGAATTCTATGTGGAGCAGACTCTACATTGCCCTTTAATCCTTTTCTTTAGTGTATGATTTCATACTTTAAAATCCATTCAGTACACATTACCTCATTTGATCTCACATTAACATAAAGTTCTAGACAGTATAGGTGCTATTTTGCTGTTTTCTAGTTTTCAGAAGACAGTGAAGCTAAAATTCACTTGATCAAGTAAGTGTCAGCATCAAGAATGAAGCTGAGACTTATGACTCTTCATCTAATAATCTTGTCACTATGGTACATATTTACAGGCACATATTTTACACAGATCAGTCTGCTTGAAACTCAAAATAAGTTAGAAGTAATTAAAGTAACTGCCTCATTTTCTGAAAAAGAATCACCATATTCATAAATTTGATCACATTTTAACAATTGCTGAGACTAAAGTGACATTGTGAAATACGTAGAGAAACTTTTGCCCCACAGAGGAAGAGAGAAAGAGGTTGGAGTTGTATAATCTCTCACTCTTGCAAAGGCAGAATACTATCTATTAGAAGAGATGCACACATGGAATTAAGAGACTGTGCAACAGTGTTATTTATTCACGCACAGGCTACAATCCTTATCTAGGGTTATTTATCTGCTGCATTCCTCCTAATTCTTTATCAAGCATGGTGGACACAGAGTTTAGAGGTGCTGCAGGGGCTGTCTCTCCTCAGGTGCCTCAAGACACTTCTCCCCTGGGATTCCTTCTGATCTCTTTACCTACCTCAAGGGTTTAAACTTTTCTTGGACTAGGAGTTTTATTCTGACTCTAACATACAACTTTTTTCCTAATTGAGCTAGAGAGAGTGTGGCTTTGTTGCAGGTGGAGAGATGAGAATGCACATCACTGGACAGGCATCAAGATCAAACATTACAAACATCCAACACATTGACTTGGACAAGTATTATCACCTCCAAGTCAATCTCCAGTAAATTATTATGCTAAAACTATTGTCTCTTTTTTTCTGCTTCACATTGCTTCAAAGTAAAGCTGTTTGTATGTCATGACCCAGGGGCGCAATGTGGTAGAAAAGGAATTCTTCCATAGTTGTATCCTCTATTCAATTTGATTGTGTCCTGATCTTATAGTTGGCATTGAAAAAATGTACAGTACGGTATTATATTATAAATATATTCTAATTTATAGATCAAAAGTGCTTGGTAATATTTAAGTTTAGAATACCTTTCTGTTTTGGGAAATGCTCTTCAAGTATGAATGTATCCCATTGATTTTACAATCAAATTAGATATTTTGTCTTTATAACAGAACAGATAGCTAAATGGGCCTAAAATCAACTATTAATTATTTTTGTGGTTTTGAACTTGGAGAACTACACATAAAACCCTCACACCTCTGGGTTTGGACAAGTACTACCTAGCACTTTGCCAGTGGGTACCTGAAGCTTTAGCTGGTGAGGAGGATGGAAATTATTGAATTAATACATAGTAGAACCACCTTGCACTGAGGAAGACATTACCAAGTAAATGTTTAACATGATGCTATTTAATGTAGATTATGTTAATTTCTGGACAATTGCCCCAGGAAATTTTAATGACTTAAGTAGAATTTTAAAAATGTGTATCATTCAACATTTTTTCTAGTTTTCAAGTGTCTGCAAGAGCCTGTTAAGATATTGCCCTTATGTAGGACCCTCAGCTATCCCAGTGCTCAAGTAAGTAAGCGCCAGTATAGGAAAAATACTAGGAGTCACGTGGACTTCTAGTAATGTGTAATACCCTGTAGTGCAAAATATCAACTAACAGCCAAGGAGTTTTCAGTAAACGCATGTTTGAGGCCAAGGATGGTCAATAAATAAAGTGCTAGGTAAATCAACACATGGCAGAGGGCCATGCTGCTGGAATCTGTCAATGAGCATGTGAGTGACATGCACTGCTTTGCATGTCACCCTCTGTCCAAAATAAATGCTTCATGTACAAAAATGTATTCTGGGAGAAAAAGCAAACAGAAGGAAAAGGAGGAGGAATTCCCGAGAACATTGGATGTGAAGAAAACTTGCTGCCATTGTGCCCAGATCTACTTTATGCTAAGTGAAAATACCTGCTATTAGCAATATCAGATTAGCAATATCCAAATTAGCAATACAGGTCTGTGAATAATAAGGAAATGAGTATGAAGTAAGTAAGAAGACTGGAGTCATGCTAACAGATTCTGACATGTTTCTTGCAGGATGATATAACTAAGAGGTACCACGAAGGAACTGGAACATAATTGGTTTAGAATGTAATGTTTAATTGTATGTTTGTTTTTGTTCTGTTTTATTTTTTTTTTTAATTTAGTATAGTCAACACACAGTGTTATATTAGTTTCAGATGCACAATACAGTGATTCAACAATTCTATACATTACTCAGTGCTCATCGAGATAAGTGTACTCTCAATCCCTTTCACCTATTTCACCCATCCCCCCACTCATCTTCCCTCTAGTAATCATCAGTTCATTCTCTGTAGCTAAGGGTCTATTTCTTGGTTTGTTTTTCTCTTTTTTCCCTTCATTCTTTTGTGTTTTTTTTTCTTCCACATAGAAGTTAAATCATATGGAATTTGTCTTTCCCTGACTTATTTCACTTAGTGTTATACTCCCTAGATCCATCTATGTTGTTGCAAATAGCAAAATTTCATTCTTTTTTATAACTGAATAATATTCCCTTTCTCTCTCTCTCTCTCCCTCTCTATCATATATGTGTGTGTATATGCTGCTTCCATAACTTGGCTATTGTAAACAATATTTCAATAAGCATAGAGGTGCATGTATCCCTTTGAATTAGCATTTTTGTATTCTTTAGGTAAATACCCAGTACTGCAATTACTGGAACTTAGGGTGTGTTTTATTTTTAAAATCAGATTGTTGTTCATTTCTATGTAAATACATTATGATCATAAGATACTATATAAAATAAAATGCATGATTCTGTTCTTTTGAGATGAATTAGACTCAATTTGTGGCCTTTTATATGTCAGTGTTTTTTCTTTAGTATGCCTTAAGTTAATACCATAAGTATATAACCCTCAATGATACAGATTAATGATTTTTTGCATATGCATTTTTCTATATAACCAACATGGTTCATTTTTATAAATTAATTATCTAACTATTAAGTGCAGAGTTCTATATGTGGTTATTAGATCAAGATTTCTGTTTCTATTTCAGTCTTCTCTGATCTCATCTTTTTTCCCCATTGGCTTTTAAAATTTTGATTATATAAAGAGGCATGTTTGAAACTCCCATAATGATTTGTCAATTTCTTTTTGAAATTATTTTAGTTCTGTTAATATTGGCTTTAAATATTTTTGATGTTAATAAACGGATATGTTTAGATTTAATTAAATTTTCTTTATTAATTGAATATCATTATTATTCGGTGATCCAGCTCATCTCTAATACTGAATCTGGCTTTCAAACTTGTTTTCTCTCATAATAGTGTTTTGACACTACCTATCTTTTCTTTAGGACTAGCCAGACAAATTGCCCTCTTTCTTTTCAAATTTTCTGTCACTGTTTTATTTATTTATTTAATTTTTTTTAACATTTATTTTTCAAAGAAAGAAAGAAACAGAGCATGAGTGGGGAAGGGGCAGAGAGAGAGGGAGACACGGAATCTGAAGCAGGCTCCAGGCTCTGAGCTGTCAGCGTAGAGCCCAATGTAGGGCTCGAACCCACGAACCATGAGATCATGAGCTGAGCCGAAGTTAGATGCTCAACTGACTAAGCCACCGGGGCCCCCTATCACTCTTTTAAAGGTATTTGGAAGAAATTGCTAACTCTTCACCAAAACCTAAGTTTTCCTCTTTTTCATCTATGCATACATATATGCTATCCACTGTATGTATGTGTGTGTGTGTGTATACACACACACACACACACACACACACACACACACGCACACGCACACACACAGACTACATTTCTCCCTTCTCTTATAGATGTATGTAAACATGGGAGTAAGCTCTGGCCATAAGAATGTAAGTAGACAGGATCTGTTTTCAGGACCATAAAATTGTTCCACTACACAGCATCTCCATGATCTTTTATTTCTTGTGACTTTTGGGGTAGAGAAAAACCAAGAATTACCATGCAAGCCACATGGTCTTGGATAGTCATGACTTCCTGAATAATTGTGGAGGAAGGCTGTCTGACAAAAATCTTCACCCATTGCAAAAAATAAACATTTATTGTATTTTGAGTTATTATGTCTATATGTTGCAGCAGTGAGCTTACCCTAATTCAGAGATAAAGGAGGGATTCCCTAAGGTGTACTAGGAAGCAGAGATTTGAAGAATGAGTAAGAGTTGCCCTAATTGATGGTAGGGGGATGACAGTGTGTGGGCAGGGAAGGGACCGTTTGACCTTTCTGGATTTAACTCCGAATTATTCCAATAATTAAAGTGTATGATCCAGTCAAATAGTCTGTCAGTCATTGAACATATCTCTTCTTGTGCCTGCTACATAGCTCTTTCCCTCCTATCAACCTGCTTCATACCTTTCCAAGTGTACTTCCAATGCCATCTTTTCTATAAAACAATTATCCCAGCTAAAATGGACCTCTTTTTTTTAATATCCTCAACTTTGGCAGTTTGATTCTTTTATTAGAAAGCACAACTCAAGGGGCATCTGGGTAGCTCAGTCGGTTAAGCATTGGGCTTCAGCTCAGGTCATGATCTCATGTTTTGTGAGTTCAAGCGCCATGTAGGGCTCTGTGCTGACAGCTTAGAACCAGGAACTGCTTCAGATTCTGTGTCTCCTTTTCCCTCTGCTCCTCCCTTGATCATACTCTGTGTCTCTCTCTCTCTTTTTCAAAAATAAAAAAAAACATTAAAGAAATTAAAACAAAAGAACAAAAAAATTAAAAATAAAAGAAAGCATGGCTCAAGAGATCATTCAAAGAAAGAAGTTAACTTAGAATAATATATATAGTATTATGTGTGGTAATTAATAAATAAGTAAATAAATAAAATATATAAACTAATACCAAAATTGTGCCATGCATATAGTAAATTCTCAACTTTCATTTTTTGAGAAAATGAATAAAATTAAACAAAAGTTTGCAATTACCTGGTAAATGAATTAGAACAAAAAACACCATAAGACACAGAACATATCAGCCATCCCGCATATATTTCTTCTTAAACACATCTCCTTACTTTGGGGGAGGGGTAGGGAAATCACCTTTACTTTCTAATAATTATTTCCTTGCTTTTTCTTACAGTTTAACCACTCATGTTACCTAAACAAGATAACTCGGTTTTGTCTATTTTTGAAATAGACCATCTAAGTGAATCATACTGTCTATATCCTTCCATGACTTGTTTCATCATTCATTCAACATATTTGCTGTACTTAGAAGTACTGTATTCATTTTCAATGTTGTATAGCATTCTATGATATGCCATTATTTATTTTCTCACTCTACTTTTCATGGGTATTTGGATTGTTTCTAGTGTGAAACTATTAACAAAGAATGAAACAGTGGATACTTTTACATGTCTTTGGGTGCACATGTGCATGAGGTTCTCTATGATTACACCTAGGAGGAGGTATAATCCTGCAGGATCATAGGCTATGCACATTTTAAAATTTACTGGGTGACATCAAATGATTTCCCAAAGAGATTGTTCTAAATGACACTCACACCTATAGCTCATAAGAATTGGAATAGGCTTCTGGATGTATTCAATCAGACTAAATGTGAAATTGATTTCATTCCCATTTTTTTTTTTCTAATAACTTGTGAGATAAGTCATCTTTTTATAAATTTCCTCTTTTTGTAGTATCTATTAAGATATTCTGCATATTTTTTATTGGGTCCCTAAACAGTATGTCTATTGATTTTGGACATTATACATATCTTGGATACTAGTCCATTTTCAGTTAAATAGCATGCAAATATATTCTCTACAGTTTTGCAGTTTCTGTTATTTCTCTGGATGGTGTTTTTGATGAACAGGAATTTTTACTTTTAAAGTGGTAAATTTAGATTTTTGGTCTTAAAATTTCCTCCCTGCCACAAAGTAATGAAAATATTCATTTGTATATCTTCTATAAGTATTTTAGTTTTTTTATTTGCATTTAGTTTTATAATTTATCTGAAATTAATTTTTATGGATGGGGTAAGGTAGAGATTTAATTAATTTTTTCCATATGTATGCAAAAATAACCTAGTAGCATTTCCTTAAAAAAGCCTGATTTTTCCTTGCTAATCTGCAATGCTACATTTAACAAATATTTACATATGCATGGGTTTATTTCTAGACTCTCTATTCTGTTACACTGATTTATTTTTCCCTTGCTGTGCCAATAGCCACACTGTCTTAATTATTACACCTAACAGAGCAAGTATTCCTTATTGTTCTTATTTTTGAAAGTATATTTTGGCTCTTTTGATCTTTGCTTCTCCATAAAAATTTCAGAATATGTTTTTAAAGTTGACAAAGATCCTGAGGACTTTAATTAAGACTGTGCCAAATCTGTAGATACATTTCAGTATATTTGGCATCTTCACCACATTGAATCATGCAATCATTTTGTTTTATGTCTCCTTTAAGCATTTTTCTTTAATGTAGGGAATTATGTCTTCATTTACTAAAGAATTCATCAGAGAATCTGTCTACATGTTAGGAAGTATGTGTGTGTATGTCTGTATGAGATGTGTAATTTTTCTAGTGTGACTTTTGATTTCCTTCAGAGAATAGAAAAACATCTACTGTATCGATTTTGGCTTCTCTCTTCACCCACTTGACAGTTATTCATTTTGGTGGAGTTGTACTAAGTTGTGTTTTATTCGTGGGGATAGCTGTATCTTAAAGGCCAGGGCTCACGTGACTCATGGTCTCCTTACCACATCCTTTGAGTATCTGATGAATCAGGTTGCCATTGTATTTCTGAGTTCAGCCCCATTTCCAATGAGTTTATTGGATATATCAATTCTGGATGTATTGCTCTGTTGGCATATAGGAGCAAGAAGATTCAACTGAGGCTGGGCTTAGGCCTCATTCTCCAAATTAGCCTTTGCTGAGCAACCTGGTGTTGGTAGAGTTATAGGAACCTTTCCCAGCCAGTGTTTCATCTTATACTCTCCTCCCCATTTGGATATTAGTTCTATGAACACGGAAGCCTAAAAGGGTGAAAGAGTCGTAGAAAGCATGAACTAAACTGTTCTTAAACATCCAATGCCGAATTTTTTATAAAGCAAGGTGTACCTTTATAAGATTGGTATAACTAGTAACATTATTATTAAAAAAATCATTTTGTTTCATTAGAATAAAAATATGGCCTTTCTTTTTTCTACTGAATATTAATATTATCGGATTTTGTTTAAGCCTGAAGGTGAAGATCATAGCTAAATATTATCAAATGAGCAGGCATATGAGGGCATATGCTTTTTCAAAATTGTACCACATTGAGCTTATTTGCCAAATGCTATTAGTATGAATCAGTATAAAAGAGGTAATCATAATAATATTATGTATTTTGTAATATGTAATTGTTTTATAATAATCGTGTATTATGTAAAACTATTTTTTAGCACTCTACAGTTTTCAAGTCATTGAAGTATTATCTCATTTGTTCATCATAAACTATTTGCATGGGTAAAGAAAATGTTTTTTTATTCCCATTTTATACTTGAGGAAATTGGCCAAAATTTCTAGATGAGTTTTTGAGTTACTAAGTTACTAAGTTGTCCACTGTGGGGCGCCTGGGTGGCTCAGTCGGTTAAGCATCCGACTTAAGCTCAGGTCATGATCTCACGGGTGGGTTCTAGCCCCGCATCAGGCTCTGGGCTGACAGCTCAGAGCCTGAAGCCTGCCTCAGATTCTGTGTCTCCCTCTTCCTCTGTCCCTCCCCCACTCTCACTCTTTCTGTCTCTTAAAAAATAAATAAACATTAAAAACAAGTATTAAAAAAAAAAGGACAGTATCCACTGTGATTTATAAGTCGGATAGACAAAGGATCTGGAATTTTAAGGTTAATAAATTATAAAATTATATTATAGATGCATTTCCGTTTAACCCAAGTTACAGTGCAGAATAGTAGAAAACACATAGCTCTGGAGTTAGAAGCAAATCAGCCCTCTCTGAACTGTGTGGCAGTATACTTAACTTCCCATAGAGTTCTTTCTTCATCTATACAATGTGTGGCAGTAGCTAACCCCATGATAAGAAATCACTAGCATGGTGCCTAGAACATGGAAGAGTTTCAAAAGATTGTTTTAATTTGTTAATAAATAAGCTTTTAAATGTAAATGCATATAAAACAAAAATCAAGCAAGGCTATATATTCCAATATGTATTATTAAGAAATACTACTCTTTATACTTGGGCAAATTTTCATTTCCTTCTATAGTAGAGCATCTACTTTGTGATATGTCTGTTTGATAGGGTCAATGGACGTTTCATGACTTGGAGAGGAAAATGATAATCAGCAACAGATGTGCTATGCTATTCAGATTCCTAGCTTGTTACACTAATTGCTACAATCCTCAGTTGTCATCCTTCTCTGGAACTAGCCCTTGGTTGGTGGAGCTGCTCCTGCAGAGTCACACGCCTTTCTCAGGGGTAGACTACATCCAATGACTAGTTGATGTGAGAGTATAAGAAAGGTGAGTTATATATATAATATATATCTCACATATAATATATTTTAGAACGTTGGCTTTCTCATGATAAGGTGAGAAAACTTTGAAGGACCATCCTACCTTTAAAGCACTTTGTAGCATTTAGCTTTAACCATTGTTGAGACTGCATTTCATTCCAATACTTCTCTCTCCTTCCCTTGTCTTCCACACATGTTGATCCCAAGAGCACTGCTCAATAAATTTTCTAAATGCCAATCTCTATCTCAGCATGTGCTTCCTATGGATCTTAACCTGCAACACAATCTTACTCCAGTGTTCTGTAGTTTTCTGAGTTAGATTTTTATGTAAGATTATCCCTAATAGATACTGATCGACAAAGTTGGAGAACACAAGTTAATTTTAGACAAATCTCATCAGATACTATGTTTTATGTAGGTGAGCATAAGTCCTGTGTTTGGTTTATCAGGTGGTTGTTGCATTGATAATACTTTCACCCTACAGCAATAAAATTTCAAGGACATAGATATATACCAGTGAAGTAGTGAAAGTCAGTGGCAGGGTGGAGAAGTGGAAAAGAAGGAAAAATGGGGACATAGAATTGAGGGTTGTAAAGAAAGCTGCAGTACTTTTATGAACCAAAAATGTTTCCATGTTGCCACACAAAGTTTAAATTTTGTTTTCCAAAAGTTAAGTCATGGGAATATGTTCTTTTCCTCTTTCCTCCTATATATGCTCATCTACCACAGTGGAAAATGATAAAGCAAGCTACCTTGAAGAGAGCACATCCTATTTTACTGTATTAAAGAGTTCTTATGGAATAACTATATCCAGGTAGTCAGCTGTGGATAGAAACATAAAATAGACACAGAAATACACTTTTTCCATGTTAGGAAATGGAAGATTTGGCTCTTAGTTAAATATGACTTGAATGCCTTAAGGCTACCTCTTCCATGTCCTGGATCATCTCTTTTCTATAATACTCGTCAAGTTGGAGACTATTAGCATACTGATGAGTAAAGATGTGCACAGCTGCAGAAAAGTCATATTTCTGTGCTGTGAGTTTTTCTCAAAGATTTGGAAAACATCACATTTTTATTCTCTTTTAATATTATGTCACATGGTGCATTCAAAACAAAATTGTAAGAATATCACTTTTCCATGTTGGTGAACTTCCCATTTTCATCTCAAAAATCTGAAGCATAGAAACTTTTAATGTATAGATAGTGATGGAAAAATATGTGTTTGTGTGTGTGTGTGTGTGTGTGTGTGTGTGTGTATTACGGACAGACTTAGTGCTATTAGGAACAGAGCAAAGTAAACAGGACCAGATAATACACAAAACCAAATATACCAAAGTCGCCAGTCTTTAGGTGATATACAGGAAAGAAAAACAGGGAAGAATGAAGGACATGAAATACAGGAAGGAAGCTCATGGAGAAAATGAACTATATGAGAACTGACACAATTTGTTTGTTGAAAAAATTAGCTTCCTATAGTCAAATATCTTGCTTTTAAAATATGTCCATGAAGACGTGTTAATTTGCACCATGTATAATGATAAACCAAAAAACTTGCGAACACATTTCATCAACTAATGTGTGATTTTTATAAACCATTATACTATCTAGGAAAAAATGTGATCTAGAGAGATATAGGCACAGATGGAGCCAAATCATGACAGACAAAACATTGTGCCCTGCACAGGCACCTGCCGCTACCATTATCCATGACAAGCCAGTATGGAAATCACAAGGCAATCTCTTCATAGCAGTTTGTTTATTAAGGGGGCAAGATGGTAAATTGTATAAAATGACTTCTTTTAAAAATATTACCTTTAAAATTTTTTTGAATGTTTATTTATTCTTGAGAGAGACAGACAGACAGAGCATGAACAGGGGAGGGGCAGAGAGAGAGGGAGACACAGAATCCAAAGCAGGCTCCAGGCTTTGAGCTGTCAGCACAAAGCCCGACGCGGTGCTCACACCCACGAAGGCAAGATCGTGACCTGAGCCGAAGTTGGACGCTTAACTGACTGAGCCGCCCAGTTGCCCCCAAAATATTATCTTTAAACAATATTTTTTAGTCAGACAAGTAATCAAATTGAAAATAACTCTCTCAGGTTCTCCATAGATACGTATACTGAATGAAGCTGTTTTATCAGTTTTTAAGTTCATGTCTTAATCCTTCATTGAGGGAAAAAAAGTGCTATAATAAGGGATCAGAATCTGTCTACATGAGTTAACTTATTGTTAATATTGTTGAAAAGAATGTATCACAATGTTTGCTTATATAGCAATTTTTTTTCAAGGCTGAATACTTACAATCAATTAACTGCAAGGCAAAAATTGAATGGTTTAACTGAGTCAGACAAAATGCTGCCATAAAAATGATGTTTGAGACTTGGATGAGAAGTTAATTGTTGAGAAAGTAAGTCATTTAAGATTCTTAGTTCATTTGCATGGAATGAAAATGAGACCATTATTAACAGCAAAGAGCATCAACAGTAATCTTTCTTTACTGAAAAAGACCTTTGTTTAAATTCTTCCTTGAGATAGTAATAGATCCTGATTGGAAATTTTCAACCCAGGACCTAACAATCATTGCTTTGACATTTCAACCAGAAGATGTGATTTATTGAAATCTCCACTGACAGAAACCCCCAAAACGTTGCACTGTTTCACTTCTTTACCGCTTTCTGGTAGTCTTTTCTGATGAGAACTAACAAAGTTGATAAAGAAAAGAAAAAAAAGTTACCAGTTGTATTCTTTTATTAGGTAAGAATAAATTTCATAAAATGTGACCCTGAGACAAACAGGGGAAGTTGTATGGAAGATGTCGGCTCTGTTGCAACTCAAGCTGATTTTCCAAAGTTGACAGTATTACTTGCATTGACCAAGTATCGAGCTAAGAACTAGTATCAGTGAACCTAATCACTCGTTCATAAAATTCCTTCATCAAATATTGTTCATTTTTCAGCATCTACTACTTGTGAGTGAACACAATATATTCCTTGCCCTCACAGGATTTAGGAAGAGATGAAAAGGGTCAATCAATTGCTCGAAGAGTCATTTAGCTTATATGGATAGGCAGTATCATGATTGTAGTTTTGTTTTTCTTGAATATGGGATATATTTTTTCCAGCCATCGGAAAGTGAGAACTTTGAAAAAGACTGCATTCATTTCCTATTAATCCTATAAGATAGAACAGTTTTCCCCCCAGTTTGCTTGGGCAATGCAGGAGACATACCAACCTAGTTTTTTCCTTCATCTTTCATTCTTCTCTATTTCCATTTTTAGCCTGTATCTCTAGTGCCTGAAATTTTGTTTCAGTAAAACTTCTTTCTACATTCCATACCAAATATGACTATATCATTCATTTCTGATTTTCCAGCGCCAATTCCTGACAACTGTCAGTTGTTTTAATAGGTATATATGAATTTATAAACATGTACTAAAAAATAAGGCATATTGTTTACAAATGAGTCTTATATGGCTTGCTTTTCCAATTAGGTTAAGAACTTCTAGAAAGAGAGACCCTTGCTTTAGAAATCCCTCAGGGTGTAGTGTATTTTAGGGTATTTTCATAAAGAAATCAATGCTCAGTTTGTGAAAAAGTCTGTACACCCAACTTCCTCTTGGAGAAAAAAAGCAATCCCTTTTTTTCCTCTCAAATTATAGAGTGAACAATAAGTTAGTCTCTGAAGTAAGCACCGTTATTTTTAAAAATAAAGCAAGAAAGAAAAGTGATTTTGTTGGGGGAACATGAATCCTCACCATAGAGGATATTAGCACTCTGTAGGAAACTGCCCTATATGATTTGCACCAGGAGTTAACAAGATGATTGGAGTCATGGTAGCATCACCGCGATGAGTGCCTTGCTTCTGCAGGGACTCTAGTGCTGAAACACTTGGATGCAAAAGATCTGTTAGATCTAAAAATATCCAATGACTCTCATTGCCTTTGTTCACACAATTAAACTATAACACAGTGTTCCATGAGGTGTCTAAAATGAATAAGTGCTGAAGAGGGATTCCAAAAAGGGAAGGTCTGTGTGCAAAAATGATCAGGTGAGGTTTCTTGGGGAAGGTGATGCTGGTCTCAGGCCCAGGAAAGTTGCAGGTTTGGAGACTGGGACACTCCATGGAAGGAGGTTCAAATTTCTTCCTTGCCCAACAGAAGCAATAGACTAGGTTATGCTGAAGCAGTATAAATTCTGCTTATACATTAGCCAATTTAAAGAGGTTTGCATACTGTCATAATAACTCAATAGACTTAAATAATGTTGACTCAATTCAATAACGTATGATATACAAATGCATATACATTTCTACAATCTTAAAAATGCAGCATGGTACAAGCTGGCATTATGAATTTATATTTCACTGACTCATCAGGAACTAAACTTCAAAACATGTCTATTAAAAATGTTAATTATGCTACTACCAGGAGAGAAATTCACTTGAGAAATAAGTTATTCTTTTTAATAGAAAAAATTTCATGTTGATTCCTATTTAAAGTTAACATGAAATAGTAGAGCAGTAAAGGAAACACTTCTTTGCCTTCCAATGCAAATTGAATTTATTCAAGTCTAACTATGTGAACATTCTCACTTATGTTAATCATTATAATTTAAAAACAAGCATTATGTAGTAGTTGTCAGGGGATGAGGAGAGGGGGAAATGGGACTGACTGCTAACATGCACATGTTTTCTTTTAAGGTAATGGAAATGTTCTAGAATTAGATAGTGGTGATGGTGCACAACAGTGAATATACTAAAACCAAATGAGTTTATATAAGGTGGTAAAATTCTTTAACTCTATCAGGACCTCATCCTTTTGTAATTGATAGAATTTTGCTGCTGCATCAGTTTTTTAATAGTTATAGTTCGATTCTTACCTTTATTTATTCTTGAGTCAGTTTTGTTAATGCTGTTCCTGAAAATTGTCCTTTTAATACAGTTTCCAATTTGCATAGTTTTTTCCATAGTATTTTATTTTGATGTGGTAAAATCTCTATAGTTATATCCCCTTCAACATCACAAAACTTGAAAATTACCATCTCTTCTTAATTCTGTTAGTCAATCTTGCCTTATATATCTTTTATTATTTTTAAAGCTTTTTGATTTTGTTAATATTCTCTATTCTTCCTGTTTAAAAAAGTTTCTTTTTTTTAAATGTTTATTTATTTTTTGAGAGAGAGACAGAGCACAAGCGGGGAAGTGGAAGAGAGAGAGGGAGACACAGAATATGAAGCAGACTCCAGGCTCTGAGCTGTCAGCACAGAGCTTGATGCAGGGCCCAAACTAGTGAACTGTGAGATCACAACGTGAGCGTAAGTCAGGTGCTCAACTGACTGAGCCACCCAGGCGCCCCTAAAAAAATAGTTTCTGCTCTCACCATCATAAACTCCTTATACTGTGGGCTTTTTCTGTTGTTCTGTCTCTAATTTCTTGATGTGAACACTTAGCTCATTAATTTTGTGTCCTGATTTATGATATGTACACCAAAAGGTAAATATTCTTTCTATGTACTGCTTCAGAGGCATTTATACATTTTAATCTCTATTGCTTTCATTGTTTTGCATTTCTAGTTTATAACTTTCATTATAATGCATTCTTTAGGGATTTGATTATTCAGAAGTGTATTTTTAGTATGTGTGTGTGTGTGTGTGTGTGTGTGTGTGTGTGTGTGTCCTATTCTGACTCTGTAATGTTGTGGTGAGAGAAAATAGTTTATATAAGATATTATTTTGTATGTAGGCATTATTTGAGATGGAAAGAATTTATTTTCTTTCTCTTCCATGAGGGCTGTCTACATGTTCATAAAATAGAGCTTGATCATTTCATTTTTTATATTTTCACCAATCTTATTACCGATTTGTCTGTTTGATGTTTAGTTTCTGAGGTAGCTAGCTGCAAAATTTCTAACTATGTTTTAGATTTGTCAATTTTTTTGCTTATGTTAGTTTTTGCCTAATGATGTCTTTTCTTCCTTATAAATATCCCTATATGTTAGACCACATCTAGTTTTTTGATATCACATAATAAGGCAAGGGGTAAAAATATAAAAACACTATTCTCTTTCTATTATTTTCATGTTATCATGATCAGATCTGTTAGATTTATCCCTTCCTATTAATCATCACTACTAATATGTTTTTAAAGTCTGCAACTAAATAGATTTACCAACTTGCTTACCAATTTCTATGTTCACTACCTTTTTTGCATTTTACTATTCCCTTTTTGGTTTACTTTCCTTCATTCCTTTATTTTTTTCTTCCTGTCTTTGAAAATACTAAATTCAGACTTTATACACACACATGCACACATTCTAGTATGGCTTGGGCTAACAGACCATAAACATTAATATTAGTGAAATTAAAGTAAGTTAGTAAATTGTATTCTGGAAAAATGAGTGCATAAGGCCAGAGATTAGGGCAGGCTGCATGTTTAGATATGGTAATAAGCAACATTTCACTGGGAATAGGACATTTAAGCAAAAACTTGAAGGAGGTGAAAGAGTGAGGTATGCAAGTATCAGAAAGAAAAGCACTCCAGACAGAGGGAAGTGACTAATGGAGAGATCCTGGGATGCAAGCATGACTGCAGCTTTTGGAAAAACAAACAAAACAACCCAGGGAGGACAGTGTGCCTGGAGCACATAAAGCCAGGGAGAAAGAGGAGATGAGGTCAGAGAAAAAAAACAGGTCAGATCACATAAGGGTTGTAGCCATTATATGGACTTGGGTGTTCGGGCTTCACTCTGAGTGAGATGGGATGTTGTGGGATTCAGCAAAACTCACATAGCTTTTAACTGATGACTCTGTCTGTTGTGTGAAGAATTGATTGTAGGGAGGTCAGAATAGAAACAGGAAGTCTACTTAGAAAACTCCCATGGTCTGAATGTCTGTGTCTCCAAAGTCTATATGTTGAAATCCTACCCCCCAATTGATAGTATTAGGAGATGGGCACTTTGAGTGCTGCTTAAGTCACGAAGGTAGAGCCTTGATAAATGGGACTATTGCCTTATAACTGAGACCCCACAGAGGTCCCTCCGCCTATCTACCATCTGAGGACACAGGGAGAAGGTGCCAGGTATGAACCAGGAAGCAGGCCCTCACCAGAATACAGCCATGCTGTCACTTCGCTCTTGGACTCTCTAGCCTCCAGAACTATGAGAAACAAATTTCTGTTGTTTATAAGCTATCCAGTCTGTGGTATTTTGCCATAGCAGCCCAAATGGACTAAGACAAGGATACTTGCCATGATCTAAGTAAGAGATGATGCCGGAATGAGATAGCTGTACAGATGGTGAGTCAGTTTCTGGATAGATTTTGAAGAAAAAAACCCAGCAGGCTTACGTTTGCATTTCACTATATAGGAAGGATTCTGGGTGGTAACTAGCATATGATGATTAATTACAGTAATGCAAGTTTTGTTTTTTTAAAGATTTTATATTTAAGTAATCTCTACACCCAGCGTGAGGCTCGAACTCACAACACTGAGATCAGGAATCACCTGCTCTACTGACTGAGCCAGCCAGGCACCCCAATAATACAAGTTTTTAAAGAATAATTATGTTACCAAATATCTACCAAAATTATATTTGATATATAAACAGTTTTATTGAAACTCTTACATAAACAGACAAACTCAGAGGTGAAACTTTGCAATTCACAATTTTTACTGATTTCAGAATGACAGATTTGGTTTACTTGTTACTGTTACTAATTAGAAAAGACCATATGAGGGGCGCCTGGGTGGCTCAGTCGGTTAAGTGGCCGACTTCGGCTCAGGTCGTGATCTCGCAGTCCGTGAGTTCCAGCCCCGCGTCGGGCTCTGGGCTGACAGCTCAGAGCCTGGAGTCTGTTTCAGATTCTGTGTCTCCCTCTCTCTGACCCTCCCCTGTTCATGCTCTGTCTCTCCCTGTCTCAAAAATAAATAAAACGTTAAAAAAAATTTTAAAAAAAAGAAAAGACCATATGATAATATTATGTAGTAATTAAAGATGATAATAAAGGTCAAGAAATAAGAATATGAAAATTATGGTAGAATAGAGAAATAATATGAAAACTTTTTAAAATAAATTATTTTTAATTAACATTGGGGCTTATGTTTTATATTGTTTATATTTGTTGACCTCACAAGAGATTGTTAAATTAAGAGAACTTCCTATAATATGCATAACATGAAGAAATGAGGTTTTTAAATTTAACTGTTACATAGATCACATGAAAAGCCATGAGTATGGTTAATACTGTGTAGCAGTGTTAAAAATACAGCCACAGTATGTAGGCATTAAATAAGGTTAATTGCTTTCTTGTGGCAAACAATTTGGAATAGAGAAAATGGGAATTCATCTTTTCTACAGATCATGAGGACCCAGTAATTACTATGGGTATATAAACCTTCATTACATTAACAGTGCATTTGACTGAACATAGCTTCCAAAGAAACATTATGTACAAAGTCCAGGTCAGGTTAAGGAGGACAAAACATTATACAAGATAATTATTTCAGCAGCTTTGTTCTTCATGGTAAAGATACACAACCAGTGTGGCGAACAGAGAACTACCAGGGATCAGAAAGCCTAGTGTTGTGCTGGGGGAATGTTTACTAATTTGTCTTACTGGAAAAAAAAAACATGGATTTGTAATGTTTGTGGATTTCCATGGTGTAAATACTCCCACTGTGGCCAATTTCAAGCCAGCAACATGATGTCACTGAAAGTTGAGTTAGGAAGGAAAGTTGAGTTAGGAAGGAAAGTGCACAAGTAACCCCTGCAAGCTCATTCAAGTCAGTTCTAGCATGTCCCCTCCTAGGCCCATGAAATAGCCATGAAAGTTTGAGTAACTTTTGATGTTCCTGACTTCTACAATCAAGAGGTTGAACTAGTTGTTGTCCAATGCCTTTTTCAGATTTATCAGTCTTTTTAAAGAAAAGTGGTAAGATGAGTTTGACTTATTTAATAAAATAAAATATATATAGAATACCCCTATTTAAAAATTCTACATACAACCACAGGCAGAAGGAATGGCACATAATCCATGTTTTCCATTAATTGTTTTAACACATTTTTAAAATCCATTCAGTCTTTAAATGGAGTCACAGATTTGGGAACACCATGAAGATGAACTGATATTAGATAAGTAAGATGGTTCTAATTAGATGACATTCTTTTAATTTCAATTGTTTTACAGTAATACCATGCTTTGTGAGCATAATTTGTTCTGGAAACATGCTTGTAATCCAAAGCACTTGTATATCAAAGCGAATTTCCCCATAAGAAATAATGGAAACTCAGATGATTTGTTCCACAACCCAAAAATATTCATATAAAAATGATTATAATACTTTAATACAAAATAACAAAGAAAAAATAAAAATATAAAGAAAAAAACAAATTAACTTGCATTTACCTCTGAAAACCTTCCTGGCTGGTGTGAGGGAGACAAGAGACAGGAGGGTTATTGTGTAGGATGGCTTTTGCTATCACTAACAGAATCACTGCTATCTATTGGCTCAGTGGAGTCTTTTTTTTTTTTTTTTTTTTTTTTTTTTTGGTGAAACTTTAACAAGGAGCCTATCCAATGACACTTGCTTTTGCCTCCTTTTGAGGGATTGCGTTGATGATCACCCACAATCCTGCAGTGAGAAAGAGAAGAACTATTGGCTCACTTGTGAACATGTGATGTTCAGCATCAGGTTCTGCTGGTATTGCAAGGCATCACTCATTTTTCAAGTTAAAAGTTATTAGAAATGTTTGTTCATCTTGAGGAACACTCGCAGAGCAAGTTACTTGCAATCCAAGGTTTTACTGTGCTATCAATTATAACAATGCAAAGAGGTACCATTTGGCATTAAAAATATGTTTTCTATTATATTTTTCAGACAACCTAATTCTGTGCTATGCTGTGGTAAGCCTGTAAGATTCCATCCAATGATTCTCACCTCTGTATATTCCTACCCTGTGTAATTTCCTCTCTTTGAATGTGGGCTGGATTTTGTGACTGGCTTTAGTGAAAGCGTTAGATGTTACTTTCCTGATTAGGTTACAGAACAATTTTGACACCCATATTGCTTGCCTTTCCTTCCTCTCTTGGTGGCTCCCTCAGGGAAACACTCAGATAACAGCCTCAGCCATTGTGACTGAGACTTCATGAGTGACCGTGAGACAGAGAATCATTTAGCTAAACCTCTCGTAGATTCCCACCTCTCAGAAACTATGTGAGATAATAAAGGCTCATTATTTTAAGCTGCTCAAGTTTGAGGTAATTTAGCAAACAGCAATGAATAACTAATACAGGGATGAAGAACGAATATGTCTGAAATTGAAATGCCAGAGCATTGAAATGCCCATAGGGTATTTCTCAATATTTCCATGTACTTTGATTAATGTACAACAACCCAATAAACATAGAACCACTAACAACACACTCTCTTTAGGAATTAAGGTTCCGGTCACCCTTCTTGCCACTCCAGGCAAGAAAGTTTATCCAGCTGTGGTGCTTGCTGAGGGTAAGGGTATATGGGATGGGTAGTTGAAGAAGGTCATTATAAATACTAGGACCATAGGATAAATTGCCGAAATAAGATCTGTAATAGTTATGAGTATTACATTTTCCCATATTTTGAAATAAACACATTTACATAAGTATTAATAAAATTTTTACCTCCCCCTATTTTTTTGCCATCTAACATAAAATGTCTTAATAACAGTTACATTTTCTCTTAGTATTTAATTTAAATTATTTCAAAAGTAGACTATAAGTCATCTAGAAAAATGAATAAACATCATTCTCACTCAAAGATGGGTAAGTTTTTGTTTGTTTTTTTAATCCTGTTCTAGGGAGATGTTTAGTATGGTTTTTGTTGTACATGGGATAGTAGCACAGTGGACAGAGCAAGACTTTGCTCCTGTCTTTATTTGCAATTTGAGTATGGCTTAAAGAAATGTATATGGATACCATGGTGACCAGGGGTGGACTGTGGTGACTTTGTAATGTAACAACTTGGTTAAGCTGAACGATGTTTCTAAGAATGTCTTTCCCTGTATGTTTTTGATTAGAGTTGGCCACAAGAAAAATCTGTGTAATATTTGGAAGTCAGAAGTGAAAGAAGCAGTAGTTATGCTTGCTCACTAAAATTTAATGTAGGCCAAGTCTTACTGCTCTTTGTGCATGTTCCTGAGTATCTCTGGTGATTCACTTTGCTAACATGGGTACCAGCTGGACCCATATGTTCTACTGCTTCCATGGATTTCTTTTTTCAGTTTCCTTTAATCCTTGGTCAGGTGCTGGTATGATTCTATAGCAAAGGCCAACTCTTCCTGTATATCTTGCATGATGTTGATGAGGAGAGACAGATACAGGACACGGGTGTTCCTTGCAGGTTTCAACGATTCCTTCTTTCCCTGGTTTCATCTATATTTCCTTTTTGACATTCTGCACTGTGACTACAAAATCAGCACTAAAAGTGGAAGAAATAGCTGAACCAAGAATGTTTCTTCAGCCCCTATAATGGCATGAAGTTAAAGCCCTGTGGTAAATACCTTTTTAAAAATCATTACTAGTGGCTCTGATTCATTAAGCCATGATCCACATGTTTAACAGAGAAAGGGCTTTTCTTTGTCCTACCTTCAAGATAATTTTAAATCTTATTGCCCATGGTTATCCTGAATTAATTTTTGTGTATTCATTCTCCAGCTTTTTCTGTGCCATTTACTTCAACCATAAGACTGGTAGACACCCTACTTTTGTTTTCTCTCCCTTATAAATGCTATTGAAAACTTTGCCATATCTGAGATCCCACAAATTTATTCTGACTTGGCATCTAAATACTCATTTTTAAAGGAAAAATGGAGATCTCATTAATTAATCACTACAGGCTTTGTGCAAGTAGAATATGATACTGATATTTTTGTGTTCCCAGCACTATGGGGGCAAGGTGAAAAGCCAAGAAGGTGTTATTGGTGGGGGAGCACTGCCTGGACATCCTTCTAAAATGGAAGATTTGGGGCGCCTGGGTGGCTCAGTCGATTAAGCGTCCGACTTCAGCTCAGGTCATGATCTCGCGGTCCGTGAGTTCGAGCCCCGCGTCGGGCTCTGGGCTGATGGCCCAGAGCCTGGAGCCTGCTTCTGATTCTGTGTCTCCCTCTCTCTCTGCCCCTCCCCCGTTCATGCTCTGTCTCTCTCTGTCTCAAAAATAAATAAACATTAAAAAAAATTAAAAAAAAAATAAAATGGAAGTTCCTTGGAACTGATGACTCTGGTTGTATTTCTAAGACTTGAACTTGGTAGCAATATGTCCTTTTTCAAAACATACTTAAATTGTGACAAGAGCAAAAAGTCTTGCTTCTATAGTCTTGCTAACTATCTCATCCAACCAAACACACTGATCCTCTCCTAAAGAATTAAAAAATCCCTTCATCTAACTTTGAGTGCTATTCTATTTCTAGTTCTTTTTAGGCATGCTCTGAGGTATGATTGTTAAAACAAATGCACCCTCAAATCAAACAAAGAAACAAATGAAGAATTCACTTTAAGACATATGCTGACATTCTTACATAATTCAGATTTTACCTTTTCTGGTTGTAGAGATAGCAGTGGGTAATAGAAATGAAGAATGTATTGAAATTAGATTCCAACCTTGCCACTCACTATAAACTTAAATATTTTTCTTAAATTCTATGATCCTAGGGTCCTCATCTAAGGAAAAGAAGAGAGTTTTCTCTTTTTTCTCTCCACAGAGAGTTCTTAGGCAGAGTAGCTCAGATAAAACATAGAAATTTCTCAAGGTGACTGTATGGAGCAGGAACTCAGCAGCTCTTACATCTCTCATGACATCTTTCTTCCTCTTCTTAACAACAGGACATCTACCTTCTCTAGAAATTAGAGACCAGGGGCACCTGGGTGGCTCAGTCGGTTAAGCATACGACTTCAGCTCAGGTCATGATCTTGCAGTTCGTGGGTTCGAGCCCCTCATCAGACTCTGTGCTGACAGCTCGGAGACTGGAGCCTGCTAAGGATTCTGTGTCTCCCTCTCTCTCTCTGCCCCTCCCCCACTCATGCTCTGTCTCTTTCTTTCAAAAATAAATAAACATTAAAAAAATTAGAAATTACAGACGAATTATAAACAATGTGATAGGACATTGCAGGGGAAAGAATATAGTAATTGTGCCTAATGGGCTAGAGTAATTAGACATTTCGCACTCCAAAGTGTCTTCTCAGACAGGGTCATTATGTAGCAGTGTTGACATTACTATTACTATATTTGGCCTTAATGGTGGCTATTGCCTAAAGCACTTAATAAGAGTCTTAGTATTAAAGAGAAGTGATAGAGAAAATATGTCCAGTTTAAATATGCTTTAGTGCCTCTTTATTTGCATACAACTCAGCTGGTTTTTTTGGAAGGATTAAAAATATATAAGAAAATTCCAACTCTCCATAAATTTATAAGAAAGAGATACATTAAAATTACCTTTTCAGGGGCACCTGGGTGGCTCAGTTGGTTAAGCGTTTGACTTTGGCTCAGGTCATGATCTCGTGGTTCATGGGTTCAAGTTCCGCATCAGGCTCTGTGCTGACAGCTCACAGCCTGGAGCCTACTTTGGATTCTATGTCTCCCTTTCTCTCTGCCCCTCCCCTGCTTGTGCTCTGTCTCTCTCTCTGTCTCTCAAAAATAAATAAATGTAAAAAAAATTTTTTTTAATTACCTTTTCATTGTTAATTTGTCAGTGACAGATATTCTACAGTGAGGATCTGGGTGAGACTTAAAAACAGATGTTGCTTAAATTTCTACTCTGGACGGAACCTGAAGAATAGGTCTGGGCTCTTCATAGTTAAAAAATATCTGACCTTAAAATTCTCTGTTGAAACAAATCATTTGAAGACCATCATCCCACCAAAGAGTATTCTTTAAAAAAATTTTTTTTAATTTTTACTTACTTATTAAGATTACTTATTTATTTTGAGAGAGAGTACAAGTAGAGAAAAGGCAGAGAGAGAGGGAGAGAGAGAATCCCAAGCAGGCCCCATGCTGTCAGTGCGGAGCCTGACGCAGGGCTCCATCCCACGAACTGTGAGGTCGTGACCTGAGCTAAAATCAAAGAGTTGGTTGCTTAACCAACTGAGCCATGCAGGCTCCCCCATCCCCATCAAATAATATTCTTAATTTGCAATAAATATACCCTAGTATACATGCTTTTTAAAAGTAGAATATATCTACAGCCAATTAAGCCAACTGTGCTCTTTCCCCATGGGGCCCAGTGTGCAATGGCTGCGAACAGCAGCCTCCTTGGTAGTTATGCAGCCTGTTGGTTGTACAGGTTGCTCTAAAGGACCTTGGAGACGGTTTTGTTCCAGTGGACATTGAGGGTTGGCCTCATGCTTTCTCCAATCTAGGCTCCAGACAGGTACGTGGGGTGCCTTTGGAAAGCCCCAGGGCACAGTGGCCAGGGTCCACATTGGCCAAGTCATCATGTCCATCCGTACCAACTTGCAGAACAAGGAGCATGTGACTGAGGCCCTACTAGGGCCAAGTTCAAGTTCCCCGGCTGCCAGAAGATCCGCATTTCCAAGAAGTGGGGCTTTACTAAGTTTAACGCGGACGAATTTGAAGACATGGTGGCTGAAAAGCGGCTCATCCCAGATGGCTGTGGGGTCAAATACATCCCTAATTGTGGCCCCTTGGACAAATGGCGGGCTCTGCACTCATGAGAACCTCAGCAGTGCCCTTCCCCATTCATGCCCACCAATAAATCCTGCTTCCTGTCAAAAAAAAAAAAAAAGTAGAATGTATTTGTACAATTTTAAATCTTTATCCCATAATTCCCCCTTTTTTCTTTTCAGTCACAAGAACTCTCATCTCACACTTCAGCGGCTCATGTTAAATATGTACCACGAATCCTGCACATGCTTCTCACTCTCATGCACTTTCATGTAGACATTTGGTGTACATGGATATATGTACATATGCACACATAGGACTTTAATCATTGATGTACAAATGGGATTTTATTTTATGCAATTTTCTGTAGATCCTCCTATGGCTACATAAATAGTTCATGAATATCATTCAATTTCTTTTTTTTTAAATATCACTCAATCTCTATAGCTCTCATTCATTGTTTATAGTAACTATATGTGGTTAGACAGAAGTTTTAAAATTTTATATATTGACTTATGTTATTTTTAATAAGTTCTGAGTTTAATAATAAGTTCAACGATCTCTTCCAGTGGGAATACTAATTTCATGTACTTGATCCCCTTTTAGGATATTTACTGTTTTTAATATATAAATTTTTATTCCTTTTATTTTCCTCCAAATGCATTATAACTTTTACCAACATCTAATAATCATTTTCCCATTGAGTTAACTACCAAATTGTCATATATTAAATATATATATACCTGGGTCTATTTCTGGATTTTCTAGGGTTTTTTCCCATTGCTTTTTATGCTTTTCCTACATTAGTACCATATTATTTTGATTAAAGTGGCTGTGGAGTATGTTTTGGTATTTGGTAAAGCACATCTGTGTGTGTGAATTTTTTTTCAATACTTCTCTTGGCTTTTTGCTAGTATTTACGTTCCACATAAACTAAGATTTTTCTACCTAATCTGTCTGTTTAAAAAAATCATTGAGGAATAGTAATGACATTTGTATTATAATTGCTTTTAATTTTGTGGAGAACTGGCAATTTTAAGACATTGATCATCAGATCCAAAATCATGGCATACATTTCCATGTTCTGGTCTTGTTTATCTTTCTCCATTAGATTTATGGTTTTATTCATAGAGGTGCTGTGTTTTTATTATTAATTTATTCTTAGATATTCTATATTTTTGTTAAAATTATGTAATAAGTTTTATTTCACTATCCATTTCGATTTTTTTTTATAGAATAGAAAATAGTTGCTGATCCTGGTATATGTATTTTCTGTTAACAGATTGTTGTTCCGATTGGATAATTCCTATTGACATATTTTCAAGTTTATTAACTCTTTTCTCTGTCGTCTTCATTTTGCTATTGAGCCTCTCTTCCAGTGAATTTTTTGTTTTGGTTATTGTATATTTCAGTTATAAAACTTCCATTTGTTTCTTCTTTATGTCTTCTATTTCTTTGCCAAAAATTTCAATTTTACATTTGTTTCTGGAGTGTCCCTGATCGTTGGAGCATTTGTAAAATAACTGCTTTAAAGTCTTTTCAGATATTTTCAACAGCTGTGTCATTTTGTTGTTGGAATCTGTTGGTTGTCGTTTCTCCTGCAAGTGGAAATTTTCCTAGGTCTCCACACAGAGAGCAATTTTGGCCTCTATCTTGCACATTTTGGATGTTATGCTATAAAGCTCCTGGTTTATTTTAAATCCCAAGGAAAATGTTAACTTTTTTTTTTTTTTTTCTTTTTTTTTTTTTTTTTGCTTTTAGCAGGCAGTCAACCTGGTTAGGTTTATGCTGAAAGTTCCAACATACCTTTTGTGGGTTGCAGTTCCAATTTCAGTTCAGATTTCATAATCTTTGTACTGCTGTTTGGATCTGTCCCCTGTGTGTACACCCAGAAACTAGTTTGGGACCTAGTCAGTACTTTATGAGTTAGCTCATAAAGCTCTCAGTAGCTTTGATATCCTTATTAGCATTCTATTTACACGTGCACAACTTGGTGATGGGTCCAGGAATTTATAAACAACTTTATACGTTCCCTACCCACCCCCCCCGCCCCCAGCCCTTTGTCCTGTTCTCTATGATCTCCCTGGTACTTTTAGGTTTCCTGGGACTTCCTTTCTCAGTCCTCTGCCCGGAAAGCTGAGGCTTTAATTATCCCTCTCTGCCACCCACTTCTACAACTGTGCAGCATTCAGGGCCAAATGGTAGAAGTCCAAAGGGAAAAAAAAAATGGTCAAATCAGTGCAGGATCTGGTGGTTATTTAAATGCTCATTTTCTTACCTAATGTGCCTGCTATTTATTTTCCAGTGTCTTCAAATAGCTGCTTTATGCATTCTGTCCATTTTTATAACTGTTGTCAGTGTGAGAGGTAGGGTGGAGTGTGCTTAGCCATCTTATGCAGAAGAACTGTTGTTAATTTATTTTTAGCATAACTATTGATAAGGATTTGTTTAAATTTATCACGTATAGGAATATAAAGGTTGAAGGACTACACCTTCTACCTGGGTGTTATTTATCTGAAATATTTCTTGCTGTTTGGATTGTATGTTAACACTCTGCATTAAAAGTTTCACTAATAATTAGCATGTGTTAATTGCTGAGAACATGGAGAATATAGAAAAGAATAAGTGTGATTAAAAACTAAGGTGCCTCCCACTCCTACCACTCAGTGATAATAGCTGCTTAATTTTTTTCCTTAACCTTCATCATGTATGTGTGTGGATGTATCTATTTATAGAAAGTGAAATAGCACTGTACTTATGGTTCTCTTTATTTTATAATACATTATAAGTAATATTCATATTATAAAAGTTTAATTGCTGCATAATATTCCACAGTATAGAAGTATATTGACTTTATAATAACCCACATCTTCTGAATATTTTTATGCAAACGATACTTTCTAGAACCTGCAGTTCCTCATAGAGTATTTTCACATAAAAAATATATGTCTGGTTGTTAACAATAAATAAATTAAGATTATAAGAAGAGTCTAATAAGAGATGACAAACATTATTCTTTGGGACACAGGTATATTATTGTTAAGTTCTCGTAATTACTTTAAAACTTTTGGGGTGCCTGGGTGGCTTAGTTGGTTAAGCGTCCAACTCTTGGTTTTGGCTCAAGTCGTGATCTCATGGTTTGTGAGTTCAAGCCTTACATCAGTCTCCCTGCTAACAGCATGGAGCCTGCTTGACATTCTCTCTCTCCCTTTCTCTGTGCCCCTCTCCTGCTCACTCTCTATGTCTCTCTCTCAAAAATAAATAAATAAATAACCTTAAAAAAAACCCCAACAACTTTCTTCTCATTAGTCCAAAGCTCTTTGATTTCATGCTTCCTCTCTTTGGTATTGTTTTTTTTCCAAGTATTTAGCAATCATAGGGCTAAGGACAAGGCAAGAATTTTCTGTACAGATTATAATGGTAGTGTAGGAGGTAAATTTACTATTTGGTCCATTTTAGAAATCATTTACCTGACACATTACAGCTTGACTTCTATACACACACACACACACACACACACACACACACACACACACTTAAATAAAAGATACCTTTAGTAGGCATGTGAGAGAAAGTACATCCTCTGTTTTTGCAAAAAAGGAAACCGAACAAAAGAAAAAGCTCTCTGAGTCAAATATATTTGTATGTTATAGTTTCCATTAGATGATTATCAGAACTATAACAATACACTATAAGTACAGAAATGAACCTAAGTATGTCCAGGAAAAGT
The DNA here is from genome assembly GCF_046562875.1 of Panthera onca. Classification (NCBI taxonomy): domain Eukaryota; kingdom Metazoa; phylum Chordata; class Mammalia; order Carnivora; family Felidae; genus Panthera; species Panthera onca. Next base: position 128,036,306 of record NC_138340.1, read on the forward strand.
GTAGCTAAAAAATAATGAACTACTTATTAATTTGAGTGATTCCACAATAACACTATTCATAGCCCGTTTTCATAATCACAGTTTTATTTTATATTTTTTAGGAAAGCTGTTTCAAAGGTATGCTATTATAGCAAAACTATGATGTGGCAAAGACACTACTGATACTTACAAAATTATTTAACTATTTGAGCAATAGTACCATATTCCATTTTGGTCCTTACATAAGATTGCCCTAAATAACATAGCATATTATTATTTCAAAGAATTGTTATTTATTTCATTAAATAATTTTATTTCAATTTTCTATGGTACTGTAAAAGGTAACCACATGTAACATTTATCAGAGAGTATTATTCATGGTATTGAAGGATTTATACCTTTTCATGATTTTTAGATAAACATGCAAATCTTTTAAAAATAAAATATAAAGACATAAAATATAAAAGTATAAAATAAGGTATCTATCACTATAAAATAGTTAATAGCTAAAATAACATTTTATACTATTCAAAACATCCTACAAGATTAACAAAATATATATCACAATTCAGGCAAATTGGATTTCTTACTCCATTTAATATTGTCCAACAAGCTTTGTGGTGAGAAGTTTTAGATTGTCAATTTTAGGGTAAAGGTTACGATTTATGTATTTGATGACTTTTGTCAGTTTCTGCTAAGGTGCTTTACATCTTCCTAAGGTAAAGTAGTATTTTTATATTTTTATATACTCTGATTTACTTATAACTGACAAGTGGCATATCTTAAATTGACAAAGATATGCATAGAGCAGATGTCAGAAGACAGAAATGATTACAGTATGGAGCACTTCTTTTGTAAAATATATGAGTTAATTCACCAGTCATGAAAATGCTGGACTGAGAAAAGCTTTCTTTGCGTAGAGTGTTGGCAGGTGTCATGAAACTTCCTCCAAACAAGATTATTAATTCATGACCTATTTCCCTCATTGCCATTTGCAGTAGCACCTTCTTCAGGAAGGACTGCCACTTTCACCAGAAAGACCTTCAAATTATGCATGGGGGATGAAGTAAATGCAAATCTCCATCACAAATTTAAAAGCAAATAGTACTTTTGACAGCCAGATGCCTATCTTTCCATGCTAAAGCTTTCCAAGTTCTGATGGATGCTTTCTACAACCCTGCATATACCTTAAAACTCATGTGTCTCCAAGACTTTGTTGGTAACTCAGGGAAGAAAAACATACTTTTGTTGAGAATGGATGTCTTTTACAGAGCTAAGGTTAAAAGAGAAATTTTGAGGACAATGTCCTGCCCACGTGCTAGTAGATGAAACCATTCCAAAGGTTCTGTATTTTTGCTACAAAAAGGGGGCCTGGAGGAAATCTTAGAGCAGATGTCTGCCTTTAAACACATAGGTGTCCTACTTAGAAGTGTCTCATAACTTTTAACCTCATATATTTTGCATTAAGTCAGTCAATCAAGGCAAAAACATATCCGCACAGTCATTCCTCAGACATTACTCTGTTTTAACATTGATCACTGACCTATGTATCATTGACCTATGTTAAGGGATTTTTTGAAAAGTCATTGTCTCAACTTTTTGCTGTGTTGTTAAGGATGTTGTTTATCATATTATTCACTGACTTTTTTTGTTAGGTCTTTGGTCTTAGTATCAGTTGTGATTTTCTGAGCATTTGCTACTGCATTTGGTTAGTTTGTGCCTTATATTACTCAATCTGTTACCTGACTTTCCTTTTTAGTGTGTGAAAACATATCTTGTCTATCTATTTTAACAAATATATAACTCATTATAGTATGCTTCTTAAAGACCATTAACTTCCTTCCTAGGAACACCTCACTATTTCAAATTATAATTTTAATATTGACTCATTTTTCCTGATGTGTAAATTAGGTTATTTTTCTTGGTTGGCTGCATCTTTATAAACTACTTCAAGTAATGTCAGACAAAGGTTGGATGCAACTTAATAATGGTGAAATGCATATCTTAAGATGAAATGCAGGTCACTTTAAAATCTAAATCCAATTTACTTTTCAAATCTTAATTCCAAGGACATCTCTATACACTACCACTTGTAATCAGTTTTGTCACCTTTGTGTTCCCATACACAAGAAAAATTTCCAAGGTTCATTTTCACTTGGCCCACATTGAAAATGCCTTCTTATTTTACCCCTATCCATCCAAACATTAACTATCATTCATTTCTTATTGTAGCTTATGCCAACTTTTTTCCTAACTCTGAACTTGTAGCATTTATTTACTTAACCATTCATCTAGATTTTGACTTTGTTCTGCCTATTGAAAATTCTTGCATTGCTTGGTAAGTAATATATTACTTCTTAATATATTAAGTACCAATATTTTGGCTTTCAGGTTGGCAATGAGTTCCTACAGGTGAGGAGCTGATTCCTGTTTAGAACACCCAAATATTCTATATATTCTGGTACATTTATTGAAAACATAAGCATGTATAAAATAATAAATCAGTTTATAGGATGAAATAAAAGTATTAACTTAGAATGAGTGGTCAAAGCAGATTTTAACACAGCATAAGTTTATGGGAATCTCTGAAGTTATTCACAATTATTGTAATAGCTAAGATTTCTGTGTACTGAGCATTAACATGGGCTTTAAATAGAATCCCCAAATTTGTTCTATATATTTTATTATTCCTTTCCATCTCTGTGATTTGGGATGGCTATGTGAACTCTGAGTTTTCCCCTGGGATGCAAAAACTACCTTAATTCAGCAGTGAGAGTAGGGCTTACAATGAGCAAAGGTGCTTGTGGTTTGATGACATTGAGAGATGATGAGTCGTTATGTTTCTCCTGGATGATGACCAGTGGTGTAATCTACAAGGTCCAGACTAGGCAACCCAAATAAAGTGGTTATTTTCCAGACAGCATATTCCTCCTGCACCTTGTGTGGGAGGAAGAATAGACTACAGGGCATATTTGGAAGCTCAGAAAAGCAGAAAGATAATTTCACTGCAATTCTGAATGACTGCCATTTTGTTGCACACTGTGACACCTTTTCTATTACAAACACATAGTTCACTAAACATTCACACTGCATTCCTTAAGGGGTTTTGTTTTTGTGGGTTTACTTTTTTCTTTTCTTTCTTTCTTTCTTTCTTTTTTTTTTTTTTAGAGCAGATAGTAGCATGCTGTTGATAAAACACTTGAACTCCTGCTGTTTAAATTGTTAGGTTCTGTTCAGAAAAGTGAAATAATGTTCTGCCATTTGTTCCCAGGTACTGAGACTGCTGCTGAAATGTACAAATAAGCACTCTAATCTGGGTAGAGAATAGTTCTTTGTATGGTTTAAGGCAGTGGGGAAGGGGGGTTGTCTTACCTCTTTCCTTGCGGGAAGTTGAATCTTTTGTTTCCCCTGCTGGGACTTCAGTCCCTCAAAAATCTTTTTCTCGTGTATTAACACATGGATCACTAGAGGTTCTTTTTTCCCCCCAATATTTGCTTTATTTATTTTTCCTAAAAAATAACCCAAAGCTTGCATTGTCAAAGACAAGGTAACTCCCAGTTTTGCTAGTCAGACTTTGTCACCAGGGAGAGTTTAAAGTTCTTTAATCTGTCTTATAACTAGTATAGATATTCTGAATGATCAAAGTGTTCAAAACATTTTATTTTCACTACAGAGAAGGTTCACTAACCCTTTCTCTTGACTTTTAGTTTCTTACATTTTGAGAGCAAGTTTCTTAAAACCAAAGAAAACTTACTTAATAGCATAGATTTTTATCAGTACATTTTACCTCAATGATTTGATTCTATACCCTGAATTTATTGGAGCCCGGATGGATTGTCTGTTCTAAGCAGACTGTACACGTGCAAACATGCCCAATGGCTGAAACACATTCATGGTTTATGGCACAATCTTTTAAGATAATAGTTGTTTTCCATGTGGTGCATGCTCTCTACTACCAGCTACCATTACTGGATTTTTCTTTTGATGAAATGTATCTTCTTGTGGATGACAGCTCATTTTGAAGATCCACTTTTTCTCCATATTTTTACAACAAAACCTTTTCCTTAGTCATCCTGTATCTATTGTGCACAAAAAATTCTGGTAAGCCTCAATATTACGAATTCAAATCAAACAAAATCTGTGCTTCCATAAGCTAACAATTTGGGGTATGAAGTCACAAATGTTAAGAGATCACTTCTGTCATGTTGCATGCTATGATGATGGTGTTCTATGTATTCTATAAAAGGTCAATGATTATGTTTTCATTTTATAGCATATAGGTCTAGGCCCTATACAAATTTTATAACCCTGGGAAGATTTCCAAGAAAATAAAATATACAACACCACTGTAATATATTATAAATATTACATAGAATAAAAATTTTGGTGCTGCATTACTAATCAATTTCTACTCTGATTGATTGGATTTCATTGAAATCAGAGGGTCAAAGACCAAGGTTAGGGAAGAACTTTAGTCTGCTTATATTAGTCACAAATATCTACCACTTCCATAAGCAAATACTCTGATCAGAAATGAATTTGCAAGTGTATTAGAAAATGTGACGACTTTTTATATCTTGGGAGGTCTATGGTTTGGGGGTAGAAGACTTGATTCTAAATGTCAAATCCAAGAAGAGATTAAGTACGGTCTTTTTGATGTGCTTGTGTTAGTGCAAATCCCTATGAATGCGACCTATTTATGAGTGAAAGAAATCCTCTTTGAGCATTTCTTACTATGATGCTTTTCCACTTAAGGATTACCCATCCCTTTTTATCTTTGTTGCTTATTGCATATTGAGAATGCCCTTCTTTGTGGTTTATTTTCTTTTGAAGCTCTTATTTTAAAGACCTAAGAATGAGACTGCAGGCAGGAAGAATTGAACTGATATTGAAACTGAAAGGAAAAAAAAACCCCTCAGGTTTTATTGTAACTCTAAAGGCACATTTTAAGCCCTGGAACACATTTAAGAATAAAATGTTCAAACTCGCACCTGTCAAGAAATTTATAGTTAAGGATCATCTATTGTTAATATTTCCTAATTCATCATTACTTGCTAACAGTTATGTGTTGATAAGAGAGGCCTAAATCTTTATTAGAGTGTCTACTTACTGGGTTTTATGGCTTCGAAAGATGAGAGACCATTGGAAGTCCTGCTCAGATAGACAGAAAGGCAGCATGGCTTAGGAAACGTGCTGATCTGCATATTAAAAATCTTCTGTCTGCATTTTGGCATTTTTTTCTATTTAAACACACAGGCTGGTCAATTTTAGAGACCCCTCAGAGAATAACAACAAGAAAAACTTACTTAAGAGGAGTTTTTAAACTTCTCTTCCCTAAAAAGGTACTTTAGAAAAAATGTTTCTTCCTCACTCCTATTAGAGAATAATTTTTCTTCAGATGCCTTTTAAACAGAGGGTCTCAGAACACACTCTAGCATGATGGTTAAGATGAAAGACTTGGTCAAGGGTTATTTGTGGTAACTGCACCATGGAGTTCTAAGAACTACTAGACCAGTGTTACTAAAGCAATGGTCAGAATGAGTCACGGCAAATAGAGTCTGCTGACTCTTCTGATCAGTGCAGTTCTCCACAATTATACCAGGTCCATTGTCAGAAGCAAATATTCTACTCTTGGCAAGAGGGATTTGCTTCTTAAAATGCAGCCCCCAGAGTCCTGCTGTGGGTTTGGATAAATAATCCCACATAGTAAGAATGTCACCTTGCCAGCTCTGCTTTTTTTTATCCATACATCTCTCTCTTTCTGGATTCTCTCAAAATGAGTGGCTGGCTCATGGCAAGATGTGACTATTCCTGGAAACACTCCAGTATCTTACTGAGACTCCTCAGGGCAATAAGGTTCCTCATCAAAACCTAAGGGTGTCTATCTCTAGAAAACTGGGTGTAATTATGCTAGAGCTGAAAAGTTAAGCATCAACCACAATAACATGTTTTGTTTGCATTGTATCCTTCCATTTATGAAACATTTTAATGTATATTTTTTAACTGGTTCCCAAACCATTTGATCAGCTAAGTCAGAATGTATCACTTATGTTCATTTTCTAGAGGACACAAGAGGTTGCAATAAGTCTAAGGTCATAAAACTATTAAGCAGAAGGGCTGATACTGGAACCCACTAAAGAGGTTCTTTTATGACACAAAACTGAATCTAACAAATAGCCCCATAGGGAGTGGGAACAGTTCATATCGAATTATTTTTTAGTCTAACCTGAAAATCTGCATCAGTAGCATTTGAAATGAGCATTGATGAAATGAAGAAAGTGCACTTCATCTCATTTCCCTGAGGCTGGGAGAAGCTCTTTTTATTGTGGGATTATAAAACATGTGACTTCTGAACAAATACTTGAATGCTATTGATTTGGAGATAAAGGAAACAAGAGGAGGCTTTTGTATGGAATGAGAGAGGAGATGCTTGTATAATATTTTATAACCTCCCTCCCTACCCACCCCCCACAAAATTAGAGAAGAAAGAAAGAAAAGTAAAGCAATGCTAGGTAGATGTTCATCCCATCAGAACTGTAACGTGATTAGTGGGTAAAACTTGTCCCAGCTTTACTCAGGGCTGGTTCCCACATGGTGTGGGAGTAATGAAGACGGTGAGGATGAATAAATATCATATACTGCATCACACACCCCAGTAAACCTCTAGGACAGTTGGTAGCAGGAATTAAGGTGAGCTTACATCAACCTCTAGGGGAGAATATGTGTGAGGGAGAGGAATAACAACGAGGGCCAGAAATATGACTTGGTTGTCTCTTACCTAAAGGAAACCTTGCTACATAGTAGTATGCCGTGTCCTCAAGGAGCTTTGAGTCTTTGCTAATACTCTGCCTCTGGCCAGGATTCTTATTGGTTGGGTCAGCAATGGATTCTTAGGATAGAGAGTCCCTTAGACTAGAGAGTGAGCATCTTGGGAAGAGAAAAGATACTAACACAGGTTGCTGCTTTCCATAGTTTTGCTCTATAAAGAACAACAAAAAAGTAATCTTTTCTCTTTTTTTTTTTTGTTATTCCCCTCAAAACAGACAGATTATAAAAATAGATTCAAAACATTTTCCGCTAATTTTATATGTTAGCTGCATAATGACTGTTAAGGGAAACTAGGCATGTTTGGAAGTTTTCGAAACTGACTTAATTAAGAGCAGCTATCATGATAATTCCCCAAAGTTCTTAGATGCCACAGGCAGAAATGCTCAGTTGGTCTGGGGAGAGCCTTTAACTGATAAAAGGAGAATGGTAGCAGGTTAATAAGACAAAATGGAAAAAAAAAAAAGGAAAAAACAAGAATGCTAATTGCGTTCCAACCTGTGGTGTGTTCCAGTATTGCCTGGAAGCCAGTGAGTACTGGCTTACCTGAGAGCACATGGTTACATTTTCAAGAAATTTTCAAGCCAGTTGTTAAAAACATCCATTATTAAAAATTAAATTGTGTAAACCTACACTTACGTGAAATATTAAACAAAGATAATAAATTCACACAGCCCATTACTTCCAAATCATTTTTCTACATTTCACCATTATCTATATTCTTGAGGAGGCTATTTATATTTATTGTACCTATGGTAGAGTTCCAACATAACAGTACTTACTTCACGTCTCTCCTCAACTCTCGGTGACATCATATTGGTGGCTGATATTAGCCATGTTTGGCAAATGCCACAAGGTAGATACTGACTTATTGTTTTGTTGATTGTCTGATCATAAGAAATGTTAATAATGTAGATTAAAGTTGAAAATGTGTCATGCAGTTATATTATGGGTAGTATAAAATTGAGGAAATACTCATTTATCATTTGAAAACTTTGCCTGAGGCAGTAAAGATGCCATTCACATCACTGATGAGCAAGTGAGGTTCTGACACACATCTTGCTTGTTTCACTTTCCTCCTAACTCATTAAACAGAAATATCAACTGGCATTCATGTCACATATCAGATTTATTGATGATGCATTTATTGGGGAAAGAAGTAGCAGATTGGAATCCAATTACATTCGTCAAATCCTTGGTGAATTGCAGCTATAATTTGGCTACCATTATAAGAGTTTGGAAAATATTGGAAGCTCTCTGTTAGCATCAACTGACTATGTAGAATTTAGAGCAATAAGTATTGTGTATTTTTTTCTTCTTTTTTTTTTAATTTTTTTTTTTAATGTTTATTTATTTTTGAGACAGAGAGAGACAGAGCATGAAGGGGGGAGGGGCAGAGAGAGGAGACACAATCCGAAGCAGACTCCAGACTCTGAGCCATCAGCCCAGAGCCCGACGCGGGCTCGAACTCACGGACCGTGAGATCGTGACCTGAGCTGAAGTCGGACGCTTAACCGACTGCGCCACCCAGGCGCCCCAGTATTGTGTATTTTATTATTATTTGTTAATTGTTTGCTTGCACATCCTTTATGAAAATAGCATTTATAATAGACTTATGTACATATACACATGCATACTTTTTTTCTTCACAGAGCTGGTTGGTTAATATTTGTCAGTATACTATTGGCAACTTCTGAAATTTTTGTTTATTCTATTATTTAATTCTATAACAATTCCTTAAAATAGGTATTGTTTTTTATTTGTAGAAACAGAGAATGAGGTCCAGAAGAATCTGGAAAGAGTAGCAATGATGCACAGCTGGCACAGATTGTAGTTGGGATGGGATCTTAGGTATATTCTGGCCAAGGCCTAGGCTTTCTTGTTCACACCACTCTGACAGTGACATTTACTAGTTAACGACCTCAGTTACTTGTGCTATGCTCTGCCCTCAGTGTCCTCCTCCATGAAAGGAGCATGATACTACTCTCCTTAGAACCATCATAAGGATCAAATGTGAAAATAATTTGTAAACTTAAGGTGCTAATGTAATATAGAATTATTTACTGAATTATTTGAGGTAGCATTTTGCTTGAAGAGCTTTACTATTCTCAATCTGACTCAAGCTCCTTGAAAATGAACTTTTCCATATATTACCTGAAAAACAGAATGGCATTTAATTTTCTCTTGGAAATGTTTTCTCTTATAAATTGCTAGATATTTTTTCCTGTTCTGGAATTCTTTGCAAATATCCAACACCTTTTTGTTTAAGCACTGTTAATTTTTTCCAATAATAGATTGATGGCTTCTTAAAGTGTTTGGCAACTCAGTATGCCCGAGTTTTTATCAACCTAGAGCATCCCTGGAGGTAGCATATAACCAGCGTATTCTGGGGAAGCAGCCAAAAGCTGAACCCAGTGCATAAGTGAGAAGAAAGAAAAACAAATTTATATATATATATATTTTTTTTTTTTTAAATTTTTTTTCAACGTTTTTTTATTTATTTTTGGGACAGAGAGAGACAGAGCATGAACGGGGGAGGGGCAGAGAGAGAAGGATACACAGAGTCGGAAAGAGGCTCCAGGCTCCGAGCTGTCAGCCCAGAGCCTGACGCGGGGCTCGAACTCACGGACCGCGAGATCGTGACCTGGCTGAAGTCGGACGCTTAACCGACTGCGCCACCCAGGCGCCCCCAAATTTATATTTTTGAAAAGCAATCAAATTGTTTGCATTGGAGTATTATTACTAATAACCTTGGATAATTTGAAGTTATGGAGAATATAAGCACATTTTAATACCCTCTGATACCTAGATATTAGATTGCTATATGGATAATAGATAATTTTGTCCTATATCTGTCCCAAAGCCAAAGCACTTTCAGATGATGACATTTTCTACTGCAATTCTGAGTGCTTATAGGCCTTGATTCTGCTAGGTAATTATATTATCTACCATGGCATTAAGGCTCACTGCATGAGCTAATGCCATGATATGGAATTAATCAAATCTGAATGAAAAGGTCATTAGAAAGTTAAATTATTTCACTGATACCAGACTAGTGCCACATAAGCAGGAATTATACTCCTTTGTGATATGATAGATCCCGAAATGCAATCATTAGTTTCACCTCACTAGGGATATCTAATTATTGATGTGGTTAATTACTTAAGCCCATTGACCATGGTTTAGTATTCCATTACTTATACTTTTAACTCTTTAAAAAAGCTGTTATGTAACATTCTTAAAATACACTTATGGTTCACCTAAGTTATTATTTCCTATGAGTTACCTTTGTAAGAACACAGATGATCTAATAACATACCAACAGTTGTTAAACTCATACTATATAGGAGATTGTGCATAGTTGTCAAGAGAAATTGTTCTTCTCATGGTAAAACAAATGAATTTCTGAACACATTAGAATCATATTAACTTTCTCAGTGGAGCCTTAATGACCTCTGTACTATCCCTGACTGGAACAGACTAGATTAAGCCTCTGGGCAGAAATGAGCTTTAAGAATGTCTGGATAATTTGAGGCAGAAAAAAATGGTGCAGGGTCACCTAACAGCTGAATGTCCCCTTTTTCTGGCAGGGTAATGTAGTTTGCCAATGTAAATCTAAATAGTAATGTCATCTCCTTTTATTCAAATTGCTGTATCACAGGAGCACCTGGGTGGCTCAGTCAGTTGGGCATCTGACTTGGGCTCAGGTCATGATCTCACGGTTTGTGGGTTCAAGCCCCACATCAGGCTCTGTGCTGACAGCTCAGAGCCTGGAGCCTGCTTCAAATTCTGTGTTTCCTTCTCTCTCTGCCTCTCCCTCACTTGTGCTCTCTCTCTCTCTCAAAAAATAAATGTAAGAAAAAATTTTTTTAATTGCTGTATCACAGCATGTTATTAATCTTCCTGGTTCTGGCAAGACCCAGGGATACCATCAGCTTCCTGACCATGTATTAGTCAGGATAGGCTAGGTTATGTTGCACTAACAAGCATGCCCAAGATTTTCCTTGCTTGAAACAACGAAGATTTATTTCTTGCTTATGCCACTTGTCCCTTGTGAGTTAGCTTCAATCTCTGCTATATGTCTTCTCTGTTAGGGCCTACGTCTGACAAAGGCTCCATCTTAACTTTCCTGATCATCATGGTAGGGGGAAGAGCATACAGTGCATTGCACACTTAAATTCTTCCCAGAATTACACTCTTATCATTTGCCTCAAAGGAACCAGATTAGAATATTTGTGCTCAGTAATAATGACTATTAGCCATCTCCACTAAGGACTTAGTGGAGGAAGCAAGAAATGGGCAGGTCTCAAGAAACTCTGTTGTATCTTTTCCTTCTCTGTATGGTCACCTCACTTCAGCTAAGATTCTATAACCTTTGAGCAGTACTAAAAATCAGTTTAACATTTGGGGTGATGTATGTGCTCTTTCCCTCTGTGTAGTCTATAATCCACCTGAGATGCTCCAGTCCTCTGTTACAATCTCACTGCATCCTGAAGTTCTATATAGAATGGATAAAAATACAAAATTTTATTATTTATATAATTATTTTCCTAAGAACAATGAGGAAAGGGACTGTAATCACAGCTTTTCCACAGCATCTCACTTGGCATCAAGCTCAGAGTAGTTGCAAAATAAACACAGGTTGTGTGAACAAACGAATGAGAAAATAGAAATTCCAGCTAAATAGAAGGGGGTTGTCAGTTGAGAGTATTTCCTCTCGATTTCTTTTCTTTTCTTTTTAAGTGTTTATTTATTTATTTTGACAGAGAGCAAATGTGTGAGCAGGGGAGGGGCAGAAAGAGAGGCAGAGAGAGAATCCCAAGCAGGCTCCACACTGTCAATGCAGAGCCGACATGGGGCTCAATCTCACGACCCTAGGATCATGACCTGAGCCAAAATTAAGAGCTGGATGCTCAACTGACTGATCCACCCAGGTGCCCCTTCCTCTCTATTTCTATTTCATTTCTGTTTTTATATTTATAATTTCTTCCTTCTACATTTATGGGCTTTATTTGCTCAGTTTTATTTTTTCCCTGCAGCTTTTAAAGTGAGGGCTTAGTTCTACTTATACCTTTCTTTTCTAATCTAAGCCTTGAAAGTTATATATTTCCCTCTAATCACTACTTTCCCAGCTTTCCACAAATTTAGATATGTTGTATTTTTATTATTATTGAGTTGAAAATATTTTCTAACTTATGCTGTAAGTTGTTCTTTGATCCACATGTTACTTAGAAATATTTGTTTGATATGCAAATATTTGAGGAGTTTTGGATATCTTATTGCAAATGAATGTAATTTAATATCATTATTTGATAATTATGAAGACTTACCTTCTGGCTGAGCATATGGTATCTTCGTGAATATTCCTTGTGCACTTGAAATAGATGTATATTGTTTAGTTGTTATTGTGTTCTATAATTTGCAATTAGTCAAATTGATTGATGGTGTTGTTCAGATCTTTTATATCTTCACTGGCTTTTTTTCTACTTGTTCTATCAATTGATGAAACAAAGGTATTGAAATCTCCAAATATGAATACATCTTTCTCCTTTTGTTCTGATTCTGGCATTTGTTCATGAAATTTGTAAAATTATTTATTATGTTGTTAGTTGCAAAACTGTGAATTTTTTTCCATTTCTCTTATTCTGTAAGGAAGATCTCTCCCTTATTCATAGTCTCTTATTTTTCTCAAAAAGTATTTCCCTGGAGGTATTCTTTCTTCCTTCCTTTCTTCTTTCTTTCTTTCTTTCTTTCTTTCTTTCTTTCATCCTTCCTTCCTTCCTTCCTTCTTTTCTTCTTTCTTTCTTTCTTTCTTTCTTTCTTTCTTTCTTTGTCAATGTGTTATAAGCCACTCTTTTCTTATGTTTAATTTGTCTTAAATTTTACTAGTGGAAGTCCTTTCAGGTAATCTACTATATTCTTTTAATGTGTCTCATTTAGTACTTGAACACATCTTTGATTTCTGATGCAACAAAATGGTTCAGGCTCACCTTTTACTTTCCTGGTATCAAACTCAAATTTTAGGTGGAAGTGACATTTAAAACTTGATATCTGGGCATTATATGTACTCATTGCTTTGGGTGACATTTCTTCTGAGCCCTTCAATGGAAGAGTTTGGAAGTATATTTTTAAAACAATTATTAGTTTACACTGATATTTACAAATCAAATCCAACAACACAGGGTTCATTCTCACATTTTCCCATTCCATGTTTGTATTTTCTTATCTCAGTACATATTAATGCTTACACAGCTAAAATTCATCTAAGAGAAATAAATGGAATAGTCTATAATTTGAATAACCCTAGAAAAAAAAGGACAGGAAGGAGAGCTAAAAGCATAGCATAAATAGAAGACAAATAGCAAAATGTTAGACATAAGCCCAACCATATCTGTGCTAAATTTCAATTTAAATAAAGAAAACTGCAATTAGAAGGCAGAGATTACCAGAATGGATAATAAAAGCATAGTCAAGTTGCATGCTGTCTACAGTAGGTGCACAATATAGCTAAGGACAAAGTAGGTTGAAAGTAATAGGATGATAAATTATATACCATGCAAGAAGTGAACACGAGAAAACTGATACATATACATTATTATCAGACAGGGTAGACTTCAATACAAAGAGTATTGTTAATGATAAACAAGTATTACATAATGATAAAAGGATCATTTTATCAGCAAGGCAGAATGTCAAAGTACAGATAAAAGGGCTTCAAAATACATGAAGCCAAAACAGGCATGAAGCAAAGGGAGAAATAGATTATAATGTGTAGAAATTCTAATACTCTTCCTTCAGTAATTTATAGAATAAATAGACAAAAAATAGTAAGTGTAAAAGATATGAACAGTATCAGACAACTTGATGTAATCAGAATTACATCCCAACAACTGAATACGTGATGGTTGCCAACACAAGCCAGTGCCACTTATGGGCCATTTAATTGACTATGAAATAAATCTCACTAATTTAAAAAGGATTAAAATCATTCAGGATAGGTTGGTTTGCCACAATATAATTAAATTATGAATTTAAGATATGCAGGCACCTGGGTGGCTCAGTCGGTTAAGCATTCGACTCTTGATTTTGGCTTCATGATCTCAGTTTGTGAGTTCAAACCCTGCATCAGGCTCTGCACTGGCAGTGTGGAGCCTGCTTGGGATTCTCTCTCTCTCCTCTCTCTGCCCCTCCCCTGTTTTCTCTCTCTCTCTCTCTCAAATAAATAAACTTATTAAAAAAATTTAAGGTATGCACCAATCCCATAGTATTTGAGGGGAAAATAACACAATTCTCAACAACCTATGGGTTAATGTTGATATCAAAAGAAGAAACAAAATACCAAGAACTGAATGATAACAAAAAAACAATATGTCAATATTTATGAAATACAGCTGAAGGATACTGTATAGGGAAATGAACAGACACAAGGAAAAATTAGTCAAGATTGTTTTTTGCAAAGATTATTAAAATTGATAATCTTGAAGACTGATAAGGAAACAAAAACAAAATAAATTTTTGATATTAGAAATGAAAGAGGGATATCACTGTAGGTTGTACAGAATTATAAATGAGTACAAATTTGACAACCAGTGTGAAATAAACAAATCTTTGAAAATCACACATACTAAAACTAATCAAGAAGCAAAAAATTTTATTTTATTTTTTTTTAATTTTTATTTATTTTTTTATTTTTTTTAACGTTTATTTATTTTTTGAGACAGAGAGAGACAGAGCATGAACGGGGGAGGGTCAGAGAGAGGGAGACACAGAATCTGAAACAGGCTCCGGGCTCTGAGCTGTCAGCACAGAGCCCGACGCGGGGCTTGAACTCACGGAGCGCGAGATCATGACCTGAGCCGAAGTCGGCCGCTTAACCGACTGAGCCACCCAGGCGCCCCAAGAAGCAAAAAATTTTAAATAGCCATATATCAATTACAATAATTAATTTTGTAACTGCAAGAATTATTTCAGAAAATAAAAGAAAGATAACTTCTTCAATTGTTTTATATACCCAAGATATCAATGATATCAAAACCTAACAATGCCATTATAAGAAAATAAATTTAGAGAATAATGTACCTTGTAGAGATACAACATTTGGTAATGAAACATATCAAATCAATCTAACAATATATAATAAAAGTTAACAAAATTATACTATGACCAATGAGGTTTCCTCTCAAAAATTCAAGGTTAGTTTATTATTCAAAACCAAATCACTCTAATGGAATACAACTAAACAATAACAGCATGGATGAATCACTAATGCATTATGCTAAATTAAGGAACCCAATATTAAAATGTTGCATACCGCATACTTTCATTTATTTGACATTTTGGAAAAGACAATAATATAGGAAGATAGAACAGGTGAGTGGTTGCCAGGAGTTCAGATAAGAACAGGTTCTAAATACAAATGGAATACATGAGAGAATTCTTTGAGGTGTAGGAAAGGTTTCTGTTTTCTGTCTCTGGTTGTAGTTATGAGAGTCTATGCACGTGTAAATACTCATAGAACTTTACACCAAAAAAATGTGACTTTTGCTTTAAGTAAATTATAACAAATCCAAAAACTTAATTTTTTCAATTGATAGTAAAAAACAGATAAACCATCATCTTAATAAAATTCAGACTGCACATCTGACAAAAGTCAATATCCCCTTATGATAAACTATCTCTTCAAATTAGGAGTAAAGGAAAACTTCCTTACTATGATAAAGGGTATTTGCAACAAATCTATGGTTAACATCATACTTACTGGTGACATAATGAAGACTTTCTCCCTAAGGTAGAGATTTAGGATAAGTACACTCTCACTACATATATTCAATATTGTATTGGGCAGCAAGATTAAAAGAAAATGCCCAAATCCAGAAAGCAGGAAGTGGTACTGGATAGCTGACAGTGTGGAGCCTGCTTGGAATTCTCTCTCTCCCTCTGTCTCTGCCCCTCTCCTGCTCATGCTCTCAATCTCTCTCTCTCTCTCTCTCTCTCTCTCTCTCTCTCTCTGTGTCTCTCTTAAAATAAATAAATAAACTTAAAAAAAGAAAATCATAAGGAAGAGAAATATGCTTAAAATACTGTAGTATATAGAAAAAAAATCCATGTATAAGTGGACCTGCACAGTTATATCCCATATTGTTCAAGGAAGAGTCAACTGTAGTGCCAGATGGAAGTGTAAGTTAAACTTGTAAGAAAGAATAAAGACCATACTCCAAATAAATCCAGGGGTTTGGTCTAATCCACTCCAAATTCCAGCAGAATCTTTTGAAAGAGTAGTCAAGCTATTTCCAAGATTTATAAAAAATTCTTTCTGGAACAGCCGTAACGATACTGAAAAACAATAAATGTGGAGGATTTTCATCACCTGATTCAATACTTACTGTAAAGCTACAATATAGTCAAGATAGGGTAGTGCTGGTATAATGGAGACACAAATAGTTCAGACAAACAAAAAGAGTCTAGAAATTGACCTCAACACAAATGAACAACTGATTTTCAACAAACCACCACAGCAATCCATTGCCTTTTATTTTTTTTAAGTAAATGTTGCTAAACAATTGGTTGAATTTGTGAAAAAATTGGATCCTGACTCCAATTAACAAAAATTAATTTGAGATTAATCATAGGCATGAAATAAAACCTAGAACAATAAAGTATTTCAAAAAATAAACAATATCTTCAAGATTTTGTGAAATGTTTACTTGGTCAGAATACAAACTTACAGTAAAAGAAAAACACTGATAAATGGATTCCTGTAAACATTATAATTTCTGATTTAAAACACAGTAAGTGATTAATAGAAAGTTATAGTCTAGGATAAATACATTCTTAGCACATATATTTGAGGAAGACTTTTTAGACACACTATATAAACCCCTATTAAAACCAGCGATAAAAAATTAACAACTCAGTTAAAGATTGAGAAAATACTTGAACAGCCATTTCACAAAAATACAAATGAATAGCCAATAAGCAAATGAAAATGTAAATTAAAACAACAACGTTACACTATTTCACAACACAAGATGAGTAAAATTGAGAAGACTGACAACACTAAATATTTCCACCTATTTGGAGAAATAGAGTTGTCATGCATTGGTGGTGAGAGTACAAAATGTTCAACTGACTTCGAAAATTGGCCATTTCTTAGAAACATCCAATATAGTCAATTCAATGACTGCAATTTTACCCTAGATATTGACCCAAGGGAAATGAAAACATATTTCTACAAAAGAATTGTACAAGGAAGCTTATAGAAACTTCATTCACAATAGCCTGAGTTGAAACAACCCAAAGTCCATTTATAAGAGAATGGATAAGCTAACCATGGTATGCTTATAAAAAAGGAATACTCCTCAGGACTAAATTTTTTTAAGAAAGAAGAACAATCTGATGTTTTAGGCACCAACATGGATGAATTCAATATGGATTAATCATGTGAAGGAAGCCAGACACATAAGAATATAATGTACATTTTACCATTTTTATAGAGTCCAAGAATAAGCAAAACTTGAAAATAACGCATTAGAAATCAGAAAGTGCTTGCCTTTGAGGTAGTGTAGATTTAGAAAATAGGAATTTTCTATCATAATGAAAATGTTTCATATCTTAAGTAGATTGGTGGTTACCCAGGTGGATACATGGATTGAAAGTCATTAAGCTGAACGCATAAGAGCAGTGCATGTTAATCATATCTCAATATAGAGAGAAAAAAGGCAAACAACCCACTAAAACAAAAGGACAAAAACTTGGCTGTTTGTAAAAGATACACAAATGGCTAAAAAGCACTTGAGAGTTGCTTTCCTACTTTTGCTACAATCAGAGGCTACCATGGTGTCTACTAGTTAAAAAACTGTGAGGTGACATGGCCGTAGCTGCAATCCAGAGGTCAAGAAACCACCTCAGTAAGTCACCAATGAAGCAAATTCCCAGTCAAAATATGTGAAGCTAGTGATTGTACACTGGAATGTGTATTCTAACTGTAGCCCTCCCACAGGTGCCTCCTGACCTTCATAAGCTCAAGCTATACACTGAAATAGGACTGCAGAGGAAGACAAAATCTGCATCTCCATGCCCAGAGCCCAGATCAGGAAGAAGGTGGCTTTTGCCTCATCTTTTACTTTCAAACATGCAAGCATATAATTGATGGAACACATGTTGAATGCAGACTAGCGCTAGTGTCTCCAGAGGAGGAAGGCCCATTAGAAGGATGTTGGGATGGAGACCTAGTACCCAACGGAGGCAGTTACCATTATTATTTACATTTTGCAGACACTGAGCCTTAGAAATGCTATCTGGTTTTATCCTAAGGCTGGAAATTGAACACTAAATTTTAGGTTTCTAACCACTAAGCTGTACTTAGTAAGTTACACTCAATTGTTCTTTGCATATTGCTTACTTTACTTCAACATTTTGTATAATCTTTGGACCAAGGTCTACGATCCAGAGAATAATGATATCGGAAGTCTTCTTTGGAATATTTGAGAGAACTTTCATCATCTGAGGCTTACTATTTTTTTTTTAAATCCAAACATTTTTAGCTACTCATTTTCAATTAAATGGAACATAATTATATGATTAGACTCAGATGAGTTACAGGGAAATTCACCAATCTAATTGAAACTAAAAATAATTGGAAAGCCTATCTATGATGTCCCAAACTGTAGGAAATATATACTTTGGCTTTATCAGTGACTTTGCACTGAAAATTATTCTGGGCTGCAAAGGCAAAGCTCATTATAGAGAATGGTATTGCAGAATTTTACTACATATTCTGAGTCCATATAGCAAATTAATAAAGGACATCATTCTGGGTCCCTCAAAGTTATATTTCATATTTTACTTTGCAAATTACTTTGAAATTCATTCTTCTATCTTGGCGTGAGATTAGTTCAGCCACCTAAAGGCTATCAGCAGTCTCTCTGAGTGACAGTTTTCTCAGTTTTAATTTGCACTTCAAAGCATCAGTTTGTAGGTAAGAGAAGTCAAAGACCCTTCCATAGCCTCTTCTAGCTTATCCAAGACACTCTCTGGACAACGTAGCACTTGAATGGTGCTTGTGCTCACTGCCAGGTTTCATAGGTCTTCATTTCCCTCTGATCCATCTCAGCCTCTCAGGTAATGAGAGGAAAATGAGCAAAGCTCTCCTCATACTATGATGTACTGCTCCCTCATTGTCACATGATTTTTGAGGGAAGAGTATAAAATCCCCAGGGAGAAGCTTGGTTTCTTGTCACAGGTAGAGACTAACATATTCAAAGCATGAGTTTCCTGCTGGTGTTCTGTTTTGTTTTATATTTTGGCTTTTAGGACAGAGTCCCTGTCTAACATCCATTACAAGTTCATTTGTTTGTTTGTTTGTTTGTTTTTAATTTTTTTTTTAACGTTTATTTATTTTTGAGACAGAGAGACAAAGCATGAATGGGGGAGGGTCAGAGAGAGGGAGACACAGAATCCGAAACAGGCTCCAGGCTCTGTGCTGTCTGCACAGAGCCTGACGCGGGGCTCGAACTCACTGACCGCGAGATCATGACCTGAGCCGAAGTCGGCTGCTTAACCGACTGAGCCACCCAGGCGCCCCTGTTTGTTTGTTTTTTAATCAAAGAGAATTATTATTTTTTCTAGCATGAGATTTGGATTTATCCTCAAAAAATTACTTATTTCAGGAACTATCTGCTGAATACCTAAACCAGTGATGACAAAAATATCTTGTTGAGAAGGAAATTAGTGCAAGTAAGACATTTATAGTTAGTGAAAGTATTAATAATTAAGTGCACAGAATAAAAAAAGAAAATAATACATTTTATTAAGTGGTCTTGTGAAAAAAGAGTGAAGACAAAGGGACATAAGTAATAGTTCATTAATTTGAAAAATAAGTGAGAAGATGTAGACTTGTGTGTATATTCTATTTCTTCTATTAAGTTTATTTCTGTCTATAAAGCAGAGTTGCTTTATGTTTTTAAGATAGTATAAGTGGGAATCATTGGATAGAGGGAGTGGATAGCAGTGAACCAGAAAGTTACAGAAACATGTAGGAAGTGTGATAATAAAAGGAAGCATTGGGTAGAATGGATTGCTAATGATATGCTGCCAGATATGGTATAGCCAAATTCCTCAGAAGATCACTGTCCAGGTAGACTTGATATCCTGTCTCCTAGAAAAATAATACCCTGCGTGTCCCCACCAAGTGTGACAGGATGCCAAAGAGTTAATTAAGAAAGCAAATTATAAAGTAAAGAGAGGTTTAATAAATTCATAAAATAGATCTCAAATGATGTATATGTGATAAGAACTAGGACCATGTAAAGAATTAGAAATGTGAGAGGTTAGAGGGAAAAGGAAAATCTGTCAATCACATTAAACTATCTGATTAATTTATTGCTTTCTGTAGAAGTTCAGCTTTCCCCTATGTTTTTATGGTAGAGTAGGCTGTAGTTAATTAAACTAAAACTTGTGTAGGCTTTAAGTTTGAACTTGAACACATTTTATCTCTCATGAAAACTCTCGTCAGTTAGTAGTGGCTACTTGAATTGCTCTACAGGGATGTATTGTGAAGCCAAATTCAAGCCCAGTGAGAATGTCATAATCAATTACTTATGTCTGTAGTGATCATGAGAATGTCTGCAGTGATCATGAACTTCTTACCCTGAACAAGGCCTTTCAAAACAGATGGCTCTTATATAAGGTAGGGCTCAGATTAGGACTGAAAATTTGTCAGACTCCTAATGCCAAGTAATATTGGGTTTGATGATGAATAGATGGTCTGTGTGTGTATATTCTAGGGACTAACTAAATATAAATGACAGCCTAAACCCAGGCTTGAAAAAAAAAAATGTGACTCACATTAAATCAGATGATTCTTGGCTTGGAATCAAAAAATTGAGGAGAAAGATTCAGAATGTTGCTGGCTAAGGAAAGCTGAGATTGGCTGTATAGGAGTATTTTTCTTTGCGTTTCTGGTTTATGGATTATGGTTTTACATTTTCCTCTTGGACTTTGGAATGTAACCCAAAAGGACTGTATTGGCTTAGGGTAAGTGATTGAGTGTGCTCACTGCGTTCTGATAACATAGTATGTTATCAGCATGAAGATAACTGATTGGTAGTTCTTGGGGACATAACAATTTTTTTTGATGGTTTGTTTATTTTTCAAAGATAGGCTTGTAGTAAAAATAGGCAAAGTAGCAGAATAATTCAGATTATTGGACAAAATTAGATGCAGTTTGATAGTTTATATACCAAAATCAGTACTTCAGTAGGAACATCTGGTTTTGGGGCTGTTGTGGATTTGTAAAACCAAAAGATATATCAATGAGAGGAAATGATGGATGCAACACTTCTCTTAGAAACCTCAGTCAGAATCCAAGATTCTAGCTGCCTGCTGGAGCAGGTAATTGACACAAGTTGTAGCATGAAGATATTGATTTGCTATAAAAGAGTGGCAAGTTTTTACAAAGGAAGGCTGGGAAACCAAGCAGGGTAATTGTGAGTGAGGTAGCAATCCAGTTTTCAGTGGACTCTGATCAATGGATTGGTGGCATTGGACCAATAAGTAATGCCATGAGGTTCCTTCTACTTTTCTTCCTGGGTTAAATGACGAGACTGGTTAAAAACTATGGAAGGAAGATGCTCTGACCAGACTTAGAATCAAGGGTTAGAATGACATAAAGACAATAATCTTTCAGGAATTTCAAGTTCTATTCAATTTTTAAAGTTCTCTGTAAATGTAATTTTAACAATCTCTTTGCAAGTCTATACTATTGATTAAGGAAGTTAAAAAATTTTTTACAGTTATATAATTGGTTGCTCTGCTGAAGATTAAATTCTTCTTACTTTACAGCTGCAAGTGTGGCAAATTCCTTTTGAGAGAAAACAAACAAACAAACCAAAACTACAATTAATTGGAAGCAAGAACTAGCCCTGAGGTCCATGGATCCATAGGGATTTAGAAGTAGGGTTTGAAAAACCATGAAAGTGATAAGTTTATTATGTTTTGAAATTTTTTTCACAGTAGCATAATATATTTTGTAACATATCACACAAGTACACAACTTGATGAATGTCCTTAACTAAACACATCTGTGGAATTAGTACTTGGAATCAGAAACATTGCTAACATCCTGAAAGGCCTTTTTTGTGTCATTTCCAGTCATAACTCCCTAACAAGGGCACCAGCTACCCTGACAGGTTTATTCTGATACTGATATAAATGGAATTCTATAGCAAGTACTTGTTTTGGTCTGTCTTCTTTCTCTTACCATTTTACTTGTGAAGTTTATTCATATTATTATGACCACTTGCAGATTATTCATTCTCATTATTATAAAAGGTTCCACTGTGTGACTGTATCATGATTTATTTATCTGTTGTACTGTCGATGAACATTTAGGTGGCTTCCAGTCTGAAGCTATTATGAATAGTATGTCTATGGATATTTTGGTACATGTCTTTGGTAAATATATGGGTAGGAATTTCTGTTGGGTGTAAACCTAGGAATAGAATTTCTGGATCATAACTCTAGAACCTAATTTTGCCAGTCTGATTGTCTCTCTAATTTCAATGCTCACTCTTCTATCTTTTCAACACGGAAGAGTAAAGTTTATGGTTTGAATCCCTCCTCTTGGCAACAAAAACATAGCAATAACAAAACAAACACTTAAAATTGAAATAGAAAGATATATCAGTGCTTGAAAGAAGATATATATTTCTATACACTAGAAATGGAAAAAAAAACACAAGCATTAAGCAAGGTGGGACTCTGGGTCCTGGAATTGGGAAAAATTTATCTCCTGTGGATTGACAGTATTCAAGTGTATCTCAAGTAAGAGAAAGGGCTAGAGCTAGTTCATGGCATGAAACCTGGTTCTCAGAAAAGCCTGAAAGAAAGGTGTGATGATAATTGCCTAGCTAATGGCTTATATGAAGTTGAATGTTTATGGAAATAGAGAAAAGATATGGCTACTTCTGTGGCAGGGGCTGAATATTCTTGAGGTTGCTATTGGTCAGGAGCTCCAAGCTGCCAGCATTAGATCTATTTCTGCATGGGAGAGTGAGGTAGGAATGTCGGGTAAGGGAAACTCCCAAATTCCTAGAAAAGAATGGATGTGAAGAGAGGGAAGAAAAATGACAACAGCAACAGCAAGAACAGCAACAATGACAATGACAAAATCCCTTCTAAGGATGAACTGACAACGCAATACTCTGAAATATATAAGTCAGGTAGAGGAAGATTGCTCCCAACTGAACTAATGAGGAAAACATGTATGCTCACAAAATGAAAATAAAAGATCTAAAAATGGCTTTGAAGTATTTGAGTAGTAAATTCAGAAGTATGATAAAGGAGCTAATATTTATAAAAAGGAACGAACACCTGAAAGCAAAACAGACAAAAACAAACAAAATCCAAAAACCAACCAACTAAACAAACAAACAAAAAAAAACAAGAAAAGATGTATTTGACAATTAACTAATTCAAAATCCTGAAGTGAAAAAATATAGTCTTTAATCTGTACACCACTAAAGAGAGAATTCAATGAATCCAAAAATGATTGTGAGGTGCCTTGAATTTAACATAGTGTGATGCTGAGATGAAGAAATGTAAAGGAGAACCTATGGAACAGGGGAGATAGGATAACAGTTAAGGAAGATTAAGACAGATTAAGGAAGAGAAAAGAAGGGAATAAAAAATCAGTATGCAAAAAAAAAGTAATGGCTGCAAATTTTTCAACACAAAGAAGACCTATAAACTAAAGTTGAAAGTGCTCAGTCATTGTCCATCAGGATAGGTAGTCTTAAAACCACACCAAAATGTTATCCCCAAACTGAAAATACCAAGGATGAGAATGAAATTTCAAGAACAAGTAGGGAGGAAAGACAAATTATTTACACAGCAACTACACTTGAAGCAGGCTTCTTATCCGCAATGCTAAGAGCTAAAGGAGGAGTAAATGCTTTTTAAAAATGCTGGGGTGCCTGGGTGGCTCAGTTGGTTGAGCGCCTGACTTCAACTCAGGTCGTGATCTCACTGTTTGTGAGTTCAAGCCCTGCATTGGGCTCTGTCTAGGCTGATAACTCGCCTGGAGCCTGCTTTGGAATCTGTGTCTCCCTCTCTCTCTGCCCCTTCCCTGCTTGCACTTTCTCTCTCTCTCTCTCTCTCAAAAATAAATAAGCAGTAAAATTTTTTTTTAAAAAATGCTGAATGTGTGGCTCAGTCAGTTAAGTGTCTGACTTTGGTTCAGGTCATGATCTTGTGGTCCATGGGCTCGAGCCCTGCATGGGGCTCTGTGCTGACAGCTCAGAGCCTGGAGCCTGCTTTGGATTCTGTGTCTCCCTCTCTTTGACCCTCTCCCACTCATGCTCTGTCTCTCTTTCTCTCTCAAAAATAAATAAACATTAAAAAATTTTTTTAAAAATGTTGAATGATTTTAACACTGAAAAGTATCACTCAAGAAAGAGAGGTAAGTTAAGGTACTGCCAGTGATACAAAAGTGAGCAATCTTCCCTCCTGCAAATTCTTTCATAAAGAATTATTAAAAATGTAGTTCAAAAGGAAGCATGCACAGACATGCATGAAAACTTGACTATAATTTAGATCAGATGCCATCAGTCTTTGCCAGTTATATCATCCCTGATATACTCAATGCTGCTGCTGTAGTGTAAAAAAACCATGGACAGGACATAGAGGATGGTGTGGTTGTGTTCTAATAAAACCTTTTTTTTCTTTTTTTTAATACAAAATTACATGGTAGACCAGCTATGGCTCATAGGCTGTGGTTTGCTGACCACTACTCTAGATCAGAAAGAGAGACTCAAAACAGTAAAACCTCTCTCTGTGCCCCCATCTGGTCTGGTCCTAGTCAGTGTTAAATTAGTATATAAATGGCATAAAGTTCTCAATCTCAGTGTTTACAATATCTCTGTGTTTAATTTTACATTGCACGCTGTTCTTGAATTCAATAATAATATTCATTATCTTGATCATCATTTTTATTTGTAACTGTTATTACCAATTTGCATAAACCTTGCCTTAACAGAAGGGCTCTCTTTTGGAGACAGCCCCATCGTGCCCTGAAATGCTGGGGTCACATGGGTCTTCATAGATTTTTTTTGCCTTTAGACAGAACAAAAGTGTCTTCTGGGCTGAATGCCACTTGGAAGGCTTTGTACGATTACTCAGATGCCTTTTCCTTCATTACTGTTTCCATCCCTCATTTCAAAGAGCCTCACTGCAGGGAAACAACATTCTCTCTAGGCTGGATTTAGCAGAATGTGTTTGGTCATTTAATTTCTCCACACCTTCAGTGCAAAAGGGTTACATTCATATTACTGGTTATTGGCAACGTTGGCAATTTTTAAAATTAATTGATTTCCTGGCACTGAAGATTCTACTTCTAAAAACAGTTTTGTCAGAAGAAATATGAAGCAAAAGCTGAACTTAAGTCCTTAAATCCCCCTCAGACTTAATTTTAGCTTGTTCATTGATACAATTTGAGATAGAAACTGGGGACCCAGGCATGCAATGCACGCCTGCTAATGTTTGCAAAAAAGATACAATATGGAAAATTTTTATTCAGTCCATTTCTAGGAATATAACTTTTTTCCTGGTAATGTATTTAGAAATACTCTTTTCTGGGGCACGCGGGTGGCTCTTTACTGGGGCTTAACCTGGTCAATTAAGCATCGACTCTTGGTTTTGGCTCAGGTCATAATCTCACTTTCATGAGTTCAAGCCCCACATCAGGCTCTGCACTGATAGCGTGTAGCCTGCTTGGGATTCTCTTTCTCCCCCTCTCTCTCTGCCCCTCCCTCACACGTTGCACACAGACTCTCTCTCTCTCTCTCAAAATAAATAAATAAACTTAAAAAAAATACTCTTACTGAGAAATGCATGTTTCTTTTAATTCTTCTGCTGACTTTTTTTCCCCCTGATAACATTATGTAATTTTTTTAAGCAATAGATTTAAGAATATCAGAGTTGGAAGAGACTCCAGATATTTGTCATGCAATGTGTTATTTGACATAAAACTCTTCTACAATGTGCTTACTAAGTAGCCACTTAGCTTTTGCTTGATTACGTCCTGTAATAGAGAACTCACTATGTCCCCATGATTGCCCATCCTATTCTTAGTCAAGTCGTAATGATTATTTTTTTTCTTATTGTAAGTGTAATGTTAAATGTTGAATTTGTGTATTAGAGATTTTACATAGAGGGTTGAAAGATAAAATTTGTATAATAGGAGTTATATCTAGTGGCATTTTGAATAGTTATAACTATGCAACTCTTGGTCATTAGTTTAGTTAAGGCTTATTGGCTTATTAATGTCCTTTGTTGTTCCAAAATGATTCGAGAAGCTTCAGAGAAAAAACATGACAGGCAAGGTGAAAATTAAAATAAGTGAAGAAAAATAAAAAATAAAAAAGCAAAAAAAAAAAAGGTAGGTAAAGAAAACAGTTTCAAAAGAAAAGGAAGGGAACATTTTTAAAAAAGGGAAATAGTATCAGCTAGAATTAAGTTTTCCATGAAATTTATGATATTAGATACTTCATACTACTAATCCAAGTAGCCGAAGCAAAGAGAAGTACAAGATCATTTATGGTTAGGGAAGAGCTATTGTTGTCCTTGGTAAGCAAACCATGGGTCTTCCTAATGGACATATACTGTGATGTGCTCAAAAAAAGTCCTCAACTGTGTCTTCCCAATGGATATTAGAGAAAGCTTGCTGCTAACACACCACAGCAATCAAAGTGTAGGTTTGCTAAAGTAGCTCATTCAATTGTCCTATCAGGGACAAGTATGTCTGCTGCCTGGTAGTTTGGTTTGACTCAGGGATAATTTTGGAATATCAATATGGAGAGATAAACTGAACATCCTTCAATTAACCACTCCACAGAAATTCTATAATTGAACTTGATATGAATAGTATAACAGAAATTCCAGTGTTAATTTCTTTGAAAAGATTAAAAAGTATAGCATTTTGAAATGGTTTATTAAATAATATTCAAATGCTTTGACAATCAACTGGGCAACAGGGAGAGTTGATGTATTTTACAATAAAAAGAAACCAAATGAAGACAAGTCCCTGTGTAGATGACTCTCCTTGAGTGAGTTTGTTATTATACATTTTGGGTGGGTATGTATAATACACTATTTTACCATGCAGTCTAGAAATGCTCTCTGGAAAATAACGAACAACTCTAGACTAGTGATTCTCAAACTTTAGTATACTAAAGAATCACTTGAGAACCTTGTCAAATATGCAGTTCTCCCCATTTTCAAGGATGATTTAGTAGATTTGTTTGGAACATAGGAATCTGAATTTTGCAAGTGATCTGTGGATGCATTTTGTGAAAAATTGCATTGAATATGGTAAATTTCTACTCCAGGGCTGAGATTATTTTACCGTTGGCCAAAATTATCAGTAGGTTATTATCGATGCATTTTGTTTCATTTAAATTTTTCCTCTTGGACGGGGAAGGTTATGTCTCTGTTTTATAGGATTTTTATAAAATTGCCTTTATTCATTTAAAACTCAATATTCAGAGGAAGATAGAGGAGATATCCTGGGGTAACATAAAAATCTCTCCTAGTTAAGAATTTTCAATGAACCTCTATCTTACGCCACCAAATTGCCAGTGAACAACTTTGTTTTTATACTGTATTAATATAGTTCATTGACTTTTAGTATTATTATTCTTGGAAACTTCTTTTTATTGTTCACAAGATGCCTGAGGGAGATCATGTTATTTATAGTTGTGTGGTTATAAACAGATTGAGAGATACAACCTGTGTCCCTAAGTATCTGAAAAAAAAAATGGGGCATCACAGGATAAAGAAGGCTGTTTTGCTTCTGGCAATCCACTTATCTTCCTGTGTACCCTGGTGACAAATGGATCATCTGGCTACCTGCTTGAGTGGCTCAGGTGAAGAATCTGCATATTTGAGCTCTTCTACAATCTGCTTTTTGAAAAGCAGAGCCACTAAAAACAATGTCATGCTTAAATTCACACCAGGAGCAATGACTGAATAAACTCTTACCTATCTGTCTTAAACCCTGGATTAATTTACCTAATCAGTTTCAACATTTCATTTTCAGAGTCAAATAGTGAAAAATGTAAAGCTCTTTTATTAAAATAGCAAAACAGGCACTGGGTTAGGTTTTGGGGAAAGAGGGATTGAAGAGGAAAGATGATATCCCCAAGGAGCTGGTATCTAACAACCCTACCTTGTCACTGGGCTCTCCACTGTTTTATCTCAACCTCTATCCCTGCCAGGTAACATCTTATCGTGAGACAGGTCACTGGGTGAAGAAACTACTT
The DNA here is from genome assembly GCF_046562875.1 of Panthera onca. Taxonomy (NCBI): domain Eukaryota; kingdom Metazoa; phylum Chordata; class Mammalia; order Carnivora; family Felidae; genus Panthera; species Panthera onca. The sequence continues at coordinate 128,064,427 of NC_138340.1, forward strand.
TACCAAGTTATTTTCTATTATCTTAAAAATATTATGTTTTGACAAAAAAGTGTTACTGTGTTTCTAATGTCATAAAGTAGAAGTAGCAAATGAAATTGGGTTTTTTAAGGAAAATTTTAGGCTGGGGAAAAAAGAAACATAGAATAGGTAATGAAGTGGTTATGATTTTCTTTTCAACTAGGGAAAGCATGATCACAGGGTTTTGTGCTGCTTATGCTGATGTTGTATACTTTCTTTCAAGGTGAGTGAGATGTTGGTAGTTATGTCCAGGTAAGCACTTGTGAGAATATTGAATGAGAGGATTTCTTTCATTGGTAAATAGGCAGTCTTTCCTGCTTGAAAGAATGTCCTCAAATAAAATCCCTTAAAATGGCTTTCGATGCAGAGTTGGTTGTAGTTTCTGTAGAAAAGCCAAGTCTAAGAAACAGTGAGCAATCAAGAAGATATTTGATGAGTTAAAAAGGGTGGTTCTATTCTAGTTGGGTGGCAGAAAATAAAGTTAGGTGAAGTAGTAACTAATACATGATTTTAACAGGTAGAGTTATGGAGAAAATTAGATATATATCTTTGGAGTATTTAAATCTTATTCTAATTTATATATTATCTATGTTAGTATTTTCAGTAAATTTTTTGGTTGCTTTAAAAATTTTTTTTTATTATTACTTTTTTAATCTTTATTTATTTTTGAGAGAGAGACAGAGTGTGAGCAGGGGAGGAGCAGAGAGAGAGGGAGACACAGAATCTGAAGCAGGCTTTAGGCCCTGATCTGTCAGCACAGAGCCTGACGCGGGGCTCAGACCCAAGAACTGTGAGCTGAAGTCGGACGCTCAACCGACTGAGCCACCCAGGCGCCCTTGGTTATTTGTTTTATTAAATTGTCTTATTAAAAAGCAAAGCAACTAAACTGGGGTGCCTGGGTGGCTGTCAGTTAAGCATCCAACTTCAGCTCAGGTCATGATCTCAAGGTTGGTGGGCATCTGGCTCTGTGCTGACAACTCAGAGCCTGGAGCCTTCTTCGGGTTCTGTGTCTCTCTCTCTCAAAGTAAATACACATTAAAAGAAAAAAAGGCAACCAAACTAAAACCATGAGTTTAGAAACATGTCATACATACATTTGGCTGCATTAATTGTATCTATGAGTTGTGTGGCTATCAGAACACAAGAGTTTAGGAAGAGACCACTGATTTAGCTATCTGAGGGATGCAGGAGGAAAGAGCTTTAAGCAGATGGGTTGGAAGATTAAATTAGTTTATGGCAAACATGGCATCTTCAGCTGACACTCTTCATGGAGGCGTGCAAATCATGACCTTTCCAGATTAGTTTCTCTGCTCACTTGCTCTTTTGGAGAGAACATTTCTTCTCCACATAGGCTTTGTCTTTACCCAATATTCATTTCGAACTTTTCCTCAAAACCTCTGCCCTGCAGGGAGATTTCACTGGGTCACTCTTCCTGATTGTCCTTTGAACTCTTCTGTAACTACATCCATTTCTCAATGGCTTTTTGGTGTCTTTGGTTTTACGCAGAAAATGCATCCCAAGGACAGACAAATGTAGTTGCTCCATTTGCAGTGTAGTGGCTCTTCTCAGAGTGGAGAGGAAATTTAAGACCAGTGCCTAACTGGGGATCAGGATGCCTGGTTTCTATTCCACATTATGCCCCTAGTTAGCCACGGTGGGCTAGCCAGGCATCTCTCCAGCACATAATTGGTGTTGAAAGATGAACTGAAACATTAAAATAGTTTTTATTTTTTTTATTAAAAAAAATTTTTTTTTTTTTAGCATTTATTTATTTTTGAGACAGAGAGAGACAGAGCATGAACGGGGGAGGGGCAGAGAGAGAGGGAGACACAGAATCGGAAGCAGGCTCCAGGCTCTGAGCCATCAGCCCAGAGCCTGACGCAGGGCTCGAACTCACAGACCGAGAGATCATGACCTGAGCCGAAGTCGGACGCTCAACCGACTGAGCCACCTAGGCGCCCCTAAAATAGTTTTTAAAGAAATTTAAACACAGACTTGAATGGGGCAGCGCCACACAGTGAGCGATTAGGAGAAGGTGGATAGGAGGCAAGGAAAAGACCCCTAAAGGAAGCAAGGAAACAAAGAAACTCCTCCCCTGGCTACCACCAAAAGCCTAGTTGGCTGTTTGCAATTGGTTGGTCCTTAGCGTTCTGTTTATGGTAGGCTGTTTGTGATTGGTTGTTGTGTGGGCTGTTTGTGATTGGTTGTTGCCTTAGCTTTTTGTTTCTGTCCACACCCCTGGCGTCTCGGCCTGACGCTTTAATGGCGTTCTTGTTTAATTTGACAGCGGTAACACCAGCTCTCTGCAGGTGGAAGTAACGGGACAGATGAAGAAAAGGGTAAGAATATGTTTTGTAAACGGTAAAGTGCACTGTAAGTGCCAGGACTCATCCTTTTCAGTCTCCCCAATCTGCAGCTCAAGCCTCCTGTGCGTGGGGCCTGTGCAGTCACCAGGAGCCACTAAGGCCTCGTTCTCAGAAAGCCTCGCGCTTAGGTGCATGTCCTACTGTTGCCATCTTGAAATGCTGAACGGTTTTGTCTTCTACCTGTGTTTTATTAAGTGAAGGCCAGTGGGAAAATGGAGCACAGGAGGAGAGGAACGAAATATACTTAATACGCATGTCCGCAGCTTCTTGCCGCCTAATTACCTACAGCACAGAATCCCCTGATACTTGGGACTGATTAAGACTAGGCTGAGTGAGTGGTGTGCCCGGTCGGGTAGAAACAACTTGTTTCTAACACAGAAAGAATACAGTGATGGCCTTCTAAAAAAACATAAACAGTTAAGGAATTCTAGCATACTTTTCTTACCTGTGTTACTTCTTCGCATTAGCCAGCCATGTGCACTGAAAATAATAAAAAGAAAGGAAAAATAGGACTTCCGTTCCCCCCCCCCCCCCCCGCCCCTTTCGGTACTTCCTTACACATCAGTCAGCCAAAGGTAAACAGTGTAGAATGTATGCACATTAGAGACATGAAATAAAAGGGGTGGTGATGGTTGTACAACAGTGTTAATGTACCAAGACCACTGAACTATACATTTAACAGCTAAGATGGTAAATTTTCTGTTATGCTTATTTTACCACAATTAAAAGTATTAAAAATTAAAGAAGTAAAACCAGTTGAGTTAGTGTTGTGGAATGTTTCTGCTGTTCTGGTGAGAATGAAACACATCTACATACACAAGCTAAGGTGTATGAATTACATTATTTTGTGGTGCCACATAGGAGTTAAATCCTCTCATGTTTTCCTTTACTGTGACATTGCAAAATATAAAGTGAATGGTAAAATTAATTCAATTTAAAGTTGTAATTTAAAAAATTTAGAATTATGGTAAATAGCAAATAATAAATACCATGAAAAGTTGAGAGACTGCAGACAAAAGGAAATATATAAAAAACATATTTTAGTACTTTTAGAGGAACTGTTTTTTCCTACTTACTACGCAAGGGGCCCCGCATTTTCATTTTGCACTGGGCCTTGCAAATCATGTAACTAATCCTTTTCACCTGTGTTGTTTACATTGGTGAGGAATGTTTTGGGAAATGTTAAGATTGCACGTAACCCCACATACATAGTTTTGTGAGCACAAAATGCTCACAATAGAGATGTACACTTTTAATTTGAGCCTTTACCGCATGTCATGTTGTTAACAAGCTTATTCTGTGAGTTCTCTTGTATTGCTTTTTTCTTTGATTCATTTCTTGATACACGTGCTATTTGAGAGATGTATTCAACGTCTCAGCCTGGCATTAATCAGTGACAACATTTAACAATGAAAAGTTAATGAAGCAGAAAGGATTTTAATTGTTGCTAACCGTCTTTTCACTTTTTCTAATTGCTTTGTGGGTTTTCCATACATCTTCTTTAGGTTTAAAGAATTCTCTAAAAGACAGGAATAAAGAAAGAAAGAAACAGTTTTAAATTCTCGCATGCCTTTTCAAGTCGTTCTTACCAATTCTATAGCAATAGAAAGAAAAAAGGAATGTTTCCTGCAGTTATGAAGACCCCTCAGTGCTAAGTTAGACATTGAAGGTTGGTCGGCCTCTCTTTCAGTCACTCTTTACATCTGTACTTCCTTTTTATAACTTTTTCTATAGAATTTATGTCTTTAAATCCTCCCTATGCTAATATTTTCAGATTATTGATTACATAGAAGAAAGGAACACTTAATAAGTTTCTTCCTTCACTGTATTTCAATTTTTCCATTTTATCCCTTCCTCCTTTCCTGCACCTGTATTACTGACTCAAGTGCCTCTTATCTTCAAAGCATATTTGAGACCTGTGTCACAGCTGCAGGGAACCAGGCAGATATTGAACCTTAGAATCTTGCTTTTTTTTTCTTTTTTTAAGTGAAAGGGTCAGGAATATCCACTCCGTTGCCCACTTGGTAGGTCACTCTAAACTTAAGCTCTTATTTTTATTTTCAAGGGATATAAAATATGCTGCCTTTGATATTAAGAAAGGTCCTATTGTTCTTCTGTCAATAGAGTTTGCACTTTGAGTTGTATTTTGACTTGAAGCAAGGATCCATCTATGTTGCCTTTCATGATCTGCTCTGGGACCAACAGCCAGCCTGAAAGGTACACTTAACTGGGGTGGTGGGTGCAGTTTAGTCAGTGGCTGAGAAACAGATTATCCACAAACCAGGTTTATTAGAACCTGATTCCTGTTACACTAAAATGCTCTACTTTGATACCGCCAAACCTAATGGACACTTCCCTGTGCTTGGTTAGCCCTACTTTGTAGCATTTGAACACTGATACCTGCTTTTTCTTCTTTCGGTTTCTAGGTCATCACTTTCTCTTTTTAATTCTTTATGGTTGTATGTCTTTTTTCAGCTGCTGCTTTCCTTTACCAGTTCCTCTTAAGTGAGAGGGTTCTGCAATGCTTGATTCTCAGCCCTGTTTTCCTTTTACTGTATAGTATTTTCACTTGATCTCATTTAAAACCAGAGCTTCAGCTGCTTGGTGTGCCCTGTTGACCTGTCTCCTGCCTAGATCTCTTTCTTGAGTTGTTTTATTTTCATTGTATTAATTAGGAAAGTATCAGTGGTAATGAACAGAAAGTCTGATAAACAGCTGAAGAAAATAGGACATACTTTTTGTCACATACTGAATAATAAGTCCAGAGATAGTCCATGGCTTTTGCAGAAGTCCTTCTAATCATTAGTGATCCAAGTTCTGTCTGTCTTTTTGCTCCAGAACTGCTAGTGTATTCGCTTTTGTCCTACTGCTTGTTGCTTCCTGGTCATGCAAAGGCTGCTTTGTCTCCTGGCATCACATCCATGTTCCAGAAAGGGAACGTGGAGGAAGTGATAAACAGTTGAATCTGTATTTTCTTTATTAGAAGGCAAAATATTCACTAAAAATCCCACCAAGCGTGTGTTCAGATATATTTCTGATGAAATGTCACTATCTATAACCTTACGGTGGATCATAAAATTAATTTTTAAGCTTTTTTCTTCTATGATCAAGATAGGAAAGGAGAATGTAGTTTTGAATAGTTTATCTGCAGTTTGGGGTAACCAATCCAGATTTTGGATAACTTTCCAGTTTTGGCCTGTTTTCATACTTGATATCTCTAACTGGATATTCCACAGATACCTTAAACTCAGCCTGTAGATTTTTTGGGAAGGGAGTAAAATGTGGAACAGGGAATGGCAAATGATAGGTTCCATGTTTTTGTGGTTTTAGTCCGGGGATGAAGTTCATGTCTCGGTGTAGGGCAGCTGAAATTGCCATAGAAAACCTGCTGGCTTTATGACCAGAGGAATAGAGGAGCCTGTGGTAGCTACAGCTTAAGGGAAGAAGAGAGAGCCAGAAAATGGAAGCCCTAGGTATGTGCAGAAACTCATACTTAACAAAATTATAAAAGATAATGGTACCTACGATTTTATACATTGGGTGATACAAAGTGTTGCTAGAAGGGTTCAGAGAAATTCAAGGGAGTCCAGGGGTGATTATAAGAGATTCAGGTAGACTTTCATAGAAATTGCAGCACTTTAACTGGATTCTGAAAGATTCATTTTATTTTCTCACGGAAGGATGGAAAAGATGCATGTCCAGTGAGCTATCAGAATCAATAAAACTTTTGGTGCCTGCAGCTTAAATCAGAGGGAAAATGGTATTGGGATTACTGTAGACATTCCTGTAGGGAAAATATGAGTCACAAGGGCATTTGGGAAGCTCTTTAGAAATAACAAATACATGATGCCTATACCTGGACTTCCAGACAGAGAATGCTAGAAGCATCTGATTAACCCTCTCCTCTTTAGTTACTGACAAAGTAAGTGCTTTATAGCATTAACAGGTCGCTGCAAGGTAGAAGAAAGCAAGATAAGGCCAAAGGAGAGAGAGAAACACCAAACACTGCATTTCTTTGTCAAAAACTCTAGGTACCTATAGTAATGTGTGAACTCCACCTAAAGGTTGGGCTGACCTAGACCACACATGTAAGGATAGACTCAACAATGCTAAAAATGAAAGGACTTAACTGAGATTTGAATTTCCATCTACTGCAGGTGAAATGGAGTTGGAATTTGTATCTAACCAAATTAATTTCCCATATTTTCTGCTAAGTCAAAAACACGAACATTCTTCAGAACGATATTACAAAATCTAGAGACTCCAAAATACAATTTTGTGATGCTAAGAATAAAATCCATTTTTTGCTTAAAATATGAAGAACTAGGAAAATGTGATCATTTCAGGGGGAAAAACAATCAGTTGAGGTGAACTGCTGGGTGATCCATATCTTTATTTCTTAGACAAGACCTTTAAGTAGCTATTATAAGTATGGCGGATTAAGTAATGAAATAAAAGATAGGTTATCTCAGAAGATGAATGGAAAATTAAAAAAAAACACAAAAAGGGAATTATAGGGAAAAATATATCTGAAAGTTTAAGAAATTAGTGCATGGATTTAATAGCACAATAAATATGATAGAGTCAGTGAATTTGAGGAAAATAAACCCTAAAGATGAGAGATCAAATACATTAAAAAATGGAAGAGTTTCAGAGAACTGTTGAATAATTTCATTAAATTTAAAATATAGTTAATCAGATTATAGAATGAAACGAGAAAGAGAAAGGATCAGAAAAAAAATATTTGACAAAGTAATTGCTAAAACTTCCCAAACTTCTTGAATGAACATGATATCCCTATGGGCAAAATAGGTAGGCAGCTAACAAGGGTACTGTTAAATAGTCTTTTTTAATACTGATGAATAATTTAAACATAGCAAGAATACATGAGCTGAGGATGGTTTCCCTAATAAAAAGCCATGATCCTTTTCCCAGGTGCCTGAGACAGTTTTCAGATCCAGAAACCACTGACTAATGAGGTGGCAGTCCACAGAAGGAAGGACCCTGTAAAACCACTGGCAAATATATATTGTAATAATGCTTACCAGGAAGGACCTATAGCTGTTTTCTTGGGTAAATGTATACTGGGGGGAAAAGGAATACCCAGACATTTTGAGGACTATCAGACACAGTTGAAGTTGACACAGATATCTGAAAACTGGAGGGGCATCATTGACCACTGTTAGAGTGGAAACTTATGGAGACAGTGTAGTAAATGGGAGTCCTGGCCCAATCTGGTTTATAGTAGGTCTACTGGGTCCATTTACCCAACCAATAATCATTCCCCTGGTCTCTGAATATACAAATGGTACTAACATAATTGGCCGTTAGAGTAACTCTAACTGCTACTTAGAGTCCTTGATCAGTAAGGAAGTAAAAGTAGTAGTGACAAAGGCTTCCCTCCCTTCAAGGTGCTGAGAAATAAAACACAGTACCTCATCCTGCTTATATGTGTGTGGAAGAGGGATTAGCAAAAATTGGTGCCATCTTTAAGAATCTCAAGAATGCAGAGGTGGTATTACCTATTGTATTTCCATTTAATTTATCAGTCTGGCTCTTGCAGAAACCAAAAGGATATTAAAGAATGACCATAGTCTTAACTGTAAGTTTAACCAAGTTGTAGCCCTGATCACACATGCTGCATTAGACGTGGCATCTATTGAGCAAATTAATATCGGTAAAAGTTAACGTTATGCATTCTTTTCTATCCCAAAAAAAAGGATAAACAGTTAACATGCACATGGAACAGATAAAAATATACACTTAAAATTTTGTCCTAGAGTTATGTTAACTCTTTCATGTCTAAGATTTCTTGGATGGGGCACAAAAACATGAACCATAAAAAAGAGGATGAATTGGATATTATTAAAATTAAAAAGTTTTGTTTTTTGAAAGACACCATGAGGAAAATGAAATTCAAGAAGAATTGTAGATTCTACAAGATAATGTAGAGCAACAGGAATTCTCATATATGTCTGGTATGGATGTAAACTCATAGGGCCACTTTGGAAAACTTGGTTTCTTAAGAGCTTAAACATATACCTACCACATAAGCCAGATATTCCACTCCCAGGTATTTTTATAGCAACTTTATTTACATTAGCATGAAATGGAAACAACCACTTGGTCTTCACCCACAAATCCAACTCATCTGTAGCAATAAGGAGGAGTAGATGGATGGTTGCCTTGGGCTGGGTTTGGAAGGAGGGATGAATTACAAAAGGATTCAAAGAAATTTGGATGATGATAGAAATGTTGTGATTGTAATTATAGTGGTTTTTATTCAGCTTTACATGTCTATCATAACTCATTGAATTATATACTTCAAGTGAGTATACTTTATTATACACAAATTATACCTCAAAATTGATTTTAAAAAATCTACAGTGATTTCCAGTACCTTTTAGGGGAAAGGCCAGTTTTGCTGGTTAGCCTAAAAATTCTTTTCAATTCAGCCCCACGGCTAATTGCTCTGGTCCCAACTGCTGGCACTTCTCCATATAAAGCACCATTACTTATACTTTCCAAGTGCATCATGCTCCTGCTGTTCAGCGCTCCTCTCCTTTCTCTACCACTGTAACTTTTATTGATTCTTTAAGAATCATCTCATGCATAGTCTTCTCTAGGAAATGTTTACTGGTTCTCTAGCATGAGTTGACGACTGTCTTGGGTGTTTCATTCCCCAGTGCCCCCAGAACCCACCTGTCACATGACGGGCTGTGTAGGTACTGTTGCCTTCCTTAATCTCCTCACTGGATTTTGTATTTTGTAAGGACAGAGACTACACTATAGTCATTTTTTCTATCTTCACTGTCTGGCACAGAGTAGATATTTAGGTGTTTAATAACTACTTGCTGAATAAAGTATTAATATGTAAAGATAAGTTTCAGCATTTTATATTGTCATTATTTGCACTTTCAAGGCAATAGGACAATATAAGTAACTTCTGGAGGGAGAGGCTCATGTCTGAATGTTGTAGAAAGTAACAGGATTACTTTATGAACTCTGCCTCGTTCTTCCATACACTTTGTTTTTGTACTACAGAACTACTCTGTCGGTAAAACATGAAATAGATAGAACTTGATTATAGTCCCCTACTTAGAGGTACTGTTCTTTTTCACAGCGAACGTTCAGCGTCAAGTGGCTTCCAGTTCTGCAGAGCACCCTTTCATCATGCTGAAATGCGACTGGCCTCCTGTGTCTTCTCTCCCCAGGCATTGCTCTTATTTCACCTGGTTCTTGTCTGTCCCATTTTGTGCAGTCATTTCTAGGCTCCTTTGAAATTTCATGCCCCCCCCCCTTTTTTTAAATCAAGATTGCCTAATAAAAAATAATGGTAAGATTTCAAGCCTGATACACAGAGTGGTCCCTGATTAGGCTGAGAATTACCGTGTTTGGAATCTATTGTTGATACCATGTTTTTGGAGCTTGAGGGTTGCATGAAATTGTGTAGCATGTACATCTTTGGGATAGCCAAGGCCTTTTGGTTTTTGGACATGACAGACTCTAGGTTTCCAGGTTCTATCCTAGAAGACAAAATGACTACAGAAGGAAAAGGTGCTAGGATTATATATGTCTTGTGCCTTTTTTTTTTTTTTCAATAAAGGGAACTGATTTTTTTTTTTTTAATGTTTATTTTTGAGAGAGAGTGAGAGCATGTGAGCTGGGGAGAGGCAGAGAGAGAGGGAGATAGAGAATCCAAAGCCGGCTCCACTTTGTCAGTGCAGAGCCCCACACAGGGCTCAAACTCACAAACAGATCATGACCTGAGCCGAAGTCAGACACTTAACCAGCTGAGCCACTTGGATGCCCCTTGTGCCTTTTACTCATAAACTGAAAATGGTCTCTCTCTTTATTTTTTTTTCTTGACATACATGTGATTTGTTTCTTTCTCTGCCTGTATCCAAATTATTACTGGTATTTAAAAATATTTTTTTCACTCTTTTCACAATCCTCTGTATTTGCCTCTTTTTTTCATATTTCCTCTCTCACCTTTTCTCACTGTTGCATCCAAATGATGAGTTCTTAAAGATTTTGAGTACACCACTTTCTCTTGTGTGGCTCCTTTTTAAGCATTTTATGAAGGGTGAAAAGAAACAACCCATATTACTTATGATTGTGAAGAAAAATGACAATAGTAATGGCTCTTAACAACAATAATAAGTTATTGGCATTGTTACCTTCTTGAAGGGATGATGTGAACACTTTAGCCTAGTACTTTATAAAATGCTCCTTTGAAGGAATGCTTTAAGTAAAATATAGTAATTGTTCCTAGCACTTTGACTAGTATTGGAGTAAAGTACTATTTGGACCCAACTGTGATGTGGACTACTTATAATTTTTTTTTTTTTTTTTTTGCATTGAGAATATAATCCACATGTACTGATTCTTGGATACTGCTATGTTAAAATTATATCAATGACTCCATTTTTCCTCTTTAAAAAATAGCTTCAGATGAAAAGTTCAAAGCCTTTACTCTCTGAGGTTGTTTGAATGTTTCATAACAAAGTCAGTTCTCTATACTGTAGACACACACACTGCAGTACTCAGTGCGGGACCACCTGTCCATCTGTCACTCCCGCTTGTGACAGAACATGAAAAAGGTCACTGGGGTTGTTTTTATGGTAAACTGGAATGATCCTCTTACATCAGTTAAATTTAAAATCTCCCCAACTACTAAAAACATAAACTCCTTTTCTAGAGAGAATAAAAGATGAAACAGAGAAAGCTTCACTTACACTACAAATTTTGCAGGATGTTTAGAGTTGTATAAATATGCTCTATGGAAGAGTTCTGTTTCCTTGAAAATATAATTTGACTCCATTACAGAATTACAGATAAAAGATGACCGTTTAACCTGCTCATGTTCATAAATATGCAAGATTTGTTTGCAGAGTGAAATTGTTTCTAAATTAAGCAAAAGATTAAATGTGGCACCAAGATAAAAGTACTTTGCTTACCATCTTGAACACAGAAGCTGAAAAATCCTCATATGTAGGAAGAAAATGGAAAGGAAATAGGCTTTACCTGAGCTGTTGATCACCCAGCTAACCTGAAGATTAAACCAAAGATTCATTTGAAGGCAGAGAAGGATCTCAAGGACTAGATCAGAAGAGAGGGCTTTAGGAGGCCAGCAAAGTTACATGGGTTCAGTCACAGGCAAATAGATAAGGATGGCCTGGCTGTGAGGGCATAACAATAAGAGCTTGTCTAGGACAGAGAGGAAGAAACGTAGCCAGAGACTTAGTTGTCTTATTAGGAAACAAGAGAAGTAAAGTCATTAAATGCAGGAAAATACAGGGCAGGTGACTATTCAATACTAGAGGTTACTGACATACTTACTTGTTAAGCCTCCACAAGTGTGCATATTTGAAGGTGAATTACTCATAGTTGGAGGTTAAATTTTATGATACATTAAGACATAAGTAGTTTGCTGTTTAATGAAAATGACATGTACATACTCACATTATATTTAAAAATGTTACAGTAAAAAGAATTGTCTATTCCCAGAGATTCTTCCTTTTATATCAGTTTAACAACTGAAACTGTCCTAGGATTTATACATTCACTGCGTTTTATTTGTTTATATAAAAACCCAACTGTCTTGGGTTTTTCACTGACACTTTTGTTTCAATGTGTAAGGGCCAGATAATAACAGTGGTTTCTGAATCTTGGAAGAGTGTCGGAAGCCTCTTTAGCTCCACAGGTGAAATTAACTTTTCCCTCCTTGTCCCTGTTTTAAATTCAGCCCCTTGTTCTTTTCTTTGGCACTTAAGTGACTCAGAACTGAGAAACTGTTGCTTCTGCTCCTAGTCGTTCTTTATTTAGCCAATATACACCAAGAACCTGCTCTGTGCCAGAGCTGTTCTGGGCTCTAGAGAGAGAACAGGTCAGGGAGATCTATTTTAAAGGCAATAACCACAAATAATGAAAAGCAAATTTCAAATATTACTCTGTGCTATGGAGAAAGTAAAGCAGGTGACTGGCCTGGAAGATAGGAAGACTTAAGGTTGAGAAACAAAGATTTCTCCAAAGAAATGAAATCTGAGCTGATTTTGCCCATCACCCCAAATAGCAAGTGGAAAAACCCAACATAGGATATATGGTATGATCAAGGACAGAAGGAAGGCCTTTGGAATGGAACTAAGGGGTTAATAAGACTCAAATGATGACAGAAAGGGAGGGAGGGGCAGGATCATGGAATTGCTCATAGGCCATAAGGAATCTGAATTTTATTGTAAGTATGGTGAGAAACCATGCTTTGTTGCTAGTATAGAGGTGGTGCTTAGCTTAATCAAAGTTGTGATGTAGTCCGATCTTTTTCTTTAAAGATAAATCAGAGAAGGGTAGGAATAAAAAAGTGGGGAGATATGTTGGATGTGGCTGAGTGACTCAAGTACAGGGTGAGAGTAGAAGTTAGCATGAAGGGAGATAAAATTGAACCATGTATAGTACACTGTGCTCGCAGTGATGTTCAGTATTTAGTCTTTCCCTTGTGGATTCCAGTTGATGAAACAAAATCTATCATTAGTCATTTATTGCTTGGACTAAATTCTCCCTTTCCAAATGCAAGTAATTTCCTTGCTGTATTAAAGACATTAACATAAATTTAATAATCTTAGCATTTCTTATGTACATTAGAAGAAACCAGAAAACAGCAGCTTGTTTAGAAGACCAAGATAGACACAGAGGAAGATAAGAATGTAGCACTGAATGTTCTTGCTCCATTGATTTGCAACTGCTGTATTGAATTTTGTGTTTGTGTGTTTGTGTGTACTCTCAATTGTTGCACTACATTTTAGTTACTGAGAAAATGTTTGTTGACAAATATTCCTGTACTCTCCAGCATTCTCGTCTTAGTTTAATGGTCTAATTCTCCCATGTGATAAACACATGTGGCTTTTCTAGGAGCCTACTTTTGGATGTTCAGCTTCACACATGATGAAGGACTAGATTCTGTTTTCTGAAGGGTAATCAAAGATGATGATGTTTTGGGGAGATTGGTTTATATTGAATTCTTTTGGGTTTCATCATATAATACTTGGCCATCCTGCCATATTTTGAGCAAGGTATCATATGTTTTATGAGGCTGAAAGGACAACAAATTCAACAATGAGAGATGTAAACACCAGTCAAAAGCAGGGATTGAGTCAGTACATCAAGTAGTATTTTTAAGCATCTGTTAGGGGCAAACATACTAGGTGCCCTGTAGAATATAAGGCTTGGAGAGGCTACATATATACTTAAAATTATAAAATACAGTTTTACATAGGATTTCGTAAACTGATTGACACAAAATGTTGCTAGAGGGGTTCAGAAAAATTTAAGGGAATTGGGGGGGGTGATTATAGGAGAGTCAGGTAGACTTTCCTAGAAACTATAGTACTTTAACTGGATTCTGAAGGATCCATGTTATTTTCCCAGAGAAGGATGACAAAGGTGCATGTTCACTGAGCCATCAGAATCAATAAAACTGTTGGCCCCTGCAGTTTAAATCTTAGGGAAAGCAATATGGGGACTCCTGTAGACATTCCTGGAGGGAAAGTGTGAGTCCCAAGGGCATTTAGGAAGGTCTTTAGAAATAAGAAATGCACGAAGCCTATACCTGAACCTTTAGAGGATAAAGAAACATCTGATTAACCCTCTCTTCAGTTAGTGACAAAGTGTGTGCATGTAACATCAATAGGTTGCTGCAAATTGGAAGAATGTACTATAGGCCCAAAGGAGAGAGAAACTAAGTATTGGGTTCCTTTGTCAAAATTTATGGTTACTGATAGTAATGCTTTATCTTTGTTTTCCTTCTTTTGTTAATCATTTGCATTTTAAGTTCTTTTAAAAGAAAGAGACAGTGTATGTATTTATACTATTAAAGGGAATTTAAAAAGGCTTTAGCTTGTAGCACAAGTATTTAAGAATAGGTGCAAAATACAAAAAGAGTACATATTTCAAATTGTCTGCACTCTGATGAGTATGTTCAGTAGAATGCTTTTATTTTTAGTCTGGTATAAATTACATTTTTTTTCCATGTGGCTTCTTGTTGTAGTCTATAATAAAGAATGGAGTGACAGGTAGGTCAGCCTTTTCTGTATCTGGATGAATACCATTTGTTCTGTAAGCCTTTCATAGAATTTATTTATTTATTTGAAAGGAACACATATAATCAGGTACCTTTTTTATTCTGTATAAACAAGAACAATGAAAAACTGTATATTGGGGTAATTTAAATAAAACAATTATATTATGAAAAAGCATATAATACTGTTTATTTAATATTCCTCAAATAGAAGTATTAATTTCTATTTTAGAAAACAGTCAACAAATTTCCTCTCTTCTAAGTCAAGGTAAACGTTCATTGGTTTTACTATGTGGGATTCAACTGGAAAGACTATACTGGTTAACAAAAAGCAGCTCATTATAATTCCTGACTTTATAAAAGAATTCATTACTACTGGAGAATGTTAAGCCTGTAGAGCAACAGAGACAATAATAGGTGAATATAATACAAAAATTTTTCTTCATTTTTATATTATACTTTTTGGTTTTGCCCAACCCAAAATGAAATAAAACTCTCGTTTAGGTGCACTAAGTATACTTCTTAAGTGAAGCATAGAAAAGGAAAGAAATAGATTTACAGAGATTGTCTAACTCTAATGGGTAGAAAGCGTATACATTTTTGTTATTTGGATTCATATTTCAGTAGTTAGAGTTACAGAATTTAATGTATTTTATCCTTATTTTTCCTAAAAAGAACCTTATTTCTATATCTGAAATTATGGAATGAAATGATTTAGCCTTTCTTGAAAAGCAAAAATACATTGTAAACATTTAATTCAATATGAACCCTACTGAATGAGTCTTAAATAATTGCTGAGTGGAATGAATCAGGAAGAAAAAGAAACCGATTTCAGAGCAAACATGTTTGTCATTTTATATATGCTTACTGTCCCTATTATTTCAACAAAGAAAATACAAATTTCAGAAAAACAAAATTTGCCTGCAGTTAGCCAGTACAATCTTGCTTTTTTTCTTGGCAGCTGTAATATATTTCCTGGAGGGATATTGAAGAATATTCTTCTCTTCTTCCTATTCTGTGCTCACGTACCTGATGTAAAATAACTGATGACACTAAAATTAGATATGGAAGCATACATACTAATCCTGAGTGTTGTGGTGAAAACCGTATCAAAGGGATTGTCTAAAGAGAATTGGTTCTCCTAAATATAAGTAGCCATCCGCAGTTCTGTATGAGCTGGTGGGATCTTGCTAATGAAATGGCCACGTGTGAGCCAAATGGCATGGGCTCAGGTAGGAGTTGAGAGTTGGAGTAGATAATAGTTGTAGTAGCTAACTTTAGTGAGTGTTAAATATATATTAAACACTACTTAGTTATACATATATTCTTATTTCATGTAAGGAATTCTTATAGGTATTATTACCCAATCCACAGATAAGAAAACTGGGCATAGTTAAATAACTTGCCTAATTCACACAAGTACTAAGTAAAAGAGACTGAAATCTAATGCAGATCATCTGACTGTAGAGCCAGTACTGTTTTGCAATTCTGCCACTACAGATAAGTTCCTAGAGTTCTTTCTCTGAGATTATAAAACTATGATACATGTCTTCTTCAAGAACTCAATAAGGAGAGATCTCTCAACAACAGAAGAATATGTCTTTGGGAGTATGTCTGTGTATGCAGGCCTGGAAATATATCTAGCTAATGATTAGGGGTTAAATAGTAGAAAAAAGATGACATTACAACTTATTTTAGTGAATTTCTTTAGTTAGGATGTATTGGTTTTTAATAGCCCAAAATAAAGATGATTCATGATCACAGGCCAGGACAACCTTTGTTGAGAGAGGATGTGTATGTTTGTTAGCATCTGATATGATTCAAACTATAAAGTGAAAAAAATACTTTAGGGAAATGCCTGTAAATTTAAAACTAGAAGTGCACTTTACAGCTGTGAGCATTGCCAAATTATAATGTCATATAATGACATTAGAGATTGAAAAAATATTTGCGAACTATGACTTCAGTAACGTTTTCATTTATTGGTTGCTTACATAACACATCCTCAAAGGCTTTAAAAAAACAATTTGCAAACAGCTTGGAAATATTCTAGCATTTTAGTAAGGTAAAAAGAAAATATATGTACTAATTTGGAAGATAGAGAAACCATAACCAAAAAAAATTAAGTAGCGTGTTCAGTGCCACTGAATAAATTGGAGATAGTGTGCCGAATAACTCACATACATAACTCTTATACAAATGATTTTCACATCACTTTGAACCACAGTAAAAGCCTATCTGGGAACTCTGCTCAAGTTAGCTCCTCTATTTATCTTGTTAGCCAGGATGGCATGATTTGCATTAAAAAACAGTCCTTTGAAGAACATCTTCATTTAAATGACAGGCAAAGAACAATATGCCACAGTAAGGATGAAAAGCAACTAAAGAGAGAGGAGGAAGACTAGGAGAGGACATGTTATGGAAGCTGGTTTTGCACAAGTACTAAACAAGTAATGAAAACAAGAAAGAGGTCAATGGTATAAAAAGCTTCCAAGCCATCAGGTATGATGAAGGCTGAGTAGTGTACACTAATTACATTTAGAAAACAGGAGCTATTTTGCGGAGTTTGGATTTCAGTTGAGTAGAAGAAATAGAATCTATATTGATGTAGTTGAGAAGTGAGGAGGAGTCAGAGTGTAGGCAACCTAGGTATTAGTTTGACCTAAAGGTTAGGGATAAGTAATAGCTGAAGGTTTTGAACTGAGAAGATATTTTCAGAGTTTGGAAACAGTGTTAATTTCTGATAGTGATACCAGAAAATGGGCAATTAGCTATTTGTAGAGGAAGTAACTTAGACAATGAGTTGTATAGATGAAAACTTAGGAAATACACATAATCAAGGCAACTTGATTTCTTAATAACTGAGTGTTACTAAGAAGCTGTCTGCCCGGCCTTATTTGATAATATAATTGAAGTTACATGCTAATGGAAACCTGGTAGGTGGTTGTAATGTTAAGAAAACAAAAAGAATACCTTACAGAGAGGTATCTATCTTGTGAAGAACAATGACAAATATAAATATATATATATATACATATATATATATGATTGTAATTATATAATATATGAAAATTATAGAATATAAATACAACAATAGATTAAACATCCTAATATTATATGCCATATATAGAATACAGTTACATCATACTGTACATACATCATATTGCCTGGGGCTACTGATAGAAATGAGGAGTGCCTGCAAGTATACATGAGAAAACTCTTAGGGTGATAACGGTGTTTTAAAACTAAACTGTGGTGATGGTTACAAAATTTAATTGAATTTAATTGAATTTAATTGAATTTATTGAATTAAACAGTTACAGTGGATAAATTTATGCTGTAGAAATTGTAAGTCAAAGTTAAAATAATCTGTAACCTTTTGAAACAGATATTTTGATTATTGATTTTAATCATTTTTATTTCATATTATATGAATTTAGAGCTCTAAATGATACCCAAACATTGCATTCTTATTTTTTTTTATTGAGGTAAAATTTACATAGAGTCAATTCTGCTATATTGTGACACATGTGTTCCTAAAAAACACTATGCTATGGAAAATTGCTCAGCAAAGAAATGCAGTGCTTATGGGGAAAAATGTGTTTTGGGGCACAATACATGCATAGTGTCATTTGCTGGTGAAATGGAGAACAATAGGGACTAGTAAAAATGGTAGCACAGTTTCACACATGTTAAATGGATATGAAAAAATAATATACATTAATTTGAAAAAGACCTAATGTTTCCCTGTAGAAATGGGCTTCAGAAGGGTTTTAGCTTATGAGTTATTTTTTTTTTTAATTTTTTTTTAACGTTTATTTATTTTTGAGACAGAGACAGAGCATGAACGGGGGAGGGTCAGAGAGAGAGGGAGACACAGAATCCGAAACAGGCTCCAGGCTCTGAGCTGTCAGCACAGAGCCCAATGCGGGGCTCGAACTCACGAACCGCGAGATCATGACCTGAGCCGAAGTCGGCCGCCCAACCGACTGAGCCACCCAGGTGCCCCGCTTATGAGTTATTTTGAAGTGGTAGCTGTTACTTTCCTAGGGCTGCTGTAACAAATTACCACAAACTGGGTGTCTTTAAACAGAAATTTATTCTCTCATAGTTTTGGGAGCTACAAGTCTGCAAGTGAGGTGTTGGCAGGTACATACATGCTCCCTCTAATGGTTCTGGGGAAGAATTCTTACCTCTTCCAGTTGCTGGTGGTTCCTGGCAATCCTTGGTATTCCTTGGTTTGTAAATACAGTCACTCCAGTCTCTGCCACTGTCTTCGCTAAGCCTTCTCCCTTGTGTACTCTGTTTCTTTGTGTCCATATCTCCCTCTTATAAGGACATGAGGCATATTGGAGTTAGGGTTTACCCTAATCTAGTATGACCTCATCTTGACTTGATTACATCTGCAGAGACTATCTACAAATAAGGTCATATTTACGGGACCTAGGTAGACATGACTTTTTGAAGGACACTGTTCAACTCAGTGCAATGGATTGTGTTAAAATAGGATATGGATGGGAATGGCTTGTAACATGTGGTGAGCTAAAGCAGGTGGTAGAGGTTTGAGGTATGGGTGTTTTGTGCACTATTTGGCGCTGTTAAATTGTCTGCTCTTTTTTGCATTCAGTGAGTGTTTTTCATGTACTAAATCATGCATAAACAAACACAAAATTCCATTCCTATTATTCCCTAATATATCAATCATGTTGGAACAAGTTTCATGTTATTAAAACAAGTGTTATAGAAGATCTGATTGTTCAATGAAATGCATATTTCTTGATCACACTGTGTTCTCCTTTGACAAATGCATAAAAATGTATAATCTGTAACTTTCTCAAGATACGGAACATTTTCATTACCCCAAAATATTTCCTTTGTGCTTTACCGGTTGTTTCTTCTTCCAAATGAACCGTTGATCTGATTTCTGTCATCATGTGTTTGTTTTGAGTATTTTAGAACTTCATTTAATGGGATTATATAATATATACTCTTATATATCAGGATTCCTTCATATAGTATTACCTGTTTTAGGTTCATCCATGCTGCTGTATTCATCACTGCTTCACTCCATTTTTTTTTTAACTGAAGTAAAATTTATGTCACATAAGTTTCACCATTTTAATCATCTAAAAACACACAATTCAGTGGTTTTATTGCATTCACAGTATTGTGCAACCATCACTACTGTCTCCTTCAAGAATATTTTTGCCTCCTCCCAAAGAAATCTACTCACTGAAAGTTATTCTCTTCTCCCCCTTCTAGTCCATGGAAATGACTAATCTGCTTTCCATCTGTATGGATTTGCTTATTCTCTATTTTTCATGTAAAATGAATCACAGACTTTTTGTGTCTAGTTTCTTTCACTTAGTGTAATATTTTCTAGGTTCATCCAATTTGTAGCTGTGTCACAACTTCTTTCTTTTTTATGACTTAATAATATTCCATTGTATGGATACATTACATGTCTCTTGATCAAATGATGGATGGTGAATTACTTTCACTTTTTAGCTCTTATGAATATTGCTGCTGTAAGCATTTGTATTTAATTTTTTGTTTGAACATGTTTTTGTTTCCCTTTGGTAAGAACTTAAGAGTGAAATTGGTGGGTCACATGGTAATTCTATATTTAACTTTTTGAAGAAATGCCAGACTGTTTTCCAAAGCAGCTGCACCATTTTACATTTCTACTGGCAATATGTATAAATTCCAGTTTCTCCACACCTTCATCAACACTGGTTTATCTTTTTTAAAAAAGAATTATAGCTATATGAGTAGGTGTGATACGGTCTGTCATGGGTTTTGATTTGCACTTCCCTAATGACTTATGACATTGGGCATCTCATTGCTCGTCTCTTTCCTTTGAAGAAATATCTATTCAAATCCTTTGCCCAACTTAAAATTAGACTGTCTTTTAGTTGTCGAGCTGTCAATCCTTTATGTATTCTGGATACTAGACCCTTATGAGATATAGTATTTACAAATGTTTTTATCCCATGTTGTGGATTTTCTTTTCACTCTGTTGTTGATGTCCTTAGAGGCATAAGACGATTTAATATTGATTTGACTAAGTTCAATTTATCTATTTTTTCTTTTGTTTGCTTGTGTTTTTGGTGTTATATCTAAGTACCACTAGCCAAATCCAAAGTCATGAAGATTTATCCTTATATTTTCTTGTAATATTTGCATAATTATAACTCTTACATTTAGGTGTTTTACTCATTTTGTATAAACTTTTGTGTATGATAGGAGATAAAAGTTTGCATGTGGATATACAGTATTCTCAGCATTTGTTGTAGAGGCTGCTCTTAATCCCATTGAATGGTATTGGTGTCTTGTCCAAATATCAGTTGACCATAGATTATGGGTTTATTTTACTATTATTATTAGTTTTAGTTTTAATTTTAATCACCTGGCACCCATCAACACACATATACTCCTTAATCCCTATCACCTATTTCCTCCTTCTCCCTACCCACCTCCCCCTATGGTAACTATCAGTTTGTTTTCTGTGGTTGAATCTCTTTCTTGGTGTCCCTGTCCCTCTCCCTCTCCGTGTCTCTCTCTCTCTCTCTCTCTCTCTCTCTCTCTCTCTCTCTCTCTTCCTCTCTCCCCCTCCCTCAACCCCCCCCCACCCCCCAGTTGCTCATTTGTTTTGTTTCTAAAATTCCACATATGAGTGAAGTCATATGATACTTGTCTTTCTCTGATTGGCTTATTTCTTAGCATTTACTTAGCATTTTACTCTCTAGCTCCATCCATGCCATTGCAAATGGGAATATTTCATTCTTTTTATGACTGAAAATATTAAATATTCCATTATATGTATATATACACCATATCTTCTTTATCCATTCATCAATGATGGACACTTGGGCTGCTTCTGTATTTTGGCAGTTGTAAATAATGCTGCTGTAAACATAGGGGTCATGTATTTCTTTGAATTAATGTTTTGTAAATACACTGTAAATTCTTTGGGTAAATACACAGTAGTGTGCTTGATAGCTCATAGAGTAGTTCTACTTTTAGAACTTTTTGAGGAACCTCCATAACGTTTTCCACAGTGCACTGATTTGCATTCCTACCATGGCAAAAGGGTTGCTTTTTCTCCACATTCTCACCAACACCTGTTGTTTCTTATGTTGTTGTTTTTAACCATTTTGACAGGTGTGAGGTGATATCTCACTGTAATTTTGATTTGCATTTCCCTGATGATAAGTGATGATGAGCATCCTTTCATGTGTCTACTGGTCATCTGTAAATCTTTAGAGAAATGTCTATTCATGTCTTCTGCCCATTTTTTAATTGGATTATTTGTTTTTTGGATGTTGAATTTTGTAAATTCTTTATATATTTTGGATACTAAGCCTTTATCAGATATGTCATTTGCAAAAAGCTTCTCCCATTCCATAGGTTGCTTTTTATTTTGTTGATTGTTTCCTTCACTCTGGAGAAGCTTTTTATTTTGATGAAGTCCCAATAGGTTATTTTTGCTTTTGTTTCCCTTGCCTCATGGGACTTATATAGAAAATGGTTGCTACAGCCAGTGTCAGAGAAATTACTGCCTGTGGTCTTTTCTAGGATTTTTATGGTGTTAAGTCTCACATTTTCTTTCATCCATTTTGAATTTATTTGTGTGTATGGTGTAAGAAAGTGGTCCAGTTTCATTCTTTTGCATGTTGCTGTCCAGTTTTCCCAGCAACATTTATTGAAGAGGCTGTCTTTTTCCCATTGAATATTCTTTCCTGCTTTGTCAAAGATGAATTGACCATATAATTTTGGGTTAATTTCTGGGTTTTCTGTTCTGTTCCATTGATCTCTGTCCATTTTTGTGCTAGCACTATACCGTTTTGATTACTACGGTTTTGTAGTTATGCCTCCAGCTTTTCTTTTCTTTTTCAAGATTGCTTGTCTATTTGAGGTCTTTTGTAGTTCCATATAAAGTTTAGGATTATTTGTTCTAGTTGTGTGAAAAATGTTGTTGATATTTTGATAGGGATTACAATAAGTGTGTAGATTGCTTTGGGTAGTATAGATACTGTAGCAGTATTTGCTCTTCCTATCATGATGATGGAATGTCTTTCCATTGCTTTGTGTTGTCTCCAATTTCTTTCATCAGTGTTTTAGTTTTTAGAGTACAGGCCTTTCTCTTCTTTGGTTAGGTTTGTTACTATTGTAAATGGGATTGTTTTCTTAATTTCTCTTTCTGTTGGTGCTTCATTACTGGTGTACAGAAATGGAACAAATTTCTATAAATTGATTTTGCATCCTATGACTTTACTGAATTCATTAACCAGTTCTAGCATTTTTTTGGTGGAGTCTTTGGGTTTTCTATATATAGTATCATGCCATCTGCATAGAGTGAAAGTTCGATTTCTTCCTTGCAGATTTGGAGGCCTTTTGTTTCTTTTTGTCTGATTGCCGTGGCTAGGACTTCTGGTATTATGTTGAATAAAAGTGACCTTAAGGTGAAAGGCTCTCCCTTTTTCCCCACTGAGGATGTTAGTTGTGGGTTTTTCATAGATAGTTTTTATTATGTTGAGGAATGCTCCCTGTAAACCTACTTTGTTTGGGGTTTTTATCATAAATGGATGTTGTACTTTGTCAAGTTTTTTCTTTGTCTATTGAAATGGTTATATGGTTCTTAATCCTTTATCTCTTACTGTTGTGATGTGCCACATTGATTAATTTGTGAATATCAAACCACCTATGCAACCCAGGAATAAATCCCATTTGATTGGGGAATGATTTTTTAATGTAGTGTTGGATTTGGATTGCTAGTATATTGTTGAGGGTTTTTGCATCTATGTTCATTAGAGGTAATAGCCTGTGTATCTCTTTTTTTTTTTTTCTTTGGTTGGTTTTATCTGGTTTTAGTATTGGGGTAATTCTGGCCTCATAGAATGAATTTGGAAGTTTTCTTTCCTCTTATATTTTTTGGAAAAGTTTAAGAAGAATAGGTATTAACTCTTATTTAAATATTTGGTAGAAATCTCCTGTGAAGCCAGCTGGCTCTGGACTTCTGTTTGTTGGGAGTTTTTTGATTACTGATTCAATCTCTTTGCTGGTAATCAATCTGTTCAAATTTTCTATTTCTCCCTGTTTCACTTTTATGGGTTATATGTTTCTAGAAATTTATTCATTTCTTCTAGGTAGTCCAATTTTTTGGCATATAGTGTTTCATAATATTCTCCTATAATTATTAATATTTCTCTGGTGGTGATTGTGTTCTCTTTTATTTGTTTATTTATTTGGGTCCTTTCTCTCTTTTCTCTTCTTGATAATCTGACTAGAGGCTTATAAATGTTACTGATTTTTTCAATGAACCAGCTCCTTGTTTCATTGATTTGTTCTATTGTTTTTTTTCTAATTTTTTCTCCTGTTTTTTTTTTTTTTTTTGTTTGTTTCTTTTAAGTTTCTTTAGCACTTATTTCTGTTCTACTCTTTATTATTTCCTTCCTTCTGCTGGTTTTAGTTTTTTTTTTTGTTTTTTTTTTTTTTTTCCTATCCCCTTTTGGTGTAAGATTACGTTATTTGACATTTTTCTTCCTTTTTGAAGTGTGCCTCTACTGCTGTAAACTTCCCTCTTAGAACCACTTTTGCTGTATCCCAAAGATTTTTGAACTTTTGTGTTTTCATTTTCATTTGTTGCCAGTACTTTTTATTTCCTCTTTTATTTCCTGGTTGACTTGTTCACTGTTTAGTAACATGTTATTTAACCTCCATGTATTTGTGGTCTTTCCAGGTTTTTTCTTGTGGTTGATTCCTAGTTATATAGTGTTTGGTCAGAAAAGATGCATGGTATGGCTTTGATCTTTTTGAATTTGTTGGAGTTTGTTTTGTGGCCTAATATGTGATCCATTCTAGGGAATGTTCCATGTGCACTTAAAAAGAATGTGTGTTTTGAGGCATCTGAGTGGCTCAGTCAGTTGAGCATCTGACTTCAGCTCAGGTCATGATCTCTTGGTTCATGGGTTCAAGCCCTGCATTGGGTTGTCTGTTGTAGACAGGGGGCCTGCTTCAGATCCTCTGTTCCCCTCTCTCACAGCTTCTTCTCTGCTTGTTCTCTCCCTCTCTCTTTCTCTCTCTCTCTCTCTCTCTCAAAATAAATAAATAAACTAAGGGGGGAAAAAAAGGAGAATTTGTATTCTGCTGTCTTAGGATAGAATCTTCTGAATACATCTGTTAAATCCATCTGGTCCAGTGTGTTACCTGTAGCCATTGTTTCCTTGTTGATTTTGTTTAGATGGTCTATCCATTGATGTCAGTGAGGGTTAAAGTCTCCTATTATTATTGTATTATTATTATTATTTCTCTCTTTCTTATCAACTGTTTTATGTATTTGGGCTCTCCTATGTTGGGTAGATAGATATTTACAATTGCTATATCTTCTTGGGTTGTCCCCTTTATTATTATATGGTGTTCTTCTTTATGTCTTGTTACAGTCTTGATTTGAAGTCCACTTTGTTAGAAATAAATTTTGCTATTCTGACTTTCTTTTGAAATCCATTTGCATGATAGATGTTTCTCCATCCCATCACTTTCCATCTGTGGGTGTGTTTGGGTCTAAAATGAGTCTCTGGTAGGCAGTATATAGATGGGTCTTGTTTTTTATCCATTCTGTCACCCTGAGTCTTTTGATTGGAGCTTTTAATACATTTACATTAAAATTAATTATTGACAGATACGTGTTTATTGCTATTTTATTACCTTTTTTTTCTGGTTGTTTCTGAAGATTTTCTCTGATCCTTGTCTTTATTTCATAGTATGTTGGCTTTCTTTAGTGATACATTTGTATTTTTCTCTTTATTCTTTGATATTTATTCATGGTTTTGATTTGTGGTTACCACTGGGCTTGTATATACCATCTTCTGCATATTAAGTTGATGGTTATTTAAGTTTGACCCATTCTTTATGTCTCTCTTTCCCATATTTTAGGTAAACGTGTAATATTTTACATCCCTTTATTTTGTGAGTTCCTTGACTGATTTTTTTATAGAAATATTAATTTTTACTGCCTTTGTGTTTCCTACCTTCATTCTGTCATTTTTGGTTTTTCTTTTCCACTCAAGAGTCTTCCTTTAATGTTTCTTACAGGACTGGTTTAGTGGTCACTATGCCTTAATTTTTTTGTTAGCCTGGAAAAAACTCTTTATCTCTCCTTCTTTTCTGAATGATAGCCTCACCCAATATTCTTGGCTGCATGTTTTTCCCACTCAGAACTTTGAATATATCATGTCACTCCTTTCTGTCTTGGAAAGTTTCTGCTGAAAAGTCTGCTGATACCCTTATGGGGTTTCCTTTTTATGAAATTGTTTTCTTTTGTCATGCTGCTTTTAATGTTTTTTCTTTATCACTATATTTTGCCATTTTACTTACAATATGTCTTGGTGTGGATCTGCTTTTATTGATTTTGTTGGAGGTTCTGTATGCCTCCTGGATCTGAATATCTGTTTCCTTCCTCTGATTAAGTAAGTTTTCAGGTATTTCTTCAAATAAATTCTCTGTTCCCCTTTCTCTCTCTTCTTCTGAGACTCCTGCAATATGAATGTTATTACATTTGGTTGAGTCACTGTTCCCCAAGTTTGTTCTCATTGTGCAAAATTTTTTTCTCTCTTGATTACTTTCCATTACTTGGTCATTATTTCATTCCTTAACTTCTTCCAGCTTGCTGTTTATTCTGTCAAGCATGTTTCTCATTTTGTTTATTGAGCCTTTTATCTCTGCTAAGTTATTCCTTATCTCTGTGTTAATGGTCTCACTGATGTTCTTCACTCTTTCCCCAAGTCCAGTGAGTATCATTATGATCATTGCTTTAAATAATCTATGAGGCAGCTTATTTATATATATTTCACTTAGATCTTTGGCTATGGCTTTGTTTTGTTCTTGCATTTGGGACAAATTCCTCTGTTTTCTCATTTTGTCTGATTCTCTCACTGTTTCTGTGTGTTAGGAAAGTCAGCTACATCTCCTGTCTTGAAGGTAATGGCCCTGCAGTGTAGTGTCCCCCATTACCCAAGCTGGTGCTTCTCAGAGCATCTCTGATATGTGCTGTGTGTGCTCTGCTGTTGTGTCCTGGATGCTTTGTCCTTCAGGCCAATCATCTGAAGAGGCGCCCTTTGACTGTTGTGGGCAGTGTTTGATCTCTGGCTTATTTGTGGTATGTTTTAACTGGGTATGCTCTGGTCTGCTTGTGAAATGAGAGCTGTTGCCACCACAAATGAAACCAAGGCCTAGCAAAACTCCTCAGGAGGGAGACATGGTGTTGGTAGGATTTTGGGCCCATCGTCTGGGGGAGGGGACCTGCTGTGCTGGGACTGAGGCAAACTTGACTGGGAAGGGCTGTTTTTACAGAGTACAGTGGGGTGGAGCTTGGTGTAAGCAAGTTAAGTTGGGAGTGTTGGTGCTGTGCCTGTTCCTGCAGGTCACTCTGCATTTATGCTGAGGGACAGAGGAAGGAAATAGTACTGGCCAGTTCCTTTGTTCCCAGAAGGGCCACCCCATGAAAGCTGCCTCTCTAGGACATGCTCAGAGATGAGCAGTTAACCTCTGCACTGTGGGCCTCAGGTGCTCTTCAGATTGCTGTTTCCACACTGTATGTCCATGGTGTTTGATCTGCCTTCTGTTCAAGAGCAGTCCTGATTCATTGGAGCTTTCTCAGAGCCAAGAATGCTGACCTTTGTAACTTAAGGATTTAAACTCCTCTGATTGTAAGAACTCATGAAATTTGGGTCCTTTTGCATGCCAAGCCAATTGCTATGAGGAGTCATTTTCCCTATGCATTCCCCTATGTGCTTGCCTGTCTGTCTCTTGCCCTTCTCTGTGACCATGGTCCCCCCCACCTCCCCGCACCATAGTGGCCATGATGTTTCTTTTCTGAGCTGTGTCTCTGCACTTCCTACCTTCTTCAGTGTGGCTTCTTCTCTAATTTTAATTGAGGAGTTTATTCTGCCGGTCTTTTTTTTTTTTTTTTTTTTTAAGTTGATTTATTTATTTTGAGAGAGTGAGAGTACAAGTGGGGGAGGGGCAGAAAGAGAGAGAGAGGGAGGAAGAGAGAATCTCAAGCAGGCTCCGCACTGCCAGCACAGAACTTGATGCAAGGCTCGAATTCATGAACTGTGAGATCATGACCTGAGGCAAAGTTGGACACTTAACCCTCTGAGTCACCCAGGCAACCTTGTTCACTGGTCTTTATATTTATTTCTGAGGTATTTAGGATGGTTTGATAGTTACCTAACTGTATTCATGGGACAAGGCAAGCCCAAGGTTTTCCTACTCCACTGCCATCTTCCTCTCCCTATGGGTTTATTTCTGAATTATCAATTGTATTCCATTAATCTATGTGTTTATCCTTATGCCAGTATGCTATGTCTTTGATTACAGTAACTTTATAATGACTGTTGAAATATAGAATTGTGAGTACTTTAACTTTGTTCACTCTTTTAAAGATTGTTTAATTATTCAGCATCTTTTGCAATTCCATATGGATTTTAGGGTTAGCTTTTCCATATCTGCAAGACGGCAGTTGGATTTTTGATAAAAGAATCATTGAATTTCTTGAGCATCTTGGGTACCACTGCCCTCTTAACAAAATTAAGTGTACCAGTTAATTAAGTTAGATCTTTTTATTCACTTAAGTTTTTAAAAATTTCTTTCAATATTGGTTTGTTGTTTTCCCTGTGTAAGTCTTGAACCTCCTTTGTGAAACTTATTTCCAAGTGTTTAATTCTTTTTGATAGTCTTGTAAATGGAATTTTTCTTAATTTCATCTTGGATTATTAATTTCTAATATGTAGAGATACAAATTATCATCAGAACTCAAATTAATAAGGCATTTTCCAGTACTCTGCCATATGGATGATACATACTTAAGATCATGGGAGAATCCTGTCACACACTATTAGCAACCTGCCACCTTCACTGGGTTGTTCTGCACATATATTTTGAGGAGTGAAATGGGAAATACATTTTACATATGAAATCATACATTATTATCAAACTGTACAAATGATGTTGATTTGACATATTTCATGAGGACTGTGTCAAACTATTCATAAGAGTGCGGATAGATATTTGCATGCATCTACCAAAACCAATGAAGGGTGAAAAATTTAGACAGTCAAATGGAGTTTTACATCAAATAGGATTTTTTTCTTCACTGAATTACTTAAATTTTTCACTTTTCAACAAAGTCATTGGTAAGTTTTGCAAAAGTAACACTTCAAAAGATATTCCAGTTTCATATTTGAGTGGTAGGATAGAATATAAAGAGTTCTTACATAAGAAAAACATAAAAATCATTTCTAAAGGAATGTTGTGGAAATTTATCTAAAAGAAGCATTTTTCCATTTGTTACATGTAATTCAGGCATATATAACACTCTTAGAGAAAAATGAGAGCATTCAGGAAAAAAATCCCTTTAAAATGCTGTAATTTCAGTTTGTCTGAAATTACTTTTAAATGCATACTTTTGCAACAAAAATTTCAACATTGCCGAATTTAAAATAGCCTATGAAATGTGTATCTTCTTCCATGATAACTTTGTAGAACACAAGTATTAGTACATATCATTTAAATGAGTTTAAAAAACAAAACAGAGAAAACGACAACAACAAAACATTCTTAGGGAATATCTTATTGCATATCTATTTTATACTAAAAAAATGATTTAAAGTTATATGTGGCTGTTTTAGATTTTAATGTAGAATGTTATGCTTTGTGGTAAATATATTCTTTTAAATTTCTTATATATATATTTTGTTATTATATTTCTGTAAAGTAACCACATTGCAACCAAAAGAATTTATCTTTGTCTTGACTATTCACCATAAAACAGGACTCTCACAGCCAAGATAAATGCTTAAGGTTATTTAATAACTGTTAAGGAGACAATTTCGATACATAAATCTGGAATGCTATCTATCAACCTAATGAAAAGAAATATTATTATCTTGCATTTTCTTTTTCTGTTATTGATTTGTGGTGCCCCAAGACCATTTTAAAAATGATCAGTGTAGTCCTTATCTGTCATGGAAACAAATTCATTCCTTGGGTGGCTGAGCAACATGAGGGGAAATAAATTTCTCAGAAATGTATCCCCTGAAGGTTGCCATCCATTATTGTTACAAGTTTGCAATGGAAATGGCTTTATTGCTACATAAAGAATATGATAAAATTTAAAATTTGTGAAAGATGATTAGAAAACAAATATAATATGTACTTAATATGTTACTGGTGATATATCACCACCTATGATATGTTTATTTATTTAGACAATGTTTTGAACATATCAAAACAAACGTGGAAAACTCAAATCTGAATGTTAATCCAAAGAGTAATAAAAATGAAAAATGAATGCCTGCAGAGAATGGGAGTTAAAATATTCTCCCATTTCCAATATAGAACACTTAATGTTTTCTGCTTGCATGGCAAGTGTGAGCTCTATAGACCAGATTTCATCAAATCAGTGTTTCACTTAACCTGACTTCTTCCACATTGCACCTAGTCTGAACTTTAGTAAGGTCGCAAGAGTCTAAGATGTCCAACCAGGAAAATAAAGCAGAAATTAATGGAATTAATCCCATCACATGAGTTTAGCCTTAGCTTGTGTTATCTCTGCTCGTTGTCAATATGAGCTGTATCACAGAAGTTGGAACATATTATTATTATTGTAAAACATAATGTCTTTTTGTTTATAAGTCTATACACAGGTAAACACATACATTTATTTAAAATAGTTGCATATATTTTGACCTGTGTGTGATATATCAACAGTAGGATATAAAGTTTGCGTATTTTTTATGAAAGCAAATAACTGGAATAGCTTTAGTGTTCTTGCTAACTGTACTAATATCATTCGCTCTGGATACTGAGATATTGCATAATTTTAAGTTGCTCTTAAGTATAATATTTGAAAATTTTTCCCCAATGGCTTTTTTTTTTGTGATTAAAGTGAGCAAAACTCAGGGTGCCTGGGTGGCTCAGTCAGTTGAGTGTTTGACTCTTGATTTCAGGTCAGGTCATGATCTCATGGTTCGTGAGACTGAGCCCTGTGTAGGTCTCTGTGCTGACAACACAGAGCCTGCTGGGGATTTCTCTGTCCCTTTTCTGCTCTTTCTCTCTCTCTCAAAATAAATAATCTTCAAAAAAAAATTAGCAAAGCTCAGTAATTATGTTTGTTATACCTATCACCTACCTTTTTAAGTAACATCTTATTTTCTTGGAGGCATGATTCTTAGAAGTATGCAGATAGAAAGTTTCATTAGAATAAACAAAATGAAGGAATAATAATAGTATTACAAGGATTACTGTAGTATCAATAAATGCAGCTTTCCACATGAGCATTTAGGTTTCTCAATTCAAATGGAAATCTATATTTGATATCTTGGTGCCAAAGTAGCACCACTTGATATCGTTTTAGATCTATCTGATGTATCAAGCTTAAGAATTCTCCATTAAGGATTACTGCAGGAAAAAATATGGCTATTCTCATTCCATGTATCTTTTTAATATCTAGTTTCAGCGACCCATTGAAAAGCCAACACCTTTAAACTGATAGTAAACACACTGTATTGTAAAGTCTAAAATTCCAAGTGCTGCTGTGACATCTTAGAATCTCACAGGGCCCCAAAAGCCTAACCATGAACTTCCCTACTCTTGGCAAATACACGTTCCCACTACCCCCTCTCCAACAGGAAAGGCTCCTCGCCTGGCTAGTTCCCTTACCAGCTGTGCCCTACCTGGTCCTGACTTTTCCAGCTTGTGGAATTACTCAAACAAATCAATCACATCCTCCCAAAGGAACCAGGCACACCTTATCCTTTTGTTACGCCAGCACCTACGTCCACATCCCTGTTCGATCTGTTCCCAACTGTAAACTCCATGTGGCCTTGCATGGCATGCAGTGTCCTTCTCCCCTAGACTGTGAATATATTTGACTGGCAAACTACTGTGAAGTGTGTGTGAATATATTTGATAAACTACTGTCAAGTTTGTCTGACCAGTTTTGGGTATTTGTATGTTTGGGTATTAAATGTTTGGGTATCTAGTATTATTTAGTGAATGAGATCCCTCCTTCACCAATATAGTGAATAGGAGATGATCAGAAGATATGTATGTGATGAAAAAGAATAGTTCATTAAATTGTTTCTCATATCTTTATGAGATTTAAATGTCTTTAATATAAATGAAGACTTTGCTGTTGTTTTATTGTTGTTCTGAGTCATTTGAGAGAGTAACATAATTTTAGCTTATATTATACAAATGTCATTTCCAGAGGAATATAAAATGGGTTTCAGCAAAGTGGGATGACTGGTGTTTTGTTTTTTTTTTTTGAATAATGACCTATCAACTTATATTTGTTTATTTAACTCAGGAATAAGTAGCTCTTAGACATGATGAATGATGAATCATTTGTAAATTTATCTAACTTGGCAG
Organism: Panthera onca; assembly: GCF_046562875.1. Classification (NCBI taxonomy): domain Eukaryota; kingdom Metazoa; phylum Chordata; class Mammalia; order Carnivora; family Felidae; genus Panthera; species Panthera onca. The sequence continues at coordinate 128,096,317 of NC_138340.1, forward strand.
CAATAACGTTGGAGAATTGTATTCATGTTGCTAGATCTATGTGTGGTCATTACTGTTGACTGGATTCCATATAATTTGTAGGGCCTACTGGAGCCACCTTACCTTCTCTGATTTAATTACAGGACATTTGTGTACTCATGAATTTTAAAAAATAATAGTTTCTTTACCTGACAATAAATTCCACTGTTAGCTAATTAAATGGTTGACAGGGAAGTCTAAAGCACACACATTTACACATACATACGCGTGCACATATATTTGCCCAAATAGGATTGCAAAATATTGGCCTTCCTATTTTTATGTTTTTATTTATTTTTGAGAGAGAGACAGAGTGCAAGTTGGGGAGGGGCAGAGAGAGAGCATGAGAAACAGAATCCAAAGGGGGCTCCAGGCTGGGAGCTGTCAGCACGGAGTCACCTGCAGGGCCCAAACCCACCAATCACTAGATTGTGACCTGAGCCGAAGTCAGATGTTTAACCTACTGAAAGACCCAGTTGTCTTGTAGAATACTGGCTTTCTAGGGGTAATATTTTGGGTTTCTCCATAGCTATTAAGTCAATGATTCTACTCCTGTGTTTATTTTTAAAATGTTAATCTTAGCATGGGGTTTGGAGAAACCTACATAAATTTTCTATACCTAAACTAACCTATACCTATAAAAATTAAACAAAGTTGGTTAGTACCATATTTTAGGCACTAGAGCATTTTTATTTACACTGATTCACTCCAAAAAAAAAAAAAATGGAAATTTTGCATTGATGTCCCTCTCCAAAAGGAATCTTCAGTGTTATAGTCAAAGGTACATTGGTGTGTTACTGCTGCTGAATTATAACCAGCACTGAGCAATGACATATTTAAACGGCCTCACATGATGTTACAGAGGCATTTAGCATAATTGCCTAAAGGTCAGAATATCAGGTTCTGTAACTATCTTCCTAACCATTTATATTTCTCATGTATAAGATAAAGTAATCTCAAATTCCTCCTCAAATCTAGAATGTTTTTATTAAACATGTTAAGAAGCTATGATAGAGAGAAAGCCCTGGGTTGATTTTCTTTTTACAGAGGTTTATTGGGAAAAGATTCTGAGCACTTGAGCATACTTAACAAATTATAAAATCCTTTGTAAAGTATTAATCTGAATTTAGTAATATGTAACTTTTTTTTGTTACACAGAAAGCACTGTTGTCCTTGAACACTCTTCTGGTCAACTGATGGAATATATTTGCCTTTCAAGGACATATGCACTAAAATATTTTCAATGTGTAAGTAAGTAAATAAACATGTATAAATTAATCATTACGGATTTACCATTTTAATGTTTTATGTTCAGTTTTATAAAAATACACATTTGTAGGCTTTTTGAATACTCTATAGCAGTAATCTGATATAGCAAATGGCTTCTACTTGGAGGCATTAAATATAACTTGAGTGAAGAGCAGTTATTCAAATGAATAAATGATTCTACATTTATAGATAATAGATTCTTATGATATTTCAATAGCATTACAGTCTTGAAGCTCATCATATTAATTATACTTGATGAATATTTGAATGATGCATATTAGATCTATTAACACATTTCAAATATATGTAAATTTTTTAAAAACAGGGAAATTTTAACATGATTGTGTGAAATTCATTGACAGAATTGTTTTTAATATTTATCACTTGTTAGAATTTTGTAGACAAAGCCTTGTTTTCCTTTAAGAAATAAAAATAAGCAACTGAATTTTCCCACCACATGTGAAACATTGGGAATATGCTGTAAAAGTTAACTAGAGAATGTTTAGCTTTTTTCTGACTTAGAAATGAGGACAGCCCAAAGACAATTTAATCAAAACCTTCAAACAAACAACTGCTCTCAGTGGAGAGTCCCAGAAGACATTTGTATAGCAAAAGGAAGAAAAGACTATAGCAGATATTAAATCTAAAAGTGGTGAAAACTGCAAATTATTTGGCATGTCTGTTCCCAAAACAAATGGTTAATTTAATTTCCTTTTATCTATTACAGTAAAAGTGCTTTCTTTAATCTTCTTAAGTCTCCCTTAAGAACATTAAACTATGAGCCAGAAGAGTCATGTTCAAGGTCTCACAGTAGCGTTGTGACTCTTGAGCAATTCACTCAGGCTCTTTTAGCTTCAGTTTTATTTTCCAGTACTAGGATAAAGTAATCATAATAATAATTGTTCTTCTTGGAGTTATTGTGAGATCAAATAATTATTTGCATGAAAGTACATTGTAAATCTAAGCACTATGCCAATATTAATATTAGTTTAGAACTAAACCATACAATGCTAATGAGTTATGATCAGGTTGGGTAAATGAGTGAGCAAAAGAGAAGATAGGCTAATCATCTTTATAGAAGTGGGAGAATGATGCTGCCACATTCAGGACCATACGTTTAGTGAAGAAACATTCCTTTTCTCAACACAGAACTTAAATTGAACGTCAATCTGTATGGCCCTTAAAGAACCTTAAGAAAAAGGAATCTTTCACAAAGCAATACTTATTCTTGAATGATCTTCTTGAAGGCATTGAGGCCAAAGAGTGCCTCTTCCACACAATTGTGGAAGCTGTCAATTACAGCTTTGATTTTCCCATATTTCCTTTCTGGCTTCAGCACTTCGTGGTTGTATAAACTTCAATAGGTTAATTTAGTTACTAAGCTTCAATTTCTCCTCTATGGATGGTAATGCCAACTGGCACTGTTAAGTTGAAAGAACAGAACTCAATAGGGTACAGTCATTAAGCATTTTTATTTTCCTCCCACTTCCATTCATGACCTTGGCGAATTAGTTGTTGGTCTCTCCTTGCTTGAAAACTCACAAGTCCCATGACTTTGTAGTCACTCTTTGATTAAAAAAAAAAAAAGTCCTGAGGGCACTTCTAATCAAAAGAATATTTGTTTTCATTTCATTAAAATGTTGGCACAGTTGAATAACCCAAATTCCAACCTTATCTTGAGGTTAAAACACCACCCTTCTCACACTTTGAATATTCTGCAGGGTAAAAACCAACAATAGGGAAGACGAGTGTGATCACCTTCTTGATGTCCTGTTCTGCTAATTTTCCTCTTCCTATCCCCCAGCATTTGATTTGTTCCCTGTTAGTTTGCTTCTGCTCCTCCAGTATTAGGGTGGGTCCAGGGAGAGAGGAGAGGTGTGAGAAAATACCTTCTTATGAAATGGTATTTGTGTTTTCTAAGCTTGGTGGAGGTTAAAAGTTAACTGTTGCCTGGGCATTTTTGGCTTCTCAGACTTTCCCTCACTGTGAACCTCTAACTGTACTCCCTCTCTGAGCTCCTGGCTATCTTCTTCTCCTTGACTTCTCTTATCCTTCCTTGTTCATGGCTTTATTTTTCTCCAAAGCACTTTTCACAGTTTGACATACTTATTTGTTTATTGTCTGTCTTCCTTCAACAGAATATGAGATTTTAGAAGGCAGAGATTACCTTTTTATTTATTATTGTATTTCCTGTGCCTAAAATATGTAGTAGACATTCAGTAAATATTTGTTGATGGAAAATGAGTGAATAAGTGAACATTTGGAGGGAGATCCCTGGTAGCGGAGTCTCATTGTCTGTTTATGTACCTTATTTGCTGTCATCCAAAACAAGCTCTAGCTGGCTCCTGTCAAAATAGCCACACTTAGTTACCCTGAACACTAACGGTTGATAAGTGACAAGGCAGCTACTTTGGGAAGTAGCCCTCTATACTCAGCCCCCAATACTCTTCGGACACCTAGGTAACCACAAGCTCATATATTTGGACCTTTTTACAGATCAGTCTGGCACTGTCCAAAGGTACAAAGTCAAGTTCTCTGAGACTTAGGGTACCTTCTACCTGTCTTAAAATGAGGAATAAGTATCTCTTTCTCACATGGATTCCATGGCTCTTTACTACCTCCAAAGAAATTCCCTCCCAAACTCCTCTCTACGAATATTATTGATTTACATGAACTGAGATTTGTAAAACTGTGGCAGACACTCTGTGTAGGTCAAGTAATTTGCCTCATACCTGTTGCTTTGCTCTTTTGCCATCAGAGCCCCAGTCAAATTTGAGATAAGAATAGTTCTATTTTGAAATCCTATTCCATCTACCCTGAAAAGCTGTTGTAAATGTGTAATGAGATAAGGTAAATCAATCATTTAACAAAAGGTATAACATAAAACACGTGTTTATTTTTTCTGCATTCTGTTCCCTAAAGTCATTTCTTGCTATTCCTACTAAAATAATAGATGGAATCCTAGCCCATAATTACATTTCCTTGAAAATTTTAAGCATAGGGGAAAAGAAAAAGGACTAATAAATTCCCTTGAAAATCTGAAGAAGAAAAAAAAAGGTAAAAAAGAAAAAAGCCCAAAGTCATCATGAATATGTCATGTATAAGTTAGAGTTACAATGTTTATTTTTTTTCCTGACAGGAATATATCATCTCCCGTTACTAATTTTTAAATTTCATGTCAGAGGTGCAAGCTAAGCAATTTTAAATTGTCGAGTCACATAAATTACTGACTTCCTTTAACAGCAAGGGCTATTTTCTGGTGCCCAGTGATTAGACCTGAAATACATTTTATAGTGAAGTGTGAGATTGAAGAGTTTCACCTCTAAATGTGGCATGCATGTGCTTCTTGTATCCTCCTTAAAAATGAAGTTTCGTGTTTAGCAGAGAGTGAAATTCGTCACTGACAAAGCATTGCAGGTGAGCTCATTCTCCTATTACCTTAATGTATGGAATTATTCCCTCAGGTGCAAACCTAATCACATGTGACCACTATTCATATAATACTTTCCTCCAAATCTATGCAGCCTTAACAGTATTAGCAACTAATGAATTCTTCTACAGAGAGACCTAGAGTAAAAATATTCTGTAACCAAGTAATCCTTCAGCAAATTATTTTGAGGTTATGAATAGTTTTATTTAAGTTATCAATACTTTGGCAACTTGGATATAATAAGATATAATGAAAGATAAATTTAAAATTATTCCCCAAAGCTGTGAACATTTACAGAGTTGAAATAAATAATTTGCTTTGAACAAAAATATAATATGACTTAAGAAAATCTCTTATTTGAAAACATAGTCTCATCAATAAAAATTTTCCATAAATATGAATTCTATATGCAAAATGGCTTGATGAAAAGGCACTCTTAGGGATATCCCAATTCCATGTGTTTTGAGTACCTACTTGAAGACCTGAGCAAACACCTTCATAAGGAAGTCAGTTATCAGATTTCTTTCACTCCCACCTTTATCAAAAACAATGCACCCAAGAATTTTTTTTATGAATCCTGACAGTACTTCTATATCATTGAGTTATAATAGTCTACAACATGTCTCATAGTGCACATTCTTTAAAACTCTCTTGGTGTCTTTGTGAAGGTTTAGTTAAGTCAAGATTCATATATCTGTCTCTAGCCCTTCCAAACCAGGGCAGTCTGTTATCCCCAGTCTGGTAATTAGAATTTAGAATGGGTGAAAGGCACTAATGTGGCAGATACCCAGTTACTAAATGGGATAGGATTGACATGATAATGAATCTCTTGATATGCTGAAGTACCTGGAACTGGTCAGAAGGAGTCCCCTCCCCATGTTAGATGGGGACATCTTGTGTGTCACATGGGGTAGGAGCAGGGAGAACATTAATCATAATTTTAAGAAAAGCATGTGTGTGGGAGCAGATTCTTATATTCTATAAAGAAAAATTTTTGTTATATTGCTTTAAAACTCCCAAGATCTAGAACAGTGATAGAGTAGCCTATCAATATCTTTAAATTAAAAATGGATATCAAATATCTTTCTACCCCACCTGCATAGGCTGGTTATGTTGACATATTACTAACCAGGGTACAGAACTAAACCTTGACACCAGTTTCTTTTTTTTTTTTAATGTTTTTATTTATTTTTGAGATACAGCATGAGCAGGGGAGGGGCAGAGAGAGGGGGAGACACAGAATCTGAAGCAGGCTCCAGGCTCTGAGCTGTCAGCACAGAGCCCGACGCGGGGCTCGAACTCACAGACGGCGAGATCGTAACCCGAGCCGAAGTTGGACGCTTAACCGACTGAATGACACCAGTTTCTAAAAGGAATTGAAACACATCTGTAAATTTGTGATTTTTTCTAGTCTTTAGAAAAGACCAAAGTATTGTTAATGTCATGGTAAAAGAAGATATTGCATGGATCATGCAGCAATTTCCAAGATTTTTCTTTACCTGGTCCTTCTTTCTCTCTAGTACTTTTTTTTTTTTTTTTTTTTTTTAATTTGAGAGAGAAAGAGAAAGTGAGCGAGGGAGAGGGGCAGAGAGAGAGAGGGAGGGAGAGAGAATCTTAAGCAGATTCCATGTTCAATGCAGAGCCTGCTACCCTGGGATCATAACCTGAGTGGAAATTAAGAGTTGGATGTTCAACTGACTGAGCCACCCTGGCGCCTCTTCCCTAGTTCTTTTATTTTTATATTCATTTCTTTTTTATTGTGATAAAATACATATAAAATTCATCATTGGGGTGTGTGGCTGGCTTAGTCCTGAGACTTTTTGTCTCAGGGTTTAAGTTCAAGCCCCTTGTTGGGGATGAAACCTACTTAAAAAAAAAAAAAAAAAAGATAACAGCCTGAAAAAAAACAATTTATCATTAGTGTCATTTAGTACATTTACATTGTTGTTCAACCATCACCACTATCTGATTCCAGAACATTTCCTTACCCCTGTAGAAGCCCTAAGCCCATTTTTTTGCAGTCACTCCCCATTTTTCTTTTTCCTTAAACCCTGGCAACTAATCATCTTTTTCTCCTTATGAAATTGCCCAGAATGGAATCATACAATATATGGCCTTTTGTTTCTGGCTTTCATTTAGCTTATTGTTTTCAATGATTATTCATGCTGTAACATGTCTTAGTATTTTATTTCTCTTTATGACTGAATAATATTCCATTGGATGTATATGTTATTGTGTGTCTATATGTACACACACATATAAATACATGTATGTGTGTATGTATACATTTGCACATTTTATTTACCCATTTACTAATTGATGGGCATTTGGATTGGGATTGTTTCCATCTTTTGGCAATTATGAATAGTACTGTTGTGAACATTTGTGTGCAAATTTTGTTCGAACACTGGATTTCAAATCTTTTAGATAAATACCTAGAAGAGGAATTTCTGGATCAAATGATAATTCAATATTTAACTTATTGAGGTACAGCCAAACTATATTCCACAGCAGTCATACCAATAATTATACATTCGCATCAGCAACATACACGGATTCCAATTTCTCCATATCCTTATCAACACTTGTTATTTCCTATTTTTATTTATTTGTTTGTTTGTTTATTTTATAATTAAAGCCATCCTAGTGTGAAGCATTATGTAATTTTGATTTGATTTGTACTTCTCAAATGGCAAATAATGTTGAGCTTGTTGGCCATTTGTATGTAATCCTTGGAAATGTTTGTTCAAGTCCTGTGCCCATTTTTAAATTGAGTTGTCTTTTTGTTGTATGTGCTTTTTATATATTATGGATACAAATCCGTATTGGATCTTATATTATATATACCTATAGTTTGCAAATATTTTCTCCCATTCTTTAGGTTGTCTTTTCACATTCTTGATAGCATCCTTTCATCTTTTAATTGTTATCTTGCCTTCTATGTCTTCTTCCCCTACTGTTTCCCAGGAGCAAATATGTTCCTCTCTCATGGATGAGCCGTTCTTTTGTGCTCTGAGAGAGCTCTCTGTATTCTAAGTACATTCAGGCATTGGGTGCTCAGGCTTAATTAGGCATAGTATACTCTCTGAATGAATATCAGTCTCCACACAGAAAAATATTATACTAATAACTAAGAAAATAAAGTGTTCTTCGTGTTTTTTGGGAGAATAGAAGTCTCATATACATATAAATGATTCTTGTACCTAAAATGAAAAGTTTTGGTACTATAATACAGTTATTCCTAGCAAAACAATTGGATGCAATGGTTGCTCATGAGTTTTAAAGAATTGGTGGGTTGTCCTGGGAGCATTATCAACCTGATACAGGGACCCAAATATAATCATTGTAAGGCCAACACTGTAGATAAATCCTCTCTGTAGAGGAGTAGCCTTATTACAGAGTAGTTTTGACGGAGTCTTCAGCTGTGTGGTAGTATTAAGCCAAGTGTGAAATATTGGATACCTAGGCTACTGAAAACAAGAGTGAATCAAAAATGTATACGTGCTTACATATTAACTCCGAACCAGGATAAATAGGAAAATAAAAAAACATGTTGACTTTATGATTCAAGTTGGAAGCATGGGCAAACTTCTTTTACTATCAAGACATTTCCTCTAGTTTCAGAATACATTTAGGTTCATCTAACCCTCTGCTATAAAAAACAATTCTTTTTCACATGTCTTGATTTTAACATAATCTGTCTCTAAAAATTGGCTTGATGATAGTACCTGATATCTTTTATAAACAGTGACAAAACAGTGGATGCAGAAATAAATTCACTATTCCCTGCAGGATCAGCTGTTTTTAGTAAGTTTCATATTTGCTTTCAGTTTGACAGCCACTCCCTTGGGGGAAGATGTCTTTACTCTTATTAACTTATTTTAGCGAATACAGTATTTTCATCAGATGTAAAAGGATGGCCGTAAAATGTAACACCACATGTAACTTACAAGAGTGAGTCAGAGGTAGATTATACAGACAAGGGGACAATACACAGAGGAGAAGGTGATATAAAGACAGTTGAAGAGATTGCAGTGATGTATCTACTAGGCAGGGAAGGAATGCCAGGAATCACTGGTGACCACCAGAGCTGGAAGAGACAAAGAAGTATTTACTTCTACATATTTTGGAGGGAATGTAGCCCTGTTAGTACCTTGATTTTAGACTTTTTGTCTCCATAACTGTGATAGAGTAAATTTCTGTTGTTTTAAACCACTAGGTTTTGGGGTAGTTCATTATGACAGCCCTAGGAAACTAATGATAGATTTTGGTACCAGAAAGTGGAGTGCTGTCTTAAAAATTATTTAAAAATATGGGAAGTGGTTTTAGAACTTGATGATGGGTAGAGAGGCTGAAGAATTTTGAGATATATAATAGAGAAAAGCCTAGATTTCCTTGAAAAGCCTATTCTTAGAAATGTGGACATTAAAGGTGATCCTGGTGAGATCTCACACAGAAATAAGGAACATGTTATTGGAAACTGGAGAAGTGCTCCATATCATAAAGTGTCAGAAAACTTGGCCTAATTGTTTTCTTTTCTTGGGTGGAAAGCAGACCTCGTAAACAGTGAACTTGGGTATATTTAGCTGAAGAGATTTCCGTGAAAAGTGTCAGAGGTATGGCCTGATTTCTCCTTGTTGTATTTAGCAAAATGTAAGAGGAAAGAGCCAAATTAAGGAAAGATCTGTTAAACAATATGGAACCAGAACTTGATTATTTTGAGGAGTTCCTAGCCTGTCCATATTGCAAAGGATGCTACTATTAGACTATTTACCATTAGGAAAGCATGCTCAGGAGAGGTTCAAGGGTGTGGCTAGATAATTTTATTGATCACTTGGATGTATGTATGATCATGGATCCACTTAGCTCTCTCAGCAGAACTCAGGTATAGGGGTGTCTGGGTGGCTCTGTCGGTTGAGCATCTGACTCTTGATTTCAACTCAGGTCCTGATACCAGGGTCATGGAATTGAACCCTGTGTCGGGCTCCATGCTGAGCATAGAGCCTGCTTATGATTCTCTCTCCCCCTCTGCCCCTCTCCCTTGCTCATGTGTATGCTTGTTCTCTTTCTCTCAAAAAAAGTCAGGAATAGATACAGGATTATCCAGGAAGGATCTGTGGAGAACCCTCTTGTTTAATGGTGTAGATTCCTTTAATATATGTGAGAGACAGGCAAGGTTTTTGAGACTTCTATGCCAGCAGAAACACTGCCAGCTTGGACAGAAGAGGACAGATATGGATAAAATAAAGGGTGGCTGCTGGACTTCTGAGATTCTATAGGCAGGAAATGGACTGATAGAGATCAGTGGCAGCAAATATATGCTACCTTTCAAGAAAAGGAAGAATGACTCCAAGGGTAGAGCTCAAGAGACAGAGGCCAGACAGGTGGGTGCAGAGGAAGACAGAGACACTAATATTGCTGGAGTTTCTATGAAAAAACTAATTTCTATTGTTTTAAGCTACTTAGTTTATAGTAATTTATTATGGCAGCCCTAGCAAACAGATGCATTCACATTTTCTGAAATCTGCAGGTATAATTTGCATTTTATTTTAGCTAATCATCTTCAACACAATGTGTCTGCAATTCTCTCTCTCTCTCTCTCTCTGTCTCTCTGTCTCTCTGTCTCTCTCTCCCACCCTCTCTCCCTCTCCCCTTTTCATATGTGCTTGTCAAAGCTAAACAAAAGCAAGGTAGAGTAGAAGACAGAATATCATAATGGAGAGCTTACCAGGATTTGATTCAAACTAGGTTTAAAGTCTACTCCTCCACTAACTGTGTGTGACATTGAGCAACTGAATTAACCTCTCTGAATCTACTTTCTTTAACTATAAGGTAAATATAATAAAGGTGATAAGAGAATTAAAGTAGAAAATATTTACAAATTGGCAGACATGGTACCTGTTAATTTTCCTCCTTTTTCTTTATCCCAGTAGTAACATTATGGATAGGAGGAGTAGCTCTGTAATCATGAACTCGTGCTTGCAAATTTTGAACATCTAGAATGGTTTTAATTCACATGAAAATTTATAAGAGATTTATCAGAAATTTGGATCTTTTAAAGTCATTGTAAAACCTGCTATTATATAGATACATATCTTTATGGCCCCAGGGAATTCATTTAAGGATTTTTTCCCCAAAGACTATTTATTAAACTTAGATGTACAAAAAGATGTTTTATGGTCAGAGGAAAAAAAAAACCTAATGGTAAGAGAAAGGCTATACCTGCTATACATAGCCTTGGAGTTTTCTGTTAGTTTATTTCTGTTATAACTGATCCTAATTATTAAAACATACTTATAATCTTATGGGTTCCTAAAATGATCTTAATGATAGATAAGTGTCTCTATTTGTACTCTGTGCTCACATTTGAGGTTTTATTTCTGAAGACACTTACAGGGGACACATGCAGAGATTCTCATCCCTCCTGAATTAAGTCCTCATTAGCCTCACATGAAGTATGATAAGAATGCCTTGAAAAATTGTATCTATTTGTATCAATTGCTTCTTCAACTTTATGTTCTGGTCTTAAACATGGACCAAAATTCTGAAGTTGAAAATTGATTCCTCACTTAGAGTTAGAATAAAACCTCAAGTAAATTTGAAGTAATTGTAAATTTCCTGAAGGGTAAGGATGAGAGATCTCCCACATTATACAATATCCTTTAAATATTTCTCTTTTCATTTAGATCTCTTCTAAAAAGTTGACTATATTCTCTCCTCTTCCTAGGGATCTCATCCACAGTTGACATTAGAGTCTGGATGTCTAGAGTCGGAATGTAGGTGTTAAAATAAAAATTAAGAGTGTGGTGGGGCACCTGGGTGGCTCAGTTGGTTAAGCATCTGACTTTGGCTCTGGTCATGATCTCACAGCTCATGAGTTCGAGCCCCATGTCAGGCTCTGTGCTGACAACTCGGAGCCTGGAGCCTGCTTTGGGATTCTGTGTCTACTTTGTTTCTGTCCTTATGCCACTTACACTCTGTCTCTCTCTCTCTCAAAAACAAACAATAAAAAAATTTATCAAAGTATGTGGAAATTTTCTAACATACTCCAGAGTAAAAAGAATAGTATGATGTGCTTCCACATGCTGATCACCAGCCTTAACAATGAACTTACGGTCAACCTTGTTTCATCTCTACCTCCACCCAACCTTGGATTATGCTGAACCAAATCTAAGTCATCGGATAATTTTGTCTGTAAATAGTTTACATAAATATTTCAGATGGAAACTATTTTAACGCAGTCATAACCTCCTTATCCTATACAAAGTAACACTAACTGTTTAATATCATCACATCTAAGCGCTCACATTTCTCCAAATGTTTAGTAATATAATTTTGTACAATGTCTTTTAATTAGAATCCAAAAGCATTTGTACATTGTAATTAGAAGACACATTTTGACTCTTGTCTAGAAGATCCCCTTTTCTCTCTTGTTTTCTTGGCTAATTATTATAGAAATGTCCTGATGAGCTGTATGTTCTGATATAGTAGCTTCTAGCCACATGTAGTTATTTCAATTTTAATAATTAAAATTAAGTAAAAATTTAACATAGAATTAAATAAAATTTAAAATGCTATGCTAAATATATTTCAAGTGCTCAGTAGCCTTATAGCTACCATATTAAATAATGCAGATGTAGAACAATTCCATTGTCATCACAAGTTCTGTTGGAATGTTCTTCTGTAGAGTTTTTCTCAGTAAAGGTTTTATTTTTGATGACACCCCTGTATGTCATTTGACATATTCTGGTCCCTGTATTTCCTGTAAATTGATCATTATATCTAAGAGTCTTGATAGATTTATGTTCACTATTTTGCCAAAACTACTATATAGCTTTTTGTGCACTTACATCAGGAGGTTCATAAAATCTGATGGTCATTTTTTATGCTGTTACTAGTCACTGATAATCATTGCCTAGTTCTGATAAAATGGTGTATTTTAATTACATGACTTTCATAATTTTTTTTCTTGTCATGTCATTCTTACCTATATAATCATAATATATTTATGGCAGGTAGTACTGCTTATTAAATTTTTATCTTAGCCTCTAGTACTCTAGACCCCTTTCTTTCTTCTGGGACAACATTCAGACAGTGATCTACCATTGTTACAGATCTGAGTCAAGTTCACATTTTGTAGTATTTGGATCAAGATAATAGCCTACCTTTCTGGGTTGAAAATTACCTTCTTACTTTCTGTTCTTTATTCAATAAAATTTCTCCTGGAGGTTTTATGCTTTGAAGACAGATTAAATACATGTATCTAACGTTGATCCTTTCAAACTTCAGTAAAGCTATATTAAAGATGTAGGCCCACAAAGACAGGAGAGAAAACAATTGCAACAGCATTTTAGAAGTTAGAAAGGAGATGAACAAGGACTACCCACTTAGGAAACACTAATCTGGAAGTAGAAAAAAGGAGCCAAAATTAAAAATTCTAAAAAACTCAGGAACTAGGAGTGAAACAGTATGCTGTTAAAGAAGGTCTGATGATTAAAAACCAAATTCCTAGAAAACCTCCTCCATTTAATTAGATTGTTTTTCCATTACTCTGACAGTGCTCTGGAGATTTGTTTGCTACAAAGGTATTCCTGGACTGGACTGTTGAGAGTGAATGTATATTATTGTAAAGAGAATGATTAGATCATATATATATATATATATATATATATATATATATATATATATTTATATGTACATATATGTACATATACACACATATATTACATATATATATATATATATATATATATATATATATATACATACACACATACATACACACACACATACACTCACACTAAGGTTTTTGCCTGTATACTTGGCTCCCAGACTGGGGACAACCAGAATTTTATTCTCTGACAGGAGATGAGAAGATCTGTCTCTGGTAAATTTGCCTTCCCATAAAATAGGAAGCAAAAAGATTGACATCCACATTTTCCTAATAATTGTCCAGATCTCCCTCCAAATTGTCAGTCCTCACTGGATGCTCAGAGGGAAAAAATATTATGCAGAAAGAAAAAAAAATTAACATTAATATCCTAGCAATAATCACAGAGACTATTTTCTTATAAAACAAACAAAAGATTATATGAATATTCAAAGAATATTATAAAAATTTAAAAAATGATCACAGGGAAAAAGACTTATGTAAGTGTTATAAAGTTGAGGAAATCTTCCAGAGATTAAAACATATTAAAAAAAAAAAGATTGAGGGGAAGGGAAAGCATAACAAACTGGAAGGCCAATAAAAGTCTGGGTTTTTTCAACAGCAATACTGGAAGCAAGAAACAATATAATGCCTTCAAATATCTGAAGATAAATGATTCTTAACTGACAGGTCTATACTTGGCCCAGCTACCAAGTTTTATTTTACATATTCAAGAAAGGGAAAATTTAATTTCCTATTTCCCTTTCTTTGGACGGTACTAGAAAATATATTCCACAAAAGTAGGGAAGTTGACCAATAAAGGTGAATATAAAGAGGGACACGGGCAGGAAACAGGAGATCCAACAAAAGAAGCAGACAAGGAACCTTTAGAATGATGGTGAAAAGAATATCTCAGGTTGACTGTTGGGCTCTAGACATACATGACATGAAAATAGGTGGCCAAGTACAATGTAGAGCTTCATCTTTATAGCAGTCCATCCCACAGAGTAAAGTGATAGGCATAATGGATGTCAGTCTTTTCTATTGATGTGACTCATAATATTGATGATACATAACACACTGGATGAGAAGACAGCTAAGAAGTCTGCTAGCATCACAGATGGTTATATCGAAGCCTTGTGTTTTTTATAACTAATGTTATGATAAGACCCTCTGCTCTTCATGGATTAAAATAGCTCTTCATGGATTAAAATATAGAACCCCCCCCCCAAATATAGCAAAATATCTCTTTGAAAAAGAAAAACCGGTTTGTACATGCATAAAATTTCCCCCAAATTTATATCCACCTGAAATCTCAGAATATGACCCTATTTGGAAACAGAGTCTTTGCAGATGTTAATGTTAATTAGTTAACATGAGGTCATATGGGGTTAGAATGGACCCTGTCTCCAGTGACTAGTGTCCTTATCTGAAGAGGAGAGGACATAAATAAACACAGGGAGGAAGACCATGTGAAGATGGAGGCAGATTAGAATGATGTAAGTAAAGACAAGGAATGCCAAGGATTGCCATCAACCACCAGAAGCTAGGAAGAGACAGAAAGGAATCTACCCTAGAGCCTTCAGAGGGAGCATGGCCCTGTTGACAACTTAATTTCAGATTTCCAGCATCCAGAACTGTGAGAGAATATATTTCTGTCGTTTTAAGCAACCCAGTTGTTAGTAATTTACATGCAGTTAATAAGTTCATTTTCTAGAGGTTCAGAATTTCAAGTTCATAAGCACTAAGGTCATTGTTATAAAAGTTGGGTGCTGGGCTTTTGGTCCATAAGCAATTTTATTCCCATTATTTTTTTAAGGGAAAATAAAAGCAGCTGATTTCATTTCAAGTTATAATTCTAGTCCCCAAAATGTAATGTTTGCTAAGTGCGAAGACTGTAGAAAGTTGTAATCTGTCCTTTTGATCAGACTGGCAGTGCAGACTTTAAAGGGATGTGGTCTCAGTGAGAATTGATTGGGGAAGATTAATTCTGACTCATTCCTCCTGTCATTGCTCTCAAGGCTCCTCACAACTGCCCCCTACTTCCTTTTTGTCCCCTTCATTTTCCTTCCACTTATAAGATGCAACTGAGAAGATTGCTTTACCTCTAAAACCCTCCTGAAATTTCATTTTCCTTTTTTCATTTCTGAAGATTTCACATTAAACAATCTCTCTTATTCTCTTAAATAGTTTTTATCTTCTAAATAATAGAGAAATTAATACATAAGCTGACATCCTAAATGGGTCAGAATATTCACAAAGAATGGGACAGTTCCATCTTTTCCAAGAACATTTTTAAGAAATAAGAATTTTAAGCACATCAGATATGATGTGCAGGATAGCTGCCGGGTTTAAGCTGATCACTGAGTGGCACCCTGAGAGGAAATGGAGGAATTCATTCTCATTCTCCTGTTAGCACTATGTGTATCCTCAACTCTCAGTAGTCCTTGGTGGTCCTTTCAGGAATAAAAGTATAGTCATTTTTTCCCCCTGCTTTGAGGAACATTAGGAAGTTTGGAATGGGAATGCTCTACAAATTCAAAGTGGCATAAGGAGGTTACTGACAAGTACAAACACGCTTTGCCAGTTTTAATTCGACAAAATGCTAATTAGTGTCTGAAGATGTGCAAGAATGGATTCTCTTTGTCTCCAGTAGGATTTAGATGTTATGGAACCCACTCAATAATGTATACTTCAAGCATAGGTGACAATACAAGAACAAGAGGAAATATTCTTCTGTGGAATTGTGAAACCCCACAGATTGACATTCTTTTGACTTTCTCCCTGTGGTTCTGGCAGATATCTTTACCATGTAGATAGAGTTGCTTCCCTTCCCAGATAAATGGATTTCCTGATAGCACTTTGCCAGAAAGTCAATTTTCCTCAACAGCCATAGTTTTTGTTGTTATTGTTGTTGTTGTTTTTCCTGAAAAAGATAAGTAAGCACACCTGTTGTGTAGAAAAGAGATAAAGGAAGGTGTCATCAGTGAAATCATTGGATCAATTGGCCATGTGGTAGACTGGTATAATTCTCTTTAGGGACAGATGGCCCTAACAGATGCTATCTTAGGTGAAGTATACAGAATGAAATGAGGAATGTAAATGACTACAGGTACATAGAGACACAATAGAGAAATTACAGCACACGGAAGAAATTGAAAAGGAATAGTCAGAGGCATAGGAGGTTAATCAAAGGAGAAAAGTGTCATGGAAACAGAAGAGAGCAATTCAAGAGACAGTAATTAGCAGTTATTTGTTCCAGAGATTTTAAATTAGATAGCCCACACTATGCTTATGGGACTTGGTAATATGGGCTATTTTGACACATATAAGATAATAGCTAGTATTGTTAATACAAGGACTTTTGGTGTAATGAGACAGCATAGGTAGATTGCATTGGGCTAAGGAGTGAATGGGCGAAGAGAAAATACAGAACAAATGTCAACTTCTCTTTCAGTGATTTCTTCATGAAGGCAAGAACGGAGCCACCATAGTAAATAGATAAATGAGTTGTTACTGTTGGCCTCTAGAGTGACTTCTGGTGTACAAAGGGAGACAGAAACATATTTAGATGTTGTAAACACAGTGTAGTAATGCTAGGAGAAATATAGCCTGGGAGTCTTTGAGAATATGGAGAGGGAAAATTAATTATACTGAAGGGGAAGCATTGGTGATCAAGGAGAGCCTTCTGGTAGGCGCAGGCTTAATAAAGGGTCCACCTGGATGAGGCAAATTCAGTTTCTTCTGCACAATACTGTTCTAGGCAATTTACTTAATTTATTGTGGCCAGGTAGTTTGATAGAGTCAGTTTGAACATTTCTCTCCACCTTTATTTTTTCGTGTCATTATCCTTTCTCACTCCCACCCACCACAACCCACACTAAAGTAGATGCAAAGATTAAAGGAAATTGCCAAATAAAATACGAGATGATGATTCTCTCCTTAGATACTTTCTTACAGAGCTGATTTTTGGAAAGTACAAAGGAGTGGCCTGAGGTAAGAGGAGGGATAATGCTCAGTAGCATCAAAATTAAAAAAAAAAAAAAAAGTTTACTTTTTTATTTTTGAGAGAGAGAGAGAGAGAGGGAGAGTAAGAGAGAGTGTGAGTGAGGGAGGGGTAGAGAGAAAGGGAGACACAGAATCTGAAGCAGGCTTCAGGCTCCATGCTGTCAGCACAGAGCCTGACATGGGGCTCAAACTCACAAACAATGAGATCATCACCTGAGCCAAAGAGGACACTTAAGTTACTGAGCCACCCAGGTGCCCCAGTAGCAACAGGATTTAAACTGGAGAGGGAATACATTTTAGAGGGAGAATAGAGACTTCTTGGAGCGCCTGGGTGGCTCAGTCGGTTAAGCGTCCAACTTTGGCTCAGGTCATGATCTCTTGGTTTGTGAGTTTCAGCCGCGCATCGGGTTCTGTGCTGACAGCTCAGAGCCTGGAGCCTGCTTCGGATTCTGTGTCTCCCTCTCTCTCTGCCCCTCCCCAGCTCATGCTCTGTCTCTGTCTCAAAAATAAATAAAAAACATTAAAAAAATAGAGACTTATTAATTGTTATTATTAACAGTATTAGTGTTTTTATTGCAGAAGACCAGGTTGGAAGGTTAGAAGGGACCCAGGTGATGAAATGGCCTCAAGTATGAATGTTTCTTATCATAACTCATGTGCAACATGCCTTTTAGCATTTTTTGACACTTACAAACCTCTCTAACATTGTGGGGGCAAGAGGAACATGGTTGGATTATCAACTTGAATAAGAAGTACTAAACTTAACCAGGGAGAATATCTCTATAAGCAGGGGCAGTAGTGGGTTAACTCTTGTAAGTCAAAACCTTGATGATTTTACCTATAAAATGGGAATGATAATATTACCTACCACAGAGTGTTGTTTAGTACATCAAATGATATAATAATCCAGTACATCTGCTAGAAGAGAGATGGATTAATCCTATTTGGAAGGAATTAATATTATCTGGAGACTCTTTATATTTTTATGCTATAGTCAGCATTTAGTAAAAATGAAAACAAAAGCCACCCCCCAAACCTGAGTATATAAGGAACTTGACTATATAATTGAAATTAAGAGAATAAAAAAGAGAATCAAAACACCCATAATTGACCCAGATTTTGGAATTAGCTAACCAGAATTTAAGAAGAACTATAATTTATATGTTCAAGAAAAAAAAGAAAATAGATTAACATATAAGGAATTTCATCAGAGAATGTGAATTTATTAGAGGGTCAAATAAAAATTATACACATGAAAAAGGAACTATTTAGTATTAAGAATTTAGTACAATACAGGATTAGGGAACTGGAAGGCAGGCTAATAAAGAGTATTCACACTGAAGTCTGGAAAAGATAAAAAAGATGCAAAATATAGAGAAAAGTGACACATAAAAAATGGTGACAAGGTATTGTAGTTGGCAAAACCATGGTAGCAATTCCATTCCAAAGTATATGCCCCAAAGAAATATACGTATACATAGATGACCATCAAAAGACATGCACAATAAAGTTTATATAAGAAGTATTTTTAATAGTCCCAAACTGGAAATAACTGAAATGCCTATCAGTAGCGTGATAGGTAATACTGTACTGCATTAAAAATAAACTAAGCTGTGCACAAAATAATGAATAATTTTCAGAAACATAATATAAACCACATATTCTATGACTGTATTTGTAGAAGTTCAAAAATATAATCTGTATCTATGCTGTTTTAAACCCAAAGAGTTTTAAACCCATGGTGTCCCATGGAAGAAGTATCTAAGTGTGCAAAAGCAGGTTTCTGGAGGCCCTGGTGAAATTCTGTTTTTTGATGAGTTGTGTTAAAATGATATGCCTACTTTGCAAATTTATAGAGCTTTACATTTATGAATTGTATACTTTTAGTAGTCTAATGTCAGTACTACCACTATGGTTAATGCTTATGATTGTATGTAAAGAGTCGAATTATCAAAAGTTTCTTTTTTTAATTTACTAACAGCAACTTCAGTTTTCAATTTCTTGTACTGATACCAAGAAAAACAAAATACTTTTGAGTATTAAAATGAAGGTATTGCACCAATTTTTTACTTAATCTCAGTATTATTATTTACATCAAACACTAATAACTCAATATGAAAGCCTGATATGTCAAAACAAGAGAAAGTTTTAAAATTAAAGGAAACATGGCCTGTTGAACAAAAGAATCATAAGCATAGACTCCAAGAAACAATATGAATATGCACTTTCATGAGGAAACCAATCAAGTCTGTCATTTAGCATCATTAATTTGCAATTGATTGAGTCACATTGTGAATTCAAGTAGGGCATGCCATTTTACTGTATCATGAACATTGTGTATATGTTTCTGTCTCTTTATTAGAACATATATCTATACAAATCCTCTTAGCTTCAAACTACCAGGAATGCTAGTAGGTTGAGTTTAAATAAGATAATGAAAAATCTGTTGTCACCAAATGTGAAGAGTAAGCTGTAGTAATGAGCTAACTGTGAAGCTGGGCTCTTTCGATATGTTGGCTGTATGACCAAGAGACTGAGATCTTTTTTTTTTTCCCCTTGTTCCCCTTGAAAATTTTATTTTATTTTATTTTATTTTATTTTATTTTATTTTATTTTATTTTTATTTTATTTTATTTTAATATGAAATTTAATGTCACATTGGTTTCCATACAACACCCAGTGCTCATTCCAATAGGTGCTCTCCTCAGTACCCATCACCCACCCTCTCCTCCCTCCCACCCCCCATCAACCCTCAGTTCTCAGTTTTTAAGAGTCTCTTATGTTTTGGCTCCCTCCCTCTCTAACCTCTTTTTTTTTTTTTTCCCTTCCCCTCCCCCATGGTCTCCTGTGATCTTAACAGCCCCTCAGCAGGGTGAAAGTAGAATAGATTGGGAGTAGGGAGCAGTTAAGACTCCTTGCATTTTCTCAGCATGGAGAACTGTATACTCTAAACTCAATGCCTTTAGTAAAATAGGACTAGAAGAAGTCTACCAACCTATCAATGGAAAGGAAGCTGGAAGTAGTTTAATTCAATCTGAGCTCTAGGAGTTTAAAGAAAACAACTTGCTTCAGAATGTCTAATTATTGACCTGTCTCACTGCAAGTTTGTGTGGGAAGATGTGAGCTAGGAACCTCCTACTCTGCCATCTTGCTGACCCCGTCTCCAAATTTAAAGTTCAAATTTATCTTACCCATTTGGTCTGGAAAATTATAGCCTGAGATACTAACCTAAGTATTCCTAAGTAGTATTCCAACTTATTAGCAAAATATGTGAGATCTGTCTTCAAAATATATCTAGTACTGACTCATTTCTCATGATATGTCCTAGTACTGTCCTACTCTTAGCCACCACCATAATCTCTCCTCTACATTATCATGATGACTGCATGGCAAGTTACTTTGCTTCTACACTTGACATTTCTGTTTATTCTCTACAAAGTCATATTATGCCACTCATCTGCTCAAAACTCAGTGTTTTCCTGTATCACACAGAATAAACTCTGTGTCCTTACCATAGTCTTCCAGGCACCTTGTTCCAGGGTCCTCCTGATCTGGTCCCTCGCTACATTGCTCATCTACATCCTTCCACCCTTCTCCTCCTTCACGTTGCATCACACACTGGAAATGCATTTTTCTTGGGAAAACTGGGTAAGTTCCTATCTCATGGCCTTTGGCTATTCCCTCTGCCTGGATCACTCTTTTCCCCAGAAATTCATTTTTTTAATGTTTATTTATTTTTGAGAGAGAGAGAGAGAGAGACAGAGAGAGAGAAAGGGAATGAGTGGGGGGAGGAGCAGAGAGAGGGAGAGAGAGGATCCGAAGTGGGCTCTGTGCTGACTGCAGAGAGACAAATGTGGGGCTCAAACTCAGGAACTGTGAGACCATCACAGTCATATATATATCCATGCTTAACCTGACTGAGCCACCCAGGAGCTGTCAGCACAGAAATTCCCATTAGGATGGGCCCTAATTCAGTATGATTTGTATTATTATAAAAAGGGGTAGTTTGGAAACATACATATAAAGAGAGCACCTTTGAACATGAAGATGGTGTCTATAAACCAAGGAGAGAGGCCTCAAACAACAGATTTTTCCCTCACAGCCCTCGGAAGGAGCTAACTTGCTGACATCTTGGTTTTGGACTTACAGCCTCTAGAAATAGGATACAGAACACATTTGTTGTTTAAGCCACTCAGGTTGTGGTACTTTGTTACAATAGCCTCCGAAACTCTTACCTTCATTTAAACAAAGCTTCACTCTGGGGCGCCTGGGTGGCTTAGTCTGTTGAGCATTCGACTTTGGCTCAGGTCATGATCTTGCGGTCTGTGAGTTTGAGCCCTATGTTGGGCTCTGTGTTGACAGCTTGGAGCCTGGAGCCTGCTTTGGATTCTGTCTCCCTCTCTCTCTGCCCCTCCCCTTCTCATGCTCTGTCTCTCTCTCTCTCTCTGTTAAAAATAAATAAACATTAGAAAAATTAAAAAAAAACAAAGCTTCACTCTACTTGATATAAAATAACACTATTATTTTATTACTCTTTACCCCACCTTTGTACTATTTATTCTTAGCATCTGTATTCTTTGTCTCCTTGTCACAAAATAGAAACTCCACAGGTAGAAGTACTTTGACTGTATTTTCTTGTTTTATCAAAAACAATACAAGAAGAAATAGAAAACTTGAATAGAACTTCAAGAAATAAGAACTTGAAATAATAACCCATATACCCCCATCCAAAAAAGCACACAAACCAACAAACAAACTCCAAACCAGGACCATTGTTAAAATATTCAATTAATAGATTATTGACATCCTACTAAAATTCTTTTAGAAAGTAGGAAAACATTAATTTTATTGATCTCATTTTAAGAGGTTGATATATATTTGGTAATGAAAACAGAAAAGAATGCAGCATGCTATTTTTGATTTGCAGTATTTATGTGCTAAACATTGTTTTAAGGACTTTATAATGTTAACTCATTTAATCTTTTACTAACCAACTGAAGTAGTGTTACTTTCACTTATTAGTAAATGTACAAATAACTTTAGATTATATTAGCTAACCAAATCTAGTAGTATATTAAATGAAACATGAGTTAGACATATTGCAGTCTTTTAAGATGTATTAAATGTTTGCAAATAATTAATGAAATATATAAATTATATTTTGTAATATAGCAATATATTCATCTTACATATGGAAATATTTTTATATAATTAAATATTTACTTATGATTAAGAGAAAAGAGAAAATTCTTAGTAAATTTGGACTTAACTAGAAAAATGTCTCCTAAAATCTCAGCAAATATCAAACTTAATGGTGATAGGTACAAGTGTTTTCTTTTAAATCAGGAAAAAGACAGGAATGCCTGCTCCAGCCATTTTTATTAAACACTGTGCTTGAGACCCTAAGCAGTGCTGGAACACAATAAAAACAATAAAAGCTCTAAAATTTCAAAAGAAACAAAATCATCAATATCCTCACTTATGTGTTTGTATACCCAGGAAACATAAGAGAGAAATATTTGGAGTTAATGAGTGGGTTCAGCAAGATAGTCATATATAAGATCATAAATCCATTATGTTAGTATACACAGCAAAAACAAATAAGATAACATTATAAAAGCAATGTAAACTATAAAGCACTAAGTAATAAATATGAAGAAAGTGGGTAAAATGTTTAGGGGAAAATTATAAAGTTTTATTGATAAGCATTAAAGAATTAAATATAGAGGTATTCATATCCATGGCTGAAAAATCTGAACTGTATGTATAAGATAATTCAATCCTAATTAACTGAATACAGTGGCAGTTAAGATCCTTTCATAGTTTTTATGGAATTGACAAGGTGATTATATTACTTACAAAGTCATTGAAAGGGTTAGGAATCATTAAGAGAAGATTTAAGAAAAAGAATAAGCTGAGGGTGTTTGCCATCCAGATCACAAGAATAAAGTTGTGGCATTTGTGTAGAGAGATAGATAAATGGGCTAATGGGACAGAGCAGAGCAAACAAATTTTAAACCTGGCTTTATCATCTATGAAGCACTACAGATCAGTGAGGTAAACAATTAACTGTATGTATATGATGATGGTAGAATGTGTTATCCATATGAAACAAAATATATGTTTACTTTCTACCATACCCAGAAACCACAGGGATCAAAAATCTAATCAGGAGTAGCAAAATGTCAAAGTTGGAAACATCTGTTTTCTAAAAGACAACAGTAAACTAAGTGAAATGGTAATCCGATGGTTCATAGTCCAGGAAAGGTTAATTTCAGGATACACAAATGCCTAACAATAATAATTAGAATACATAAATTAATAATAAAAAAATGTTCAACCAAGATTTGCATATAAAATGGGCAAAAGATAAAGAATAGCAAGGCACACAAAAAAAATACTGCATATAGAAACATAGATATAGATGTGGATACGGATAAATACATGCATAC
Organism: Panthera onca; assembly: GCF_046562875.1. Taxonomy (NCBI): domain Eukaryota; kingdom Metazoa; phylum Chordata; class Mammalia; order Carnivora; family Felidae; genus Panthera; species Panthera onca. The sequence goes on from NC_138340.1 coordinate 128,120,144, forward strand.
ATATATACATGCATACAGATACCATCAACTCATTATAGTGTTTGTTCAAGAGGAGGAAGGAAATGAGTTGGTCTTGGGGTTGAGTTCAAGCCTCATGTTGGGTATAGAGGTTACTAAAATAAAATAAGCATATTTCCAAGCATAAATTGTATAGGGCCACTTGGTTTCTAGTGGCCTAGCACAGATATATTAAAGAAAAAGCTGTTGAGTTTTCAAGTTGAATTTTGACGAAATGTAAGGAGTTCAGAACAGTTTTTCCACACAGCAAAAGATTACCAAATTAAGTAGTTGCTTCAGATAAAAGATAAAATCCAGAGCAGTAAAGTATGACATTAGGGATAGATGTAAAGCTGTAACAACCTTTGGTAAGAATTCAGACCCTCTTTTCTGCACACCATGTCTTTAAGACTCTTAGTGGGGTTTTCTACAGCAACATCAGAAGCAAAGCAAGGCTGAGTTGGAAAAGAAAACATGATTCAGAAGGCAGAATACATACAGATATCAGAGCCAAGACATGCAGAGAAGCAGTCCTAGGGAGAACTGGGCCCTAACCAGTGGACTAAGGACTTTGGCCAGATGGATTTGAAAATTTCTGTAGAATACTAACTTATGTGCCTCCTAGTGCTCCTTTTTGAAAAGGAATGTTTATTAGTATTTCTCCATTCCTTTGTTATCATTCTGTGTTATGTGCATACATGGAAGGAGACATAACTTTATTTCTTTAATTCACAGTTTTTGCATTGAAAGGAATCTTACACAGGGAATCCTATTTACATCTGGATCTAATTTAGATGATGAGATATTAAAAATCAAATCAATATTGAAATGGGATACGACTTTGGGGGATCTTGGGAAGAGCTCAGTGTATTTTCCATGTGGGAGAAACAAAAATAATTTTAGCTGAAGAGGGAACTATGGCATGTTAAAAATGGTAAAAATTCTTTGTCAGTCATTCCAATCAGTGGTGAGGTATGTTTCCCCACCATTTAAATGTAGGTCTCTATATGAAAACTTTGAATCATGCAATAAATCATGTTATTTTAATTCTGAGCCTAGACTTCAAAAGAACTGGCAATTCGTTTTTTTTTAAATTTTTTAAAAAAATGTTTATTTTTGAAAGAGAGACAGCGTGAGTGGGGGAGGGGCATAGAGAGAGGAGACAGAATCTGAAGCAGGCTCCAGACTCTGAGCTGTCAGCACAGAGCCCTATGTGGGCTCAAACTCATGAACTGTGAGATCATGACCTGAGCCGAGGTCAGACACTGAACCAACTGAGCCACCCAGGCGCCCCAGAACTGGCAATTCTTACCTCAGTCTCTGGAAGTCCTCAGCCTCCATGTAAATATAATAAGTCTGGCTACCCTGCTGGGGAAAACCCAAAAAGAGTCCCTGAGAGAAGAGTAGTGCTGTCTCCAGCCTTCCAACCTCCTTGTCAAATGATCAGGCAGATGCTTGTATCCATCTTAAATTCCTCAGACCAGTTCAGCCACCAGCTTAATACTACTGAGTGATAGAGGCAATGCCTTGCATAATAGTAGGAATGCATGGGACGCCTGGGTGGTGCAGTCTGTTAGGTGTCTGACTTGGGCTCAGGTCACGATCTCACAGCTCATGAGTTCAAGCCCCACATGAGGCTCAGCGCTCACAGCTCAGAGCTTGGAGCCTGCTTTGGATTCTGTGACCCCTTTCTCTCTCTGCCCCTCCACCATTCATGCTCTGTCTCTCAAAAATAAATAAACATTAAAAAAAATTTTAAAAAGTTAGTAGAAATGCATAACCAAGCCCTGCCCGATTTTCTGACCCATGGAATGGTGTGATACAAAATTATTGTTAAATCTACTAAATTTGGAGTAGTTTGTCACATAGCAATAGATAACTAGATAGACAGGTAGAAACATAGGTAGATTAGATAGACTGTATATGTAGAATAGATAACTAAATTAGAATTCTGTTTATCTGTAAAAAAGAGATGTTTGAACTATGTTATTTCTATGTTAAAACCCTCTAATTCCTAAGGCTAAGGATTTATTCTGGTTTATCCCCTCCACTTTTGAAGCATCTTTCTTACATACTTTGCTAAATCTCCAGGTCAAAGTAATACAGTAAAGAATAGATAAGTAAATCCTTGCTAGGCATCAACTAGGGTAAAGGTATTTGGAGAACTGCCTCTCAGTTTAAACCAGTTGAACTGTGAGAGTGCCTATGGTTTTAGAAACCCTGTTTTATCATGTCATGGCCTGTCTTCTAAGAGTATGGTTTCAGTCCCCTGACACTTTTGAAATAATCACATTCAAACAGAATCTAAGCTGCTGGGATATATGTTAATTGCTCTACACTAGTGAGTATAGATAAGAGCAGTTGAGGTTCCCTTGAGATCAGGAAAATTGTGAAGGGTCAATTTCAAAATGAGTATTAATAGGTAGGTTGAAAAAATAGTTCTTTTCTTTTTTACAGAGTATATTTAACATTGTTTGAACATTATTAATTAAATAGGCTGAAGGTGCTAGTAATAACAGCAAATTATTCAACAGAAATGCTTTTGAGTGCATGTTTCTTTCTGTTCATTCTCTCTTTTTTTTTTTTTTTCCCTGGGAAATTTTATTGTAAAATGTCCCTTTTATACATGTATTTCCCTTTGAAATAGAGGGTCCAGATTCAGCATACCAACCCTGTGATGATCTCTATGGGATGAACTGACAATTATCAATGATTTACTTGATGTTGGTGCAGTGCTTGTTATTGTCTATGATTTCCCATAAAATTCTAGGCCAGTGTTTTATTTATTTTTTATTTTTTTATTTTTTAATGTTTATTTATTTTTGAGACAGAGAAAGACAGAGCATGAGCGGGGAGGGTCAGAGAGAGAGGGAGACACAGAATCTGAAGCAGGCTCCAGGTTCTGAGCTGTCAGCACAGAGCCCGATGCGGGGCTCGAACCCACGGACCGTGAGATCATGACCTGAGCTGAAGTCGGCTGCTTAACCGACTGAGTCACCCAGGTGCCCCTAGACCAGTGTTTTAGATAGAAAAAGTATTTAACTTTATATTTTTATTAAATGCAATTTTTTGCTGCTTTCATAAATAAGGATCAAATGCAGAGTTTCTTCTTAAAAGAAACTGAACAGTCCACACAAAAATGGTACTAAAATACATGCAAAGAAATTAGAGATGTCAAATTTGAACTTCTGAAATTCTTATTGGTGAGATCAAACATAGTCTCTGGGTCACAATTATAAATGCGAGACTGTAAACAATTCACTTCATTTTCTGATAACTGAAGTTGATGGATAACTAACACGAACAACCTTGAGTGTTGCTAGTTTACAATTTGACATTTGTAGTCGAATAGAGTTTTTCCTTCCATTGAGAGTGGACTAAAATTGCTATATACTTCTAAGAAGTATATTTTTTCTTTAACATCAACTATCCCTCTTAATACAAACCTAAATAAAAGTGTATCTACATATCGTTAGACACTTGGAGGTGCTTGAAGACAGCACTAATATATATAAGAATAAGCTCTTTATGAGCAGCAAAGAGGCATTTATTGATTATTTCTAGGTGACATTCATGATTAATTTTCAACCATGACTAATACTTGCAGTCAGAAATCTATTATTTGATTTTTAAAAATACCAATTTAACACATTTCCAGTTTTATTGCTTTTCAATATATAAAGTATAAATATATTATCTGAATGTATGAATAAGTTGAATTATCACTGATTAATATTTTGGGAGTACCTACCCCTTCAAACAGGAATAGGGAAAAAAGATCCCATCGCCATAGAACTTTTAATAAATAGTTGTTTTTAAAGTTTATATGTATACTGTTTTAGTGCTTATGAATTCTACAAGCATGGATGTCTTTGATAATATGACTTTGAAAGGATAGGTTTGATATTTTATTTTATTTTTCTTGTTTTTTTTTTAATCTTTATTTTTGACAGCAGTGGGGGGTAGGGGGTGGGAGGAGGAACAGAGAAGGAGACACAGAATCCGAAGGAGGCTCCAGGCTCTGAACTGTCAGCACAGAGTTGATGACCTGAGCTGAAGTTGGACACTTAACCGACTGAGCACTCATGATTGTTTTCACATTAACAGGAGGCCTTGTGATGAATAATCATGTAATTGATAATCTAATGGATATATGGTATAATTTGTAAATAAAGATCCACAAACACACAGAGACACTTTTCTCCTTCCTAATCTATAATAGAATTCAAATTTAATATAAACCAAACAAAAATAGCATTAGATTCTTATACTTCAGCTAATAAGAAATTAATTAGTTTGTAAGAAAAGATGGTTATATCTAGTAGTTTGGTTCATAGGAAGAAGTTCCTAAAGATGATTGTGGAATACTGGACCAATCACACATACATACAAAATGCTAAAATATGCTGTATTTAAAAATGAATCCTTACAGACTGCTACTGGGTCAATGTCAATACATCAAAGCATTGTGAGGCCACAAAAATTAATCACCAGAAATAGGTTTCATAACAAGGAGCAGTCCAACAGGGCAAAAATAAATAAAATATAATAATTCAACATTGAATTTAAGAGGTTTTATAGTTAGAAACACACAATTTATAGGAGCTCCAGGAAGGAAAATACTGCTCCCTTTGTGAAGGAGCCTACCAATTTTGACAAGTCTATGAGAATTTTTTGGTGGTAGTGGCAGAGCAGAGAGCAAAGGCTGCCCTAGATCTTTGAGTATTTGGGTGAAGACCTCACAAGCTCTGGTGGGGAGGAAATTTTGCAGGGGAAGTGCATTCCAGAGAGAGAGCTGCCTATGCTGGCGTTTTGGCTCAGGGATGCTGCCTTTCTCCAGGCTGGCCATGCTCTTCGGCTCCTGGTCTTTGGGAAAGTAGCTCTTTGTGGAATGCAAGTCACTACTTTGAGATAATGATAATTTCTGTAACGTGAGTTTGGATAGGGAGGGATACTCCCATTGCATTTTTTCAGATTTTTTCAAAACCACTTTTATGGGTTATAATTTGGACACAGTTCAAAAATTTGTAAAGATATAAGAACATTTGCATCACTCCTTAAAGTTAAGTATACCATTCACAATTCATTTCCTACCACTCCTAGAACAAGTTAACTACTGATCTGCTCATTCTGTTATTGCAAATTTGCCTTGTCTGGAATCTCATGTAATTAGAATCATACTGCATATGCTTTTTGGTGAGTCTGACTTTTTTTCACTTAGCATATGCTTTTAAGATTTATCCTTGTAAATACTCATGTATCGTGTGTATATCAGTAGTTTGTGTCAGTAGTTACTTTTGATTGATTCCTTTGTGATTGATTCTGCTGAATGGATATTTTACGTTGTTTACCCATTCACCAGTTCAAAAGCCTTGGGCTGGTTTTCAGTCTTATCTCATTAGCAATAAAGTTGCTATGACCATTGAAGTATCATTTTTTTGTGTAGACAGATGTTTTTATTTTCCCAAGGAGCGAAATAGATGGGGTTGCATGTTAAATGCATGTTTAACTTTAATAAGACATCACCGAATTGCTTTCCGACATGGCCATAGTGTCATTCCTGCCAGCAATGTATGAGCATTGCAGTTGCTGCACGTTCTTGCCAAAACTTGGTATTTTAATTATAACTTGTAGTGGTACCTCCTTGTTCTAGTTTTCATTTCTCTGATGACTAAAGATGTGGAACCTATTTTCATGTGCTTGTTTGCTCTTTGTAAATATTCCTTGGCAAAGCATCCATTCCCCATTCACATATTTGCCCAGTTTTTAACATAGTTTTAGATTTTACATTTAAGTCTTTGATCCATTTTGAGTTTATCTTAGCATATGTTGAGGCTAGATTAATCTTCTTTCCTGTGGTTACACAATTGTCTCAGCGCCATTTGTTGAAAAGACAATTCTTTATTCATTGAATTACCTTGACATCTCTGCTAAAAATCAATTGACAATGTAACAGTTTTTTCTGGATTCTCAGTTCTCTTCCATTGATCCTTTGTGTTTCTTCTTTTGTTAGAACCACACTTTTTGATTACAATAACTTTATAATAATTCTGAAATTGGGAAGTGTAAGTCCTAGATTTTTGTTTCAATATTTTGCTTCAGTATTTTGGCTATTCCAGGTTATTTGTCTTTTCATATATATTTCAGGGTCAGTTGGCCAATTTCTGCAAAAAAAAACCCTGCTATGATTTTGAAAGGGGTTGCAGTAAGTCTATATATATATTAAATTGGGGAAAAATGCCATTTTAATTTATTTTTCCATTCAAGTGATACTGTATTTGTGTCTTTTAGCAGTTCTCTCAAAATATTTTATAGTTTTCAGTGTATAGTCCTTTCACATATTTTAAGATTATCTCTAAGTTGTATTAGTATTTTTATGTTCAGTTCCCAATTTTATGATTAATATATAGAAATAAAGTAATTTTTTCATACCAACCTTGACTATTTGACTTCCTAAACTTACTTATTACTGCTGATAGCTTTTTTTACTTCAAGTGGGTCATCTTATCTGTGAATGAAGACAGTTTTATTTCTTCCTTTCCAATATTTATTATATATCTTTTTCATTTTTTTTTCTTATTGCAGTGGCTAGGACCTCTGTTATTAAGATGAATAGTAGTAGTAAGAACAGATATCCTCACCTTGTTCCTGATGTTATAGGTAAGCATTCAGTGTTTCAACATTAAATATAATGTTAGCTTTGGTTTTCCATATATGTTCTTGATTGGGTTGCGGAAGTTCCCTTCTATTTCTAGAGTGATGAGAAGTTTAAAAAAGCAGGAGTGGATGTTGGAGTTTGGTAAATACTTTTTCTACAGTTACTGAGATGGTCATTTGTTTTTTCTTTTTTTAAAATTTTCCAGTCTGAAAACACAGTGAATTACATTTATTGCTCTCGGAATGTTGTATTAACCCATATTCCTGAGGGGCACATGGGTGGCTCATTCAGTTAAGCGTCCGACTTCAGCTCAGGTCATGATCTCATGGCCCTGAATTTGAGGCCCGTGACAGGTCAGAGCCTGGAGCCTACTTTAGATTCTGCGTCTCCCTCTCTCTCTGACCCTGACCCACTCATGCTCTGTCTCTCTCAAAATAAGTAAATACAAAAAAAAAAAAAAAAAAAAAAAAAAGAAAGAAACAAACATCTGTATTCTTGACATAAATCTGACTTTGTCGTGGTGCATATTATTAAATTCAATTTACCAATATTTGGTTATGAAATTTTACATCTATGCTCATGAGGGATATCTGTAGTTTTTATGTATATAGTGTTTTTTGCTCGCTTTGATAGAAAGATAATGCAGGCTTCATAAAATGAGAGGGAACTCTTTCTTCTTTATTATTTTCTGAAAGAGTATGAGTATAGTCCACTTGTATGGTTTTGCTTTTAAACATTTTTTTGTGACATCTTTGTTGTCTTGCTTAGTAGCATTCTTCTGCCTTTTTTTCAGTTCCATTTCAGTAGGAGCTACCTCATCCTAGATAATTCAGTTAGTTTGGTCTTCCTCCTTTAGGTAACTGAGTGTCCTTTAGTGAGTTGCATTTTTAATTTGTTGGCTCATGATTTTGTGATTCTTCGGAATCCATGAAGTTTGGCAGGAAACCAGTAGGTAGCAGAAAGCAAAGTGGCTTCTCCTCTTGTGGACTGACAGCCAGTGAACTGGAAATCCAGACCCTCTCTGGTCTCCCTGAGGGGCAGTTGGCTCCGCTGCAGGCTCTGGGAGCTATTTAGCTTACCCCAGCAGCTTCTCTCCAAATCCACAGCAGGCAGGCAAATGCAGACTCCTAGCTTCTCAAATAATTCACGGGGGTGGTGGGATGGTGGGTGGTTGGGAGTTGTTGGCTTGTTTATCCAGGCAGCAAGGAAGGTAGGTACTAGGCAGCAGGTATTCTCCGTAGCTGCTCATTTATTCCATCACTCACAGATATTTAGTAAATGTCTGCTGTGTGTCAGACAGTATTCCTAGCACTTAGAATATTCTAGGAAACAAACAGAAAAAGATTTCCTCATGCATGAAGTATATGTTTATCATATACTTTAAGGGTGATAAAACATAAATATAATTTAAAACTATGCAATGTTAGAAATGATAAATTCTTTCAGAAAAAGAAAAAGAGGATAAGGGGAACCTCTAATTCCAGGGAGATACTGTATTACATAGGGCAGTTAGGGTTCTCCTTGAAGAGGAGATATGTGAGAAAAGACTTGAAGGAATTGAGAGATTAAAGTGACCTTGGAGGGGGGAAAAATCCAGGGGTGGGAACAGTAGAAGCTAAGGCTCTGAGGCAAGGCACTTGTCCTCCTGTGTTCCGTGGCACCAAGGTCTGGGAGGTCAGCCCTGCCTCCCTAGAGATAGAGGCTGTGACATGGTTTCTGGTTTGGTTGTTTTGTTATTCCCCAGAGGGAGCTGGGAAGAGGGAGTCACAAGTGTATACAGAAACTGCCTCAGCTTCTCAGAACTCTTCTATAAAATAACGCTTTGGAGGCACTCTCCAAGAATAAATACTAGGATTTCTAGCCCAGTGTGGCACTCTAAACAGTCTAAAATGAGACACAGAGAAAACCAATTAATCTGTCACTGAGAGAGATTATTGTACATCATTTTATGGTAGGTCAGTCCTGATGGCAAATAGTAAAATACAAGCAAAATGATGATTAGTGTTTGATTTGTTGCAAAAACACCTAAACAGAATAGATCCTGTTTTTTTAACTTTGAAATAGCCAAGCAGAATCTCTTATCTAAATGCGAAAATGCATTATTTATGATTGGCTTTCATCTATTTAAAGACTTCAAAATTTAGGTTTCTACAGTATCCTTAGGGTTTATTGAGAACATTAGGAAGTAAGAGAAACCTGAAGGTAGTATCATTTATGAAAGAAATATAACATTGAGACTTTGAATATTAAATAATTTGTGTACCTAGCATTTTCTTTATTAAAAATACATTCCTCTAGGCTTTTATCTTAGGACTGATTAGTATCATAATTTAATACTAGTGGGTTGAGGTTTTTTTCTGTCTTGGTAACAAGCTAGAATAATTTGTGAACCTTTCACATTCAGAATAGGGAATAAAAAATAGATTGCATTATGAAAAATGCAGTGGTTGTTTTGACAGCTATTTTAAAGGTAAACTTGTATTTTTCAATAAATTTCTATACATTTATTTATTAAGCATAATTTTTCTCTTTTGAGTTTTAAATATAAAACACATACACACTATATGAATTAAACCCATGTATATATTCTTTATAAAGTCACTGAGTACACCACATACTCAGGCTGACTTTGGTTCTCAGTGATGATATGCATTTAAATTGGCATATATCAGTCTCCATGATGAGAGTTTTCACATTTGGAAGAGGAATTGTTTTAGGCCATTCGTAGATTATGATACAATAGTTGATTATTTTGTGTGGATCTGGGCATATTTATTGTATATCATAGGTTTAGAGGGGCGTGTGTGTGTGTGTGTATTAGTTCTTATTGAGCCAATTAAAAAGATTTAAAATTCTGACTCAACTAGCCAGTTGTATTGAGTAAAATATTTATTTATACAAAATCCCAAGAAACATAATAGTTTCATTTTTAGAAACCAAATTAAAATTCTTTTGAAAAAAGTGACTGATTGAATCAAAGTAAGTAGACATAAAAAATGTCATAAAGGTCAAAAGAAGTGAGAAGCAAAACGGTTTTTAAGTGACAGGTAAGGGAGAAAATAGTAACTTCAAAATTTAAAAAAATACAGTTTGTCAGTCTCAGTACTTGTATTCATTTGCTAGGGCTGCTGTTAAAAAGTACCACATTTTGGGTGGCTTAAACAGAAATTTAATGTCTGAGAGATCTAAAGGCTAGAAGTCTGGAATGAAAACGTTATTGGTAGGGTTGATTCCTTCTGAGGGTGTTTTGTTGTAAGGAAAAGATCTATTCGAGACCTCTCTGCTTGGCTTGTAGATGGGTGTTTTCTCCCTATGTCTTTTCACACCATCTTTTCTCTGTGCCTATTTGTATCTGTGTCCATATTTACCCCTTTGTGTAAGGACATCGGTCATATTGAGTTAGCCATCCCCCCCCACCCCCCCATGACCTCACTGTAACTTGATTACCTCTGCGAAGATCTAAATAAGGTCACATTCTAAGGCACTAGGGGTTGGGACTGCAACATGTCTTTTCTTGAGGGGACACAATTTAAGTCACAACAACGGTCTTAGGAAATTAAAATGAAACATTAAAACATAATATTGTCTGCCATTACAAAGTACAGAAATCCTCAAGTTAGCTAGTGGCTTGATGTAGCACTTTACATTAGTTTTGATAGTAGCAGAGGCTTCCCTCATAGAAGGCTAACTACCTTTATCTAGTTGTTTGGTCTGTTTCTCTGTCACAGTCTACTCTACAATTCATCTATGCTCACTAAGAGCAGAGACAGAAGGCATATGATTAGACTGAGAAAATCCACTCCAATAATTACAAAAGATTATGTCAAATAGCTATTTCTGCCTCATAGACACAGGGAACAGTAGTCTCCCTGTTTGAACACCGTGCTAGGCTTTGCATATTTCTATAGTTTGTTTATGTTTAAAGTCTTTCAAGGTGATTTAGTAGCTGCAAAATTTCTAAGTTGAAAATCAGGAGATCATTTTTTCCCCTATTGTCATTTGTCTTTCTCATTATTATAAAAAATAGTATGTTTTCATTTACTTTATGATATTTTACTAATGCAGCTAAACACAGAAATGCAAATTACATTATTTTTATTCAGAATGTCTCATTCCAGGCAACTTATTTTGCTTTTGACCTCTATTTCTTGAGTAAGTTTTGACTAAGATGGTCTTACTGTTGCTTCTGCATGACTAAACTTTAGACAGGTTTCTTCCTAACTAAAAGCCCTTGACTACCCATTTTCTCAGAGAATTTACTTTAGAAAACATGCAATTGTAAATTATTTCTCTGCCCTACTGAGATGTAAATCTTCTACAAGCCAGGAATGTGTTTCTTAAGGACCTTGGAGATATCCTATTGCAATGTACTCCTTAGAAAGATAGGACTTCTAGTCTAGTCTAGACTTCTTCCAGTCTTCGTGTGTGAGGGTAGGAGCCCAACTTCTGCAAGTAACAAGTAGGAAATGCAGACAGCCTAATGACATTGAACAAACCTCGCTCCTCCCCAGGGTCTTCTAGTACTTTTCCATTATCTTATTCCAACTTTTATTTTTATTTTTCTAAATTTATTTATTTTTGAGAGAGAGAGAGAGAGAGTGTGTGTAAGCAGGGGTGGGAGGCAGAGAGAGAGGAGGACAGAGGATCTGTAGTGGGCTCTGTGCTTATGGGAGAGAGCCTGATATGGAGCTTGAACTCATGAACCGTGAGATCATGACCTGAGCTGGAGTCGGACGCTTAACCGACTGAGTCACCCAGGTGCTCCTTTATCCCAACTTTTAAAAATCATTCTGCCTTTATTTCAGGGCAGTTGAGTTGTGGCTCTCTCCCCTATTGCAATAGTCTTGAATAAAATCTTCTTTGCCATTTTTAACAACTGTCTGGTACAACTTTTCTCTTTCACATTTTTTCTGGCCCTTTGTTTGGGGTTCTTCTATGAGTAAGGACATCTGCATGAATATGCCTCATTCTGTACTTGAAGTGAATGCGGGTTACTTTTCATAGTAAGGTTAAAGCTATTAATAAACCTGAAATTAGTGTCACAAATACAATATCTATGATCCACTCAGAAATTATGCTCTTAGTTTATTCTCTACGATATTTTGCTTTTGTCTGTTTCATTAGAAATATGGAGAGATATTTGATGTTAAATTCAAATACAAATATTTTTGGTTGCAGAAATCAGAGATGTCTATCCATTTACCATCTAAATATTTCTTAAATTCCTTCTCTTGTCCAGTTTTTATAACAACTTCTGTACTCAAGGCTTGCATCATCTTTCATTTGGCCTAATTATATTTTACTTGAATCTGTACTTTCTACCTAATCCCAAACAAATTTATTTTCTACCTCACAAAAGGGTGATTTTTCCAAATTGGAAGTCAGAATATGTAATTCTTAGAGCTACCACTGCCCTACACTGCCCTGTACCTTTATGTGAATTAGATAAGAAGTCCTCTTCTTCAATGAAAATAGAATTGAAGGTAGTAGACTATGAACTAAACAACTGTACTTGGGATGAGCTGGGGAAAGTGGGAACTTGGGCAGTTTTCCCTTCCAGGCCTTAGTCTCTTGGTATAGGATAAGGAGGGACAGATTACTTGTTGGTTGCCATGGGAAAAGTAGAATACTTCACTTCAATGGAGAGTACTGGCTGTTCCCAACTTAGCACACTGACCAATGATAGCATTACTAATGGCAGGACTGCTGGCTTTAGATGGCTTCCAACACAATGCATGATGATCCGTGGTATTATTCATGAAGTATTCTTACTGAAATGATTCTTATCAAGAATCATTATTATTTTTAGGTCTAATTTACAGTTTACAGAAAAGGTAGCCAATAGAGAAATAAATGTAACATCACAAGGGGGCGCCTGGGTGGCTCAGTCGGTCAAGCATCTGACTTCAGCTCAGGTCATCATCTCAAGGTTCGTGAGTTTGAGCCCCACATTGGGCCCTGTACTGACAGCTCACAAATTGGCAAATCCAAAAGGTGAGACATTCTACAGCACAGCTGGCCTTTTATCTTCAACAGTGGATGCCATGAAAAAAGTTGGTCCATTCTAGCTTAAAATGCATTTAAATGCTGCAACGACCAGACACAAAGCATAGTTCATGACTGATTACTGATTTAAACTAATGAGCCATATTGGTTGGAGATCCTGGGAATATGTGAATATAGGATGGTCATTAGATGTTTATTATTTATTGTCAGTTTTGTTAAGTAGGATAATACTATTGCCAGTATAGAAGGAATTATACTCATTTAGGGGTGAAACGTCATAAGAACTGCAATTTACTTTTAAAAACTTATATGAAAAAAATATGGAAACAAACATGACAATGTGTAAACAGCTGTTAAATTTATATGTCTATAGCCCACAACTATATGGTCAATTAATCTTTGACAAGGAAGGAAAGAATATCCAATGGAAAAAAGACAGTCTTCAACAAATGTGTTGGGAAAACTGGACAGCAACATGCAGAAGAATAAACTGGACCACTTTCTTACACTATACACAAAAGCAAATTCAAAATGGATTTAAGACCTAAATGTGAGACAGGAAACCATTAAAATTATAGAAAAGAGCACAAGCAGTAACCTTTTTGATACTGACTGTAGCAGCTTCTTTCTAGATATGTCTCCTGAGGAAGGGAAACAAAAGCAAAAATAAACTATTGGGACTTCATCAAAATAAAAACTTCTGGCTAGCAAAGGAGACAGTCAACAAAACTAAAAGGCAACCTATAGAATGGGAGAAGATATTTACAAATGATATATCTGATAAAGGGTTAGTATCCAAAATATGTAAAACTCAACACTCAAAAAAAAACTAATTCGATTAAGAATGGGCAGAAGACAGGAATAGACATTTTTCTAACAAGAGTTGTAAGGCCCAGTCTCTATTTAAGAAGGAGTTCTTGGGGAATTCCAAGACAACGAATGAGAGAAAAACAAGGACATTAGAGGAATTTGAAGCCCCTGGAACCTATAGCTGCAGCAAACATTAAAGACAACCCAACCCTTAGCCAGATTAACATAACACCTCATGCCAAAGTCCTATTAACCCAAGTTCTTATTACTCAATATATCATGGCTGGCTTTCAGCAAAATTACAGGGCATAACAAAAGGCAATAAAACCCCTTAGTCTGAAGAGGCAAAACAGTCATCAGAACCAGACTCAGATATGGCAAAGATTTTAGAATTATCAGGGAATTTAAAATAACTATGATTTGGGGCCCCTGGTGGCTCAGTTGATGAAGCGTCTGACTTTGGTTCAGGTCATGATCTTGCAGTTTGTGGGTTCAAGCCCTGCATTGGGCTCTGTGTTGACAGCTTGGAGACTGGAGCCTGCTTTAGATTCTGTGTTTCTCTCTGTTTCTGCCCCTCCCCTGCTCGCACTCTGATTCTCTCTTTCTCAAAAATAAACATTAAATTTTTAAAAAATAACTTTGATTAATATATTTAGGACTGTAATGGAAAAAGTAGAAACATGTAAGTTCAGATGGGTAATTTGAGTAGAGAGATGCAGTGTAAAAAAGAATTAAAAGGAAATGCTAGAAATAACAATGAAAAAGAATAGTAACAGAAACAAAGAATGCTTTGATGGGTTTATCATTTGACCTGCATGACCAAAGAAAGAGTCACTCTAAATTTATCTGATTAGTACTTATTCATTTCTCAAATGTAGATCAGTTATTGGTTCCTCAAAAATGCATCTCTGACCCATCTTTTTCTAGATGTTTTTATATCACATTGACTGCCTATTTACAAGGGTATCATAAATTATCTTTTTGGACACGAGCCTTCTCTCATAGACTATGACCATGGTGTATGCAACGTGGATCACTTTGTTATCAGTTTCTGTGAGTCAGAACTAACTCATCATAATGCCAAATAAACACTGAAGAAGTAAGTTAGTAACTGTGTATTTTATTTTCTAAAAACCTTCATAGTCTATATTATAAAGTCAAACATCTGAGATGTCTATCTACTAATATTTTTAAGTCCTTGTTTGGCACCCAGAGTTTAATAATTGGAAAACTTCTCAAAAACCATGCTAAGTTGTAGTGACTTGAGATGTGGTTCAAAAAATATGAAATTTGATTAGAATGATATAAATATTGAGTGCACATCTAATTATTTTCCCCAAAGAAAACACCTCTTGAGAAGAGTTACTTGATATGGAAAAACAGCTTAAAATTGTGGGCTTTTATTTCTTTTCCCTGGCTTTTATCTCAGTACACTTTTGGTGACAATTCTCTATAGGTGTCTCATGTTTCTGCATATCTTGTGAGCAGAGACACTATCATTGGTCTGGACTATATTTTCAAGGGCATTTGTATAATGAATAACCTAGTAAGATAGGGATAGTACCTTCTTCCAAAAAAAAAGTGCAAACGTGGTTACTGACCATGATGAAAGAACCAGGATTCTTAACCTCAGGGTTCCTCTCTTGGAATGTAATCCATTGTGTATACAAGTGTCATCTGGCCCTCTTTGCATTGCCATGTGGGAATTGGGGCTCAGAAACTCAGAGAAATGCTGATGGTCTGGCTACTGTTCTTGCTGTGAGTGGTAATGTGGCCTCTATCTCTGGCCCAGGAGTCTGAGTCTGCTGCCAGCATTCAGGATCCTGTAGCAGGCTAACTTGCTACCTTGCAAGGAGGATAAAATATTAGGTCCTTCACGGTTCTTAACATACACTACAGAAAAAAAATGCCTTCAGTTGGAGAGTGGAGGCCGCTCTTTAAGCAACAATTATTTAATTAGAGAAGGAATGGATATTTTTGAAACCATGAGTATTGGCTCACCTCAGGAAAGAAGTGATCCCACAATAACTTAGTACAGTCCTGGTTGGGAATATAGAGCACACTCCATACAACTACTGCAGCCTGTAACTCAGAGCCTTGGGATGTGGGTCCAAAACAATACATGGTGATGTATTTACAAGAGTCCTTACTACTATTTTAGTCAAGAAGCTAAACAGATGAATCCATTAAATGATTTAAAGTCATATATTCAGGCTGTAGTTGGTGACATATACAGATAGAACATGGGACAGAGAGACTCGGCAAGGCTCCTATTTTCTACCAGGGTGAAATGAACCTGAAAGTGAAGAGAAGGAAGAGAGAAAGAAAGGGGTGAGGGTGGATAGAGAGTGAGAACATGAGCAAGAAGTGAGGGGTGGGGAGGAAGGAAGTAGGGAGATAGAGCAACAGAGAGAGGGGCTGGGGACAAAAAAAGAGAGATGTAGTGGGGAGATAGAATGAGGGGGGAGAGTGAGAATTGATGGTAATAGCAAGCACATGAAAGAGAACAACAGATCGACAAATATCCACTATTTAACTGGATAGACAAATTTATATTGTGAAGTTGCTAAGAAAATGATGTTTTCACTTGTAATTCATTTTTCTTCCTGGCTCTAGTGATCTGATTTGAGAAGTTACCATGCCAGTAAATCTGACTGTGGAATTGCATTCAAGGTACCTAAATCTCAAAAGCATGGCTTAAAATGTTCACTCTCCTTGCAGTGGATCAGCAAATATTCCTTTTCCAGTCAAAATTGCATTTTGATACTCATTTCCACATACCCTGTCGTAAAGTCAACGCTGAACAATAATTGTGTCTTCAGTCCACAAATCATGTGAGTGTTTTGACTGAGTTGTGTTGTGAAAATATCCAATAAGGAATAATGAGGAGAAAGAATAAATGAATATTGTATACAGTTTTATTAAATAAGCCATCAAGAAATATGATTGATTTATTGAATCTTGGAGAAGGTCTCATCACAGAAATTGTGACTAGTTTTGCCCTACATTAAATAGGATTTAAACATTAAGAAAATAAAGGTACATCACAATTGACAGTTTCATTCAGTTAAGCCATGTACATTTCTAACTGAAAAACATTAAAAAAAAATTCCAAAGCAGAGTTCCTGATGAGATTTTAGCTATAAAGAAAGTAATGACAGGTAGAAAGAAATCAGTATCCTCATTGGAAGCCTTGGCATATTTAAAATCTAAATTAAATTGGTTATGAATGTCAGTAATACACTATTAAGATTAACAAAGAGCTCAGACGATATTAAATAACTGAGGTAGAATGATAGAATGATTGATGCAGTGAACGTATTAAAAGACCAACTGACAAAAGGTATTTCAGTGTTACTACACAGAGTGTGAAATCCTTGACTCAAATGTGGAACACCAGAGCTTCTGTTTGAGTTGAAACACTGGATTCGAAGAGATATTTAGGGGAGATAGAAAATGTATTATTCAAGGAGATGATAATATCATTAATATTATTAATAATTATGAATGCCGATGTTTGCATTTTGTATTTAGGGCTTTGTGTGAAGTGTTTACTTTTTATCTATTATTACCATGATGCTGCAAGATAGACATTATTATCCATATTTTATCAAATAGAAACCCAGACAAAGAGGCTCACAGTAAGGTTGAGCAGTTAATGGTGAGGCAGAGATTAAAACCAAATTCTGCTGCTCTTTCAACTATTATAAAGGAAAAGTTTTCCTGGCTTTCAAGTCAACTACCTTCAGTGAGACAAAGGAAAATACCTTTGCATTTGTTTTCTGCACACTTAGCCAGCTTTCACACTTACCACAGACTTAGTAGTTTAAAACCATAGCTCTTTTCCTATAGTCTTAGGTCTGAGGTTCCCCATTTGTGGGTGTGCTGTTAGCTGGGGACTGCCTCTGCTCTTAGAAGTCACCGTCATGCCTTCTTGTGTGGTCCCTCCTTTTTCAAACCAGCAATAACACAGTTAGTCCTTCTCATATTTTGATCTTTTACTTTTTCTTCTGCTCCCAGCTAGAGGAAACACCATGCTTTTAAAGGGCTGACATGAAAGTCAGCTGACTTGGGGCTTGTTACCTCTATAAACTTCTTTCACAGCACTACTTGATTGAGTGCTTGAATAACTAGTGGAAAGGAATCTTCAGGGGAGAGAATCTTTACCGTTTTCCCCATGACAATCACTTTCAAATAACTGAATATTCGAAATGTGTGCTACAGTTTTGTTTTTTTTTTAAGTAACTATGATTTATAGTTTTAGGTTTTCATCCAGCATCCCTTCAGATCTGCTCTGGGAGGGTCAACGTTTTTTCCAGACTCTATTGGTCATTCTAAAAGCTCTGATTGAATAAATACTCATGCTGTCTAATATAATAGCATAATTCCCAATATCTCAAAATTAAACCTACTCTTTTCTCCCTGTGTAAGGTCTGTTTCATTTTGAAAGTCTGACATCAGGCATGATAGCAGGGGAAATCTGTTTTTTTGTTTTTTTTGTTTTTTTTTTTTTTTAGCAGCCCATAATCACCTCCTCCTAATTTGCTTGTTGCTATTTCTGACCTCCAATGTCAGGCTAAGAGGTAGAAAGAATCAGGGAAGAATGGACATGGCCTTGCATGGTGTGACCATAGTGTTTTCCAGGCTTAGGAGATACTCAAAATTGCCATTTCCTCTTGTAAAAATTTTATGAGATTACTTAGAGATTCCTCTGATTTTCTGTACCCATGGAGAAAATTTAAAAGAATATTGAGTAACCTTACTTTGAATTCCTGACCATTGTTCTCATGTGGACCATTAATGCTGCCCAATCATCTTCCAATATATGCTTAGTCTTTCTGCCTTCCCAGATGGCATTTTCATGCTTTTGCCTCCTCAAATTTTCAACACGTTTTTTTCCCCATTCTTGTTCAGGGAGACTGACCTTTGATTCTTATTTGCCAAAACAAACAAACAAGCACCATCAGAGCAGAAGATTCCTAGATCCACATCATCCTCCTCTATGCCCATATGTGCTAATGCCCTCTCGTGACCATGGAGGAATTTTCCATGCTTCTCTGTGGACATCTTCTCTGTGTGTGTTTTTGTATCCCAGTGCTCTCACCTCCTCAAAGAATTCCTTGCCCCTCTCAATTTCATGGCTTATCAGTATCTCACTCTTTACTATATACTGAACATTTCTCATTGGCATACAAGTATGTTTTTCCCCCATCTTAAAAAAAAAAAAACAGACAACACCCCCCATAACTTTCCCTCTCAGCTACTGCTTACCTAGTTATCCCACTTTATATGAAACACATCTCAAGATAATCATGTAAAATCACTTTCTGCAAATCAGCATACTTTCCTCACACTATCCATTGATTCCCTCTTTTAATCATCGTCTCTAAACTTCACAGTTTTTCCAACATCCAGACACTTCATCCCACTTCCATTATGCCAGTTCCCTGGTCCAATACCTTACCATCTCTAACTTTGGTTACTCGGTAACTTTCTTCCTGTTACCACAGTCAGCCTGGTAACAGTTTATTCTTAACACAAATTATTCTAGTTCCTATCATGTCACTTCACTGAAAGGCCTCCAATGGTTTTGCCTTTTACTCAGAGTAAAAATTCAGAACAGCCCACAAGACCCTGCAGGTTCTAGGCTCCTTTATCCCCTTGATTGTACTTGATTGTACTTTCCCTTCTGTTTTACCTGTCCTGAGGATTGTCCCCTTTCCTGTCCTGAACAGCTGAAGCCACTCCTGCCTTAAGGCTTTTGCTGTTTACCCTCCTGGGAAGATCTTTCCCATATTTTGCATACCTTCCTCATTCTTTTAGATCTTTTCAGTGAAACATTGTTTGACACCTTATTTAAAGCTTAATAGACAACAATCCTTCCCAGACCCTTATCTTTTCCCCTCTTCTGTGTTTGTTTATTATTTATTTTGGCTTTATTATTTTTCCAGCTTTATTTACATATAATTGATATATAACATTGAGTATATTTAAGGTGTGATGTCAGTTTGATACATTTATATATTGCAAAGTGATTACCACTATAGCCTTAGCTAGCATTTCTATCTCATCACATCATTACCATATCTTTCTTGTGATAAGGATGTTTAAGATCTAATCTTTTAGCCACTTTCAAGTATATAATACATTATTATGAACTATAATTGCCATGCTATATGTTAGATCCCCAAGGGTTATAACTAAAAGTTTGTACCCTTTGACCGATATCTCCTTATTTCCCCTATCTTCCAGCTCCTGGTAACCACCATTCTACTCTCTGTTTCTGTGAGTTTGGCTTTATAAAATTCCAGATATAAGTGATATTATGCAGTATTTGTCTTTCTCTGTCTCACTTATTTCACTTAGCTTATTGCCCTCAAGGTCCATCCATGTTTTCACAAATGTCAGGATTTCCTTCCTCCTCATGGCTGAATAATGTTCATTATGATTATATATATACATACCACATCTTCTTTATCCATTATTTTTTTAATTCTTAAATATTGTTTTAATGAAATTATAAAATAGGAAGAAAAATAAATAAAATATAAACTGTTTTTAAAAAGCAATGAAAACAATGCAGTGAGTAGTTACATGTGGCAATCCAGAGTAAAAGGGTGTTTTATATCGGGATAAAATTTCCAGTATCTACTGTATACATTGATCCAAAAGTGTTAAATTAAACAATGTTGTTTTTTTCCCCATTATTTTTGATCCTAGCATTTACCACTTTTCTAATCATACACATTTTTTTTTATTCTTTTAGTCTGTTTTATGCAAGAAGCTCTAGGAAGGCAGGAAATTTTGTTTATTATTATATTCTCAAAGAGGCGTGGGAAAACAAAGGTGGTCATGTGTTTGTCTATATATCTATGTAACTGTGTATCTATCTAAATTTTCCATGTAAGCGTTTGACACCACAAATTTTCTTTTAAGCACCTGTGAAGCTGCATCTTGTCAATTTTGATATGGTGTATAGTGTGTTGCCATTTAGTTCAAAATATTTAGAATTTTGTTTTGTGATTTTTTTCTTTGATCTATGAATTGTTCAGAACTTATTTATTATTTTCTAGTCATTTCAGTTTTCTTAGAGATCTTACTACTATTAATATATTTATTATGTTTTAGAGAATGTGTTGTATATTATTTAATCTTTTAAGTTTATTGAGATTTATTTAATGGCCTATAATCTTGTTTATCTTGGATAATGCTCTATATACAATCAAAAATATGTGTATTCTATATTGGATGTAGTGTTCTATAAATGTCTTCTGGCCATGTTTGTTGATAATGTTATTATTTTTTTATATCATTAACATTTTGGGGTCAGTCCAACAATTAATAAAAAAGAAGTGTTAATTTCTCTGACCATGATTGTGGTTTGCCCATTTCCTTCATTAGTTATATCGAGTTTTGCTTTACATTCTCTGAAGTTTTGTCTTACGTACACACATCCAAAATTGTTAGAATTTTTTGTGAATTAGCCCTTTTGTCATTATCAAGTAGCAGTCACTATTCTGATAATACTCCCAGAGTTGAAGTTTATATCCTTTCTTTTTATATGTATGCATACCAGCCTTCCCATGATATTTACTTTGCATACATTTTTTCTATTCTTTTATTGTCAAACAGTCTGTATCTTTATGTAAGTGTATGCTTGTTCACCTGTCTGTAGTTAAATCTTATTTCTTTTTAATTTGTTGTGTTAATATCTGACTGTTAATTAAATTTCTTAATCCGTTTATATTTACTGCAATTTATTGGGATGGTTGCACTATTGTTTATCTTGTTTGTTTCTTCTTTGGTTGTTTCCTTGATACTCCTTGTTTCTCTTATTTTGATCAGGTAATTCAAACTTTTCTCTTGGCAGCATACCTAATCATCTTTATAAGTTTGTGTGTGTGCATGTGTGTGTGCTTGTGTGTGCGTGAGTGCGTGTGTGTGTTCAGATGAATCTCTAGGGATAATGTGTATTTGTTTATTTTTTTAATGTTTATTTTTGAGAGAGAGAAACAGAGTGCAAGTGGGGGAGGGGCAGAGAGAGAGGGAGACAGATTCTTAAGCAGGCTCTAGGATCTCAGCTGTCCATGCAGAGCCAGATTGGGGGCAGGGGGGTGGGGAGAGGCACGTTAAACTCATGAACCCTGAGATTGTGACCTGAGCCGAAGTCCGATGCTTAATTGAGCCACCCAGGTGTCCCATTATATATCCCACAATACAACGTAACTTTGCTTTAAAGCTCAAAGGTCTTTCAAAGAAACTAGTGAAAATAATGAAATTCTTTTATATTTAACCAGATATTTTTCATTTTAATGTTCTTCAATTCTGGTTGTCCATATATGTTTACTAACTGGTTCCATTTCTTTTCAAACTGAAGAACGAGTTGTCAAATTCAGCCTTTGTTTAAATATTTTTTTTGTTTTATTTTCATTTTTGGTGAATTTTTTTGCTGGGTAGATTATGTTAAATTGACAGTTCTCCTTTAAATATTTTTTAATTTATTTATTTATTTTGAGAGAGAAAGCACACACATAAGCTGGGGAGGGGCAGAAAGAGAGAGGGAGAGAGAGAATCCAAGCAGGCTCCCCACCATCAGCTCAGAGCCCAACACAGGGCTTGATAAGAAACAGTGAGATTCAACTTGAGCTGAGATCAAGAGTCCAATGCTTAACTGACTGAGCCACCCAGGCACCTGTGTTCTTCTCCTTTAGAGATATGTTCCATTGCCTTCTGGTTTGTGTTGCTACTGATGAAAAGTTAGCATTTGTTCTCATGTTTATTCTCTTGGATTTGGTGTCTTTTTTCCTCTGGCTGCTGTTACGGTTTTTTTATATCTTATATCTATATCTTTGGTGTTTGGTACTTGTACTATAATATGCCTGGTATGACTTCCTGTCATTTTATCTTATTAGGGATATATTGAACTTCTTGGATTTATGCATTTATATCTTTTTATCAAGTATAGAAAGTGTTTGATGCAGAATGAGAAAAATGATTGATACAGCCTATTTAAGAGGAAAACATCATGAGAAGCTATATTTATAATCCTAATAATTCTTTGTTTGAGGTGAACCTAGAGATGGGGAAAAGGCTAAGAGCCAATTTAAGCTATATTTCAGCATTTCAAATTTATTGTGAGAAAAGATATCTTATAGATGAACATATGGAGACTATTGCTATAAAATATTAAGTAAAAATTTGAATAATTCAAAATACATTTATAGGAAAATGGATATGAAAGATACGTAATTACAGAATTTTGCATGCATAATTATGTCAATATAGAACCTCCAGTGAACTGTGAAAAAGTTCCTTAAAACTGAGAGGCTTATGGATTTAAAAATATATGATAATATCAAATTTATTTAATTAACAGATGACATAAATGACCCAGAGAGTCTATGTGATCTTCCAAGGCATGATAGGAAAGCATAGAGAGAAGGCAGACAGATTTCCAATCTTGGATGCTCTAACTATATCACTCTTCATGCTATTTTTAAAAGAGCATAGTTTAGGCCTTAGGATTTTATAAATAAGACATTAGAATTAAATAGGTAGATTATCAGCCATATATTAATATTTTGCTACAGTTGAAATAACAGTATTTTCTAATTTTATAATAATTGGAATCAAAATGAAAATAGGAGTAACATGCTACATTTAAACCTTAAATTTTAGCTTTTTAAAACAAAGTGCTGATTGAAATAAATCTTTCAGAAAGACATGATAGGCATATTTAAAAATTCTCTATTTGGATAGTGACTTCAAATTAGTTTGAGCTTATTATATGAAGGAAATCTCTTTCTCCTTCATGAGGTGTTTAGTGAAAGAAGAAAAATTAAAGCACTAGATTATCCTAAAGTAGAATGCTGTTACTACTGATATTTTAAAACTTATCATATGCTTCAGGCAAATAAATTTAATTAAAGAAACCAAGTGCCTTCATAGATGAAGTTGCATTATTCATGCTTTTACAATGATCCTTTGAATCTAGAGAAAATAAATGAAAAGTGACAGCATAACAACCAAGGGATAGAAGAACACAGATTTAGTATTGTGATGCCAAAGTGATTTCTTTAAACAAATTTACAGTTCAGTGCAATTGCCAGTAAGTTCAGTAAATAAAACCAGTTGTTTCATTCTAACAGCATTTTTGATTATTAAAAATTATGAGTCTGGTTGTTTCAGGTAGGGGGAGAAATCCTTTAGTGCTATTTGAAAGAAAAAAAAATGAATGCACTTCAACTGCTGTAACATAGTTAAAGATTCTTCTAATCCTTCATACAAAAAAAAAAAAAGTTCCCCAAAAAAGTCTCCTTGGCCTTTGAACTAAGAATACTTTTTTTTTTAAAACATCACTTTCTTTGTATGAGATAAAAGAAAGAAAAAAACGTTGCAGGGTTTTAAATCTTTCTCAATTTTAGTCTAGTGTTTTCCTCTTATTTTTGGAATTCTGCTCCATACAGAGCACAACTGTTTATAATTTACCCTCAATAAAATGAAAATTCAATACTCAAGTGGACATAATACATGCATAGAAGCTTTAGCCTAGGTAGGTCTGAAATGAACATAACTATAGCATATTCGAGCCAGCAGAAAATTTAGAGTCTATAATCCAATAGCACAATACGTGATGAAAACAAGGAGGTGAGTTTCCTAACTTCTGACCAGGGGCTCATCCTACCCTATTAGAATGCATGAGTAATTGGTTGTGTTTTATGGAACATACAAAATTTCTGATCAAACCATAATATTCTCTGTTAATTAGCAAACTTTTCATAAGGCTCCATTTATTTCCTCCAGTGAGAGTATTGGTGACTAAAAGTGAGTTTTTACATCTCTCTAGTTGGCAAACTTTTTCTGTAAATTGCTAGATAATAAATATTTTAGGCTTTGTGGGCCAGATGGCTTGTCACAACTCCTCAACTCTGCAAAAGCAGCCAGCGACAATACATAAACGAATGTGCATGGCTGTGTTCCAACAAAATTTTATTTACAAAAACAGGCGATGCAAGATCGATCTCTCTCACAGCCTGTAGTTAGATGACCTGAGGTTTAGAATAATGGTAACTGTGTATATTTATGATTTTTTGCTAAGCCTTATGGTAAATGTCTACCCTCTCTCCCATCTACTCATAGAGGATAAAGTTCTTAAGTGTAGGGGTTCTGATTCATTTATTTTTATATGGTCAAGAATATTGGCAGAGCGAATTTTATCTATCAAATATGACAGTTCTCCTGACCAAATGGAAACAGCACAGTGAATGAGAAAATTTCCAAAAGCAAGTTCAGCCAGTTCCTGGTTTCAAGAAATACTCACCAAAAAACGAGTTTATTATCAAATAAGTTTGTAGAATATTGCATGATATAAACCTCACTTGATTGTTATAAGATGTATTAACATATTAAAAGCCATGATAAATACTTGATAGAAAGAAATCAGTTGTTTCCCAAACTTTGTTGAGAAACGGTGAGTTTAAATTGTTACCATCTGGAATAGCACGTTTTTTCTTTCTTGATTTTTATGTCTCCATTCACTATTATTTATAACAATGAGTACTAGGCTCTCTGCTACCCACTAGGCATACCGTCTTAATACTTACTAAAGTTTATTCAGTAAACACTTGTAAAAGTAAACGAAATGTCTTTTTAAACATAGAATAGAGCAGTTTTTTAGAGCAGGTTTTGGTAAACAACAAAAAGTAGAGCAGAAAGTAGAGTTTCCATACTTGCCCTGCCCCCCAGCAATTTCTGCAGCCTCCTCTACTATCAACATCCCTCATCAGAGTGATACATTTGTTAGAACTGATAAACCCCACTGGCAGGTCAATATCACACAAAATCCATAGTTTGCATTAGGGTTCACTGTCAGTGTTTACATTCTGTGGGTTTTGACAAATGTATGATGACAGATATCTACCATTATAGTATCACACAGAGTAGTTTCATTGCCCTAAAAATCCTTTATGCTCTGCTTATTCACCCCCTACCTTCCTCTTAGTCCCTAGAAATGACTGGTCTTTTTGCTATTTCCATAGTTTTGTTCTTTTCAGAATGTCATATAGTTGGAATTACGTAGTGTGTAGTCTTTTTGGATTGACTTTTTTTTTCACTACGTAATGTGTATTTAAGCTTCCTCCATGTCTTTTCATGGCTTGAAATCTCATTTCTTTTTAGCACTGAATAATATTCCATTGTTTGGATATACCACAGTTTGTTTATTCATTCACCTATGGAAGGACATCTTGGTTCCTTCCAGGTTTTGGCAGTTATAAATAAAGCTCCTATAAACATCCATGTGCAGGTTTTTGTGTGGACGTAAGTTTTCAGCTCGTTTAGGTAAATACCAAAGAGTGTAATTGTTGGATCATATAGTAAGAGTATGTTTAGTTTTATAAGAAATTGCCATGTGTCTTCCAACGTGGCTGTACCATTTGCATTCCTACCAGCAATGAATGAGAGCTCCTTTTCCTCCACATCTTCACCAGCATTTGGTGTTATCATGTAATATCTTTTAGTCTGATTTCTTGAAAAAGCTAAAAAGTCAGAAAATCTATTTCCTTTATTTTCATTTGTATCGTGTTTGAAAAACACACTCATAGGTGATTTCAAAAGACTGTCTCGAGGTACTGGAATAATATCTCTGAATAGACTAGCATTTCATGACCCACTTCTTCCCTCAATTGAAGATGTCCACAATCTAAGATGCTGGTGTTTGGGGCTGAGTCCCTGCTTATTCTATGTCTTCTATGTCCACTAAACAGCAAGGGTTTTGTGATACACGTGTTTGAGAGAGACACCCAAACATACTTGGTCAAGTGAACAAATAAGCCAGTGATTACAGAATTCTGGTGATTAAAAAATTAGCAATGGGATAGAATTCTTACAGTGTTAAGTAAGAAGAAAAGTAAATTATTTTTTAACTATTCACCTTGGCTGTATACTAATTTAGTTTTAGGTGCTGAAGATGAACAGGATTTGACTAAGTCAAGATTCTGTGATTGGAGTATTAGTGCGTAGGCTTCTAACCAAATTCTCCATCCAAAACACTTAATCTGCATATTATAAGACCGACTTAATTTCATTCTCAATCTTATGATCATAGGTGTCAGGGAAAATAATTACTACTTACATGGAACCCGCTGTCAATATTATATTAAAAAGCTAGCAACATGTGAAATGAATATAGCAACCCCTTAACATTACTGAGATGTACGTAACTCAGATACCTTCTTTCTGTCTTTTGCCAAACGTGACTCCAACCAGGCATTAGAAATACTTTGCAACTTGCTGAACTCATCCATGGAGAGTTAGAAAAATTTTGAGTACTTTTTTTCTGAATTGTATCTGGAAGATTTTAGTTTTATAAGAAACTAAAAGTCATTTTGTAATGATTTTTGTTTACTTCCTATATCATCCCACTAAATAAGTTTGCAGGAAGAGAGTAGAGCAGCATTAAGATCCAGCATTAAGGAGTGCATATTGCTTCTTAATAAGGAAGGCACTACAAGAGCATGGGATACCTTTCAGGTTCACACCCTCAGTTTCCCCAGTAGTTGCCATGCCTCTTTGGTTGTCGGAGAGAGACTAAGTTTAACAATGGTTTCTGGATTCAGATTGGAAGAGAGGTGAGGCTGATGAATGCAGAAGTATGTTTAGAATGCGCAACTCTTGATCTAGAAGTTGAAAAGTAGAACATAACCTTATGTACTGACTCTTTTAAAAAAAAATCTACTTAGGTATTATGGTTACTGCTGATTTTTAGACCAGGACCTTTAAAGTATTTCCTAGAGATACTTTGAAGCAATTTCCTAGAAATTGCTCCAAAGAGAAAAGAAGGAATGAAAGAATTAGGGTCTAGGACTAAGAGGCAAGATACTGAGACATAGGGTACTAATCAAACCAATCCATGTGTAGAAGCTTTTACAGATGGGGAATGTCAGGAAATTATGACAGTCATAGAGCATGAATTATGGAGGATGTTGAGAATCATGAGAAGTTAGAATTTGATGAGTGAGAAACATGACTATAAAAATAAAGTAACATGAAGAACATCTTAGGCAAATGCCATGGAAGAGATGTAGCTTTTTGTTTTGATCATTATTTCAACCCACAAATCAATTTTTAAAATTTATTTTGTCAGACATATAATTATTTAATTCTTAGTATTTTCAGTTTGATGATTAATTTTCTCATTTGAATATGACTTGTGTTTCTCATTATATTATGTAGAAAGCGTAATATAATGAAAGCTCAGAGATAAGAACGATTAGATAGAAAATACCTTTAAAATTAGACATTGAAAATTTTTAATTAAGAATAACATATTTCACAGTTCAAAGTGGAAAGAAAACCATTTGAGAGAGGAAAATTAAAGGTTCCAGTTTGAAAAGTCAAGTGCATTTTTGCATCTTTTTTTTATGAACCAAGAGGTTGCTAAATGTCTCAGAAATAAATGAGCAAACACTAATGTCACACTTTTAAGGTGCGGTGAGACATGTGAGAATTGGGAGGTGTCAGCAGTACTAGTGCTGAGAGTGGTGATCAGTGTGAGCAGAAAAGTAATAAATTATTCATTATCAGCCTAGTTAGGGGTTGTTTTGCATGGCTGTTGCAAAGAGTTATCCAAAGTGTGGTTGTGCCCATAGTAATGAAAATGTAAAGGTTTTTAGCTCACTTGTGCAAGGAGCTTATTGCATATTTCCTACAACTTCACAAAGGTTCTTTTGACCATTTTATTGATAATTACTGATTAAATGTGCGATCCACTGATAGGTTGGCAAGGGAAAAAGCACAGTCTCTTTGTTAAGCTCATTTGCCCAGATAAATCCTACCCTAAGAATATGAGGGTCACATTACAATTCAGCATCACTGTGGCTGACTTAAGGCCACTTGGTGACTCAGAGGTTCCAACACCATTAGATTCCCTGTCGGATGTATTTCTTCCTTCTGAGGAGTATGTACAAAAAACATAAAAATCTCTTCTTCCCACATGAAATTACTGGGAAATTGAACTAGTCCTCTCTTTATATAAAGAGTAACACATAAGACACTGGTTTTCTTGCAGTTTCTCCTGCAGCATCTATAGAATCTCATTTGGATCATGGACTTTTTGGATAGTATTAAAAAAGCCATTATTCTCTCCCTAGGAGTATGCACAGATAAGCAGATATAAAAAAAAAAATCATTCATAAAATTTCCAGAGGTATGAGAGACTCGCCTAGTTGGTCCACAGAACCCAATTCGATAAAGTCTTCTACAGCATGGCTCAGAGTGAGTCACTCTGAGCCCTCTGGATGCTGCCACCTAAGGTCACTGTAGTGAACGCTGTTTGTGCTTTGTCCAGATCCCCTATCTCTAATTTATTTCTCTGTGCCCTTTCATATCCAGTACTCCTCCTCCTGCTTGCTCTTTCTTGTAGAATTGTCCTCAGCTACCAGAGCCACTTCACCCACTGTTACAGAGAGTTGGAAGTACCTGGGTGAAATTTTTGCCAATGACTAGAGCACAGGCTAATTAATACCAGCTTACTCTCCTCAGGTTGGAACACATTCTAAAGTGTAACTTACACTCAGACATACCTTAAGGGAGAAATCAAGCTAAAGCCACCTTCAGTTGACTTTACATGAACTCATACCCTCCATGGCTTCTTCCCCTTTCCTGTTATGCTTTTCTTACTCCCTTACCAGTTTTCTCAGGGATCTTTTGCTTAATAAGTCACTTGGTATACAGAACATTCTCCCAGGGTCTGCTTTTCACTGAAAACTAACCGTAACTATATAACTTAATTATATAAACCTGGAAACATTTGATAAAGAATAAGGATGTTATTATTATGCTACAAAGGGGTATGAATAGCAATGGTCCAAGACAGATTAAGACACATGTTCATCCTAGGGCTACAGTGGCTCTCTCAAAGACAACACTTCAGAAATCCTAGCTCTTTTAAGATATGGCATATTGCTGTTACACTCGTCGAAGCCTGCTTAACATTTTGCTCTTTTTAATATATCACCAATATAAGTTAGTTAACAGTTTTTTTTTCAAAACTGCCCCTCCCCAACCCCTACTGTATGACTCCTTTCTTCTCCCTTCATCCTACCCCTTTCTCCCACACTGGGTTATAGCTTTAAGTCTGCCTTTCGTCTGGGAAACATCTTTGCTTTAGTATGTTCTAGGATTTAGCAACAACCCCAAATTTCTTCTCACGTATTCTTCCAGAGAGCTAAAAAGCACAGATGTAAAATGAGTTCTAGTAATAGCCCATAGCATCCCATATTTCCCAAAGGAATGTAGGCAAAGTAACCTTTATAAGTGGCCATTAGTTACATGTGATTTTGTGTCTGTTTCGCCTTAGTTTTGAGTAAACTTTTACTTTGCAGACTAAATTTAAGGAACATGTAATAGTAAGATTCAACCCAGATTCTGATATTTGTGATTTTAAAAATTATTTACAGAATTTATTTTTAGCTATTAAAATACTATCCTAGTAGACAGCATATATTCTGCTTGTTTTTTGTTATATTCTAGAAGTGTAATTTATGAGTTTTCTATATGATTGGTGAAACAAAAGGCCTTTCATTGAAAATAATTCAGTATTGCAGTTGTGTTTTTCTAGATGAAAAGTTCTTGTCTCAATTATTGTTTCTTTTGCAAATTCTGTTACGATGTTCTTAACATGTTTTACAAATATGAATGATGTGAACAATTAATGGTATCTTAGCTCTTGGTCTGAATGGACCTAATTCAGTTTTAGAATCATGCAGTTGGTTTCATTATGGCAAAGTGCACTTGAATTGGTTATAAGCACAATGATATTTAACCCAGTCGGTGTAAATCATTTCTCAGAGGTTACAGTGATTGAAATTTAGATTTCCACAGCAAATAGAACTTAGCTTTCATCAAAATCAGCATCATGATACAGTTTTAAAGTAGACATAATACAGTTTTTAAGCTTTAAGGTTGTAATTCATTTGCCTTAAGTAATGTTTTTATTATATGTTGATGAAGATTCTGTTTGATATCAAACAAGCACTGAAATGAAGTGTTGTTGTGTAGATTAGAATCTCATAATCAGGTGCAGCGACTTACTATATTCTTTTCTCAGCCCAAAGTAAATATCATTTTGATTTTACCCATTACAGAAAAATGTTTAACTTAATTTTTGTTAGTGGATTGGGCATCTTTCCAAAACAAAGATACAGATAAACTGAGGAGTAGAGAATATAAAATAAAATGAACTGAGTATGCAAAATGATTAGGTCTTTGTCTATGAGTCAGTTAGGCATGGAATATTGGCAGGTTTTTTTTGAACTTCAATGTAATGTTATAGTTTGGCATAATAAAGCAATTAACTAAAATATTAAATATTGATGATAAAAGTGCATGTTTGGTACTAGAAAACTTTAAGCACATCAATTGTTTTTTAAATAATTCTCTTAAGACTTCATAGTATTTGCACAAGGTTAACTCTGTACAATCTTGTTCCTAAAGTGGTTATAAAAAGAAAGTAAGTATTTTATTTTATTTGCTTCTGTCAAAGCAAAAGGCCTCCTGGAAAATAGGATACTTAATTCTTTAGGAAATTACTAGTGTGTTAAATTAGCAAAGAGTATTTTTTCTAATCATTATTATTGTCATTATCCCAGGTACGGGTCACAATTTTCTGAGTTGTTTATATACAAAAACAAATATAGTGTTATTTTTCCATAATTAGATGTGGCCAATATTTGTGTGCATGACTAAAACATTGTTGTATAAAAGTTGAAAGAGATGTGTTTCTTTCAGAATGCTGATTTCAAGTCACAGGATCAGCATTAGAGAAAGAAGATGAGCAGAAATGAAAATATTGTCATGCATTTTTCCTGTTTTTCCAAATCATCAGTCAAAAAATAGAAAAACAGGATCATGTGTTTATGGTCAATTAACATTTTTTTTTTACATTTAAGGGAGATATGTAAAGAATACTGACAGAATTATTGAGAAGATGCATGTGAATTACATAGTTTGCTGGCTTTAAAAAGTTTGAAAGTTTATCTTTGTTTTGCACATATAGAGTGGGTCCTTCTTTCAGACGAGCCTTGCTAATCATTTTGTTAAAATTTGAACTTCATCATATCACAAAGCCTCATTCAGCAGACTCACTCTTGTCCCATTCCTTTTTTGTTGTTGTTATCGTTGTTGTGAGTCAGCCGTAGATAATGACAATTTAAGAGCCAAACCGTAAAATAAGGATTAAGAGAAGTCATGCTTCTTAGTCGTCACATCAACACTGTTTCGACAGTCGCTTATTTGACTCCATCCCATGTTCACTTGCGCTTTCTCACTTCTCTTGTTCTGACCAGCTGTGGAAGGTAGTTTATCTGCTAATTATATGAGTTACGTAAGTTATATTTTCACAGCTTCCTGTATTTCAAAATTTAAGTTTATTATGTCACAATATGGAATTTAAGATCTCAACCCCATCATTGATGGTACACTTGTCAGTCTAATTTGTATAGCTCCTTTGAACTATAAGTTGGTATTATACATACACTGTTCCTTTTTAATATCAGGTCTGAAGCCTGTAACAGTGAAAAACATCTTGATTTTTCTAATTTACATTTGATTGCTCAGTCCTGTCTCCATTGCATGACTCTAACCTTTTTGATCAACTAAGATAGAATTAACATTGGAACTCCTTGCATGTATTTCGGGCTTACTGAAAAATACCAGCAAGAAACCTGCCACCTTCCCTTAGATGCAGATGCCCTTTTGTGGGCACAGCATCCACTGATGAGTTCATTTTCTTTTAATTAAACATAATTTAAAAATGGAAAGTAAAGCTCTGTTAATGGTGATAAAGCATTATGTAGTTTATGTATAATTGTTTTTTTTGTGGTCACAGGCTTTTTCTCTTATAAAATGTTAATTACATCAGCTGAGCATATTAATGGATATTATCAAACACACCTGTTCTATTTTAATGCTTAACATGATGAATTTGAAATAATTTATAGTAGATTGGAGTAACCCTCCATTTGAGGGAGAGTATTTTTTTTCCAGAAATTATAAATTGCCTTCATGAAATAGAAGGGTTCAGTTGGACATTGCTTTAGATGACACAGGTACATAACAGTAGACGAAAGACTAAAACTTAGAAGAAATTTCATATTGGTTTTGCAAGTTGCTTCTCCTTAGCTTTGCTTAGAGGACAAGGTGTAGTGCTCTGAGGGATATTTTCACTCTAAAAGCATTTCTGTCCTAGAACTTTAGAGCTAAATAAGCTCTCAGTGTTCATTTTATATGGCAAATTCTTTGTCATTCTTTAAAATTGATTGGGATGCTTTACTTTCCGTACTGTCTTTATCACCACCCAGGACCAAGTGCTCCCTTTTCTGCAGTTTCTTGGCATATCATATAAGCTTCATCATTATTCTCTCAGTACCTGTATTTATGCATCGTATTTGTATTTATATCACCAATTTTAAGGACAGAGACTGTCATAAAGTAGTTGCTTAACAAATGTCTGATGAATACATATATGAATTAATGAAGAAATCTTGAAATAAATTGCTAGTGATATTAGTGGTGATACTTTGATATAAGTTGTATGTTTGTGAAATTCAGCTTCTAATATCTTCTTGGGTGATCTTTTAAGATTTTATATCCTTTGGATGTAATCACCAAAAGATAATTTTCACAGATCATTCTATTTAATTACAGAATATATTGTAATCACTTGGACCACGATACATAAATCCCATCCTGGATTTAATAGGGAATTTGTATGTATAATTCTTCATGAAAGAGCCTATGAAAAGAATTATTTTAGATTGCATGTTTTAATAAAACTTACTTTAATTAGACTCATAGTTATGAATTGGAATTTATTCTTTAAAAGAGTATAATAAAAATTTAGCCTAAATTATTTTTTTATTTTCTATAATATGTTATTTTAATTTTATCCTATGTTTATTAACTCTGAGTAAAAATTGGTATGCAACAAACTCAGCAATTATCTAATGTTGGCTTTAAACTAGGTATTGACTCTGGAAATTGGAGTGAGCTGAAAAAATGTAGGAGAAAGAAGCAACACAATGTAAAGTCTGTCCTATATTTCTTTATGTTAAGAGAGATTTTCCTAAACAACTCTAGTAATTCTATCCTTCATAAAAACTTTTCTTTCATCCTTATTCCTTTAGATTAAAAATACCAGCTCCACTCCTTTCGTTTATGATAGAATTACCTTCAGTTTTTAATGAACTGTAAATCTTTTGGGGATGGTCCAGAAAGCTATAAGATTAACTCAAG
Source organism: Panthera onca (assembly GCF_046562875.1). Classification (NCBI taxonomy): domain Eukaryota; kingdom Metazoa; phylum Chordata; class Mammalia; order Carnivora; family Felidae; genus Panthera; species Panthera onca. The sequence continues at coordinate 128,153,907 of NC_138340.1, forward strand.
ATTATTTCTAGTCTTTGACTCCACAAGTGCTCATTGAGTGCTTACTGTATGCTCTGCATTGTACTAATAAATGGGAACATGCCAGTGAGGGGATTTTTGAGGACAAAAAATCTTCATTTTAGTGTAAAACATAGATATGTAAACACATAATTGCATGATAATATAGAAAGCAAAATTCTAGGGATATGAGTTCAAGACTGTGGTAGAAAAAGAGTAAGTTTCTGTCTGGAAAGGGGAAAGGCTTTTTTCTAAGTACATGAAATTTTAGTTGGGTGTTAAGAAATATGAGTAGGGATAAAGAAAGTGGGGGCTATAGAAGAAGGAAGAATATTTGTCACATAGGAAATAACATGGAGGCATGAAGAAGCTTGATATGTTTGGTATAAGAAATGTAGTTCAGCTTGTGTGAGTAGAGGATGTGAAGATGGGAAGCATTTGGAGGTGATACGGATAAGATGGGCTAGTGACATATGGTGAAAAAGCCTTGTTTTGAGGATGTTTGGCCTCATTTTGTGATTAGTGAGCACTCAGTGGAAGAGTTTAATTAGCTCATCCAGACTAGAGGAGACAGAGACTTGGACTAATGAAGGAGTTGTGGGGACAGGGAAGAGGGCATGGATTTGAGTTGTTTAGAGAGTATAATACATAGGGCTTTCAGATCAAATTGGATTTTGAGAGCAAGGGGAGAAACCTAGGTTTCTGGCTTGCTGATAGTGAAGAAAGAGAACAGAGAAAGGGGTGGAGGATGGCAAAGAGGATAGAATAACGATTTAGTACTGAAAATGATGTGCTGAGGTGCCAAGAAACCATCTAGTTAGAGTCAGGAGGAAATAATGTGAAAGATAACACTTTAAAGAGAGATTGTTTGCAAGTTTGGTGAAATGATCCAAAAATACATCAAAAAGGAAGTGAAATTTTAAATTGCTCTTGAAAAGAAATAAAAAAAAAGGGGGGGGACTGCGGGGTGGCTCAGTTGGTTTAGCATCCGACTTTGGCTCAGGTCATGATCTCACGGTTTGTGGGTTCGAGCCCCGCGTCAGGCTCTGTGCTGACAGCCTGGAGCCTGCTTTGGATTCTGTCTCCCTCTCTTTCTGCTCCTCCCCTGCTCACCCTCTGTCTCTGTCACTCTGTCTCTCTCTCAAAAATAAACATTAAAAAATTTTTAAAAAATAAAATGCTCTTGAAAATAGTATAGTTTTTAATTGGTTGAAATACTAAGAAAAAAGGAAAATATTTTAGGTCCTATGAATTTTATGAAGAAAGGTGGAAGAACTAGAAATTACAAAAGCATATATGGGTGATGGTAAGTATTAAGAAAGCCTACAAAATTCTCTAGGGATCAGTGGGAGGAAAGCCTTGAAAGGTAGATTGGCATACAAGGGGTTAGGTTATGAATTTCTTTCTAAGCATTTTAGAAGTTTTAAAAAATGTACTGTAGAGGTTTTAATTTTTTATATTTTGAAAGTTTAAGGAGTAACATGATCAGAACTCCACTTTAGGTCACTAATGGTAGTAATATGAGCATAGGCAGAAAAGGAAGACAAAATTAAAGTTAGGGAGCTTGAGGTAATGAAGGATTCAAATAAAATGGGGATAGTACAATTGCAGATGAAGAGAGGCATAAAGGGTATTGGAAAGGCAAAGTCAGCATTACTTAACAAATGATTTAGATTTGAGAAATAATGAATAAATAAGGGGTTGAAAATCTGAAGGTCTGAGATGTCAGAACCATTGATGGACATGGGAAGTCGTTGACTGGGGAGTAAAAATTAGGATTCATCTTTTATATGCACATTCTTTGCAGGTATCCTATGTGCCTGTCACTGTACTAGGTTTAGTATATAGAAATAAAATAAATGATGAAAAGAAAATATATGGAAAAAGGTTTTGTATTCTAGTGAGGGTAATAGAAATGTAAAGAACATCAGAACAAAGTATGATAAAGGCTACAATAGTGGTATGAACACTGTGCTTCTGGAGCTCATTTAGGGAGATGCTGGGTTTGTGATTTTAGTGGACATCTAGGCAGAAAGTTATAGCTTGGAACTGGAAAGAGAAGTTATACCCAGGAGAAAGGGTGAGGATGCATTTAAGGTCTTATTTTACTTGACCATCCTGACATTTTTGGCATTGCCAATAAAACCCTTTTTTAGAACCTTAGAATTATTCCTTATCATTTTTTATTCCTGTCTAAACTCCTGTGAAACCCAATAAATCTTCAACTTTCTGTTATCTTTGGTCTCAGTAATCTCACAAATATCCATGGGTTTACTACTACTTGTATGTTCATGATTCCAAACTTCTATCTCAGGTTTAGGATTATCTTTTGAGTTCTACGTGCATAAAACAACTGTTCCCAGATATCATTACTTGCAAGTCCTAGGTGTATTCCAGATTCAACACACCTCAAAATTTACTCTGTATCTTTCTCCTTGAACCAGTCCCTCTTATAGCATTCTGGTACCTGCAGCTGGTACTAATCATCAGCTCAGTTGTCCAAGTTATAAAAATCATCCTTGGTCATTTTAGCTCATTACTTATATCCAACATTTGTCAGGTGCTGCAGCGTCAAAGTCCTGAGTAGCTCTTTATCAGTTCTCTCTTTTTCATACTCTCTTTTTCATACTCTCTTTTTCATTGTTGTCGTTATTTATTGCCAGGATTCTGCAGTGGGCTTCCACATGGTCCTGTCATCTCCAGTTTGACTTCCCTCCCAATCTGTGAGCCATACTTTGGTGGTTATGAACTACTGTGCCTGGTACTGTTCCACGTGCTTTATATGTACTTAGTCGTTTCAAATCTAAGTGATTATGTATTCCTCTCTCTTTGGTGCAGCATATGGAAATTGGAGTGGAAATGTTTTTCAGGGTCACATAACCAGAAGGTGGGGGGGTTGATTAAAAACCAGATACTCTGAATAGAGGTACTATGCCCTTATTCACTCACACTAGGTTATATACTCTGACTTTATACCGCTTTTATATTATAAGCTGCTTTGACCTTTGAACTATGAAAACAGCAAACTTAAAACTAGTGATTTAGATCTATTAATTTCAGTATTATTTTCACTTTAATCTTTTTGATAAAATTCTTATACTTTATTTATTTTATTTATTTTTTTATTTTGAGAAAGACCACATGAGCAGGGGAGGGGCAGAGAGAGAGAATGAATCCCAAACAGGCTCCACGCTGCCAGCACAGAGCCAGAGGTGGGGATCAAACTCATGAAATTGCAAGATCATGACCTGAGCCAAAACCAAGAGTCAGGCACTTAACCAACTGAGCCACCCAGGCACCCCTTATACTTTATTTAAATATAAATATAGGTGAGTTTCATGTCAGTCTTATTTTAAAACTTTTCAAAACTCACCATTTCTCTACTTTTCTCTCCTTCTTTGACTGGGCCTAGACAAGCATTCATTTGTGCTCCACCCTTTTAATTCTTGTGAATGTGATGTTCATAAGAAATTAATTTTGTTTACCAGGGGAGTAACATGTTCACACAGCAGGTGTGGCATCATTTTGAAATATGTTCTGCTATACAGAGCTGAAGTGAATTGGCATGTAGCTTAAGTCTTGTTTTGTTTCTTAAAGTGATATCTTGGAGTCATCTGTTGGGTTAATGCACCAGATGCAGTAAAATCCTCATACCTAAAGAGTCTACGTAGATATTCTTCATCACATGATGGTATATGGTAAAAGCCTCATATGCTGTAGATATTTAATTTGACCTGGTTACCAGCCTGACTTGGTGTACTTTTCCGAAAAGAAGACCCAAGCGAGAATGTCTTCATATTCCTAGTGATATTGGTTGGATGTAGTTTTAATTCCTATGTAAATCTTTACAGATAGCAGACAGACACTAAAATAACCCTAAGAAATATTAAACATGCCTCAAACTGTTTGGCTATCATGTTGTCAAAATTATCTTACAACCTCTCATTGTCAAATAACTTAACGTTAACTTCTCTTTCTGATATATTGCTGCTAAAATGACAGTACTGGTACATGGAGAAAAATAATTAATGAGTTGATAAAACTTTTGTCTTTTTTTCCATTATGCATTTCTTCCTTTCATCCTTCTGTTCTCTCAACAAATATTTACTGAGCACCAATTACATTCCAGGAACTATGTTATGTACTTGATATTTATTGCCAAAAAGCCATAGAAGTCCCATTCTATCATTCTTAGAATAAAGCCATTCATATCATTCTTGGAATAAAATTTTTATAGCTACAGGTGGCCTGGGAATCAGAGCAGAATGAAGATAAAAAGATATATAGGTTACAAAAGGGAAAAGAAGTGTGCCAAGAATGGGTAATGAGCATAAATATTATGTAATTAGCAATTTTTATCAGTGAGGACCGTGACCTTTCCACCAACATAACACCGTTTTGCCATGAATAAAATTTAAGAAGTTGAATCCAGTCTAAAATTCTGAAAGTTGAATCTTGAGAAAATGGCCAACATTCAGAGAATCATCTAAAATTTGCAAAGCTTCCCAAAAGGACTGATCATTTATAATACTAGCTGACACATATATTCTTAAGAGTCACATTTTCACCTATCTTGAGATGAGTTAATGTCTCTGTAGCAGTTGTGGGTTTATCTGATTTTCTGATTTGCTCTATATTGAAACACTTCTGGTTCCTTCTTGGGTATCACCTCATTGTTCTGAATTAGGAGTGAAAGGTACAACATTCTTTAGGAAGACTCCTGAGCAGTGTCTGAAATATCTGAAAGAGAGTTGATCTCTGATTCTCCAATCTTTCAATTATTCGAGCTCTTACCATCACCTGCTTGGGTGGCTTGATTCTTACTGCTAAGAGCAAAAACCATTAATTTAACATTTCAATATGAGCTTTCTAAGCAGCAGATTATTAGAATGTTGTCATGTGGATGATGCACACACTGACACCATATCATTATCAGTTGTTTACCATCATTTAAATGAGTGCACTTGTGAGCGCTGGGGATTGTATGGAAGTGTTGAATCTCTCAATTGTACACCTGAAACTAATACTACACTTTATGTTAACTAATTGGAATTTAAATAAAAACTTAAAAAAATAAGCCACCATTTAATTGTTAGTATAATGTAATAAGTCGAACTTGCTTTGGTGCTTTGGAAATTACAGTGAAGCACATTAGTAAATTCCACTAAACATTATGGTTTTCTTTCCAGATGGAATGCAATTAGCACAAAACTATTTAATAATGTACTAGTCCACTGCTATTTATGGCAAAGCCTGATTTGCTGCAGAAGGGACCCTTCTTTAGTGACTGTCTAATATTAGAAAGCAGGAAACGTACAAGGCAATAAACACTTCAGAATTTTTTTTAGGGGCTGATTAGAATTCAGTGTTAGCTAATACCTCATAATAATACCTCTTTATAGGAAAGGATTCTGAATTTTCTGAGAAAAGTAGGATATTCTGGTTAAAGTAATATGTCTTTGGCAGTTTGAGTTTCTCTGTGGTTTATTAAATTCCTATGTTCTTTACTTTTCTTGGAGATACATTCAAAACTGTTTTCTGAAAAAAAAAAAAAAGAATTTTTAAGCAATTCTACCTAAGACAGAACTGGGTGTATAGGTGACTTTTTATTTTCCAACTACAATATTTTTTTTTCATGCTCAGAGAATACAATGAAATAATTCACATCTTCTGGAAACTATTCTTTCAAGATTTTAAAGACTTTTCACGGCATGAAAACTTCAGGGCTAGTAAGATGGTTAATAGCTGTGCTAACCTCATTTGAAATTAATACCAGTATGTCAGCCTGAAATGCTATTTTTTGTTATGGAACTTGATATTCGATTCACCATTGGTTGATTCCCCCACTATGTGCAAGATACTGTGCTAAGAAACTTGGGGGTACAAAGTTAAAGCAGAATAAACAAGGAGCCTCCTCCCAAAGCAGTCTTAATTAGCAGGTGATGAAATTTGGCTATGATTGAAGGCAGGATGCAATAAATGCTTCACTACAAATATAAGTGGGAGACAGAGCCAAAAGGAAAGAGTGATTAAAACATCTGGAAGGTGTTTTTTCTGGGCCTTAAAAGAAAAAACAAAATTTTTATGAATGAGTAAGTAGGAAAGTACATTATATATTATAAACTGAAGGAATAGTATAAGGAAAGGAATGGACTGCTTAGAAAAAGAGAAGTCTGAAGAAACTGAGGGATAAAGAATAACACATTGTGGTTGTATATGTGGAGGGAGATATGATGGAAGTCAGAATGTGGAGATTCTCGAATGCTGTGTGTTTTACCCACATCCTAGGTAACAGAGCCTGGGGCAGGCTTAAATGCTAACACTTTATTGGGTACTTTGGTCCCAGGAAACTAAGAGCATGGGGTAGGGCAAGTGAGGCAGACAGGATGGAAATCAAATAAAGATAATACACTACTGAGTTGTCACCTGTTTTACAAGAAATCACAGCTGGTTGTTTGGTCAAGCAGAGCATCTCTGGAGAAGCCATATGGAACTACTGCATTTCTAAGCAGTCTGTCACCAGATAGAAGGTGAGTACTTTATCTCCTGGCTGCCTCTCATTCTCTCTCTCATAGATCAAAATTCAAACTATGGGTGATGAGAATGTTCTAAAATTAGATACTGGTGATGGCTGTGAAATTCTGTGAGCATACTAAAAACCACTGACTTGTATACATTATGCAGGTGACTTTTATGGCGTGTGAATTACAACTCAGTAAAATTATTATTTTTAAAACAGTCAATCCATGGGAAGCTAGAGCCTTTTTGAGTACAATCGGGTTGGATTTAGAAGTTAGAATATCTGTGGATTCTGCCATGAAAGGTAGTAACAACCCAAGTAAGCCCAAGCCCAGTTCCTATCTTTAGGGACAAGTGAGACAACTGGAGGTGTGAGAAGATGAAGGAAATGTGACCATGAGAGTGATCAGGCTTTGTAAACTAAGAATTGATTGGATCTTCCAAAGGTGCCACTCTTTGGAAGGAAACGAGATTGAGCAAGGCACAGAAGAATAGATAAGACCAAAGTACTTGGGAAGAAGCTTAAATTAGCTCCTAAAGAAGGCTTTAAGAGGATTAGCACATCAACCTACAATTCCTTTCCTTATAACCTATCTTGGGACCAGAGATTAAAGGTAGCCCCAGAATCTTTTCTTCTCCATTCATTGACATTGAGTCCAGTTGCCCTTTTGTTGAATCTAGGCTGGTGTCAGTAATTTCCTTAACTAACATAATGCAAAAGAATAAACTTACTGAGACTTCTTTTTTTCTTTTCATTTACTTATTTAAATTCAGGTTAGTTAACATACAGTGTAGTATTGGTTTCAGGAGTAGAACCCAGTGATTCATCACTTACATATAATACCCACTGCTCATCACAAGTGCCCCTCTTTAATGCTCATCACCCATTTAGCTCATCCTTTGCCTACTTGCCCCCTAGCAGCCCTCAATGTGTTCTCTGTATTTAAGAGTCTCTTATGGTATGCTTCCCTCTCTGTTTTTATCTTATTTTTCCTTCCCTTCTCCTATGGTCATTTGTTTTGTTTTTAAATTCTATGAGTGAAACCATATGTTTGTCTTTGTCTGCCTGACTTATTTCGTTTAGCATAATACATTCTAGCTCCATCCACATTGTTGCAAATGGCAGGATTTCATTCTTTCTGATCACCAACTAATATTCCATTGTATATGTATACCACAGCTTCTTTATCCATTCATCAGTCTGTGGACATTTGGGCTCTTTTTATAATTTGGCTTTTATTGATAGCACTGCTATAAACATTGGGTTGCATGTGCCCCTTTGAATCAGAATTTTTGTATCCTTTGGCTAAATGCCTAGTAAAGCAATTGCTGTGTTGTAGGGTAATTCTATTTTTAATTCTTTGAGGAACCTTCATAATATTTTCTTTTTTTTTAATGTTTATTTTTGAGAGAGAGAGGCAGAGTGTGAGCAGGGGAGGGGCAGAGAGAGAGGGAGAAACAGAATCTGAAGCAGGCTGCAGCCTCTAAGCCATTAGCAGAGAGCCCAACATTGGGCTCGAACTCACAAACCATGAGATCATGACCTGAGCCGATGTTGAACACCCAACTCACTGAGCCACCCAGGTGCCCCAATCATACTATTTTCTAGAATAGCTGTACCAGTTTGATTTCCCACCAGTAGTGCAAAAGGGTTCCTCTCTCTACCATTCTTGCCAACATCTTTTGTTTCCTGAATTGTTAACTTTAGCCATTCTGACAGGTATGCGATGGTATCTCATTGTGGTTTTGATTTGTATTTCCCTAATGATGAGTGATGTTGAGCGTCTTTTCATATGTCTTAGAACCATCTGGCTGTCTTCTTTGGAAGAGTGTCTGTTCATGTCTTCTGCCCTTTTCTTCACTGGTTTATTTGTTTTTGGGTGTTGAGTTTGATAAGTTCTTCATAGATTTTATCTAATAGGTCATTTGCAAATATCTTCTCAACTTTCTGGGACTTCTGATCCTATGTCAGAAATAGACTTGCAGCTTTCATCTTTATTTCTTCAAACACTTGTTTTATTATTTTATTATTTTTAAAAGATATATTAGCTTAAAAGATTTTATTTTTTTTTATTTTGAGAGAGAAAGAGAGCATGAGATGGGGAGGGGCAGAGAGAAGGAGAGAGAGAATCCCAAGCAGGCTCTGCATTGTCAGCATGGAGCCCAATGTGGGGCTCGAACCCAGGAACCATGAGATCATGACTTGAGCTGAAACCAAGAGTTGGATGCTCAACCAACTTAACCACTCAGGTGCCCCAGAACACTTTTTAAAACAGATTTGCATGTGTTGAAGAATCCTAAGAACCCCATGGAGAGGAACTGAAACTCATGGCTCAAAGGCTCTATTTAGTTCCCACCTGACAGCTAGCTCTTCTTCCCAAGCAACAACCAGCAATAACTTGGAAGTACTGTGAGTGAGCCATCCTGTCCATAGCTCCTCCAGCCCCTGTGGAGCTTCTTTAGTTTGTGCTATGAGGAGCAGAGATGAGCTGTGCAATCAAGCCCTTCCCAAATTCCTGACCCACAAAATGATGAGACATAATAACATTGCTGTTTTTAAGTCATAAAGTTTTGGAAGTCCTTTGTGGTGTTGTAATAGAATACTATAATTGATATTTATAATTTTTTCCTTAGTCACCCATTTTAGATTTCCCTCACCACCTTTGGCTGGTCTGAGTTACTTTCTTGGTGGTATAACTCACATTTTCTTCCCTAAGGTAACTGAGCTTTTTAGCTTCCTTGTCATTTTGAAGCCATGTTTGCTTTAGTTCTCCATTCACCATTATCACTTGGTGTGGAAGCATTGGAGACACCTAATGAATCCCGTGAGTTCAAGAAATATTTCTCCTTTCCCCCATGGTTTAGTAGAAAACGTAGAACCTCATGATTACTTCATATTACAGCAACTTTTTTCTTTACTCACTGGTACACTGGTATGAAAAGTACAAGTGGTACAGCTTCCGGTTTAATGGAAACTTTTGCTGTGCTCCTTGACAGAAGTGTTTACCCCTAGGAACTGGGACATCTAGGTTGAAAGGGTTTAAGCTTTTATGAATACAAAGGAAATACTCATCAAGTGGATCATTGGCAATGTTAGTGGGAGGAGCCAATTCTGATTTCCACGTTTTACTTCCTGGACCTGTAAATTATAGTTATTGAGAGATAATCCTACATACTGGCCATTGGCTCAGTATATATACTGCACCAGAAGACAGCACTCAAATCCTGGAAGTATTTATTATTCCTGAGCTGGGACATCCTACATGAACTTTCAAGCAGCCATTTAAATATATTGTTAGGTTGCCTGTGTCTGGTGATGGATACAGTGTCAGAATGGTGAATCCCATGTCATTTGTTGCATCTATTCCAAGAAAGTATTATGAAGGGTAGTATATAAATAAATTAATAAGTCTGTAAGTTCTTGTATATTGGTATCAAAGTCATTGCAAGCATGGGAAGCAAACAAATAATTTCAGGATGAAATAATTCTACAAAGAACAAATTGATGCTAGGTGGAATTTATTACACAAACTTAAACATTGTAGCAGTTCCTGTAATTTCAGGAGGCTTATACCCCATCTGTCATGCATGTATTTTACCAGAGCATATAGAATGCTTGTCAAATTTTACATGGTGTCATTAACATGGTGTCATAATATTGCAAACTAGGGTGGTTTTTCACTGAAATATCAAGATGACCAAAGTCCTTGAGGACTATATTCTGACAGAGATTGTAAGATTTAGTATAGTCCTGAAGCAAGATAGGGATTTTAATTTTCTACTTTGTAAGATTGAGAAAAGGAAAATCTTCCAGAATATACAGTGTGACAGTCTGTGTTGATAAGCTTCTGTAAAGACGCAGCGTATGGCATGGCATCTTCAATTTGGAGTATGACCTGATTAGTCGACCTTTATCACCCATGATTCATCTGTTTTTCAGAGACAACGCAGTTGACTTGAATGGAGATAGGATGGGATTTACCACTCCTGTGACATTCAAGTCTTTGATGGTGGCATTGATGTTCTTTGTTCCTCCTAGGATATGGCTTCCAATTGACTATCTTGGCCAGTGGTGAGAGGTGGCAGTTTCAGTTCATCCATCTAGCCTTTCCTATAAAATGGCCCTAATACTATGGATCATGGAACCAATGTGAGCCTTTCTGTTAGCTTCTAAGTGTATCATCCCAATTATTCATGTAGGGACTGAATAAATAACCACAGGGTGGGTCTATTAATTACCTGTTCTCCATGAGTTTCCACTACAAATTTGTATCTATGATAACAAATTTTTAGAGGGGACATCAGTTCCTTATAATGTCTCCAATATTTTTTTCCTATTTATCATGGAAACTGGTATCAGTGGCATTTGTAAACTCTTTCTCTCTTCTGTCTCTGTATGTTATCATCTTGCTCAATATCAATAAACCTTCCTCTTTCTAGCTGTTTACTACCCTTCTCTGAGTTGCCACACCATCAAGATTCACTTCTACACACACTGTTCTTGATTTCTCTGGTACACTGATTAGTCTCTACAATTCCTTTGGCAAGTATGTGATTTCTTCTCTGAGTAGAGGTTATACTTCTCAGATTATACTGAGACCTGACTCTGGTTATCAACCTTGTGGCAATGAGGTGGCAGGTATTCAAGAGAACAGTCATCATTTCCTGAGACAATGGCTTCAGTTGAAAGTATTGCACAGTTTCAGGCAGTGTTTGTAGAATAACTACTGTAGTATGAGAAAAACAGTGGCTGCTTTTGACCAAGAGGGTTAAAGAAGATACAGAGGTTAAGTTACTCCACTTTTCTAACCCATAGGTCTAAGGGCCCCATTCTTTCACTATTAAGACATTTATCTGACAATTGAAGACCTTGATCATTGCACATCATTTTCCTTTGCAGTACTGTACCGTTATAATCAGATAGTGTTTTTAGCAATGTTCCCTATGGCTGTAAGAGAGCAGTTGTTTTTAAAGGTACCATTGAAACTCTGGTTTCATAGCATGACATCTGTTGGCAAACAGTTACCTAGAACCCATCTTTTTTTTTTTTTTTTTTTTTTTTTTTGGCAAGACTTGCCATGCTGTTCAATAGAGCCATCAAACACCAAATCCCTTGTAATTATCAATACAACATACTGATCAGAATAGTATCTCTTGATCTTTGAATTCCTTGCATTCTACCTACATATTATGCTAATTAATTCTAAGTAAGGGCTTTAGTAATTGTGGTTCCACTACATTTTGGGGACTGATATTACCTCAGTTATCACTAGCAATAGGGTTCCTGTTGCTTTCTGACAAGTGGATAATGTAATATCAAATTATCAGTCTGCTGACCTACTGAGTCCCTTATGGCCTCAATTGCCCTAGCCTAGATTTTCTAGAAAACAGAAGCTAAAATAAATTTTCCATCCAGGGGATCAAAAGTGAGGAGAAAGGAAGCAACCCAGTAATAGAGGAAAATCAAATAAAGATGATGTATTTTAGAGCTGACCACAGCTTCAAAAGGGTACACAGCTTGTGGCTAGGTCATATACCATGTATTTGGAGAGGTAATCTGTAACCACTGTGTTTTGGAATAATCCATTTGAGGAAGGAAGTCTTGGAATACTCCATCAGGGGAAGGAAGGTCAGGCAATTTATCTGCCAGCCCTTTCTGTCTTCTACTGGTTAAAGTTTGCCCCTTTGGCCCTAGTGTTTCATACATTTGCAGCATATTACATACATCCTCTGGGATATCAGGAAAGTATGGGACTTAAAGAAATAACTGAGACTCACCTGGTTCTTCGATCTGCTGTGTCTTCCACTGATTTATGTCATGTGAAATTCTAACCTTGCTCTTAGAGAAGTCTGAGACAATTAAAGGTAATAGGAAATGAGGTAGTAGTGGTAGCATTTGGGGCTTGAAGGCAATAAATCTGGAAAAAATATATTATCAGTACAAAATATGCATAATTCATAGGGAAAGGCAATTGTTTAAAAATATATATGGAGATGTTCAGTGAGGTCCATTAGAGCACAATTCTTGTCTGTGTCCAAACTTTACAAAATTTCAGGATTATGTTAGCCCTAGATAAGACATGAACTGGATATATCCTCTGATACTAAGAAGAATTTGACAACAATGTTTGATTAATATTGTGGACAGTTCTTTTTATCATAGGTTATCTCACAAAGGATTTTAGCAGGTGTCCATTTGAGGTTATCTTATGCCACTATCCAGCCATCCTAACTTTGCTATTAATTATCTTATAACCCAGTAAATCTCCGGTACTGGTGACCAAATTTTATGTATCCATAAGTGGAATTTTTAAATTTCTCCATGAATTTTTCATTTGCTTTACAAGAGGTCTTTGCACATGACTTTATCAGCATAAATGGCTTAAGCATAATGACCTGAATAAGCTTTTTTTTTTTTGTCTTTTATGGTGGGTCTGTACTTTTATAAACATAACTTCTCAGGTAGCATCAAACATCAAGCAATTTATATATTTGTTGTCCAATTTACATAGGAGTACCTGAGGAGGATAAGAATCATCTGTGTTTTCATCATTCATTTCAAAGTCTTGAATTATGAAAACCTGTCAGCTATCTGTGATTATATTTAGCCTTTTATATTAATCAAATTGACATGCCCTACAAAGGGCCCTAAATTGAGTCACTTGAGTTGATTTCTTCCAGTAAGAAGCTGGATTCTGCAAGGGAATCTGCCGTCATTATTCAATAACCAGCCTTATATTTTCTGTCTTCATTTGTGAGGTAAGATGCATCTAGTAAGGATTTTATATGAGAATTTTTAAGTATGTTCTGAAAACATATGGTTCTGTAACTAGAGAAACATAATCACTAGATTTTCCATCAAATAAGGATATTAAACTTGCTTAATTGAGAGATTAGATGTATGTTTAATATGGGAAAGAGAAGTATGAATATTTTATATTTATATTATATTTAATTAAATATTATATGTAAATAACATTTTTGGATGATTTCAGTTAGCAGTAGAGATTGTATGCATGTGATACATACAAATGTGATACATCATGTGATCAGCATGTGATACATCAAATGTGAAGAAGGTGATTTTAGCATGAAAAATGAATAGTTTTGTTTTTCTTTAACTCATTTTTTTTGGAGCAGTTTTAGGTTCATAGCAAAATTGAGAGGAAAATGCATTGATTTTTCATATATCCCCTACCCCCACACATGCACAGCTTTCCCCATTATCAGTGTCCCCTACCATAGTAATATGTTTGTTATAATTGAGGAACCTGCATTGACACATCGTTACCACCCAAGTCCATAGATTATATTAGGGTTTATTCTTGGTGTTGTACATTTATAGGCTTGTCATTAAATATATAATAACATGTATTCATCATTATAGAATTATACAGAGTATTTTCACTGCCCTAAAAATCCTTTAAGCTTTACCTATTCATCCCTCCCTCCCCACTGCCCTCTGGCAACACTGATCTTTTTTCCTGTCTCCATACTTTGCCTTTTTCAGAATGTTAGATAGCTGGAATCATACAATATGTAGCCTTTTTAGATTTATTTCTTTCATTTAGTAATATTCATCAAAGCTTCCTCCGTGTTTCTTCATGGCTTGATAGCTCATTTCTTTCTAGCCCTGAATTACTTTTCCATTGTCTGGATGTATCACAGTTTATCCATTCACCTACTGAAGGACATCTTGGTTACTTCCAGCTGTTGGCAACTGTGATTAAAACTGCTATAAACATTCATGTATATGGGTTTTCATATGGACATAAGTTTTAAAGCTGAATAGTTTTCCTAATTTATCAGAGGCTTCACACTCTTTGTGACAAGGAGGATAAGCCTTTATTATAGCCTACTTAGTTAGTCTATAAGCAGTGGCCTTTGACGTGTGCTGCATTATTGAGTTAATGCCCTAGAGCATGGCCTAACCTTTCTCATGCATACAAAAAGAGAGGTTATAATGATTTGGTAGGACCATATAAGTGGCTGTTGATGAGATATTTTGAGCTTACTTGAGACTTTTTTGGTTTCTATGATCCATGGAGTAGTTCTGAGATGTTTGATTTAGTCACATTTTATAAGAGCATTCCTATTTCAGAAAATTTTGATACCTGTTATTTACAATATCTGTTTAATATGAGAAATTTCCTTAATTGGCTTTAGTTGTTCATCTTGAGAAGTGTAGGATAATTTGTATAGTAATCTTCCCTTGATTAATGCCCTTCATTCAGTTGATAAATCATGGCTTAGAATGAAGTGTTGTTTTGTAGAGTTAGAATTTTTTCTTAGAATCTTTTTGTCTCTTCTTAATTAATTCGATGGATATATAGAGTCAGTTTTTGAGTTTCAAGATTCAGGGACATCTACTTAATGGAAGATAGCTTCTTAATGGAAGAATAAGTCCACAAAGGATGTGTATATTCTTAAGAGTTTCTAACAAGACTTGGGAGAAGTGGGATAGATTTTCAGTGAATTCTTAGGTGTATAACTATCCAGAAGAATTATTGATTTTCCCAGGAGAAGGCAAATAAATACTGACTTTTTTTTTTTTATCAATTTGGACTCTAATCAAAGCTGAGCATAGATACATTAATGTAAAGAATTCGACCTCAAATGGCATCGAGGAGAATATGGTTTAGGTACTAATGGGAAATAAGGAAGTAGTGTTTTATGAATTACTAACTGAATTTTTTTTTTTTAGGTAAAATTGGTGCATTTCTAGGTAGGGGCATAAAAAGATAGTTCATTGTGTATTAATCAGGTTATGACTAGTTCAACTTCAGGTTAGGAGGGTATTGAAAACTTTAGGTAGAAGTTTGAAGAATAAATCTGGACACCTAGAGGTTTACTGTAATTATTTTACCAACCTTTATAGATGTTTTTTGGCTCATAAGTTTTTGGAAAAAGCTATGTTTTTTAAATTTTGTAAATTTTTAAAAAATGTTTATTCATTTTGAGAGAGAGGAAGAGAGAATGAGCAGGGGAGGGGCAGAGAGACAAAGGGAGAGAGAGCATACCAAGCACGCTCTGCAATGTCCACGAAGAGCCTGACATGGGGCTTGATCTAATGAACCATGAGATCATGACTTGAGCTGACATCAAGTGTTGGACACTTAACTGAGCCACTCAGGTGTCCCTAAAAGTTTTTCATTCTAGTATAATTAACATACATTGTTATATTAGTTTCAGGTGTACAATATAGTGATTCAACAACTCTATACATTGCTCTCAGTGCTTATCATGATAAGTGTACTTTTAATCCCCTTGATCTATTTCACCCATCCCCCACCCACCTCATCTCTGGTAACCACCAGTTCTCTATATTTAAGTCTGTTTTGTTGTTTGTTTGTTTGTCTCTTTTTTTCTTTGTTCGTTTTCTTAAATTCCATTTGAATGAAATCATTATGGTATTTTTCTTTCTCTGATTTATTTCACTTAGATTTATACTCTCTAGATCTATCCATGTTGCTGCAAATGGCAGGATCTTCTTTTTTATGACTGAACAGTACATTTTCTTTATCCATTTATCTCTTGATGGCCACTTAGGTTGTTTTCTTGTCCTGGCTCTTATGAATAATGCTGCAAGGAACATGGGAGTTTTAGTATCTCTTTGAGATGCTGATTTCAATTCCTTTGAGTATATTTCTGGATCATATAGTAGTTCTATTTGAAAAAATTTTTAGGAATCTTCGTACTGTTTTCCACAATGGCTGTGCTGATTTACATTCTCAGCAGTAAACAGAGACTGCCTTTTTTCCACATTGTCACCAACACTTGTGATCTTCTGTCTCTTTGATCATAATTACTCCAACAGGTGTTAGGTGATATTTCATTGTGGTTTTCGTTTGGGAAATACTCTGAGGGATGGGTGACTTATATACAGCGCCAGGAGAAAGAGCAGAAAGAATAGCAGTAGTATAATTTGTGGGTAACGATTAGTCCAGCTAGAGAAAAAAAAAAAAAAAAAGATGTACAAGAGGGAAAAATTCAGTTTGGAATGAGATTTATTTTTCCCCTGTTTGCTAAAGAGTTGTTGAGAGTGTCTACATTGGAATCAGTGTTTTGTTTTTAGGCCCTTAGGACATTCATAAAAGAAAATTTGCCATAGGTTATTTGTTATTTTGTTTTACTTCTTTTCTAGAGTTCCTTTGAAGTGTATTATTTTTTAGCATAAATTCTGCCAGAAGGAAGTCACACCTTTAATGTAGAGATGAACCATGATAAAAAAGTAAGAGAGTCTACTAGGATGAGTCTACTACACGTACTTGTGAATGGTATCTTGACTTCCCTAATCAAGTAGAGGATGTGATCAATGCCTCAATGATTGTTGACCTCAGAATATTGACTAACCAAAGTAGCTTTTTTTCATAATTTGCCCTCATCAAGGTTTTATATAAGGAAACCTGAAGCAAAATTTAACCCATTATCTTCCTTATTTATCACTGTTCTAATAGACCTATAAACATTTGACATGTAAAACTGCCTTCCATATAGTGTTGATTTTATGTATAGTTTTTAAACACTAATACAGTGTTTAAAATTTTATAGTGAAGTCATCTATTTGCATTTTAATTCCCATGTATTTTATGCCTTTTTGGTATTCTTGATACAAAGAAAAATATATGTGTGTGTGCTCACATTGATTCTTTTCTCCATCAACTCTCCTTAATTCTCTTATGAATTCTCCATCACATAAGTGAATTGCCCTTAGGTATAATATATATGGGAATTTTCTGAGATCTTCCTATATCTCTGAATCCCAGACCCTTGACTTTTGGAAAGCTATTAACTATAGAATCTGTTGATCATCACCCAATAATCTGGTCTCCTTGTTTTCTGAAGTAAACTAGGCATTTTCTGCTAGAGAAATGAGACCATTTTTATCACATTATTTTTATTGTCCCCTTTTTTTCTAACTTAGGTAATTTTTTGGGAAAATCATCAAATGGTAGCAAGTGATTTTAAATTACATTTATGAATTTCTAATAACAGATATGACCTATAGTATGTATTTAGAATTCCAAAATGTTGATTTTGCTTGGAGACTGTTTTTACTATGTTTGCTTCTTAACTAAATCTTTTTCAAACCCCAGTGATCTCAACATGCTTGCAAATCTTCAGAGGGTCGTCTCTATTAAGGTATAGAATTTCACAGCATTGCAGTTCTTCATATCTCTGTTGGGTATCTTCCAGTGACATTTCATCAGACGATATTTTATGACTGTTCCATTGTCCCACCTGATCAGTAGTGAGTCTTGTTTCTAACAACAGTAAGTCTAGAATGTGAGGGTCTTTGACTCACCACTATCATATTAAAGAAACAATCAGTTCATTATTTTTGCTAGCTTATTTTTGAACTTTTATTTCTTCTGTGATTTATGTATGCTTACTACATTTAAATGGAGAAACTTCAAAGATAGTTTATCTCTTCTTAAGGGAAAAGAAAAATATTTTAAAGTGTCCCCCCCACTCCCCGGGACGCCT